>NC_081314.1:106090438-106715438 GCF_026419965.1 Kogia breviceps | reverse complement strand
TATAACATTGCATTGAAAACTAGAAAGAAAAAAAATTACTAAATAATATACTTTGGGTTTTGTTTTTAATTTTATGTACAAGAAATCATATGATAAGTGTCTTATATCTTATTTCTTTCACTTAATATATGAGATTCATAAATAGTATTGCATGTAGCTATGGTTCATTCATTTTTATTGATGCCTATTGACTTTATCTTAATTTATTCTTGTCTCCATTGTTTTGGCTAACAGGAATATTAGCTGATATTAACATTTGTGTACATGCTTTTTGACACAGATTTACCCAGTTCTGTTGGGTATTTACCTAAGTTTGAAACTGCTGAATTACATGTTATGCATATTCTCAACATTAGTGTACATTGCCCAGCAGCTTTTAAAAGTGCTTTTATAAATTTACACTGGCAGATAGAGTGAATTACAGTTCCATCAGCCTTCAGCCTCCATCCTCACTAACATTTCATACATTATACATTTCATTTAGAGTCTCAATGTACATTTAATTTGCTTTTCTTTGATTTTGTACTGCCTCTGTTAATTGACCACTTTTTTTGTATTATATTTGAGAAGTGCCTATTTAAACATTTTGTTCAATTTCTAAAGTGGTGTCTGCCTTGTTCTTATTTATTTGTAATAGATATTTATATAGTCTGGATATGAATCATTTGTTGAATATGTTTTATAAATACATATATTCATATAAATAAATCAAAAATCCAAATTCTGTTGGATTTTCAACTTAGTGATGTCTTTCAATAAACTGAAGCTTTTGATTTCTTTAGTCCTTTCCTATATTTTCGATGCTTTGTGTATGGTTTCACAAATTTTTAATTTACTTAGTACATGAAGAAAACATCCTCTGTTATCTTTCTAGCAAGTTAACTGCTTTTCCCTGTTTTTTAGGGAAGAATTCTGAGTAACTCCTTCAGATAGATCTTCTAGTTTAGTGCTTCATTCTTATGTAAATAATCTGCTGTTTAAAATTTATAAATTTAATGAGCATATTTTTATGTTACAGTCTGTTTTTTTCTGATATACTTAACATATTTGAACAGTGTCTTTTTCTTTTCTCATTTGCTTTATGGCTTTAAAAATGTTTTTACCATTTAAAAAATTCTGAAAAATTATAAGGTCTGTGCTACATGGTGATCTAAGAGTCATTTTTTTTCTTCTTCTTCTATTGAATGTCACCCATAGTAATATATTTCACTGTTTTACAGTTGGACTGTGTACTCATATTCAGATGCATTCTGTGGAAATCCTGGCTGGCCTGTGCTGATTGTGTATTCCTCATCTTTGACTTTTATAAAGCTCTCTAGAATAACCTAAGTGCTCAGTTATATGTTAGTTAAATTAATCTGTTATATTAGGGATTTTGAAAACCAAGTCAGTAATATAAATTCAAACTCCACATGTAAGTTAGAGTAGGAGAACCTTTTTCTCACATTCAATCAGGTCAAAGACAATCATACTTTGTTTTAAAATTGTTTTCCCGGGCTTCCCTGGTGGCGCAGTGGTTGGGAGTCCGCCTGCCAATGCAGGAGACACGGGTTCGTGCCCTGGTCCGGGGGGATCCCACATGCCGCGGAGCAACTAAGCCCGTGAGCCATGGCCGCTGGGCCTGCGCGCCCGGAGCCTGTGCTCCGCAATGGGAGAGGCCACAACAGTGAGAGGCCCGCATACCGCAAAAAAAAAAAAAAAAATTGTTTTCCCATGAGTGATATTGCTTTAGTGCACTGTTTCATTTTGGCTCTGGGCCCTCTAATTGTTTAAGCTGATTCAATGTTTAGTATCATGTATAACAGGTTGCAACATGTTTTCTATATTTTATGTTTCTGTATCTGTAAAAACCAATGATACTAGGTTCCTGAGCTGAGCAACCACTCTCAAATATTTGTGGATTTAATGTTGCTTACCACTACAGTTTCCTGCTATCTTCTCATTTATTTGTCCTGGAAATTTCTTAACCATTTGTTATGAGTGAATTTATAAATATAAACGATGTTTGCTATATTACTCAGTGCTTTGCAATGGTAAATTCCCACCACCACCCCTCCCAGGATATATAGTGCATACCATAACAGGGATTGATAATATTTTATATTATATGAGTAAATGTATATCTATAACTCATTGTATAAGGCCATGTTACTCTGATACCAAGCGAAACAAAGACATTATGATAAAAGAAAAGTAGGGACAAATATAGCTAATGAATCTAGATACATAATTTCTCAATAAGTTACAAACCCAGAAACATCTAAAAATGATTATACAACCTGACCAAATGAGATTTATCCCAGGAATGCAAGGTTGATTTAATATTGGAAAAATCAATTCATGTAAAAAAAAAAAAAAAAAACCTATAGAGTAAAGGACAAAAATCACATAATCATCTCAATAGAAAAAAAGGATTCGGGAAAATTCAATACACTTTTAAACACATACACACACATATACACACATAATCCTCAACAAACTAGGAATAAAAGGGAAGTTCTTGAACTTAATAAGTCATCTATGAAAAACCCACAACTAACAAAATATTTAATGGTGAGAGACTAAACATTTTCCTACTAAGGTAAAGACAAGATGTCACCTCTTTTCAAATGTTATTCAATATTGTTGTGGAGATTCTACTTACAACATTTAGGTAAGAAAAAGAGATAAAAGCAAGCTAGACTGTAAGTGAGAGTGATCTCGGGTGGCCTTGGCTGGCAGCAGTTTGATGCAGGATTTCACTTCCTAGCCAGAGATTGAAGTCAGGCCGCAGCAGTGAGAGCACTGAATCCTAGCCACTAACCCAGTGGCCAGTGACAAGGCCCTGGCCCCTAAGGCTTTGCAGAAAATGAATTTCCACAAAGAAATGGAAAGTAGTGAAACAAGTAAAGGAGGAAAAGGGGTATGTGTGGATAGATACATGGGCAGGCTCAGAGAGAGAGTCTCACCCTCGTGGTAGTTTGAATGACTTATATGGGGCATTTCTTCTGGGTTTCCTGTGCCCAGTCATCTTGCTTTGCCTGGTTCTGAGTCTGTACTTTGTTTATCTCAGGGTCCTCCCATGTGTGTGCACGCATTTCTTAGCCAAGATGGATTCTAGCAAAGAAGCCTATGGGTAGGTTGATGTCACCTACTATGGGGTGGTACCGCCCCCCACCCCCGTTTTGACCTTCAATGAGCTTTTCTGCGCTTGTGTAGTTGGGAAGGTCTCCTTGACTTTGAGAATGAGGAATATGTGGTCTTTTATCTCTTATCTGGGCAGGGCTCAGCTTCTCCTCCCTCCTGTTATTTTGGAGTATCTGTCCATAGGGGACAAATTCCAGCTGCTCAGACTGGGACCCATCTATCTCCTGTCACAAGGGGATGAACTGTTTCTATGTGCAGAATGCATAATCTTGCATAATGAAATCCTGAGGAATCCATTAAAATATTTTAGAACTAATTAATAAGTTTATAAACATTGTGGGATATAAGATTAATATAAAAATCATTTGATTTTCTGTATACTTACAATTAATAATCTGAAAAAAATTGACAACTCCATTTAAAATAGCATTAAAAATGTAATATTTAGTAGTAAATTTAACATAAGAAGTAAGAAACCTATATTCTGAAAATGAGAAAACACTGTTAAAATTAAAGAAGTCCTAAATAAATGGAAAGACATCTCATATTAATGGATCAGAAGACAATATTTTCTTAAATTAATCCACAGATTTAATGGAATTCACATTAAAATTCTATCTGGATTCTTTATAGAAATAATAGACAAGGTGATCTAATAACTCAAACAGAAATTCAATGGACCCAAAATGACCAAAACTATATTGAAAATGAATAATCAATTTGGAGATTCACTATTTAGCTTTCAAAATATAGTACAAAGCTACAGTGATACTGTAGACACTGAAACTAGCATAAAGATGTGCCTATATATTAATTGTTAGAATTGAAAGTCCATAAGTAAACTTTCAAATTTATAATCAATTGCTTTTTGAAAATGGTACCAAGACAATTCAATGTGTAAAGAATAGTCTTTTTAACATATATTGCTAGAACAACTGTATATCCACATGCAAAGGTAATATGCTAGAACCTTATATCACACCATCTACAAAAATTAACTCAAAATGTAAGAGCTAAAATTGTAAGAAAACTCTAATAAGAAAACATACTCAAATTTTTGTGACCTCAAATTAGGCTATGGTTTCTTAGATAAGACTTCAAAAGTAAAAAAAAAAAAAGAAAACATTGATAAATTACACTTCATCAGAATTAACTTTTGTGTATCAAAGGACATCATGAAGAAAGAAAAGACAACCCACAGAATAGGAGAAAATTTTCAAATCATATATTTGAAAAGGACTTTTATCTAAACTATATAAAGAACACTTATAATACAATAATAAAAAGACAAATAACCAAATTTTTAAATGGGCAAAGGATCTAAATAGACATTTCTTCAAAAATATATACAAATGGCCTATAAGAACATGATAAGATTCTCAACTTTGCTAGCCATCAGACAAATGCTAGTCAAAACCACAATGTGATACCATCTCACACCCATAAGAATGGCTATAATCATAAAGTTCAATAACAATCGTTGTGAGAATATGGAGAAATTTGAACCCTTCTACACTGCTAGTGGGAATGCAAAATGGTGAAACTCATTTGGAAAACACTCTGCCAATCCTTCAAAATGTTAAACCTAGGTTGCCATATGACACAACAATTCTATTCCTAGACAGGTACCCTAGAGAAATGAAAACATATCCCAGACAAAAACTTGTACACAGTTGTTCACAGTATTATTTATAATACTCAAAATTAGAACAAACCCAAATGTCCAAAACTGATGAAAGGACAAATAGAGTATGGTATAACTATATGTAGTAGATTTCTATTACTGCTATAAAAAATATCACAATCTTATGGCGTACAAAGCAAATTTATCTTGCAGGTCTGAAGGTTAGATATTTCTGGAATTAGGATTGGGCATTCTTGGGTGGTAATTATTCTACCAATCACACCATACAGTTAAATATTATTCAGCAATAAAACATAATAACCGATATATACAGACAAGATGAATCTTAAAAATATTATGCTAAGAGAAAGAAGCCAGCCACAGAAGATCACATATTGTATGATTCCATTTATATGTAGTGTCCAGACTAGGCAAATATACAAAGACAGAAGTGTGGTTGCCTGGACTGAGGGATGGGTAGGAAAGGGGGCTATTAAGAAATAGGTTTGGGGGCTTCCCTGGTAGCACAGTGGTTGAGAATCCTCCTGCCGATGCAGGGGACACAGGTTCGTGCCCCGGTCCGGGAAGATCCCACATGCCGCGGAGCAGCTGGGCCCGTGAGCCATGGCTGCTGAGCCTAGCGGCCGGAGCCTGTGCTCCGCAGCGTGAGAGGCCACAACAGTGAGAGGCCCGCGCACCGCAAAAACTAAAAAAAATTAAAAAAACAGTTTTGTTTGTCTCTTTGTTTGTTTAAGGATGCTTGGGTAAGTGATGGAAAGACAAAAATGTAAAAAACAAACTGATCATGGTGACAGTTGCACAACTTTGTGGATATTCTAAAAATAGTTGAATTATACAGTTTGCATAAGTGAACTGTATAGTATGTGAATTATATATCCGTAAAGCTGTTATAAAAAATTAAATAAATTAGAAAATATTTTGAGTTGAATCGAGTTGAAAACAAACACAAAAATTTGTGAGATGTTGATAAAGGTGTGGAAAAGAGGTGGAGAAATTCATAGTACTAAATTATTATGATATAAAAGAAAAAAGTTTAAAAATCAATAAATTTAGCTTCAATTTTCAGCAACTCAAGGAATAATTTCAAAATAAACACAAGTTAATTAAAATAAAGGAAACAATAAAGATAGGATTAGGAATTAATGAAATAGGAAACATAAAAATAATAAGAGCTGGTTCTTTAAGAATATCAATAATAATTGATAACATTTTAGCCAGACTGATCATGAAGAAAGAGAAAATACAATTTGTCAAGTTCAGGAATAACAAAAAAAGTTATCTCACTACCCATTCTCTAGATGTTTAAAGGATAATAAGGGGATAATTTGAACAACTCTAAGTTGATACATTAGACAATTTAGATGAAATACAAATTCCTTGAAAGACACAAACTACCAAAGTTCACTAAAGGGACTGCTAATCTGATCTATTAGAGATGTTGAAAATGTAGCTTAAAAATCTTTCCACAAAGAAACCTCTAGGTTCAGATGTCTCCTCTGGTGAATTTTCCAAACAATTAGGGAGAAAAGATATCCATTCTGATAAAAAACTCTTTCTGAAAATTGGAAAGGAGAGAATATTTTTAATTATTATATGAGGCAAATATTATCCTGTTACAAAAACCAGGCAAGAAAATTTTACTAAAGATCAATATCCCTCATGAACATAGATGTAAGAATTTTTAAAATTACTTCAGTAAGCTTAATGTTTAGTTTAACATTTAAGAATAAATCAATGTAATTCACCATTAACAAACTAAAAAAAGAGAAAATGTACATAATCTCTTCAATAAATGTAATAAAACATTTTAAAGAATCTACCAATGATTCTTGACTCAAATTCTCAGCAAATTAAGAATAGAATGAGGGAATTCCCTGGCAGTCCAGTGGTTAGGACTCCGTGCTTCCACTGCAGGGGGCCTGGGTTTGATCCCTGGTCAGGGAACTAAGATCATGCAAGCTACGTGGTATGGCCAAATAAATAAATAAATAAATAAATGAAATTTTCTCATATAAGAAAATGCTATGGTTAACATCGCACGTAACGTAGAAAGATTGATTTCTTTTCACCTAAGATCAGGAAGAAAAGGACAATGTTCATTCAACATTATAGTGAAAGCTCTTTCCAGTGCAATAGCAAAAAAGTAATAAAACTTATCCGGTTTGGAAAAAAAATATGTTTATTCAAAGAAAACATGATTTTTAATGTAGAAAATCCAATGGGATATACAAAAAAATTACCAGAACTAATCAGTGAGTTTAGGAAGCTTGCAGGATAAAAGACTGATCTATATACTTGTAACAGACAGTAATAAATTAAAATTAATAAAATAATACCTACCATAATGGTATTGAAAATCAGAAATACTTAGGAACAAATATGACAAAAGATGTATAATTGCTCTCTACTAAAAAAATAAAATGTTCCTGTGAGAAATTAAAGATCTAAATTAACGATAGCTATATGATATTTATGAATCAGGAGACTACATAGAGTTTATGTATGAATTCTCTCCAAGCTGATCTATAGATTCAATAAAATCCCTGTCCAAATCTCTGCCGAGTTTTGTAAAAATTGAAAAACTGATTTCAGATTTCTTCTGGAAATCCAAAGAAACTATATTAGCCAAAACTCTGAGAAATAATAAAATTGGAGAACTTAACACCTACCAGATTTTAAGACCCAATTATAAAGCGACAGTAATCACTTTCTTATGAAATTGGCATAAAATAGGTATATAGAAAATGGAACAGAATGTAGACCCCAGTAATATACACAAAGATATATAAACAAGTTATTTGTGACAAATCTGCAAAGCAATGTAAGTAAAGAAAGTATAGTTTTTTCCAAATGGCACTGGAATGTTTGGACATCCATTTTTTAAAAAAAAACTTTGGTGAATATTCCATATACAAAAGTTAACTCAAAATGGATCATAGATCAAAATGTAAAACTTAAAACTATAAAACTTCTGGAAGTAATTTGTTACCTTGGATTTGGCAAAGAATTCTTAGATATGATACAAAAGATATGATCCATTAAAGAACAATTTAGACTTTATCAAGATTAAAACCTTCTGGTTTTTAAAAGACAAGGTTAGAAAAAAAAATGAAAAGCCAACCACAGAATGGAAAAAAAAACATTTGCAAGTCATGTATCTAGTCAAGGACTAGTATCTGGGATTTATAAGCAATATACAGGAAAGGACAACGGCCTTCTTATATTATGTGATTGCTCACAAAGAAATAGGGCAATCACCTGAATAATTTAGATTTAAAAGAACTCTTTATTCCACTTTTTAAAATGTTTTGGTAAGAGGGTTTCTTTTTGCCTGAATTCATTATTTTTTAATTCCCTTATATTTTTATTCATTTGCATTCTTCAGTGTTGTACTGGAAATCGAAACTCAGGCGTTAGAAATATTAATTATAGTTCCACACACAGAGGGAAAGGGAATTGACTGGAATACTGCAAACCTGATCGCCATTTCTGGAGTTTTTCCATTTTGTGTTTCTCTGTGGACTCTATTTTCAGTGCCAATAAATTAGATCAGATAAAGATGATAAAGTAATTACATCAGTTTCAATGGGCTCTGCTTTACATAGAGGGATTAATACCTTCCTTTGTAATGATTGAGGTTTACTGATATCTTTACTCATTTAGAACTGTTTTTCAAGACATTGAAAATTTTGTATAAATCTTATAATGCAAATCACCTTGGAAGAGACTAATCTCTACTTTAAAATGGCATAAGTTCTATCTTTCTGGATACATGAAATCTTTTATGGAAAAAAAATTGAATCTAGTCAGCTGGATTACAACAGTTCGTTTGGCTTCTGTGCTGATTTGAATTATCTGTTATCAAATTAAATATACTGAATTCACTAGTTTACCTGGTGTTATAAATAGCCAAAATAAAACTGGTCTAAATAAATTCTTCAGAGATCTTCTCATGAGTTGAACAATTTGTCTTTGTTGGTTGAATGCCCTGGAATTCTGGGCACTCTCTCAAATCAAGAATTTCAGGTGGTTATGATAATATTGCCACCTCTTCACTACCTTATAACCACACTTAATTAGTTGCAGCAGGTGGTAGTAGCTGGTGTGGCTGAATAACTCTACTCCACCAAAAATTGGCTATTTTGTTCAGCCAATGAAAAGAACTCAGTATGAAAAATGAACAGAGAATAGCTATGCAGTAGCTGTCGTTGTACCAATTATTTCATTCTTGTTTTCCTTTTCCACTACAGAATTTGTCCTTTTTATTTGTCCTTTTTATTTTATTTTATTTTTTTGCGGTACGCGGACCTCTCACTGTCGTGGCCTCTCCCGTTGCGGAGCACAGGCTCCGGACGCGCAGGCTCAGCGGCCATGGCTCACGGGCCTAGCCGCTCTGCGGCATGTGGGATCTTCCCGGACCGGGGCACGAACCCGTGTCCCATGCATCGGTAGGCGGACTCTCAACCACTCTGCCACCAGGGAAGCCCTGTCCTTTTTAAAAAGATAAAATGGTATATTATTTATTTTAGGTAAATGAACTATATAGCATATATATGTATTAATATATTCAGTATATATACATATTCTTAGTAATTATATTTTTAAGTGTATGAATTGAATTTAGAGATGTGAAACCTAAAGATTGTTTTTGCCTAATGAAAATTGTTTTTATTTCCAGATGCTTGTTTCAGTGAAAAAGTATATATTCAATATATTTTTACAAAGAAAGAAGTGCTTTATCATGTAACCATGTTTTCTAGACATAATAGACATAATATGGACTTCTTGAAAGTCCCCATTGAAATATTTTAATTAATAGCTCATATATAAAAATAAAAACATATAAAATATATTTATATACAATAAACTAGTAACAATTATATATACATTACTAGTTTACCTTACATATGCAGAGAGAATTGGGAGTTTTGCTGTGAATGTGAAGTAAAGTTTCATTCCATTTAAAGACAATGACAATTTGTCTATCAGTGTCATCTTATCTCAAAATGACTATACACTTGCCTTTTTCTTTTTGGATTCATCAAAATAATTATTATTTTTATAACTAGAAGTTGTTTAATTATTAAGGTAATTCCTTACTATGATTAATATTCTGTTTCAAATGGTTTTCAAGGAGTCTTAATAAGGCTTGTTTTGTTCCTTTGGGTTTCCTTTTATATATTCTGTAATATCTTTTTATAAAATAGAGATATTGTCTGGTTTGGAGAAATACACTTTAAAAATTCCTACACAATTTTGGAATACCAACATGGCAAAAATAACCTACTATGGCTGGTGGTTTGAAGAAAATAAGGAGACATTTTACATAGGCTAAAAGAAAACTATTTGTACTATTAGCAAATAATATTACTATGAAAAAATTTGATTAATCCCTGAATATGTGTTTTAAATTTGATAACTTCTATTTTCTAGGGTTTTTCTAGAAACAATATTCCTTTGTTTCTAGGAACAACCAATTTCTTCCCCCCCTTAAAAGAAAGTCAGATAAAAAAATATAAATAATGTTTTAACACAGTAGAAACAATGTGATTTGTTTGTGCATCTTTGCACAGATTGTATTTTAAACAACACAATATATTCATACATAATACATCAGAAATATTTGTCATTAAAATATGTGCTGATGTTACTTATAAAAGTTTTCCCTGCAGTAAATTAAATCTATGTACTTAGAGTAATATAGTTCAGAATTTGAATATTTTAATCAAATATTCTTTCAATCTTTCAAATTTTATAACATAGTATTTTATTCCTTAAAATGGATATGGGATGGATGTGAAAGTTCTGAAACATAGAAATAAGTAGTAAACTCACACCACTTGGCTCAAATCCTAGAACCTTACCAATGCCTATGACTGTGTAAGTGCATTCTCCATTTATCCCTCTGTTAAACAGAGGTAACACATACCTTGAATCTTGTATCTATCAATGCTTTAATTTAAAAAAATACATATACAGTTGTGCTACAATACCATTTTACAACCTAGCATCAAATTCACCTTCTCTTATATTTCACCCATCTTATCAGCAAGAAACCTAAATCTACATTTCTTGACACAACTGCCAACAGCATTTTTGGTTAGATTATAGTGTTGAGAAGCATGTAATATTTGGAAGGCAGAAGGAAACTCTATCAGTCTCCAGAGAGAAGACGATTTTGATTTGCATGTGTGGAATTTAATATAAATCATCTATTTGATGTGGTTACCAGCAAGTGAGATTATTAAGTCATTTCCTGAGATTTCTGCAACCTTTTAATATTATGTCATCAGTTAAATTTTTCCTGCTCTTTACTTTCCCACCATTCAAGGGATTATGTAAGCCTTTAATTCCATGTGATAATCTCTGCCCCCTATACACAGGGATGTTTCTATGTCCCTGTCTGAACCACAATGATTAAAAAAATGTATGTATGAATCCAAAACAAAATGTAGTTTTTTCTTTTATATTTTTGAGACTCAGAAAATAATATCTAAGTCTAAATTGTCCTATATGACTTACTTTTTTACTCAGCATTAAATGTCTTTGATTCATTTATGATGTTTTATATAGATGTGGATCATTAACATTTAATGTTGTAAAATATCCTATTGTATGATTATAGCACTGTTTATTATCTTTTTTTTACTTTGATAAACATTTGAGTTACTTCCATTTTAATTTTCCTTTTTTGTTGTTGTTGTTTTTGGAATTTTTTTGCTACTTTGAGTAAGATGGCCAGGTGCATTTTTTTTTTTTTAACATCTTTATTTGAGTATAACTGTTTTACAATAGTGTGTTACTTTCTCCTTTACAACAAAGTGAATCAGTTATACATATGTTCCCATATCTCTTCCCTCTTATGTCACCCTCCCTCCCACCCTTCCTATCCCACCCCTCTAGGTGGTCACAAAGCACAGAGGTGAACTCCCTGTGCTATGCAGCAGCTTCCCACTAGCTATCTAATTTACATTTGGTAGTGTGTATATGTCCCTGCCACTCTCTCACATCGTCACAGCTTACCCTTCCCCCTCCCCATATCCTCAAGTCCATGCTCTAGTAGGTCTGTGTTTTATTCCTGTCCTACCATTAATCTCTTCATGACATTTTTTTTTCTTAGATTCCATATATATGTGTTAGCATAAGGTATTTGTTTTTCTCCTTCTGACTTACTTCACTCTGTATGACAGACTCCAGGTCTATCCACCTCATTACAAATAATTCAGTTTCATTTCTTTTTTATGGCTGAGTAATATTCCATTGTACATATGTGCCACATCTTCTTTATCCATTCATCTGTTGATGGACACTTAGGTTGCTTCCATGTCCTGGCTATCATAAATAGAGCTACAATAAACATTTTGGTACATGACTCTTTTTGAATTATGGTTTTCTCAGGGTATATGCCTAGTAGTGGGATTGCGGGGTCATATGGTAGTTCTATTTGTAGTTTTTTAAGGAACCTCCATACTGTTCTCCATAGTGGCTGTATCAATTGACATTCCACCAGCAGTGCAAGAGTGTTCCCTTTTCTCCACACCCTCTCCAGCATTTATTGTTTCTATAGTTTTTGATGATGGCCAATCTGACCAGTGTGAGATGATATCTCATTGTGGTTTTGATTTGCATTTCTCTAATGATTAATGATGTTGAGCATTCTTTCATGTGTTTGTTGGCACTCTGTATATCTTCTTTAGAGAAATGTCTATTTAGTTCTTCTGCCCATTTTTGGATTGGGTTGTTTGTTTTTCTGATATTGAGCTGCATGAGCTGCTTGTAAATTTTGGAGATTAATCCTTTGTCAGTTGCTTCATTTGCAAATATTTTCTCCCATTCTGAGGGTTGTCTTTTGGTCTTGTTTAAGGTATCCTTTGCTGTGCAAAAGCTTTTAAGTTTCATTAGGTCCCATTTGTTTATTTTTGTTTTTATTTCCATTTCTCTAGGAGATGGGTCAAAAAGGATCTTGCTGTGGTTTATGTCATAGAGTTTTCTGCCTATGCTTTCCTCTAAGGGTTTGATAGTGTCTGGCCTTACATTTAGGTCTTTAACCCATTTTGGGTTTATTTTTGTGTGTGGTGTTAGGGAGTGTTCTAATTTCATACTTTTACAGGTAGCTGTCCAGCTTTCCCAGCACCACTTATTGAAGAGGCTGTCTTTTCTCCACTGTATATTCTTCCCTCCTTTATCAAAGATAAGGTGACCATATGTGTATGGGTTTATCTCTGGGCTTTCTATCCTGTTCCATTGATCTATATTTCTGTTTTTGTGCCAGTACCATACTGTCTTGATTACTGTAGCCTTGTAGTAGAGTGTGAAGTCAGGGAGCCTGATTCCTCCAGCTCCATTTTTCGTTCTCAAGATTGCTTTGGCTATTCGGGGTCTTTTGTGTTTCCATACAAATTGTGAAATTTTTTGTTCTAGTTCTGTAAAAAATGCCAGTGATAATTTGATAGGGATTGCATTGAATCTGTAGATTGCTTTGGGTAATAGAGTCATTTTCACAATGTTGATTCTTCCAATCCAAGAACATGGTATATATCTCCACCTATTTGTATCATCTTTAATTTCTTTCATTAGTGTCTTATAGTTTTCTGCATACAAGTTTTTTGTCACCTTAGGTAGGTTTATTCCTAGATATTTTATTCTTTCTGTTGCAATGGTAAATGGCAGTGTTTTCTTAATTTCACTCTCAGATTTTTCATCATTAGTGTATAAGAATGCCAGAGATTTCTGTGCATTAATTTTGTATCCTGCTACTTTACCAAATTTATTGATTAGTTCTAGTAGTTTTCTGGTAGCATCCTTAGTATTCGCTATGTATAGTATCATGTCATCTGCAAACTGTGACAGCTTTACTTCTTCTTTTCCTATTTGGATTCCTTTTATTTCTTTTTTTTCTCTGATTGCTGTGGGTAGAACTTCCAAAACTATATTGAATAAGAGTGGTGAGAGTGGGCGACCTTGTTGTGTTCCTGATCTTAGTGGAAATGGTTTCAGTTTTTCACCATTGAGAACAATGCTGGCTGTGGGTTTGTCATATATGGCCTTTATTATGTTGAGGAAAGTTCCCTCTATGCCTCCTTTTGCAGGGTTTTTATCATACATGGGTGTTGAATTTTGTCAAAAGCTTTCTCTGCATCCATTGAGATGATCATATGGTTTTTCTCCTTCAGTTTGTTGATATGGTGTATCACATTGATTGATTTGTGTATATTGAAGAATCCTTGCATTCCTGGAATAAACCCCACTTGATCATGATGTATGATCCTTTTAATGTGCTGTTGGATTCTGTTTGCTATTATTTTGTTGAGGATTTTTGCATCTATGTTCATCAGTGATATTGGCCTGTAGTTTTCTTTCTTTGTGACGTCTTTGTCTGGTTTTGGTATCAGGGTGATGGTGGCCTCATAGAATGAATTTGGGAGTGTTCCTCCCTCTGCTATCTTTTGGAAGAGTTTGAGAAGGATAAGTGTTAGCTCTTCTCTAAATGTTTGATAGAATTCGCCTGTGAAGCCATCTGGTCCTGGGCTTTTGTTTGTTGGAAGATTTTTAATCACAGTTTCAATTTCAGTGCTTGTGATTGGTCTGTTCATATTTTCTATTTCTTCCTGGTTCAGTATCGGCAGCTTGTGTAGTTCTAAGAATTTGTCCATTTCTTCCAGGTTGTCCATTTTATTGGCATAGAGTTGCTTGTAGTAATCTCTAATAATCTTTTGTATTTCTGCAGTGTCAGTTGTTACATCTTTTTCATTTCTAATTCTATTGATTTCAGTCTTCTCCCTTTTTTTCTTGATGAGTCTGACTAATGGTTTATCAATTTTATTTATCTTCTCAAAGAACCAGCTTTTACTTTTATTGATCTTTGCTATTGTTTCCTTCATTTCTTTTTCATTTATTTCTGATCTGATCTTTATGATTTCTTTCCTTCTGCTAAATTTGGGGTTTTTTTGTTCTTCTTTCTCTAATTGCTTTAGGTGCAAAGTTAGGTTGTTTATTCGAGATGTTTCCTGTTTCTTAAGGTATGATTGTATTGCTATAAACTTCCCTTTTAGAACTGCTTTTGCTGTATCCCATAGGTTTGGGGTTGTCGTGTCTCCATTGTCATGTGTTTCTAAGTACTTTTTGATTTCCTCTTTGATTTCTTCAGTGATCACTTTGTTATTAAGTAGTGTATTGTTTAGCCTCCATGTGTTTGTATTTTTTACAGATCTTTTCCTGTAATTGATATCTAGTCTCAAAGCGTTGTGATCAGAAAAGATACTTGATACGATTTCAATTTTCTTAAATTTGCCAATGCTAGATTTGTGACCCAAGATATGATTTATCCTGGAGAATGTTCCTTGAGCACTTGAGAAAAATATGTATTCTGTTGTTTTTGGATGGAGTGTCCTATTAATATCAAGTAAATCCATCTTGTGTAATGTATCATTTAAAGCTTGTATTTCCTTATTTATTTTCATTTTGGATGATCTGTCCATTGGTGACAGTGGGGTGTTAAAGTCCCCTACTATGATTGTGTTACTGTCAATTTCCCCTTTTATGGCTGTTAGAATTTGCCTTATGTATTGAGGTGCTCCTATGTCGGATGCATAAATATTTACAATTGTTATATCTTCTTCTTGGATTGATCCTTTGATCATTATGTAGTGTCCTTCTTTGTCTCTTGTAATAGTTTTTATTTTAAAGTCTATTTTGTCTGATATAAGAATTGTTACTCCAGCTTTCTTCTGATTTCCATTTGCATGGAATATCTTTTTCCATCCCCTCACTTTCAGTCTGTAAGTGTCCCTAGGTCTGAAGTGGGTCTCTTGTAGACAGCATATATATGGGTCCTGTTTTTGTATCCATTCAGCCAGTCTGTGTCTTTTCGTGGAAGCATTTAATCCATTTACATTTAAGGTAATTATCGGTATGTATGTTCCTATTATCATTTTCTTAATTGTTTTGGGTTTATTATTGTAGGTCATTTCCTTCTCTTTTGTTTCCTGCCTAGAGAAGTTCCTTTAGCATTTGTTGTAAAGCTGGTTTGGTGGTGCTGAACTCTCTAAGCTTTTGCTTGTCTGTAAAGGTTTTAATTTCTCCATCAAAACTGAATGAAATTCTTGCTGGGTAGAGTAATCTTGTTTGTAGGTTTTTCTCCTTCATCACTTTAAATATGTCCTGCCACTCCCTTCTGGCTTGTAGAGTTTCTGCTGAAAGATCAGATGTTAACCTTATGGGGATTCCCTTGTGTGTTATTTGTTGTTTTTCCCTTGCTGTTTTTAATATGTTTTCTTTGTATTTAATTTTTGACAGTTTGATTATTATGTGTCTTGGCGTGTTTCTCCTTGGATTTATCCTGTATGGGACTCTCTGTGCTTCCTGGACTTGATTGAGTATTTCCTTTCCTATATTAGGGAAGTTTTCAACTATAATCTCTTCAAATATTTTCTCAGTCCCTTTCTTTTTCTCTTCTTCTTCTGGGACCCCTATAATTCGAATGTTGGTGCGTTTAATGTTGTCCCAGAGGTCTCTGAGACTGTCCTCAGTTCTTTTCATTCTTTTTTCTTTCTTCTGCTCTGCAGTAGTTATTTCCACTATTTTATCTTCCAGGTCACTTATCCTTCCTTCTGCCTCAGTTATTCTGCTATTGATCCCATCTAGAGTATTTTTCATTTCATTTATTGTGTTGCTCATCGTTACTTGTTTCCTCTTTATTTCTTCTAGGTCCTTGTTAAGTGTTTCTTGCAATTTGTCTATTCTATTTCCAAGATTTTGAATCATCTTTACTATCATTATTCTGAATTCTTTTTCAGGTAGACTGGCTATTACCTCTTCATTTGTTAGGTCTGGTGTGTTTTTATCTTGCTCCTTCATCTGCTGTGTGTTTTTCTGTCTTCTCATTTTGCTTATCTTACTGTGTTTGGGGTCTCCTTTTTGCGGGCTAAAGGTTCGTAGTTCCCTCTGTTTTTGGTGGCTGTCCCCAGTGGCTGAGGTTGGTTCAGTGGGTTGAGCAGGTTTCCTGGTTGGGGGGACTAGTGCCTCTGTTCTGGTGGATGAGGCTGGATCTTGTCTTTCTGGTGGGCAAGTTCAAGTCCTGTGGTGTGTATGGGGATGTTGGTAGCCTTATTAGGATTTTAGGCAGCCTCTCTGCTAATGGATGGGGCTGTAGACCTGCCTTGCTCTTTGTTGGGCATAGGGTGTCCAGCACTGTTCGTTGCTGGTCCTTGGGTGAAGCTGGGTCTTGGTGTTGAGATGGAGATCTCTGGGAGATTTTCGCCATTTGATATTACGTGGAGCAGTGAGGTCTCTTGCAGACCAGTGTCCTGAGGTTGGTTCTCCCACCTCAGAGACACAGCCTTGACACCTGGCTGGAGTGCCAAGAGCCTTTAATCCACATGGCTCAAAATAAAAGGGAGAAGAAAGTAGAAAGGCAAGAAAGGAAGGAAGGAAGGAGGAAGGGAGGGAAGGAAGGAAGGAAGAAAGAGAGGGAGGGAGGAAGAAAGGAAGGGAGGGAGGAAGAAAGGGAGGGAGGAAGGAAGAAAGGAAGGAAGGAAGAAAGGACGGAAGGGAGGAAAGAAGGGAGGAAGGAAGTAGGAAAGAAAGGAGGGAAGAAAGGAAGAAAGAAAGGGAGAAGACAAGATAAAGTAGGATAAAATATAGTTATTAAAATAAAAAATAATTATTAAGAAGAAAAATTTCTATTAAAGAAAAAAAATATATGGGTCGGTCTAACCCTAGGACAAATGGTGAAAACAAAGCTATACAGACAAAATCTCACACAGCAGCACACACATACACACTCACAAAAAAAAGGGGGGGGGATAATAGTATATTTTGCTCCCAAAGTCCACCTCCTCAACTTGGGATATTTCGCTGTCTATTCAGGTTTTCCACAGATGCAGGGCACTTCAAGTTGACTGTGGAGCTTTAATCCGCTGCTTCTGGGGTTGCTGGGAGAAACCTCCCCCTCTCTTCTTTGTTCGCACAGCTTCTGGGGTTCCGCTTTGGACTTGGCCCCGCCTCTGCGTGTAGGCCGTCCGAGGGCATCTGCCCTTCTCTCAGACAGGACGGGGTTAAAGGAGCAGCTGATTCGGGGACTCTGGCACAGGCCGCGGGGGAGGGAGGGGCACGGATGTGGGGCGAGCCTGCGACGTCAGAGGCCGGCGTGACGCTGCACCAGCCCGAGGCGCACCGTGCGTTTTCCCGGGGAAGCTGTCCCTGGATCCCGGGACCCCGGCAGTGGCGGGCTCCACAGGCTCCCGGGAGGGGCAGTGTGGAGAGTGACCTGTGCTCACACACAGGCCTCTTGGTGGCGGCAGTAGCAACCCTAGCGTCCCACACCCGTCTCTACTGTCCGTGCCGACAGCCGCGGCTCGTGCCCGTTTCTGGAGCTTCTTTACACGGTGCCCTTAACCCCCTCTCCTCGCGCCCAGGAAGCGAAGAGGCAAGAAAAAGTCCCTTGTCTCTTCGGTAGCTCCGCGTCCGTTTCTGGAGCTCCTTTAAGCAGCGTGCTTAAACCCCTCTCCTCTCGCACCAGGAGGCAAAGAGGGAAGAAAGGTCTCTTGCCTCTTCGGCAGCTCCAGACTTCAACTGGACTCCCTCCCGGCTAGCCGTGGTGCACTAACCCCTTCAGGCTGTTTTCACTCTGCCAACTCCAGACCTTTCCCTGGGATCCGACTGAAGCCTGAGGCTCAGCTCCCGGCCCCGCCCGCCCCGGTGGGTGAGCAGACAAGCCTCTCGGGCTGGTGAGTGCTGGTCGGCACCGATCCTGTACGAGAACCTCTCCGCTTTGCCCTCCGCACCCTGTTGCTTCTCTCTCCTCCACGGCTCCAAAGCTTCCCCCCTCCGCCACCCACAGTCTCCGCCGGTGAAGGGGCTTCTAGTGTATGGGAAACTTTCCTCCTTCACGGCTCCCTCCCACTGGTGCAGGTCCTGTCCCTATTCTTTTGTCTCTGTTTATTCTTTTTTCTTTTGCCCTACCCAGGTACGTGGGGAGTTTCTTGCCTTTGGGGAGGTTTGAGGTCTTCTGCCAGCGTTCGGTGGGTGTTCTATAGGAGAAGTTCCACGTGTAGATGTATTTCTGATGTATCTGTGAGGAGGAAGGTATCCCCGCGTCTTACTCTTCTGCCATCTTCTCGCTCCCCCCCACCCAGGTGCATTCTTAAAAAGTCTCTTGATGCACGTCTATAAGAGTTTCTGTAGGGTGCATACATAGAAATGGAATTACTAAATTATGGAGTATCTGCATTTTCAGTTTTAAGCAGTGTTGTTATATTGTTTTTAGAATTGATTCCAATGCAAATATATTAAAAGTACCCAATTCTCATATATTTGCTTGCTTGTGGCATTATTGCCAATTTAATGGATTTAAATTGGTATCTATTGTAGTCTTAGCTTGCACTTCCTAATTATTAGTGAGTTGAATATTTTGCCTATTGTTATTTGTCATTTTTATGAGATACCTGTTAATAGGACTTTGTCAAATTTTCCAGTAAATTATTTTTCTATTGCATATTAATTTGTTGGAGGTCCCTATATTCTCAGGATATGATGCCACTGAAAATACATTTATTTCAAATAATTTCTCCCATTTTGTGGTTTGTCTTTTCATTTTCTTTTTGGTGCCCTTTGAATACGAGACTTTTTTTACAATTAGCTTTTTGTCTCATTTTAGAACACCTTCTCTAACTCCATGGATATAAAGATATCCTCTATTCTTATAAAAGTTTTAGATTTTGATGTTCATTTGTTAGATGTATTACAGAACTTCTGAGCTCTCCTCCATGTCTTTTTCTTTTTTGTAAATAAATTTATTTATTTTTGGCTGCGTTGAGTCTTTGTTGCTGCATGTGGACTTTCTCTAGTTTTGGGGGGCTGGGGCTACTCTTCGTTGGGGTGCACGGGCTTCTCATTGCAGTGGCTTTTCTTGTTGTGGAGCACGGGCTCTAGGCACTTGGGCTTCAGTAGTTGTGGCACGAGGGCTAAGTAGTTGTGGCTCACGGACTCTAGAGCACAGGCTCAGTAGTTGTGACACACGGGAGCAACTGCTCCACAGCATGTGAGATCTTCCCAGACAAGGGCTCAAACCTGTGTCCCCTGCATTGGCAGGTGGATTCTTAACCACGGCGCCACCAGGGAAGCCCTCCTCCATGTCTTTTGACCTCTCCTTACTATATTCAATCTCTTTATCCTTCTGTGATACATTACAGATAGTGTTTGATTTTTTCATTAGCTAGTATAGTCTTATTTTAAACCCATTAATTAAAGTTTTATTTTCCATGATTATATTATTCATTTCTAAATGAATTATGTTTGTGTTCAAATCATTCTTATTATTTTAATGATATATTGTTACTCCATTATTTATATTTCTTCTTTTATTTCTTTAAACATATTAAATGTGGTTATTTCATATTATAAATAAAATTTAAAGTATCTAAAATCCTAGATGATGTAAATATTTTCTGTGTTTAGTACCGAATAACTGAGTCATGAGAATCTGTGCTTGAGAGTTATGAGACTTTGCTATGTTGTTGCTATACTTGGTGTGTTGCTTCCTGTCCCATATCCTCGCCAAAGCAAAGAAAACTTGGAGCTGGATGAAACTGAATGTAAACAGCGAGGTTGTTGTTAATCAAAATCATGACCAATGCTGTCAGTTGAGCAGACTGGGCATCTGGCATGATTAGCTAATTTTATTTTAGTTTATTTTAAAAAATTTATTTTATTGAAGTATAGTTGATTTACAATTTTGTGTTAATTTCTGCTGTACAGCAATGTGACTCAGATACACACACACACACATGCCACATCTTTTTCATTTTCTTTTCCATTATGGTTTATCACAGAATATTAAATATAGTTCCCTGTGGTCTACAGTGGGACCTTGTTGTTATCCATTCTATAATAGTTTGCATCTGCTAATCCCAAACTCCCAATCTATCCCTCCCCAACCTCCCCCCTGGGCAACCACAAGTCTGTTCTCTATGTCTGTGAGTCAGTTTCTGTTTTGTAGATAAGTTCATTTGTGTCATATTTTAGACTCTACATGTAAGTGATGTCATACATTATTTGTCTTCCTCTTTCTGACTTACTTCATTTAGTATGATAAACTCTAGGTCCACCCATGTTGCTGAAAATGGCATTATTTCATCCTTTTTTATGGCTGAGTAGTGTGTATATATATATATATATATATATATATATATATACACACACACACACACACACACACACACACGTCTTCTTTATCCATTCATTTGTTGATGGACATGTAGGTTGCTTCCATGTCTTGGCTATTGGAAGTAGTGCTGCTATGAACGTAGGGGTGCATGTATCTTTTTGAATTATAGTTTTATCATGATATATGCCCAGAGTGGGATTGCTGGATCATATGGCAACTCAATTTTTAGTTTTTTGAGGAACCTCCATACTGTTTTCCATAGCGTCCACACCAGTTTACATTCCCACCAACAGTGTAGGAGGGACCCTTTTTCTCCACACCCTCTCCAGCATTTATTGTTTGTAGAGTTTTAAATGATGGCCATCCTGACTGGTGTGAGATGATATCTCATTGTGGTTTTGATTTACATTTCTTTAATAATTAGCTACATCGAGCATCTTTTCAGGTGCCTGTTGACCATCTGTACGTCTTCTTTGGAGAAATGTCAATTTAGGTCTTCTGCCCATTTTTTGATTGGGTTGTTTGTTTTTTTGTTATTGAGTTGTATGAGCTGTGGGTATATTTTGGAAATTAAGCCCTTGTCAGCCGTATCATTTGCAAATATTTTCTAAAACAAAATTTAATGAAATGAGGGTAAACCTTACTACTGACATTTTGTCCTCATATTTTCTGACCTATTGTGTTTCATTTCCTCTTCCATTTTAGCATTTAAGTAATTTTTATGACCATTAAGCTGATTTAGTAATACAAAAATTGGCCACATCAATCTTGAAAAGCATTTCCCAAGAGAGATTATTGAATCTGTAAAAACTCATAACAGCAGTGTTTTAATAGCAAAATTGTAGGGCCTGAAGGTGGTAAATGTCCAATAATAGGTTAATGAATAAAGAAATTGTTTTTGTTCATAAAATCAAGTACTATATAAAAAATTAATGAACTGCAACTGCATATGTCCACATGGATGAATTCCAAGAAAATAAAAATTGAATGGAAAAAATTAAAAAGTTGCCAGGTATAAAAAATTTAAATATATTCAACACTTGAAAATATATATTTTAACAATAAATAAATATGATGTGAAACTAAGGGAAACCAGTTAAATGACAAACAAACATGAAGTTTATAGTTTTGTGGGTGGCAGAAGGACAGAATAAGTGTGGTGAGGGAAAGAGCTTCAAGGCTAAAAGTTCCTTTGCTAAAGGCACAAAGGATATTAAAAGACTGCAAAATTCTCTTGTTAAGCTGAGTGGTGAGAACACAAGAGCTTAATTCTTATTAAACTAATTAACTTAATTATAATTAATTTATAATATTTAATTAATTTCCACTTATAATTAATGTAAGTGGGAAAAATGCCATAAATAAGGTGGAATGTGTATAAGCAAAGATACTCCACATTATATGTCATCAGGGAAATGTAAATTAAAACAACAATGATATATCATTATATATCTATTTTAATAGTCAAAATCCAGTACACTGACAGCAGCAAATGCTGGCAAGGATGCAGAGCAAAAGGAACTCTCATTCATTGCTGGTAGAAATGCCATATGGTGCAGTTATTTGGAAATGCCAGTTTGGTGGTTTCTTAAAAAACTAAACAGACTCTTATCATATGATCCAGCAATAGTGCTTTTTGGCTTTTACCAAAGGAGTAGATAAGTATGTCCAACAAAAAAATTGCATCTGAATGTTTATAGCAGTTTTATTTATAATAAAACCTGCCCTTCAGCAGGTGAATGGATAAACTGTGGTACTGCAGACAATGGAATATTACTCAGTGCTGAAAAGAAATGGGCTACTGATGCATTAAAAGACAAGGGGGAACCTTAAATGCATATTACTAAGTAAAGAAGCCAATCTGAAAAGGCTACATACTATATGATTCCAACTATATAACATTCTGGAAAAGGGAAAACTGTGGAGACAGTAAAAAGACCAGTGATTAACAGGGGTTAGTAGGGAGGAAGGAGTGAAAAGGGAGAGCATGGAGAATTTTTAGAGCAGTGAAACTATTCTATATGATACTATAATGGTGTATACATGTCAATATACTATTCAAAACCATAGAATGTACATCACCAAGAATGAGTTAAAGAGTTTATTAAAACAAATAACATATGTTTTATTAGGTACCTAGAATAGGCAAATTCATAGAGAAAGAAAGTCGATGGAGATTATCAGAGTCTCGGGAGAGAGAGCAAGGGGAATTATTGTTTAATGGGTACAGAGTTTTTGTTGGGGATAAAGAAAATGTTTCGGGCATAGTTAGTGGTGGTTGTTACCCCCATATAGTGAATGTATTTAATGCCACTAATCGTATATTTATGAATGTTTAAAATAATAAATAGTATATTATATATATTTTGATAACAAAAACATACAAAGCCAAAACCCCACTATGAATCAATGATACAGGCTTGCATTTCTAAAACTTATTATTTCAAAAGATTTGACAGTGAAAGTAGTATCCAAGTAATCCATATTGATATTTTTTACAAGAAATTCACTATTCAGGAAAATCATAGTAAAATCATTCAGGGAAAACATATTTTAGAGTCAGCTGTTATGTTTATTAAAATCAAATATGGAACTAAGTCCCAAATACAATAAATCGAAGTGTGAATTTACACTTTTTTGTGAATAGGGTAATGGGGTCATTCTCTGATCTGTTCACAACAGGTTTGCAAAACGGGCTGTAATTTTTTTTTTTTTTTCTTTTCCTAAAACCCATCTTTGTACCAGGTAAGCTCCGGTTTTTAAATATTGGGTAGGTAAGCTAAATTCCCCTATCACATTATATCATAATTTCTACATTTTGGATTAAAGAAATTGTTACTATCTTTTGATCCCTTGCCAACTTAATTCTTAAATTGATTAGAAATTATAGAAGGAATCCTGAAATTCCAAATGCAAATTTTGAGAGATATAAGATAACACATTTAAATAACTAACACAATACGGTTTATTACTACTATTACATGTAATCTATAGAATTTACACTAATAAAAGTTGTGTCCATGTTTTTGTCCCTTGACTTCTCTTTCATTATGTATGTACAGGTAGACTTTTCTCTTCTCAGGACCACAAGGAACACTCAAAGATAGTCAATCATCTTATAAATTACCCAAAGGCAAGCCCAGTTCATAAAACTTGGTCTATAATATTGGGATAATCTGCTTAAGATTTAGGATACGTGGTGTACATGAAGTCGTTTTGGGTAACTTTAGGCAAATTTTAGCAGGGTAGGAAAGTATCCATCAAAAAAGCTGAAAACTGCATATAATGGGAGGTCTATTTGACAGCTATTTAGGAAGATACACAAGATATATTAAAATGAACTACGAAAACTATGTAATGTCTTCAAATATGAGTATATTCTAAGAAAGAGAGCAGCAAAAATTTATTAATTTAACTATGGTGAGATATTCTTCCAATAATACTGAGTATTAACAAGGTCACTTGTAATCAAATCCCAATTAACGTCCCCGAATAGTTTTTTTTGTTTGGTAAAATCTGAGAATGTTTCCAAAATCCATCTGGAATAAAACCCAATATTATGAATCAGCACTTTATTTTGAGGAAAAAAATAGAAAAAAATTAATAGATTATTAAAGTTGGGAGAATATGTATCTCTCAGGTATTAAAATATATCATGAAATTGCAAGAGTGGAGTGTATGGCTTTAAAGAATGTGAAGCCAACTTAAGAGGAAAAAAACGGGAAAATTAGAAATAAAATATATAGCCAGATTTTCTTTTGTATATAACCAAATGCAGTTGTATCTGATAGTTAACTCATAGATAAGAACCTCTCGGTTATTCGAAAGTCATATTGAGTTTTCTTAAAAAACTCTTGGCCCTTCCAGGAAAAGGTAGGTGCTAAATGTTCTGCCAATCTTCTATATATATTGATTTGTTTAATGGAATAATTTAGTATTTTCTGCCAACAACTACAAATTTGGCTTTGGCATAGTTAAAGGCTTTCTTATATTTCTTAATGTAAATGAAAAGTTTAGCTAATTCTTAAGCAACTTTCAGGTCATAAGCACATAAAGAAATTCCTAATATGTTATAGAAGTAGAACATAATTCAAATAATTTTCAAGGCTATGGCAAGTTATTTAAATAGGTAAACAAGAAAGAATAACCATTTAGACTCAGCATTGTTTAATGTCACTTGAGATTGAAATTTTACCCCACATCTGAAAAATCACTTAATTTCTTTCATGCTCCCAGCAACTGTTGTTATTTTTCTGCTTTTGTGCATGTGAAAATCTTCCTGATTAATTCTCTTTATTTTAAGCTATTTATCACATTAAAAGTGACACACATTAGAATGTTTTTGGCATTTTTTAATGTTATCTTAAATTTTCAAAATTTAAAATTTTGTAAATAATATTAAAATTTTGACTTTTAAGTTATTGGGATTTTAAAATATAAAATACACTATTTTCTCTAAATATCAGGTTCCTCTTTCTGATCTTGTCATTCGTGTGGCATTTTCCTTCTCATAGGAAAAAAATAGTTAATTATTTTAAATAATAGTAATAAGCATCTCATTTATCTTCATTTTACGTATCTCTCTATGTCTATCTATCTATGAACTATGCCTGCTTTTTGCCTTCATAATTTGTGTAAGAAATAAAATCATTTCAAGAAGTCAAATCTTGGTGCATGTCAAGAGCAATAACAAAAGCTAATTTTCACCATACAGACCAAGGATCTGAAATGAGATTCAATCATTGCTTTGCATTTTATGAAAACATATATGATGATAATTGCTTATAATTAAATATATAAAAGAAAAATAATTTTAATAAGAAATAATATGAAAATAAACCTTTGTCTTTACTGAAATTTGTAAAGTAGTGCAGTGGATTGTAAGCATAGCTATGGATGCTTCCCATATGGAAAATAAAATTTATACAATGTTGATTATTTATAAAATTAAGAAATGTGCAAGTACTTAAAAAATTAGACTGAAGACAATTTTTATTGTTACTTTCCTACTCTCATTAAAGTATCTAATTAGAGATGAATTCATTCAATCTGATATAAGTGGATATAAATTACTGATTTATTACTAGTTTACATTAGACTTAGATTTAAAATACAGACAGAAATGAATGTAAAGTAAACTGCTTTATGAACTTGTAAGTAAATCTGTCACTTTTATGATTACAGCAGTGATCTCTTGGGATGTATCAATGAACAAACCACACAGGTATCGATCTAGTGGTAGACTGGAGTTTTTAAGAACAGATTGTTAAATATTTAGGATGTTTGCTAGTCAATTGTTAACTGCAGGTGTCCATGGTGGGAATATTTACACCATGAAAATCATGCAAACAATAAAAATCAGGGCTTTATTTTTTTTTAAGAGCCAGTTTACCAGCACATCATTGCAAATATCCCTGTTCTAGCACAGAGAGTTAGGCAATAAACAACATGCATAATAAGTAAGTGTATCATGTAGGATGTTAAATGGTAATAAAAGGTTTGTCAACTACATAAGGGAATGGTAGGATTATGAGTGCGGTAGGTGAGCAGTTTGCAGCATTAAATAGGTTAGTGAGGGTAAGCCTCATCAATCAAAAACATGAAGTTTCTTAGGAAGTTAGCCATAGAAAAATCCACAAAAAGGGTCTGGCATTGGGTACAGGTAAGAAAAAACTCTTGGTTTGAGAGATTGCCTGACATACATGGGGAGCAGCAAGTAAGCTGCTATAATTGAAGCAGAGTGAGCAGGGCAGAGTAGGAGAAAGAGTGAGTGAGAGGTAATAGGATCAGCTCAGTCATCTGTAGCCTAGCAAAAGGCTTCGTGCTTTGTTCTCTGAATGGGATGGAGAGAACATGCAGGGTTTCAGGGTGATGGGATCTAAGTTTTTAAAGATAACTCTGCCTTCTATGTTGAATGTGAAGTCAGCATTGCAGGAGGCACGTGGATAAAACTAGAAGAGAAGCCTGTTAGGATACATGGCATTAATCCACTTCAGGAAGGACAGCAGCTTACAGCAGAGTAAGAGCAAGTAGACATGATGATACATCCTGGATTCTAGATACATCTTAGAACTAGAGCCAAAAAGGATTTAGTGGTGGCAATTGCACAGGCCTTCATTGCTATTAACTAGTCACTTTAAGGTGGATATTTTGAAAAGCTAAACTTCCATCATGACTAGTGAGCTGCCTTTGGTGCAAAAAAATTAAAATGTATAGTTTATTATTATCCTTGTGAGCTAGGCTTGTCACGTTGACAAATTTAATTTTGGAACTTTACAATCCTTTTGAAGTTAGGTTAACTTTCTTTTCAATATTTTTGAAGTGTTAACAATATCCGTTTGACTTTTAGCTCATTTAAAGTCTTTATATTTCTGTTATCACATGCCATGAGATGGTCTTGTTCACCAAGAATATCACTAGCACCATAATTAACTATCCCAGACCTGAGACCATTAAGATACATTTTGCTTCACATGGGAAATCTATGTATTATTCATCTTAAAAGTCAACATATGTTTTTTTGCTAATGAACTGAAGTGGTATGGGATTTCTAATTTACTTAAAACTAAGACTATTTTCTTTCAAGTCCCTGGCTCTAATAGAAATCTACTTCAGGACACATTTCAAGCTACACTAAACACCATCAACTTTATGTACACAATGCTTTTATTATTGGAACATTAACCCCTCTTCAATCTGAGCACAGCATCTAGTCTCTGTAGAAATTAGCAGTTAGCAGAAATCTTTCCTATAGATATAACAGATGAACTGTATCTATATTAAATAATCATTATTTCATACATAAAATATTAGTTCAACCTTCAGAGGACCTTTGTGTTAGGTAGTAACTTGCTCCACGTACTAGAGAACATCTGGACTCTATAAAAATAACTGATAATGTGATTTGAAAGAATCACCTTAGGACACCTTTATCTGTCAACATTCTTATGTGATGATCTAAAGTATGTGGCCATAATTCTTTTGATGATAACTTGATGGCATATTATAATTATATATCACACGAGAGCTACTACTATGATATGATTTTAACTCAATTTTGTGTCATAAAACTAATCTAAGTAAGAAAATTCAAATATTTATTTCCTAATAGTTGTATTTGAAATGAGGTATAATTACTACAGTACTTTAATTTTAGAAATCATCACATAGGTTATGTGCATGAGATTACTATAACTGGAAGGGATTTTAGATGTCACATCAAAACTCTTACATAAGGGATGTGGTAACTAACACCAAATGAGGTGATATAACTTTCCTAAGGTCATGCACACAGCAGTATTATTGGAAGTAAATCCATCTTTCCTGAGTCCATATTCTGTGCTTCTTGACTCATTCCACAGTGTACCTTCTGGATTTCACTATCATTTCTAAATTTGTCTAAGGCATTACAAAACAACTGTCTATTTTGTAATCCAACATCAAAATATTATTCAATATTGATGCAAATAATTTCAATAAAATATTTCTAATAAGCAAACTCATACTTTTGAAAGATATTTTAATAATTCCAAGTAAAATACAAGATCAAGTATTATATGCCATGTGTTATTGAATATATTTTGAGTTATTCCTTTGTATATCTACATGATTTACAAATCATCAGTTCTGTTACATGTAATTAATTCTTTTGACAAGAAGGGTTTTTAAATCTAATACAAATGACTTTCAGTCAAAGTGAATATCTGGGGAAATTTGACCAATTAAATTCTTATGTAACATAATAAATCAAAACCAAAAAATACATTTTAAATAAACAAAACCTTGTCAGATACTACATGAAGCGATGTTGAGTTGAACAATTAAATATGTATTTTGTGCACATCATAATGTGTAAAAGGCTAGAGGATGTTGACTCAGGGCCATATGTGACAAGCCCACAGCTAACATCACATCTAACAGTGGAAAGCTGTAAGTTTCTCCTCTAAGACCAAGAATAAGACAAGAATACCCACTCTTGCCACTTTTATCCAACATAGTATTGAAAGTCTTAGCCAAAGCCATTAGGCCAAAAACAAAAACAACAATAAAAACAAAAAACAAGGGCTTCCCTGGTGGCACAGTGGTTAATAATCTGCCTGCCAGTGCAGGAAACACGGGTTCGAGCCCTGGTCCAGGAAGATCCCACATGCCGCGGAGCAACTAAGCCCGCGTGCCACAACTACTAAACCTGCACTCTAGGGCTCAAGAGCCAGAACTGCTGAAGCCCGTGCTCCTAGAGCCAGTGCTCTGCAACAAGAGAAGCCATTGCAATGAGAAGCCTGTGCACCACAATGAAGAGTAGCCCCTGCTCGCCACAACTAGAGAAAGCCTGTGCAGCAACAAAGACCCAACACAGCCAAAAATAAAATAAATAAAATAAATAAATTTTAAAAACCAAAAACCAAAAAATCCAAATCAGAAAAAAGTAAAACTGTCACTATTTGAAAATGACAGTCTTTCATATAGAAAACCTTAACCACTCCACCAAAAAACTGTTAGAACTAATAAATGAATTCAGTAAAGTCACAGGATACAAAATCAATATACAAAAATCTGTTGTGTTTCTATACACTAATAACAAACTATTTAAAATAGAAATTAAGAAAATAATCCTATTCACAGTTGCATTAAAAAGAATAAAATACCTAGGAATATATTTAACCAAGATGATGAAAATACTGAAAACTATGACAATGATAAAAGAAACTGAAGAAGACACAAATGAGTGGAAATGTATTTCATGTTCATGGATTGGAAGAATTAATATCATTAAGATGTCCATACAACACAAACCAATCTACAGAGTCAGTGCAATTACAATCAAAATTCCAATGGCAATTTTTACAGAAATAGAACAGGCAATCATAAAATCTGTATGGAACTGCAAATGACCCTAAATAGCCAAAAGAATGCTTAGAAAAAAAGAACAAATCTGGAGGCATCACACTCCCTGATTTCAAATTATGTGACAAAGCTGTAGTAACAAAATAGTATGGAATTGGCATAAAAACAGATACCATAGATCAATGAAATAGAATAGAGAGCCCAGGAATAATGGGGAAAGAACATTATCTTTAATAAATGGTGCTGGGAAAACTGGAGAGCCACATGCAAAGAATAAAACTTACACTGTACTCAAAATTCAACTCAAAATAAGTCAAAGATTTGAATATAAGATCTGAAACAATAAAACTCCTAGAAGAAAACATAGGTGGCAAGCTTCTTGACATTCATCTTGGCAATGTTTTTTTTGGATCTGACACCAAAAGCAAAGGCAACAAAAGCAAAGCTAAGCAAGTAGGACTATATAAAATTAAAAAGCTTCTTCACAGCATTGGAAACCATCAACAAAATGAAAAGACAATCTACCAAATGGTAAAAGATATTTGCAAATCATATATCTGATAAGGGGTTAATATCCAAAACATACAAAGAATGCATACAACTCAACAACAAAAATCCAAACAACCCAATTAAAAAATTGGCAGAGGATCTGAATAGAAATTTTTTCCAAAGAAGGCATACAGATTGTTAACAGGCACATGAAAAGATGTTCAATATCACTAATTATTAATGAAATGCAAATCAAAACCACAATGAGATATTACCTCACATCTTTTAGCATGGTTATTATCAAACATGCAAGGGGAGTGGGATAAATTAGGTGTATGAGATTAACAGATAAGAGTATATATAAAATAAACAACAAGGATTTACTGTATAGCACAGGAAACTACATTTAATATCTTTTAATAACCTATAATGGAAAAGAATCTGAAAAAGAATAGGTATGTATATATGCATATGTATAACTGAATCACTTTGCTGTATACCTGAAACTAACACAATATTGTAAATCAACTATAGTTCAATAAAAAATTAAATAAATAAATTTTTAAAATAGTGCATGGTTAATAATAAACATGACAATTTGGCAGTAGTCAGTACACTTTGAGTGGACAGATTTGGATATATTTAGACTAAAAATACCAATAAAGAAAATAACTTTCAGCCACAAAATAGAGCAGGCATGAACCACTTATAAAATGCAAGAAATAACAAGTGTTGGAGAGGATGTGGACACTGTTGATGGAAATGTAAATTGGTGCAGCCACTATAGAAAACATGAAGATTCCTCAAAACAAATAAGAATAGAACTACCATATGATCCAGCTATTCCTCTAGTTTGAAAAGACATATGCACCCCTATGTTAATCCCAGAATTATTTACAAGATATGGAAACAACCTAAGTGCTCATGGGTGAATTAACAGAGGAAGAAGATATATACAACAGGATACTGCTCAGCCATAAAAAATGATGAAATCTTGCCATGTGCCACAACATGGGTGGACCTTGGTGGTATTATGCTAAGTAAATAAGTCAGACAGAGAAAGGCAAATACAGTATGATTTCCTTCATATGTGGAATAAAAAAAATTTTTTTAAATAAATGAACAAACCAAAACCAAACAAAAACAAACACATAGATACAGAGAACAGAGTAATGGTTACCAAAGGGGAAGTGGGCGTGAGGGGAGGGCAAAAATGGGGCCACGAGCATGGTGACAGATGGAAACTAAGCTTTTGGCGGTGAGCACACCATAGTGTATACATTAGTTGAAATACAACAAGGTACACATGAAACTTATAAAATGTTATAAACCAATTTTTAAAAAGAGAATGTGGTGCATATATGCAATAAAATATTATTCATCCATAAAAATTAAGGAAATCTTGCCATCTGAGACAACATGGATTGAACTTGAGGGTATTATGCTAAGTGAAATAAGTCAGAGGAAGATAAATACTGTATAATATTACTTTTATGTGGAATCTTAAAAATTAAGCTCATGAACAGATTTGTGGTAGGAGTAGGGAGAATGGGAGAAGGGGGCTAAAAAGTACAAACTCCCAACTATAAAATAAATGTCATGGGGCTGTAAAGTACAACATAGGGACTATAGTTAATAATACTGTATTGTATATTTCAAAGTTTCTAGGAGAGCAGATATTATAAGTTTTCATCACAAGAAAAAAATATAACTATATATGGGAATGGATGCTAACTAGACATTGTGGTGATCACAATATATACGAAGATTGAATCATTATATTGTACATCTGGAAGTAATATAAAGTTATATGTCAATTATATCTAAATTCTGAAAATATTTTTGCTGAAGTACAAATTTAATAATGCCTTTGGTCATGTTTTAATCCATAAGTTATCTATGAAAACAAAAAATACCCCATAACTTTTTAGAACCATCAAGAATCATCATGGTATCAATTCGTACCAGCTATAAAAATACACATTTTAGATTAGATAGCACAATATTTCCAGCTGTTGAAGAGAATAATTTAAATGAAATTACAAACTACCCCTCCTCAAAAAAACAAAGTTGTTTCCTAGAAAGCACACTTTCCACAATCCTACACTGGCTGATTCTCAGGTAATAAAAATCAAGTGAGATCAAACTGCTCTGAGCAGATTGACAATTATTTAGGCCCCTGCTCAGTGCACGCCCATGTTCAGAAGTGATCTTCAAAGGAATCATGCTTAAAGAAAATGGAAAATCCACAGAATCAGACGTTACTAACAAATCCTAAATAATGACAATAAATTCCTGTCCGTCTTTAAATTTCTTGCCATCAGAGTAAAATGTTGTTCTCTAGATGCTTTAACATAGCCAGGCTTGGACCCAGACAGGGCACTGGGAGCCAGCTGAGGCCATGGAGACAAGGCTTGGCTGCTTTGCTGCCAGCATGAAATGTCCTGCTGGAGAGTGTTTTGCAGCTTGAGAGAGCTGCAAGCCCTAAGCTGGTTCCAGAGAACAGAGGAGGGTCCAGGCACACCTGGTTTCTTCTGGCTTCAATTTTGGTGATGGGGAAGCACAAGGAACTTGATGAGGGGAGTGGTCAACACAGACCACTGACGGGCTTTGCCTCAAGTCCTGCATCTAAAATTTTTACGATAAAGGTGAAAAATGAGGGCAGAGGAATACAATGTGTTGCAAGAGAATAGGAAGTTAAAAAACAAAAACCACACAGAAGGTAAGTGAGTTTCCTTAGCTTTGTGAGCCTCTGTGAGTACAAGGAGCTCCTAGGTTGCCTGTGCTGAGGAAAGACAGGCAGAGAGACCCAAGTTTTCTGGGATTTTACAATCTATGGAAGTAAAACCACTGCCCAAATGGGATAGGTACCTTAGCCTAGTGTTTGTTCCTTATGTCAAAATTTCAGAAATAGCTGAAGTAAAACCAACGAATCACTGAAGTAGTGATTAGTAAAAGTTTATTCTGCACACACCAGAAAGAGTTCGTGAACCAAAAGCACTCAAACCAAAACATGGAATGAGTCTCGGGAGTATATTGTTATAGAGCAGTTTATATAGCGAGGAGATGATAATTGTTTATTCTTCCTAGTGATTGGTTATAATATTAGAAATTTCTTAAGTGCTAGGGAATTTGTGAGTGGTTACATCCATAGCAAACTTGGGAAACAAAGTTTTTCTTATAATGTCCAGAGGCGTAAGTTAGGAATGACTCAGGTCAAGTTAGTCTTGCAAAATAAGCTAAATTAAGCTTTGTTTGTATGACTAAACTGTTTGTTTTCTGCTCAGGGAATTTTCAAGACTGGTTTCTGTTTGTTTTTCATTTTAACAATTCTCCCCTTTTGGTTGTTCTTTTAGCAGTCTGAGAGGATGACCAACCAGTATAGCTTTATTCTCAGTTAACAACATTGACATAGGCCAAATAATTACATATTCACTGTTTCACTTAGTTGAGTCATCAGGCCCAGAGGTCTATGAAGTCACCATCTTCATCATTTGTGTGGTTATTGTTAATTTCATCCAGTTGTCTGATCCTGATGGATACAATTTGGTACATGAGTGGTTTCTGACAGGCGTTTAAAATCTTTGAAAAGATATAAAGCACTAGAGAGATTAATGTGATGACTAGAAGGAAACTAATAGCCAAGAACTGAAAAATTCCTCAGAGCAGAGATTTTCAGGAGCCAAGATTTAACCAATTAAATAGAGCTCTTTAAAAAATATGACACATGCATAATATACACACATAGACACATAGACATATATAAACATACAGTTGCAAATAGAGATCTTAGTCATGTCTCAGGTACAGAATTCAAAAGAATAGTTGGATCTATTTTTTGGTTCTGGTATATGGACTAAGTGAAGGTTACTTGCTCAGATAGCCAAAGTTTTTCATTCCATATTTTCCCAAAAGGCACAAGAGCCCAGTCCATAGACCAGGTGGAACCCATCTTTACCTTTAGATTCCCTAAGATGTCTTAACTGTGGGGGGGGATGGTCTTGTTTTCCAACAGCTGTTTCAGAACAGAGGGAATCGCCAGTGTGCCCCACCCCTCCACCCTCACTCTGAAGCCTTTTGAACAGAATACAGTGACTTAACAAGAAACTTCAACAAACATAATACAGCATGCACAATAAAGCTGAAGAGCTTTATGTATGAAAATGCACACACCAAAAAGACAGTTCTTGAACTGGGAGCATTCAAGCCAAACACTGGGATAAGGCTAAGGGGGATATTATCACAAAGCAGTTTATATAGTGCGGAGACAGTGACTGTTTATTCCTCATAGTAATTACTTATTTAAAATTTTCTTAAATGATAGAGAATTGGTTAGTGGTTACCTCATCATCAACCTTGGGAAACATTTAAAGTTTTGCTTATGATTTCCACAGGCACAAGCAAGGAATGACCCAGGTCAAGTTAGTCTTGCAAAATAAGCTAAATTAAGCTTTGTTTGTAAGACTAAACTGGTTTTGTCTGCTCAGGGAATGTTTGAGGCTGGTCTCCAGTTGTTTCTGATTTTAACATTTATCAGATAACAAGCGCGAACAAGCAGGAAAAGGCAGCTGCCCCCTTCAGAATCAGCGGGCTTTGTGTAACATACAGCATGTTCTGGAAACAGAGTTGCTCTTAAGAGCCAATCATTTTTTCCTTACAAACCAAGGATGCCACTGCGAACGCACAAGACCGGAACAAGCCAGTGGAGGCTCCCTGGCAGCTGGGCCTGCTGAGGACTCAGAGCTTCTGAGGTGAGTGAGGGAGGGGGGACTGCTTGCTGTGTGGTTTCTAGGTGGAAGCAGCATCCTGAACTTCCTGATAAAATACATACTCAAGTGCTCAATGGGGCTTCTCTGGTGGCGCAGTGGTTGAGAGTCGGCCTGCCCATGCAGGGGACGCGGGTTCGTGCTGCGGTCCGGGAAGATCCCACATGCCGCGGAGCGGCTGGGCCCGTGAGCCATGGCCGCTGAGCCTGTGCTCCGCAACGGGAGACGCCACAACGGTGAGAGGCCATCGTGCCGCTAAAAAAAACAATTAAAAAGTGCTCAATGAATGCTTGGTAACAGTCCTTGCTGTTCTGCCTAACAATGAGAACCTTGAAAGACAATCTTAACTCTACTATTAGCATTTTAAATATGGTATATACAGCAATTTATTGATTCCTGATAGTCAACTAAAATTCATTTGTCATATTTTTCTTCTTACTTTTAAATAATTTTAAGCTTATAATAATGGAGCAAAAATAGCACCATATTTTTTCTTGAACAACTTGACACTTTCTGACATAATATCTCATTTCTCATGAATGTATTAGTATGAATTTCTTACAAATGAGTATGTTATCCTATATATCTATATGTAATCACTGAAATCAGGAAATAACAATGATCCATGACTATCATGTAACCTTTAGGATCCTTTCAAGTTTCAGTTGTTGACAATGTCCTTTATACCAATAGGATGCAATTCAGATTACACATTCTATTTAGTTATCATGTCCCCTTATTCTCTTTTAATCTGTAGCAGTTATCAGTTGCGTTTTCTGAGATTCATGACTGTGACACTTTTGGTGATTACAGAGCAGTTATTTTTTAAAAAGATTCCTTGATTGGGGGTTAATTTATATTTTATTAGATTCAGCCCATGCATTTTTGCCAGAAATATGACAGGTGTGATGTTTTGTTCTTCTCATTGCTTTTGGTCAGGTGTTACATGATTTTGATTTGTTCCATTATTGTTGATGTTAAATTTGATCACCTGATTTAGGTGGTGCCTGACAGTATCTTTATTGTAAAGTTAGTTTTTTTCCCTTTGCGGGAAAACTCTTTTAGCATCTTTATTGAGGTATATAATTTACCATTAAATACCACAAATTTATCCATTTAAATGTACAATTAAATGACTTTTAATAAATTCACAGAGTTGTAAAAAAACTTTTAGAGTATTTCCATCACCTCCCACAAAAGATCCTTATGCACATTTGTAGTCAATTTTCATTTCACTCCTGGCTCAAGGCAACCACTGATCTACTTTTTTTCCACTAAAGTTTTGCCTTCCTAGATATTTCTATGAAATCATACAAGATGTAATCTTTGTGGGAAAGTACTTTGAGGCTTGTCAACATCATTTTCTTCATCAACATCAAACTTTCATAATCTTATGGATTCATTGATGTTTAAGGCTTATATATCTTGTTTTTTAAAATTAATTTTTATTGCAATATAGTTGATTTACAATGTTGTGTTAGTTTCTGCTATACAGAAAAGTGAAACAGTTATACATATATTCACTCCTTTTTAGATTATTCTCCCATATAGGCCATTTCAGAGTATTGAGTAAAGTTCCTGGTGCTACACAGTAGGTCCTAATTAGTTATCTATTTTATATATAGTAGTGTGTATATGTCAATCCCAATCTCCCAATTTATCCCTTCCCCCTGTCCTTTCCCCCTTGGTAACTATAAGTTTGTTTTCTACATCTGTGATTCTATGTCTGTTTTGTGAACAAGTTCATTTGTACCATTTTTTTAGAATCTACATATAAGCGATATCATATGATATTTGTCTTTCTGTGTCTGACTTACTTCACTCAGTATGACAGTCTCTAGGTCCATCCACGTTGCTTCAAATGGCATTATTTCATTCTTTTTATGGCTGTGTAATATTCCATTGTATATATGTACCACATCTTCTATATCCATTCCTCTGTTGATGAACATTTAGGTTGCTTCCATGTCCTGGCTATTGTAAATAGTGCTGCTATTTACATGTATTTACATGTAGGGGTGCATGTATCTTTTCAAATTATAGTTTTCTCTGGATATATGCCCAGGGGTGGGATTGCTGGATCATATGGTAGCTCTATTTTTAGTGTTTTAAGAAACCTCCATACTGTTCTCCATAGTGGCTATACCAATTTATATTCCCACCAACAGTGTAGGAGGATCCCTTTTCTCCATACCCTCTTCAGCATTTATTGTTTGTAGATTTTTTGATTATGGCCATTCTGACTAGTGTGAGGTGATACCTCATTGTCGTTTTTATTTACATTTTTCCAACAGTTAGTGTTGTTGAGCATCTTTTCATGTGCTTTTTAGCCATCTGTATGTCTTCTTTGGAGAAATGTCTATTTAGTTCTCCTGGACATTTTTTGATTGGGTTGTTTGTTTTTTTGCTATTGAGCTGCATGAGCTGTTTATATATTTTGGAGTTTAACCCCTTGTCGGCTGCTTCATTTGCAAATACTGTATCCCATTCTGAGGGTTATCTTTTCATTTTGTTTATGGTTTCCTTTGCTGTGCAAAAGCTTTTAAGTTTAATTAGTTCCCATTTATTTTATTTTTAATTTTCATTACTCTAGGAGGTGTTTTGATAAACTTTCTGTGAATGACATAATAATGAGAATATTTTCATGCTTAGTTGCCATCTATATATCTTCTTTGGAGTGGTGTATGTTCAGATCTTCTATCTATAATTGGACTTTTATTTCCTCTTGCTAAATTTTAAGAATTCATTGTATATTTTGGATTCAGGTCCTGTATGAGGTAAGAAAACTGCAAATATTGCAAATCTGCCATCTTGTGACTTGTTCGTATTTTAAACAGTGTATTTTGTAGAGCAAAAATTTATAATATTAATCCAATTTATGATTTTTCTTCCTTATGGGTCATGCTTTTGCTGTTATGTCTAAAAACATCACCAAACCCAAGATCATTTAGATTTTCTCCTAGGTTCTAATCTAAGTGTTTTATATTTTGCCTTTTATATTTAGGTCTTTCATCTAATTGAGATAATTTTTGTGTATAGTGTAAGGTCTATTTCTATATTCTTTTTTTTCCATATGGATGTCTAATTGTACCAGCACAAGTTTTTGAAAAGACTATCTTTTCTCCATTAAGTTTTCTTTTCTCTTTGACAAAGATCAGTGGACTATATTTTTATGAGTCTGTTTCTGGGTTTTCTGTTCCATTGATCTATCTGTATATTCTTTCACTAATATTATGCAGTCATGATTACTGCAGTTCTTTAGCAAGTCTTGAAAGCAAGTACTAGGTGCCCTCCAACTTCATCCTTCAATATTATGTTGACTATTCTTAGTTTTTTTGGCATATCCACATCAATTTTAGAATAGATTTTTCAAGTCTCCAAAAGAGCTCACTGGGATTTTGATTGTGGTTTCATTGAATCTACAGATCAAGTTGAGAAAAATGACATTTAAGCGACATTGTGTCTTTCAACCCAGTCAGAAATAATGCTCCATTTATTTAGATTTTTTTACATTTTTTCTTCAGTGTTCTGTAGTTTCCTCTTGAAGAATCTGTGGTATTTTGTTAGATTTCTAAGTAATAATTTCATTTGTCATTGTTATTGTAAATGATATTTTAAAAAATTTCCAATTCTTTTTGTTTGTTGCTGGCACTTAGAAAAGCAGTTGACTTTTGTATATTGTCCATGTATCCATTGACCTTGCCAAGTCATTACTTAGTTCCAGAACTTTTCGTTTGATTTTTTTTTTGATTATTTGGTTTTTCTACATAGACAATCTTGCCCTCTATGAATAAAGACAGTATATACTTTCTTTCCTAGCCATATATATTCCATTTCCTCTTTTCTGATTGTATTATGTAGAGAAACCTTGTTTAGAGAGGACTTCTTTGACTTGTTCCCAGTTCTTAGGGGAGAAGTGTTTCATTTCCCACCTTTAACTAGCTATAAAGTAGGCTGTTTTGTTTAGCTTTCTGAATATTTCCTTTATTAGCTTAAGGAAGTTCACGTTTTCGTTTTTTGAGAATTTTTTTCATGAAAGGTTGTTGGAATTTGTCAAATGCTTTTTATACATCTTTTTATACATCTATTGATATTATAGGATTTTTGTTATTTAGTCTAATAAAATGTTAAATTACAATGATCGCTTCACAAATGTTGATTGAGCCTTACATTTGTATAATAAAAACTGTTTTGACATACTATCCTTTTTTGTATTTCTGAATTTGGCTTGCTCATATTTTGTTCAAGGTTTTCATGTCAATATTCATGAGAGATATTGGATTATAGTTTTCTTATGTCTTTATATGGTTTTAATAATATAATACTAGCCTTTACTTTAGTTACAAAGTATTCTCTCTTCTACTTTCTGGAAAATGTGGTGGAAATTGGCTATTATTTCTTTGAATATTTGGTGGATTTCACCTATAAAACCTTCAGTCTAGTACTTTATTGGGGGGAAGAGTTTTAATTATTTCAATTACTTTAATAGATAAGCTATTCAGGTTAATTATCTTTACATAAGTTTAATGTTTTTTTTTTTTTTTTCAAGGAATTGGTCAATTTCATCCATGTTATGAAATCTTGGGGCTTAGAGTTGCTTGGAATATTCACTTATTTTTCTTTTGATGTGTATTGGATCAGTAGGGATGACCCCTATTGATTTGTTATTCATAACTTGTGCCTCCTTTTCTTCCCCCATAGTTAACCTGATTAGAGGATTATCAATTTCATTAGTCTATCACAAGAAACAGCATTTGGTTTAATTTATTTTCTCTATCATTTCCCCTTTTTAAATTTAATGGATTTCTGCTCTTAGTTTTCTTATCTCCATTCTGCTATTTCCTTTAAACTTAATTTTCTTTTATTTGTCTACTTTACCACAATTTAAGATAGGCTCCTGATTTTTAACTTTCTTCTTTACTAATATATACACTTAATACCATAAATTTCCCATAAATATTTTTATTTCTACATTCCCAAAACATTGATAAAATGTATTTTCATATAGTTCAAAAGATGTTTCAAATTCTGTTGAAACTTTCTCTTTGATTCATGAATTATTTGGAAGTATGTTGCTTAATTTCAAAGTATTTGAGAATTTTCCACCTTTTTTTGTGTTACTGATTGGTAGTTTAATGGTACAGTGTTCTGAGTTCTCTATTCTTTTAAGTAGATATGGTGTGTTTTATGGCACAGAATGCTTTCTGTCTTGGTGAATGTTCCATGTCAATTTTAATAGAATATATATTCTACCATTGTTGGATGGAGTAGTCTATAAATGTCAATTATGTTAATGATTGGAGCTGTTCGGGTCACCTATATCCTTATTAAATTCCTGCCTTCTTCATTCATTAATTACTGACTATACTAGTAGATTTGTCTATTTCTCCTTTTAGGTCTTACTTTTTACATCAAGTATTTTGATGTTCTGTTGTTACATTCAAACACTTTTAGGACTCATTTATGTCTTTAGGTATTATCCCTGCTATATTTACTCCAGAATTTTTTTTTCTGTTAATCTTAGCATGCTGTATCTTTCTTCTTCCCCTTATTTTGAACCTATCTGAATCTTTAAATTTAAAGTGGGTTTTTAAAATAAAACATATAGTTGGGTCTTATGTTTGTATATTAACACTGGTTATCTATTTTAGTTGGTGTGTTTAGACTGTTCACATTTACGTTATTGTTATATTTGGATTAATATCTACCATTTTTGTAACTGTTCTGCTTTTTGCAATTTTTGGTTTTGCTGTCCCCCTATTTCTGCATTGTTGATTTTAACTGAGAATTTTACATTATTCTATTTTGTCTCTTCTTATAGTATATCATTTATATTTTCTGTTGCAAGCCAGTATAGGAATTGAATTAAATAGGTCTTTAATATGATGTTTTATGTTAATCTGTTTAGGATTTGGACTGGATTTAATGTATACCAGAGGCTTCATATTCCTCTGTCATTCTTTTTTTGTTGTCTCCCTTCTTGACTATGGGACTTCCTTGTGTGCTCCTTCTCAGAAAGTCTGTCTCTTAAAAGTCTTTCAGCTGAAATTTGCTATTATTACCCTGTTATCATAATAACATAAATATTATGTCAAAGTGGTAGTAATCCATGGGAAGGGTGTGTTCTGTGTTCTCCCTATTAAGTTTCTGTCTGTTAGGAAGCTTATGTTTCAGGGCTTGACTTTACAAATGTTGCTATCTAATCTTAAAGAATTAAAAAAAAATTTTCCTATTGTCCCATATTCCCTTCTTGGATTCAACATTCCCATTCCCAATCTATTTCCTTGAAGCCGTGATCCTTGTTAAGTATCCCTTCACCCTTACCTAGAGGATATTGGAAGCCTGGAGGTGCCTGGAGTGGGGTGGAATTTCTTTCCTCCATCTAGCACCAGGTTTTAGAATTTCATTCAAGCAAAAACCTTTGCTCTAGAGCGGGGGTAACTAACCTCTGGTTGTGGGCCAGTACCAGTTTGCGGCCTGTTAGCAACCAGGCCACACAGCAGGAGGTGAGCAGCCAGAAAGAGAGTGAAGCTTCATCTGCTGTGCCCCATCGCTTGCATTACCGCCGGAACCATCACCCCCATCGCTTGCATTACCTTCTGAACCAACACCACCACCACCCCACCCCATCCATGGAAAATTGTCTTTCACAAAACTGGTCCCTGGTGCCAAAAATGTTGGGGACCACTGCTGCTCTAGAGAATAGGTTTTTGTTGTTGTTGTTTTAATGGAGAAGGCTTTGTGTATTTTTCACAGTGTTTACTTTTCCCTTGTCAGAGCCAAGAAAGGATCTTTATCCAGTTTTCATAGTGAGAACCAGGGGTTTCCTGGAGGAAGATCCATGAAAGTGTGGGGATTTCTCAAGACTGAGGCCACCAGGGGTTTATTGCTCTTATGCTAGTCCACGTTCAGCCTCCAGCAATTCATCAAAATCACTGTTTAAATCTTCCTACCAGCTTATGACTCCAGTGACTTCTGCTCCGTGTAAGCAGACTTGGTTGCTATATCTCCCTGAATATGCCTTTTTCTCCAGATTTTTTGGTGATGGTTTTCCCTGAGACCTTACTTCTCTAACTTGTATAAGAAAAGTCATTAATTTTCAGCCTGCCCATCTTTTTCTTGTTATAAGGACAGAAAAGACAACTTATAAGTGAGACCTGAAACTAAATGTCTTTATTACATTACTTTTAATTCAATGATTTTGTAGTATGTTTTAATAACGGGCTAAATGATAAATTATTATAGGTTGTTGATATTTTTCTAACTCTGGAGATAAAATGGAAGTGAGGGAAAAGTATATGAATCTAAAGGACTAATGAAAAGCTATGAGAAGTGCTTTGCTAAACAGAAGACTCTGGCCATGTATAGAAGAGAAACTAGCCAGAGCAGAAAGTAGATTCTTCAGGGAAAAGTTTTTATTGGTGCTCTTATATCTGGCGGATTTCCCATAAGGTATTATTGCTTCCTTCATTACCACTGTAGCACAGAACACCTGCTTCTTTAAAATAGTCCTAGAAGACAAAGTCCCTTTATTTTTATTTATTTTTTAAGTTTCAATGGCCTTTTTCTTTTTTTATTGAGGTAACAATTTATAACATTAGGTAAGTTTCATGTGTACAACATTATATTTCTAGTTCTATACACCCTCCAGCATGTTCAACAACAAAATTTAGTTTCCATGCATCACCATACAGTTGATTTATTTTACCCGTTTTTCCCTACCCCCACCACTTCCCCTCTGGTAACCACTACTCAGTTCTACACATTTCTCTGTGTCTACACATTTATTTTTGTTTGGTTTGGTTTGTTCACTTATTTTGTTTTTCTGTTTGTTTATTAGGTTTTTTTTATTCCACATATGAGTGAAGTCATATGGTTTCTGTCTTTCTCTATCTTATTTCACTTAGCCTAATACCCTCAAGGTTCATCCATGTTGCCACAAATGGCATGAAATTCATCTTTTTATGGTTGAGTAGTATTACATTTATATACATAAATATATATATACACATATATATACACACACACATACACACCACATCCCCTTTATCCATTCATCTGTTGATGGGAACTAAGGTTATTTCCATATTTTGGCTATTCTAAATAATGCTTTGATTAACACAGATGCGTATAGCTTTTGGAATTAGTGTTTTTAAATTCTTTGGATAAATACCCAGAAGAGGAATAGCTGGATCATATGGTAATTCTTTTCTTAATTTTTTGAGTAATCTCCATACCATCTTACACAGTATGTCTGCCCCGATTTATATTCCAACCAACAGTGTCTGAGTGTTCTTTTCTCCACATCCTCGCCAACACTTGTTATTTGTTGTCTTTTTGATCAGTCATACTGATAGGTGTGAGGTGAAATCTCATTGTGGTTTTGATTCACATTTCCCTAATGATTAGTGCTGTTGAACATCTTTTCATGTACCTGTTGACCATCTGTATGTCTTCTTGGAAATCTATTTATCTCCTCTGCCCATTTTTAAAATCAGGTTGGTTTTTTGTTGAGTTGTCTGTGTTCTTTACATACTTTGGATATTAACCCCCTATCAGATATGATTTGCAAATATCTCCTCCCACTTAGTAGATGTCTTTTAATTTTATTGATGGTTTCCTTTGCTGTGCAGGAGCTTTCTGGTTTGATGTAATCCCATTTGTTTTTGCTTTTGTTTCCCTTGCCTGAGGAGACATGTCTAAAAAGATAAGACTGTCAAAGAATGTACTGTCAATTTTTTTTTTCTAGGAGTTTTATGGTTTCAGGGATCAGACTATATTGCAAAGCTATAGTAATAAAAACAGCATGGTTCTGGCAGATACATAAATCAATGGAACAGAATTTAGACCCCAGAAATAAACCCAGGGACATATATGGACAATGAATTTACAACTTCAGTAAATGGTATTGGGAAAACTGGGCAGCCACATGCAAAAAAAAAAAAGAAAAAGAAAAAAAAAGAGACAAGACCACTATCTCACACCATACACAACAACTAACTCAAATGGATTAAAAACTGAGTTGCTTTAAAAAGAAATAAGATTTAGAGATTTGAAGGAGAGGGGGTAAATTCTATGGTTATTTACCAATGATGTTATTGTGTACATGAAAATCTAATAGATCAACAAATCATTGTGACTAATATTAGAATTCAACACATTTGGCAAAGAGAAGATCAACTTTCAAAAAGCTATGGAATGGGGCTTCCTTGGTGGCACAGTGGTTGAGAGTCCGCCTGCCGATGCAGGGGACACGGGTTTGTGCCCCGGTCCGGGAAGATCCCACATGCCATGGAGTGGCTGGGCCCGTGAGCCATGGCCTCTGAGCCTGCGCATCTGGAGTCTGTGCTCCGCAATGGGAGAAGCCACAACAGTGAGAGGCCCGCATACCACACACACACAAAAAAGCTACGGAATGTACTTCCTTCAGCAATAGCCCACTAGAAAATAATATCTGGCAGTCAAATCTATATTCTTAAAATGTCTGGAAATCAACATTTGAAGGTATATATCTAGGACCTTTGGATCCACCACATGCATGCCCCAAGATCATATTTTCCTTGGCCTGCTTCCAGCAATGTTTGAGTGTAGTAGAAATTCCTAAGGGTAACTTAGGCTTGAGGACTACCTGTCAGCATTCTAAGACTTTCTCAAAGCAGTGCTAAGGTATGATATCCTGCCTATACAATCTTTTCTTCCTTTTTTTTTCCATGGGTCTAAAATAGCCTTGCTGCCTGAGAGTTTTTCTTGTCTACTTCTGCTTCTGAGGATAGTCAATGAGATGTGTTGAGAACAGTGAGTTATTCCGGACCTTGGAAATGTTTTTCTCTGTGATTAAGCCAACTGTGTTTTCTAATTGGTGCCCATTGATTAGTCTCCTACCTTCCCACAGAGACTGGGAGATAGGGGCCTGATATTTCTGGATGGTTGTATTTTAAAGGAATGGGATGGATCTAAGGTCCTTGCTCTAAGTGTCTTTCACTTCTAGTTTGTAAAGCTAGCAAGAGAGCTTTTGAAAGGAGTAGAGAAAGAATGTACAATTATACATTATCTAAAATAAATGCTTTAAGAAAAGGGAAGTCAGAGATCCAGAGTCAGGAAGAAGCCTGTCTAACATTTAGTCATACTGAGGGGAACATTAAGGCCATATTAATCGCTAGTAAAGAAAAATTGCATTAAGAACATTTTAACATGGGATACTTAAGATAGATAAACACCCATTTACTGTGTTAAAAACATAAGCAAAGATTAAATGACACTAATTGTGTAGCTTTGATAACTTACCTCTTGTTCCAGGGCAAAAATCTTTGAAATGTTTGATATACTTTTGAAGATAGATAATTTTGAAAATGTAAAATGTTCTTCCTGAGGTATTTTTTGAGCTACATGCATTCCTTCTTTCTGGTTTGTGAAAAAATGGAAGAGATCAGGAGGAATTATATCATTGACATCTTCCTCAATCTATATTCAGGGATCTTAAGTTTCATAGTGTGTCTCTCTACTTCATCTCAATCAAGACTTACTGTACATTAGTTCATATTTTATTAAGACCTACGGTGTAGAGAGTATGACCAAACTAGTATTGCTTTAAAATTTTAACTTACTTTGAGAGACACAAATTTAATGAATGAGAACATCTTTTTGATTGGGTTCTTATGATCCATAAAATATTAACTTGTGATTAATGGTGTGTTTTATCATAACAAACAGTCTAAATAGAGGAGAAAAAAATCAGCAGCAAAAGTTTCTTATACACATGAAAAACATACTTCACCTCTTTAAAGGTTATGGAGATGAGGTTCCAGGATTTAGACTCTCTGAGTTGGAGTTAATGTGCATAAGTGTACTTGGGTTCAACAGCTATGGAAAGGAAGTAGGATTGGACAGATGGAAAAGTCAAGCTCTGATACAAGCCCAAAACTCCACAAAAATCTTAAGATTAGAATGATTTTTCATAGTTGTTACAAGTGAGGTTGATGTCCAGGCTTTTATAACCCATATCAATCAGTCATAGTATGTAGCCTGCCCCAGCAAGGGTTGTGGCCTTGGTTAAAACGACTCTCTGCAGTTGAAGTCATTCCTGGAGGGGTTGACAGGTAAAGGGTAGAGCATGGAGAGAAAGAAACCTATGTTTCTTCCTCTTTTTATAAGAGCATTAACCTCATAATGGGGACTCAACCCTCTTGACCTAATCTAACCCTAATTACCTCACAAAGGTCCTACCTCCAAATACTGTCACATTGGAGATTAGGGTTTCAACATATGAATTTGTGGGGGACACAGACATTTGGTCCGTAACAAGGGGATTTTGGATAGTACAGCACAACATAGGGTCCTAAATTTTATAATCATAAGTAAACAATTAAGAAGTATTCACTATACTCATAAATAATGACTTACATGTCATTATATTATAATCTGGTAGAAGAGATATAAACTTTTAAAGTACAGTCCTTGAAATTTCAGTAGAGAAAATAGAACCCCACTTTCAAAATAATGAACACTGGCAAGATTTAATCTCTTTAGAATATTAATTAAATTATACATAAAATACGTTCCCATAAAATATTCCAATATGGTAGAAATATAAGGGTAAAAGTAGAAAATCTTCTTTATAGTTTACAATCATTAACTGTACTTTGCCATAAAGTAAATGGTTTTGTAAGTTTTCTATAACTTTTTATAACTGTGAATCCTTACAGATTTTAAGTATATTTAAATTTTAGTATTTTTAAAAGGTTTTAATGAAAAATTGAAGTCCATGTTCCAATGGAGTTTCAATCAATCCTCTTAGTTTCAGCTCTGTTTGAACCCTTCGTTTAGTTAGCAGGAGTCTTCCACTCCTGGGCTTCCTAAGGTTCAAGCGAGGCTTCGTTTGCTGCATCCCTCCAGTGCTGCTTTAAATTTCAATTTTTCTTCTAACCTGCTAAATAAGTTACTACTTGTCTATCTGCATTAAAGCTTCTAACATTTTTTGCTGCCATCTTTTTACCTGTTCCATTTGACTTTATTGATGTTTCAGAAGGAAATGGTATTAAGAATGTATGTTAAATGTATCTCGATTAACTAGAAATTCATGTATAGGGATAGCTCTCAGAGTCATCAAAGATTCTTTTAAGGATACCCATGCCTAAGCTTTTCCCCAAATAATTCTGATTTAAGTGATCTGGTATGGAAGTCCAGATGATTCTGATATATAGCCAGGGATAAACTGTGTACATGGGTATGGCAAACTCTATTTATCTTTATTTTTTTTCTGTAAATCTAAAACTGTTCTATAAAAAAACTATCAAGTATGATATATGAAAATTAATACATATATTTTATGTTATTTTACTTTCTTGAGAAACTAAATATTAAGGGCTATTGATATTTCTTTCTCTCTTAGGATAAGGAGTAAGAAGCTAAATTTTATAGTTGTGTTTTTGCCCTTCTAGTGAATAATCATTCTTTTTTCCAGAGTTACTTAATAAACATTTTATCCTCTTTTTTAAAAATTGAGACCTACCCTGTTATGTTTTGGGAAAAAATATATTCACCATCCCTTTCCAGTAGCCTCCTCAAAGTAATGAGCTATGGATGATGTTGAACAGTTCTAAAATATGCACATTAGTGACATAATAATCTTTTATCTCTCAGCTTTTATTCCAGGGTTGTAAGAGTGTGTATATAACAACTTTGTACTCTGCCTCCTAATTAATAACTCTGCATTATAGTCTCATACATACCTGGGATTTTCTTCTGGATTATGTCTTAAAACTTAGATTTTCAACCTGAAAATTCTTACCTTTAAATTTTACAGAGTTCTTGGCATATTGATCCTATGTATTTATAATGTAAACTTTAATCTTATCTCCCTAGGCTTGCAGGACACTATATTTGGACTTGGTCTCCAAGATGAAGTCTACACTTTCAAATAATTAGTCAAGTCCACAAATTAGAGGGAGATAATTTTATAAATGTTTGTTCTGTTGATACCAAAAGTCACACATAGATACACACGCACACACACACGCACACATACACAAACATTTAGTTAATATACTAAACAAAAATTAGTATTCATTACATTAATTATGAAGGACAGAAACACTATTGCTCTTGTCCAACTGTTAAGAGAAGGATTTAAATGATTAGTGGCCCTAATTTTTAATGATTTTCCAATTAGATCCCAGAATATGACAATTGGAAAAACAAGATCACAAATTCTTTCTTTTCACTCTCATAAAAGAATTCCTGTTTATACATACATGTACATGACCCATGCAAAGATTTTTCTTTTAAAAAAAATTTTGACAATGATGCTATCAGCTTGTAATAGAGTAAAAAATTGGAAAAAATTGTTTTATTTTTATTTCTCAACATGTTTATGTTAAAAATACTTAGAAAGAGGAAGAAAATATAAAATATTTATGTTCAATTATGTCAAATGGTTACTAAGTTAAAGACTCAAAAAGATTAGAATTTTAAAATTTATTTGCAACATAAACTAAACAGTTAATATTATATACATTTGGAGGAAAACAAATTTCCTGTAACAAAAGAATTTGAAACTTTCTGACTCAGATCCCATCAACAAACCATATGGTGGTTTGTTTTCTCATCACTCTTTCATAGGGAAATAGCTTATCAGTTATTTATCTTTCCTTTTGGAGATTTTACTTTGTTAATATGCATAAATAATTTCTCCTACTTTACAAAAATCAAATGGTGGCTACAGACAAGTAAGAAGAGATAACATTAATGTAGTTTTACATTGTTTGTGTCTAAGTGCTTCATAAAATTGTCCTCTGGATATAATTTTCTCAGTTGTTGAAATTACACTGAGTATTATAAAAGCCCATTACGTGCTAAATAAAACCAATTTTCTTTAAGTGACAAGACAGTTTGTAGTGCCATGATCAACTAAATATAAAGTAACTGTAAGTAAGAAACTGTATATCCTTCCTGTCCTAATATTCTGTCTCTTATAACAATACTATGCTGTTGCGAATTACAGGAAAGTTAAGAAAACTCCTGTGATTTTGTGCCTATAATCTTTTTTTCAAATCTGAATGTATATTTATTTGGAATAATGAATAGAATAACCATTTGTAATAAATTAAAATATAGCTCTCACAAGCAACTTTGGTAAAGTTAGTAGCATAGTGATGATGAAGATTTATTTAACATACATTTTTTTTTAAACAAACTTAGAGTGTTTCAGCCATGTCATCTGAAAATTTACTTTGTACCTCTTACTGAAATCAGTCATGGATGGCTTGGGGACTTGGTGATCTAGGTGCTCTCATATGTTATCTTAACTTCAGGGTTTAACTTCTTTGTCAATCTTTGTCTAATTTTATGTAAAATTTTCTTCTTTTGGTGCAGAAGAACAAGCAGAATACTAGTTGAGTGTATCCACAAATTCTTTTGCTATATGTTTGCATTGTCTAACTGTTTCAAGCCATGCACACACTTTAAAGTGTTGTTTTACTTCCAAAGGCAGCTAAGAAATCAATATTAATGGAATAGTGGTAGAATCATAATGAAGTAAGATAAATCGTTGATAGAATAGAATAAATGCCTTTCCTTTAAGAATGTGTCATAAAATACAAACTTAATAAAGTCTTGCTAAGTAGAAAATTTCAGTTAATCACTATAATCTCTCTAATCATTTCTTTTTAGTATATATAAGAATGTTTCTAGAGAGTTATGATACAGTTTTGATTGATGTTGCTTCAATTCAATGATTTCTCTGCCCCCAGAATCATGTTTACACGTTTAATTTTTTCCTTAAAATGTTTATCTAGGAAGAAATTACCAGGACTCTAAACCAAGCTTCTCCTTGCCTGAGTCTGAATGACCATGCATTCCCAGAGAAGTTGTTTCCCGTACTCACAGAAAGATCATTTCTTCAAAGCACAAGCATCCCATCTCTTTCATAAGGCTACCATTTGTTCCTCTGTGTGTGTGTGTGTGTGTGCGTGTGTGTGTATATACACAATTTTACAACCATCTAGTTGAAAATAAATGGACATATGTCCATTTTAAAGTATAATAAAACAATTAGAATTATACATATACATATATGTACAATATGTTTATATGTATAAGATATACTTCAGTGCATTGACAGAAGAATGGAAACACACAAACTTGTTGACAGTATTTGTCTCTGTTTTGGGGGAATATAAGAAATTTTTATTTCTCTTTTCTCTACTTTCCTCTGTATTTAATTTCTATCTCATGAATATTTATTATATTTTAAATATGAAACAAAATCTTTACTAAAGAGTGATATTTACTCACTTTAGGTTTATTTTTTGCAATATATATTTGTATGTAAGATACATATGTTGAATAAGAAATGGAGTATCCAGGGCTTCCCTGGTGGCGCAGTGGTTGGGAGTCCGCCTGCCAATGCAGGGAACACGGGTTTGTGCCCCCGTCCGGGAGGATCCCACATGCTGCGGAGCGGCTGGGCCCGTGAGCCATGGCTGCTGAGCCTGTGCGTCCGGAGCCTGTGCCCCTCAAGGGGAGAGGCCACAGCAGTGAGAGGCCCGTGTAACACACACACACACACACACACACACACACACACACACACACACACACACACACACAGAAATGGAGTATCCCCAAATACAATGGCTTTTACATTACAGAAAACAGACCTGTTAGGCAAACTAAACCCATCATCTGGAGGCAGTGACATATGCAATGTCAAATACTCAAAGAAACCATTCTTTTAACTAAAACATTGACTGATCAGATCAAGGAATATGCCTGAAAATCATCTGCAATATTTGTTATTGAATATTTCCATGGTCCAGCTTTTTTTTCTTTTTCTTTTTTCTTTTTTTTTTTTTTTTTTTTTACTATGGCTCAGTGTTTTTAATGGGTCCCCAAAGAGCCTTCCCATATGCCATTTAAAACCTCTGATCTTACTAGTTTTGTTACTCTAACTATTCATTCATGTTGATCTTCTGTTAAAATTATTAATATGACCCTTCAGATGTAGAACAAATGTGGAACAAAGGTGAAATGTGGAACGACGGTGAAATGATAGATTTACCTAATATATACCTTAATAGTTTCCAGTTTTCTCTTCTGATATGCCCTTAGTATTCTTAGTATATCAGCAGTTGCAAACTGTCAATGAATCCTAGCATGCAGAATGCTGTCTCTTCTAAGAACCCATCTCCTATCAAATATTATATTATACAGAATTTTTTTCTTTGTTCCAGACTATTCAAAGTTTTGAACAATGTTGCCAAATAGGGGAAGAACTGGATAGAACAAAGAATGCTGTGAAGGACTACACAATAAATAGAAGTAGTGTGTGTGTGTGTGTGTGTGTGTGTGTGTGTGTGTGTGTGTGTGTACTTAAAGTATAGTCAGAAAAGATGGTGTTTTGACAAAGTGTGTTTTTCAAATGCTAACTTCTCAATGAGTTTTAATTAATTTGTATATCTGGGCATGATTCCTATAAAATTTGGGGACTTCTTGGGCATTATTTAAGTTTAGAATGAATAGTGAATTAAAATGATAATAATAACTCTGGAAAAAGTAGGTTAAAATATAATAGTCTATTTGCAATGGAAGATTCATTTTTTAATTTGTTCATTTGTTATTGCATTCATTAATTCTGGAGTTTTATTATACTGGTGAGAAAATGATTTGTATTAATATTTCTGAAAAGTAAATTGGAAACCACTTTAGTTTACTATACCATTGTCAATTTAGAAACATAATTTTACTGAAAACCGGACCCCAAAAAAAAAAAAAAAAAAGCAAATAAGATACCCCAGAGTGTAGATTGTTGCTTTTATTTTTTCTTCTGAGGAATCAAATAATTGCACCTTGTATTCAATTTAAAGACTTTGGAGTAATCATTTTTCAAGTAGGCTACCTGGGCGGTTTCTCTAACCCCTGATGTAAATTTGATGTTTATAGAGCATGTATGTACAGTTCTCACTGGTTTCTAGTTAAAGTCATAAAACTTCACCTTCCTTTCTCTCCCACTGCTGCAAAATTTTTAGAGTATATCATTTCCTTTGAGTTTCATGTAATGACTCAGTCAACATTAGCAGTTTATTCCTTTGGGCCATCGATTGGTGTTTCCAGGTTATTAACTTTCTCTGTTAATTTGTTCAATTTAGATTTCAAACCTTTATGCCCCCTTTACAAACTATCTGTCTTTTTGTCAATTTTCATTAGTAGGGCATGAGTGCAAAGCTACTAATGACAATTCTATTGGTTCATTTGATTGCTGTACTACCCACAGAATGCTCCAGGTATTGGCTGGGAAAAATATAACTCAGTGTAGCATTCATATTGATAATTTTCCTGCCTCCTTTGATCTAATTCTAACCATTCTAAAGCTTTCTGAGTCAAAGCACATAAATCACATCCCTTTCCAGCAGATCAACCATCTTGCATCTTAATGGTTAAACATCTTGATCCAGTCTGTTTATATTTTATTTCATTGTGTGATGCCAGGTTTACTTTATTTCAAGTTAAAAAAAAAGTTTTTGAAGATTTGCTGAGTTGATCAATTTAATTGATTATCCAATTTTTAATGTCAGACCCCAGTGTAGTGACAGATGTATTTTTAAAAATTGGTGGAAGTATAATTTAGGATCAAAATTTACCATATTAATGAGTAAAATTGAAATAAGCGGGATTTGTTTATGAATCTTTGCAATCAGAACTATGCTAACAAAGTTTTATTAGCATATTTTAATATGCTAATAAATATAATTTTAAGTATAGTTCTTTTCATATGCATTTTTATGTACTTAGCAGTATTTTAGACATCTAAGTTATTCCTGCTATGAATAACTTGTGCAACAGTCTTCAAACTTGTAAGTCAAAGTAAATATTTCCCTTTAAAATTATCATTGTTTAATATTAGTAATATCATTATAGGGATTCATACCTGTGATAATCAATTGATCACAATTGCTTTGATCTTAATAAAGCATACACTTCTTAAGATATAAAAACTCAAACTACAGTTGTATACATGGTATACATAAATTAAATGCAATATAAATGAAATGTCTTTTATTAGGTTAAACCTCATATTATGAAAGTCTGAAATTTCTTATAGTTACTACCCAGAATTAAATGATCCATAGTTAACATTTAGAAATATGTTCTCATTCTAAGTAGGACATTTAGACTATGTTAAAACTTACTAAGAGAATGTTTTACCATTAAAACTTAACAGCATCATACTGGCTATACAATGGTATTTTTGTGTTGCTATTCCAAAGTATTTTACAAGGTGTCAGCAGGTAGGGGGTCTTAGATATTAGCCTGAAGAAAGACATTAAAAGTCAATAGAAATCAAAGCAAAAAAAAAAAAAATCAAAGCAGTTTTCTTGGAAGCAGAAATTAACTTCTCTGAACTTTGCAGACACAACTATGTCTTTGCAAAGCAACACTACTCAAATATGAGAAAGGAAGAATGTGAGTTTTTAATTATCTATGTTTTGTTATAATAAAATATAGCCATTATCTTTATGGCTGAAGTTAATCAAGTAACATACGTGCTTGAGTTCTATTTACCTCCTTTGAAATAATAGTACCTTATGAAAAATAAGAAGATAGAAAGCATAAGAAAGTCAGGTATCCTAATGTTTCTGTTTCTTATCTAGGACTGAGACTAGTTTTAAAATTTTTCAGTGGACCAAATTCCAAGAATTGAACATATTCATTTAAATATCTGAGCATTAATATTAAAAATAAGAGGGGCTTCTCTGGTGGCGCAGTGGTTAAGAATCCATCTGCCGATGCAGGGGACACCGGTTTGAGCCCTGGTCTGAGAAGATCCCACATGCGGCAGACCAACTCAGCCCGTGTGCCACAATTACTGAGCCTGCGCTCTAGAGCCCGTGAGCCACAGCTACTGAAGCCCGCGTGCCTAGAGCCCGTGCTCCACAACAGGAGAAGCCACTGCAATGAGAAGCCGTCACACCGTAGTAAAGAGTAGCCCCCACTCTCCACAACTAGAGAAAGCCTGCGTGCAGCAACGAAGACCCAACGCAGCCAAAAATAAATTTAAAAAGGTAAATAAATAAGAATTAACAGGGAAGTTTCTTATCTCCATAAGTTAGATTTAAATGATTTCATAAGTGTACAAAAGAAATACACATTATCAAATATTTCAGTGTATTGTTACTTTCTTACAACTAAAAATTATGCTGCTGATACATATAAAATTTCAAGTTAAGAAATTTAATATAGGGCTTCCCTGATGGCGCAGTGGTTGAGAGTCCGCCTGCCGATGCAGGGGACGCGGGTTCGTGCCCCGGTCCGGGAAGATCCCACATGCTGCGGAGCGGCTGGGCCGGTGAGCCGTGGCCGCTGAGCCTGCGCGTCCGGAGCCTGTGCTCCGCGACGGGAGAGACCACAGCAGTGAGAGGCCCGCGTACCACAATAAAAAAAAAAAAAAAAGAAAGAAAGAAATTTAACATAATATAAAAAGCTAATATTTAAATGCTAAGACAAACCATAATGTAGAAAGATCATTTTACATAAACTTTACAATAATAGGAGATATGTCCATACTAATAAAACTAGAATAATAAAGTTTCTAAAAGAATAACAGTAAATTTTCAGTAGCATATTTACTTAGAAACACCATTCCAAAATAGTATAGTATTAATTAAAATAGTCAATTAATTTTCCACCCACAGGAAATATGTCAAGCCTCAAGATATCACTAAGTAACACACTAGGTCAGGAGAAGAATGCATTTTTTTTTTTGCGGTACGCGGGCCTCTCGCTGCTGTGGTCTCTCCCGTTGCGGAGCACAGGCTCCGGACGCACAGGCCCAGCGGCCATGGCTCACGGGCCCAGCCGCTCCACGGCATGTGGGATCCTCCCGGACCGGGGCACGAACCCGCGTCCCCCACATCGGCAGGCGGACTCTCAACCACTGCGCCACCAGGGAAGCCCCAGAATGCATTTTTATAAATAGCATGCAGTGGTAATTATTGTAGTTTTCATTAAATTCTAAGATTTTTTTTCTTCTTTTTTGTGGGAAAAGAGGATATTCAGTAGTTAAAATCAGTTTATGTAGCTCCAGTAAAGTGTAATAGGCCAAATTTAAATGGGAACTTTATAGAGTTAATACAGTAGTTTTACAGGAATGTTAAAATATTGAAAAATCAATCCCATCCCCCAAAGACATTACATAGTATCTGATTTATTGATCTTAGATGTGCGGGAAAAAGCTGGATTGCCTTTATAGATTACTTCAAATATTGCTAACAAGTTACCTTCTTTTATGAATATTTAGAAAGTCTGCAAGTTTATGTTAACTCAATGTTCCTGCAACTGACATTTTAAAGAAAGCATTTGGATATAAAGCAATGATGTAGAAAATATAAATAGCTGCTCTTAAAAACATCAGCCTTGACCCAAACCAGACAACGTTGTTCTCTGCCTCCTCGTGAGTCAAATGGAGACATTCATACCTCTGCCATTTCTCTTCACAGGCACAGAGGTGTCCTCACACCCATGTTAAGTATGCTCCAGCAGGATGACGTGTAAATCAAACTTAGTAAAATAGTATATTTTTGTTCAAGACTCTTAAGATCGTGCCTCTACATTATTCTAACCCCTATAGCTATAAGAATTCCTAGTTTAGTACTCAGCAAGTTAGACTTGTCAGTTCTGCTTTTGGTGTTATTCTGACTTTTTTCCCTACAGTTTCTTATCAACTGAGTTCCTGCCACCGTCCAAATTCCTAGAATCTTGTGTAATTGCCTCTAAAAACAGTACTCAGAGACAAGTCCTCTGCCAATTCCAGGGATGGTAACTTCAAGACAAATCAGTGGGGATTTACCCAAGAGGAAAAATTCAGGAGGATGAAGTTAATGGGGACAAAATGTCAGCAAGGTTTATATGATAGGTTGTGTCTAGAAAGCAAGAAAATTTACTGTAAGTTTGAAGTTACAGGATGAACTACAAACAGGGTCTCAAAGGAGAAATGATTCTAAAAACACATCTAAAGAATGGAGTCAAGTCTGCATTAGTGTACAAGATCAGAATCTAATTAAGGATAGATGTCAGTAGATCCTGAAGGTCCAACAACAGGAATTATCCAGCTACTCCTTTGATCTGAGATAATTCAAGTCTTCACCAGCTATCCTACACTTGGAGAATGAAAGGAATTGGATAGGGATTATTTGTAAACCATAAAGAGTCAATCTATCAAGAAATATTATAGTCAATCAATGAAATAGCTGTATTCATATTCCCTCAAAACTTGCCTATGCAAGACAGCAGGAAAATAGAAAATGGAGACAGGGTTTACTTCGTTATATGGCTGACAAGCCATCTTTATTTATTCATCTATCAGTGGAAATTTGTTTCCAAATCTTGGTATTTGTGAATATTGTTGCAGTGAACATAGAAGTGCAAATAAATTTTCAAGATCCTGATTCTTTTGAATAGTACACCCAGAAGTAGGATTGATGGATCATATGATAGTTCCATTTTTAATTTTTGAGGAACCTCCATACTGTTGTCCAGAGCAAATGAACAATTTTATATTTCCACCAACAGTATATGAGGGTTCCAATTTATCCACATCCTCACCAGCACTTGTTATCTTTTCTTTTTTTTAGTAACAGCCATCCTAACAGGTATGAGATGATGTCTCATTATGGTTTTCATTTGCATTTCCCTTCATTTACATTAGTGATATTGAGCACTTTTACATATACTTGCTGGACATTTGAATATCTTATGTGGAGAAAAGTCTATTCAAGTCTTTTGCCCATTTTTAATTTTTTTTTTTTTTTTTTTTTGCTATGGAGTTGTACAATTCTTTATACACTCTGAATAGTAACCCCTTATCAAATGCAGGGTTTGCAGATATTTTCTCCCATTCCATTTGTTGTCTTCTCACACTGTTAATTTCCTTTGCTGTACAGAAGCTTTTTAGTTTGTAGTCTCACTTGTCTATTTTTGCTTTGTTGTCTGTGATTTGGTATTGTATCCAAGAAATAATTGCCAAGACCAATGTCATGAAGCTTTTTCCCTGTTTTAATGTCTCCTATAATACTGAAAGAATATGGAATCCATATTTCCAATGTTCACTTTTCCCCAAATGGGCCTGTTGGAAACCAGGAACAGAGAAGACCTCTAGAAGTTGTAAATAAAAGAAAAATTCAGTTCTGGGATATTATAGCACTCAAGATTATCTTTGAATAATATAACTTAAAATACATATTTTCTTAAAGGTGTCCCAAGGAGACATTTATTTCCCACCATCAATGTTGATTTTATGATTTTTATAACAGTTCTAAACTTCATATTTGGAATATATACAAAGTGTTACATCCTGGAAAGTGTCCTTAGGTCAGAATGGCTGCAAAATGTTATTTTATATTTCATCAAGCACTAAGAGACTAATTATGAAGAAACAAAATAGCATTTATGCTCATTGAGGTATATGGTTTAATATGCATGCAAGGGACTTTAAATTTGGTTCCAAATTTAAATTTGAATTTTCATCAGTGTATTTTCGTCATTGTTTTAAATACTTTCATGCTCTTGTTTATTTAGACTTTATTCCTCAGATTTCTTAAATGCTTTGACATCTTTGTATTTTTGCATCTACCTGGAAGGCTTTTCCTATCTATCTCCCTTTTCTCCCATTTTTCACCCAGAAAACACTTAGATTTCAATATCTATGCATTTTCTTCCTTGCTTTGCCTATTTAAGATAGACTTTGTTTGCTGGGATTGTATGTTATCTTATGAATACTTATTTACAGCACTTAATTAGTACTATAGTTACTTATCTCTCTAATGAGACTACAAGCTATTTGAACATAAATATAATGTATTTCTTAATTTTTATATCACTGGTAATCTTCTCAAAACTGGACACATAGAAAGTGCTTAAAAATGAATAGTAAGTGCTTAACTATTTGTATTGCTTGCTTGACATGGATTTCATATTTTTCATATTGAGTTATCTATTCAAAAGGGGCAATTATACAATTATATAACATCTATTATAAATTAGCAAGAATAAATTATTTCTTACATAGCTTATATATCCTGAGAAAGTCTATATTGAGGATTATTTTTAGATGGGATTCATGTTGATTAATGGGCTCAAACTATATTTCACTCTATAAGGTAAATTGTCAGATTTATAAAGTTCTCCAATACAACATTTAAAAGTGGCAGATTTCCTCATTTTAAAATTATTTCTTTTGAGATTCATGTATTTTAAAAAAAATTAACTGAATAACTACTCTTTTCATTATTTTCGCAAGCATAGTTTTTTGTTTGGTTTGGTCTTTGGTTTTTTTTTGGTTTTTGTTTTTTGCCTGCTTCCTTGAGTTTTGTCCTTTTTGGAAATAGTTCTTGTGATTAAAAATAATATGAATGGAAATCATTTCTTTCTTACTCCTTTATTTATAAACTATCCTTACCACCTTTGATTTGTCAGGAGTCTGTTTGCCTAAATTTTTACATGTAGCTTAAAATTATGGTTCAAGTAAAAGAACTTATACCAGAGTATGGAGCATGAATTTTAGTGCAATATTGGCAGTACTCAGAAAGGTAGTGAGGTCTGGATGCAAAAGGAGAAAAGATAGATTTCAGAGAGACTATGGAACAAGAGTTGGCAGATCTAAGTACATCATGGAAAAGAGGATCAAAAACAAAACATCTAGGTCAGGAAGAATTCGATGTTCTCAGGTTTGTGTAAGTGGAAAATGAAGGTTCGATAATGTTACAGTGCAATTTCAACATATTTTTTCTTCAATCTTGTTTAGGTTATTATATATTAACATTCAATCCATCATCAATGTGCACTGAGCAACCACTACCTACTAGGGACCTTTGTAGGCATTGGAGGTCCAGCAGGAACAGAAATTTCCACTCTAAGAAACTTAACATATTGTAATGGAACAAAATAGTACTTATGAATAGGTGTAGATTTTAGACAATTTACTTTTTTAAAGTTAAATTTTATTGTGATTCATCTCACATAAATAGTATATAACATGACTGTGCAATCTGAAGGATAGTGATAATCATCAAACAACTGTGCACACAGGACTTAGCTTAAAAATAAAACATCACTAACACCATTGAAAAATGCTTGTATTCTGTTGCCTGAAATTATTCCCTTTTGACCATCAAGTCTTTAACTTCTATCCTTTTTCTAGTTATTTATATTTTTGTTTCTTAAAAATACATTTACCCCAATATAAATATTTGTTAAATAATTGTTTTGCTTATTTTAAATATTAGATATGCTAACAATTATGTATTTTTTGGAAATTTGTTTCTTCAGTAATATTTTGGTGGGAATTTGTGGGATAGCAAAAACTAACAATTTAATGGTATTTAATATGAACATAAATATTCTAACATTGCAAAAATTTTGGGTGGTTGTTTGCTTTAATTATCCTTATTATATACATGAGAAAAGTGAGTCAAGGAGAGGTTAACTATTATGCATAAGACTAAACAGCAAGTAAATGGCTAAGCCAGGATTAGAAACCAGGAAGTCTGGTTCCAAACAACTAGTTATTTTATCATAGAGTCCCATTAGAATTATTAATATTGATGACGTTTGCTTTTCTTCATTTTCACGATTTTATAATATTTCACTGAGATACAAGAATTTTTTTCTGCTATTAATGAGTATTTGTGTTATATATATTTCCAGGTTATACATTTATTTATTTACTACTATTATGAATGATGCTGATATACACACTGTTATACATATCTCTGGTGGATATGTGGGACAGTACTGAAAGAATATATTTCTAGGAGTGGAATTTATATAACGTAGTATATGCACAAATTCAAGTATGATAGGTAACACCAAACTGTTTTCCAAATACCACCACAGTGAGAGTTCTTATTCTCAACATAAAAGAACAACTTATTATAAGCTTTATAAACTTATAATAAGCTTATTATAATAAGCTTTATCTCAATCAGGAATGTTTTAAATAATCTTTATTTTTTCTTTTTTCAGTACAATTTTTCTTCCCCTGACTCTTTGCCTCTGGTAATCACAAATATGATGCTTTTTTCTTTCAAATTATTTGGCTGGTTATTTGCTTTTGAAGTATAATTGATATGCAGTACTATGTTAGTTTCTGGCACACAACATAGTGATTCAATACTTCTGTACATTTCAAAATGATCACCACTGTAAGTCCAGTTACAATCTGTCACCATACACAGATAATACATAATTATTGACTATATTTCCCACACTGTACATTTCATACCTATAACTTATTTTGTAGTTGAAAATGTGTACCTCTTAATCTCCTTCAGCTAGTTCTCTCCTTCCCCCAGTCCCCTCCCTCTGACAATTGCCTGTTCTCTGTATTTCTGAGTGTTTGTATTTTGTTTTTTTAGATTTCTACATATATGCGAATTTATACAGTATTTGTCTTTCTCTGTCTCTCTTATTTCACTTAGCATAGTACTCTCTAGGTCCACCCATGTTTCAAAAAAGTGGCAACATGCAACACTTCTTTTTCTTACATAAGTAATATTCCATTGTGTATATGTGTGTGTGTGTGTGTGTGTGTGTGTGTGTGTGTGTATGTATATATATATATGCCACATCAGCTTTTTCCATTCATTTGTTGATGTGTATTTAGGTTGCTTGTGTATCATGGCTATAGTAAATAATGCTTCAATGTACATAGGGGTGCATAAGTCTTTTCAAATTAGTGTTTTCAAGTTCTTCAGATAAATATTGAGTAATATAATTGCTGGGTTGTATGGTAGTTCAATTTTTAATTTTTTAAAGAAACCTCCTTACTGTTTCCCATAATAGCTGCACCAATTTACATTCCGACCAATAGTGCACAGGGATTCTTTTTTCTCCACAACCTCACCAACACTTGTTATTTGTTATCTTTTGGAAAATAGCCATTCTGAGAGGTGTGAAGTGATAACTCATTGTGGTTTTGATGTGCATTTCCCTGATGATTAACGATAATGAACAACTTTGTATGTGCCTATTGGCCAACTGTATGTTTTCTTTGGAAAAATGTCTTTTAAGGTAATCTGCCCATTTTTTAAGTTGGATTGCTTGGGTTTTTTGATGTTGGGTTGTATAAGTTCTTTGTTTATTTTGGATATTAACTTCTTATGATCGATACATATTGTTTGCTAATATCTTCTCCCATTCAAAGGTCCCATTAAGTGACCTTTTCATTCTCTTGATCATTTCCCACACTGTGTAAAAGGTTTTTAGTTTTATGTGGTCCCATTTGCTTATTTTGGCTTTTGTTTCCATTGCCTGACTAGACATAACAACAAAAAAAGTACTACTAAGACCAGTGCTAAAGAGTGTACTGCCTATGTTTTCTTCTTGAAGTTTTATGGATTTAGGTCTTATATTTAAGTCTTCGATACATATGGAGTTTATTTTTATATGTGGTGTGAGGAATTCTAAAAGAATTCTAATTCTTTTGCATGTAGCTGTCCAGTTTTCTAAGCACCATTTATTGGAGACAGACTTTTCCCCATTGTATATTTTTCGTCCTTTGTCATAGATTAATTGACCATATGTGTATGGGTTTATTTTGGGGCTCCATATGCTGTTCCATTGATTTATGTGTCTATTTTTATGCCAGTACTGTGCTGCTTTAATTACTGTAGCTTTGTTGTATAATCCAAAGTCAAGGAGTGTGATACTGCTGGCTTTGTTCTTTTTTTCTCAAGATTACTGTGGTTATTTGTGGTCTTTTGTGGTTCCATACAAATTTGAGGATTATTTTTCTAGTTCTGTGAAAAAATGCCATGGGTATTCTTATAGAGATTGCATTAAATCTGTAGATTGCTCGATGAGTATGGACATTTTAATAGTATAACTTCTTCCAGTTCATGAACATGGGATACCTTTCATTTATTTGTATCATCTTCAGTTTCCTTCATCAATATCTTATAGTTTCATTGTACAGGTCTTCCATCCCCTTGATTATTTCTATGCATTTAATTCTTTTTTGATGAGATTATAAATAGGATTGTTTTCTTGATTGCTCTTTCTGATAGTTCATTACTGAATTCATTTATTCTAATAATTTTTTTTGATGGAGTATTAGGGTTTTGTATGTATAGTATTATGTAATCTGAAATAGTGACAGTTTTACTTCTTCCATTCCAACTTGAATGTCTTTTATTTTTTTTTCATGTCTTGTTACTGTGACTAGGACTCCTATTACTATGTTGAATAGAAGTGGTTAGAGTAAACACCTTTGTCTTGTTCCTGATCTTAGAGGAAATGCTTTCAGCATTTCACCATTGAGTGTGATGTCAGCTATGGGCTTGTTATGCGTGGCATTTATTTATGTTTATTATGTCCCCTACATACGAACGAGTTCAGTTCTGAGAGCATGTTCATAAGTCCAATTTTAGCCTAGGTACCCAATTAACAGAATTGGCCATACAATACTGTATTGTAATAGGTTTATAATACTTTTCACACAAATAATACATAAAAAGCAAACAAACACAAAAAATAAAGAAAACATTTTTAATCTTACAGTACAGTACTTTGAAAACTACAGTAGTACCAGCTAGTACCATCACTGCTCCTTTTACGCTTGTTTCCAGACATCCTGGGCTTGAAATAAAGATACCGTACTACTGTACTCTATATAGTACTATACAGTAAAGTACACAAAAGCACAACCACTTGTAGAGAATGCATGCACGTGACAATGTACGACAGACATGTGAACTAACTTACATGATTGGACATGCGAATGCATGTTTTCATCTTTGAAAGTTCACAACTTGAAGGTTCGTTTGTAGGTGACTTACTGTACCCACTTTGTTGAGAGTTTTTATCATAAATGGATGTTGAATTTTGTCCAAAGATTTTTCTGCATCTACTGAGATGATCATCTGATTTTTATCTTTCCTTTTGTTAATATGGCTTATCACATTTATTGATTTGTGGATATTGGACCATCCTTGCATCCCTGGAATATATCCCACTTTATCATGGTCTATAATCCTTTGTATATATTGTTCAATTTGGCTTGCTAATATTTTGTTGAGGATTTTAGCGTCTGTATTCATCAGGGTTATTAGCCTGTAATTTTCTATTTTGTGGTGCATTTTCTGCTTTTGGTATCAGAGTAAGAATGGCCTTATGGTATGAATTTGGGGGTGTTCAATCCTCTTCAATTTTTTGAATAGTTTCAGAAGGATAGGTATTAACTCTCCTTTATATGTTTGGTAGAATTACCCTGTGAAGCTGTCTAGTCCCCAACTTTTGTTTGTTGGGGGATTTTTGATACTGATTCAATTTCAATACTAGTAATTTGTACAGTTATCTATTTATTCCTGATTCAGTCTTAAAAGATTGTTTCTAGTGATATATCTATTTCTTGTAGGTTGTCTAGTTTGCTGGCATATACCTGTATATAGTATTCTCTTATGATTGTAATTTTTTGTTTGTTTTGTTTTCCATTTTTAAAATTTTTATTTTAAAATTTTATTGGAGTATAGCTGATTTACAGTGTTACATTAGTTTCAGGTGTGCAGCAAAGTGAATCAATTATACATATACATATATCCATTCTTTTTTAGATTCTTTTCCCATATAGGCCATTACAGAGTAGAGTTCCCTGTGCTATGCAGTAGGTCCTTATTAGTTATCTATTTTATGTATATTAGTGTGTATATATAAATCCCAATCTGCCAATTTATCCTTTCCCCCCTTACCCCTGGTAACCATAAGTTTGTTTTCTGTGATATCAATTGTATTTTCTCATTTTTCATTTCTTATTTTGTTTATTTAGTTCCTCTTTCTTTTTTTTCTTCATGAGTCTAGTTAAAGGCTTATTAGTTTTGTTTATCTTTTCAAAAAATAAACTCTTGGTTACACTGATCTTTTCTATTGTTTTTTGAACTTTATTTTATTTATTTCCTCTCTGTTCTTTATTATTTCCTTCCTTCTACTGACTCTGGGCTCTGTTTGCTTTTCTTTTTCTAATTCCTTTAGATGGTAGGTTAGGTGGTTTATTTCAGATTTTTCTTGTTTCTTGAGGTAGGCCTGTATTACTATAAACTTTCCTCTTAGAACTGCTTTCACTACATCCCATAGATTTTGAAAAGTTGTGCTTCATTTTCATTAGTCTCAAAGTGTTTTCTGATTTTCTCTTTGATTTCTTCATTGACCCATTGGTTTCTTGGCAGTATGTTGTTTAGTCTCCATGTGTCTGCATTTTTCCCATTTTCTTTCTGTTATTGATTTCTAGTGCCATCTTCTCTGTTCTTATTTTTTTAGGCTCTTCCTTTGTGGCTTGATTTTTTTTTTTTTTTTTTTTTGAGTTATGTTAGTGTTCTTTTCTCTCTAGTTTTTGTGTATCATACGTTTTTCATTTTTGGATACTATGGAGTTCATCTATAGCTATATCTAGTTATCTTCAACTGATAGTCATTTAAGTTCATACACACTCTAAAAGCTCTACATTTTTTACTTTCCAACCTCATGTTGTGATGTTTTGCATTTTTTATGTCATAGTTTACATCTTCATGTCTATTCCTTAACTGTTTATTGTAGTTAGAGTTGATTTTACAATTTTTCTCTTTTAAGCTTTGGACTAGCTTATGTAAGTAGTTGTTTGACTGCCTTTACTTACTTTACTATATTTGCCTTTACCAGTAGGATTTTTCCTTTCTCATACTTTCTTATTTCTTGTTGTAGCCCTTTTATTTCACTTAAAGAAGACAATTTAACACTTCTTGGAAGAGCAGTTTAGTGTTGATGAACTTAGTTTTAACTTGTCTGAGAACCTCTTTATCTCCCCTTCAATTCTGAATGATAACCATGCTGGCTAGAATATCCTAAGTTGTAGGTTTTTTTCTTTCAGGACTTTAAATATATTTGGCCACTCCCTTCTGGCCTGCAGGTTTTCTGCTGAAAAACTAGTTGATAACTTTAGGGAGGTTCCCTTGTATGTGGCTTTTTGATTTTCTCTTGCTGCCTTTAGAATTCCATTATCTTTCATGTCTATCATTTAAATTATGATATGTCTTAGTGTGGAACTCTTTGGGTTTATCTTGTTTGAGACTCTCTGTGATTCCTTTAGCTGGAGACCTGTTTCTTTCTTCAGGTTCTGGAAGTTTTCAGCCAGTATCTCATCAAATATATTTTCTGCATTTTTTTCCCTCTCTTCTCCTTCTAGGACCCCTATACTACAAATGTTAGTATGCTTGATGTTGTCTCAGAGGTCCCTTAAACTATACTCATTTTTAATTTTTTTTCCTTTTTGCTGTTCTGATTAGGTGATTTCCATTATTCTATCTTCCAGATTGCTTGTGTGTCCTTCTGTGTCACCTAAACTGCTGTTAATTCCCACTAGTTTACTTTTTCTTTACAGTTATTATATTCTTTTGTTTATCTGTTCTTTCCCCCAGCCGAAGGTAAATTATTTATGTGTTTCATTAGGGTTTTTTTTCTTCAGGTTTTTTTTTCTTGTTCTTTCATTTTAAACATATTTATCTGCTTCTCGTTTTGTTTAACTTTGTCCCTGTGAAATTAGGTGAAGCATTTACCCATCCAAGTCTTAAAGTTGTGTCCTTGTGTGGAACATCCCTCTGCAGTCTGCATGTGTCCAGTGGCTATGGTGGAAGACCCGGAGTTTTAGTGAGCATGGTCTGTGTCTTCCCCCAAGGTGTGCTGGTAGCCTCCACCTTGGTGAGAGGTAGGGATGGAATTGGAGAGGCTAGAGCTGAGCCAGCTGCAAGCAGGGGCTTCTCTCATGTTTAGTGGCTATCACCACTCTATCTGGGGCATGGTTGGGACCCAAGGGGCTGGAGCAGGAAACCTGAGTGAGTTGAGTTTCTTCCTGGTGTGATAGCAGGCTCTACCTTGGTTTAAGACATGGCAGGGACCTGATGGCTTGGGGCTACACTTAGTTCTGGTTTTACTTTTTCCCCCAGTGGGCACACCTTACTTGGTAGCTGGGTTGGGGCTGGAGAGGTTGGCACCACACCACTGAGCTGTCTCTGCCCCTACCCAAATGTGCACAGGACTGTGCTCTGTGGAGGTGTTGGTCTCTTCCCTGGAGCTACCTTCACTCCATTCAGAGTGTGAACACCAAAGCATGTCCCGGTCAGAGACAGGGACTGAGTCTGACCTAGCTACTTTCCCTCCAAGTGTGTGCAGTCTCATTGACAAAGGTAGCTTCTGCTTTAGTGGGGAAAAGCACTGAAGAAAGAGATACTGGAGCAGGAGCCAAGTGTGGGCTGGGGGGCCCACTGGGATGGTCCTGGCAGGCTGGCCAGAGCCCCAGGCAATTTTCTGTCTACTTCCTCTGCCTTGTGACTGGAAGTAAGCAAATCTGTGACTGTGCTCTTAAGAGTGGAGTCTCAGTTTCATATAGCCCTCCAGTAAGCCACACTGGTTTTCAAATAAGCTAAGGGGCTTGTCTTCCTGGTATTGGACCCCAGAGCTGGGATGCCTAATATGTAGCTCAAACACCTTACTCCCCAGGTAAGATCCTCAGGCCCGTGATAAATCTCTTCTTTGTCCTCTGCTAGAGGTGCAGTTCCTGACCAGCTTGCTTCTCATGCAAACTTTGTGTTGTTCTTTCTTTCTTTTTAAAAAATTTTATTTATTTATTTTTGGCTACATTGGGTCTTCATTGCTGCACGCAGCCCTTCTCTAGTTGCAGCAAGCAGGGGCTACTCTTTGTTGCAGTGCGGTGCAACATTGTGGTGGCTTCTCTTGTTGCGAAGCATGGGCTCTAGGTGTGCAGGCTCCAGTAGTTGTGGCACTCAAGCTCAGTAATTGTGGCTCATGAGCTCTAGAGCGCAGGCTTAGTAGTTGTGGCACATGGGCTTAGTTGCTCCACGACATATGGGATCTTCCCAGACCAGGGCTTGAACATGTGTCCCCTGCATTGGTAAGCAGATTCTTAACCACTGCACCACCAGGGAAGCCCCCTGTGTTGTTCTTTCTTAACAGCTAGTTCCCAGATCAATTTCAGTGAAAGTTGTTCTATATATGTATTTGTAGTTTTGAAATGTTTGTGAGGGGAGATGAGTCCAGTATCCTCCTACTCTGCCATCTTGAACTCTCTCTAAAAGCATGGCCTATTGTTTTAATGAGACATAGCCAGAAGTAATTACTGGGCTTAAATGAATTTATAAAAAGATAACCTATGCCTTTTTTAAAACAAATAAATCATAAATAAATAAATGATAGCCCTTGCTTACCTTGAGTCTTTAGTAATGCTATATTTTTCCTCTGTATTGAATATCCTGCAGTGTGTTGATAATGGTTGCATAAGATTAAAGGTATTTCACTGATAGATAAATTTGTTTTCCATCTCCTTACAAGTTTTCAACCTATCTTTAATCAAATACTTTAGCAAGATATCAAAGCATAGAATTTGGAGCATGAAAAAATGTGTTTCACTGATTTGCATGTCAGTTTTATTTCTGCCAGTTAAGATGGATTCCTAGTTTGTCATTTATAACATAGAAAAAAAATTCTTACCTATGCAAATAATATTTATTACAAGTCAGTAGTGAATATAATTTTTAAAGTTCTTTTTACCCATCAAATGAGGTTCATATTGCTGCATTTAGATTTTACGATTAATGCTATGGTACATATTTTTGATTTTCCAAAAGATTAGTGATTTTCTAGAATAACAAGCCTAAGACCAAGCATGCATTACTGAGCTATCTAGTAATCTCTTTAAAACATAAGGTATAATTTGTATTTCATTTTCATTAGTTATTCTTGTGAAAACTGTATTCTTGTTTCAATCTCTGTACCTTGAAATACCACTGAATATATCCAAATCAGTCATTATGAAAATACTTCCCTTGTACAATAAATTATTTTATGTGTGATCCATATCAGCCTTATAATGAGATTAACACTATAGAAAATGCTAACCTATGTAAAATATTAGGTCTAAAATAAACTTAACAAGAACAATAAACTTAATATTTCTCAAAACATAAATACTAAAAGAAACATATGTGAGGAAAAATGCTGAAGCAACTAACTATGTTTGTATTTCTGGAATATCAGTTTACAACAATATTGAACTGTGAAAATACAAGAAAGATGTCATGATAGATCAAAACAAATGTTATAGGGAAAAGATTTTTAAGTGTGGGGAACTTGAGGCAATCTTTAAAAAATATCACCACTGGGGAAAAGAAGGGAAAAACAATACTTTGGAGACAAAATAATGAGAGAAAAAATAATGAACATGGGATATTAAGGAACTTTTAAGATAAAAGAGAACAAACAACATAGGAATAATATCTTACTAAAAGAAAACAAAAACACAAGAAGCCATCAATTAAACCACAAAACTGTCCTTTGCTAGACTAATGAAAGAGGATGCTCTTGAATCTTGTCTACAATGTAAGTAGACAAAAGTATTAGTCAACATTACACAGCAACTATAACAAAATAAATTCTCAATTTAATTCTTTAAATGAGAATTAAACCATGTAAATGAATGTCAGAAATAAAACAAGAATTAATTAAAATCAAGAAAATACATGGAAGAAAAGATAAATTTTCCCAGAAGTGAAGGCAAAATTATAATGTGCCCAAGAGAAGAAAAGACTTATGAAAACTGACCCACATAAAATAATTTTTTTCTCTCAAATATATTTTGGAAAGGAACAAATTGTTTGATGTCAAATGATCTAGAATTAGATTCCTTTTATATCACCCTATCACTTTGTGATGATGGACAAATCATTTTCTACATCTCATTTTCCTTTTCTGAAAACAATAATTTTCTTATATTTATTAAATTTTATTGTAATTTCTAAGTTTTTATATATATATTTCATCATTTAAATTCAATCATTATATAAAATTAATATTATTGACCTTCTCTTGTTATTCCCCAAGTTGTAGTTTTAATTTACCCTTCTGCTGAACTTTTATCATGTTTTTCCTATGTCTTGTATCTGTGTCTCCTGCAGGGACAAGGTACAATATCAGCAAAAACCTGTGAGGCCTTAGATCAACATCACTGGAAACCAGAAGTTTTCTGATACACATGATGGTCAGCAAAACAAGGTCAGGTAAGAGCATATTACTTGGTTATTTTATTTATGGAGAATATGAAACTAAACAGATAATCAGATTGTATGTATCCACTTTGCTATGTAAATTCAGTAGTAATCTCAGAACTGACAAGGAAGAATAATTAGGGCATTGATCTGTATAAGAAGAGCAAGCTGAAGCCAACTTGGTTATCTAATGAATGTCAATCACTCACTTCCTATGGCTCTGGTAAAAAAAATATTCAGGATATTCCTTCCTGTGCTCATGTGCCTTTATCAGGAAAGTGTTTTTGTGGCTTCAATATTACATATAGAAGGTTTTAACAATGACTCTTTCATTTCTTGATCAATATTTTAAAGCTCCAAATTCATTCAAAATCTCTGTAAGGTTTAGTCTTCTATTTTGTTCATGGATTATTCATTTTCAAATTAACAATACATATGATCATTTAAGTAAAAATGTAATCCAAGATTCACTTTCATTTCATCATTTATTTCTTCTGTGTTAGTTAATATAAATCTACAATTTCCTTGAGTGAAATTTAAAGTACATTTCTTCAGAACTAATGAACTGTAACCAAAATTCTTTAATAAGTATTCACAGTTATATGAATCAAATCAAATGTTTTTTTGTAACTGTGTGACTTAGTTGTGAATATTTTCACTAAAATTACTTATAACCACACTGATATTCAGTTCTGAACTGTGCTTATTGTGGCTTACAGCAAATGTACCTCCTACTCACTCAGAGATGGTTCAGTGGAGATGTGACACATAATTGTATTTATCTGTGGCAAGCATGCACAGCAGGTTACGTTCATCTCTTTCTTATTTCTAAAACTAAATAATAAGATATGGTAAAAAAAAAAAGTGGTGGAGATAGAGTTGTACCAAAATAAAATAAAATCAACAAAACAAAATTAAAATAACTCAGGTATTGTAAGATTACTTTCTCAAAGAAAGAAAAGCTAAGAAAATAGAAAAAAGGTAAGATAGAAGGAAGAGTGTCAGTGAGAAGTATTATCCTTGAAGTGTTCTCTTGGTTTTTATCATTAATGACCAACCATTACACCACTTAGCAGAAACAGTTTTACACTAATGCCTCTAGGTAAATTTTATTTTAAAAGTCTAATTTTGTGGTTGTTTCAACTGTTTCTAAATTTCCTTTGAAGCAAAGTTTCAGTAAAATATGCTTCTATTGATGAAAGTAAAATAAACTCCTTCTACCTCCCTTTATATTGTAAGATCCTCCATGCATCTATTTAAATTCATGTTTAAATCCATTAGTCACTGTGATCATTTTATTTACCTATATCTTTGCTCCTCCTTGGCTCTCTCTGCATCTCTCTTTGTCTCAAGAGGTCTGTCCCTTTCTTTCTGTCTCTTTATTTTTCCTGCTGTGTTTCCTCTCTTTTGAGTATTACTGTTCAATATTTTGAGTATTTTATACAAATAGTGTGACATTTATTAATTGAGTAACTTGTCTTTTTATTATTGAGTTGTGTTTTAAATATTCTGGATATCAGTCCACCATCAGATATATGATTTGCAAACATGGTGTGGGTTATCTTTTATTTTCTTAATGATATTATCTTCACAATGTTTTAAATTTTCATAGTCCAATTTAATTATTTTTTGTCACATGTGCATTTGGTATCATATCTAAAAAAAATTTTCCTAAATCAAGACCATATAGATTTATGTATCCTTCTAAGAGTTTTATAGTTTTAAGCTCTTACATTTAAGTCTATGTTCCATTTACAGTTAATTTCTGTGTATAGTGTAAATAAGGACTAACTCTTTTGCATGTGAATATTCAGTTGTGCCATTGCTATCTGTTTGAAAAGAAATATCTTTCCCTTTTGAGTTATTTTGTAAACCTTGTCAAACCAATCAATTACAAATGTTAGGGTCTTTTTTTCCCTGAACTCTAAATTTTATTACAATTTCTATGTGTCTGTCCTTGTGCCAGTACATTGTCATGTTCCTGTAGTTTTCTAGAAAGTTTTGAAGTCTGGAAGTATTATTCTCCAACATATTTTTTCAAGATTATTTTGACTATTCTTTACCTCTTCCATTTCCATTTGAATCTTAGAATTAGTGTGTCAGTTTCTATCAAAAAAAGGTAGCTGTGATTTTTGTCAGCCTTATTGTATTTTTGATTGTAGTGAATTTGTATATCATTTTGGAGAGAATAGTCATCTTAATAACATTGTCTTCCAATCCATTAACATGGGATGTTTTTCCAATTATTTAAAAGGTCTTATTTAATTACTTTCAATGATGCTATGTAATTTTCAGTGTACAGGTCTTGCACTCCTTTTGATACATTTATTCCTAAGTGTTTTGGTATTTTGATTTTATAAATTTATTTTTTATATTTTATTTTTGGATTGTTCATGGCTAGTTTTTTAAAAATTTTTTCCTAAATTTTCTTCTAATTTCTAATTTTAATACATTGAAATAAATTGAATTGATTTCTAATTTCATTCCATTATCATCAGAGAACATACTTTGAATGATTTCAATGTCTTCAAATTTATTAAGGCTTGTTTTATAGCCTAACTTATGGTCTATCTCATAGAATGTTCCATGTGCTCCTAAAAGATATGAAATCTGCCGTTGTTGGGTGAAGTGTTCTATACTGATCTGTTAGGTCTAGTTGGAATTTTCAGGTTATTCAAGTCTTCCATTTTCTTTTGATCTTCTGCCTAATTGTTCTATTTATTACTGAAAATGGAGAATTGAACTCTCCAACTATTATTTTTGCATTTTCTATTTCTCTCAAAGTTTGCCAGTTTTTGCATTATGTATTTTGGGTTTCTGCTGTTAGCTGTATACATGTGTATAATTACTGTTTCTACCAGATGTGTTAACAAGTTTATCATCGTAAAATGCCCCACTTTATCTCTAATATTTTTGTTTTAAAGCCTATTATGGTTTATTTTAGCCACCCCAGCTCTCTCACTCGCTGTTTGCATGGTAAATATTTTTTTTCATCATTTTATTTTCAACTTGTTTCTTTGAATCTAAATTGTGTCTCCTGCAGACAGCATATAGTTGTATTTTAAACTCTAATAATCTCTGCCTTTTGTTTGGATTGTTTAATAAGTTCAAATTTATTGTCATTAATAATACGGTAGAATCAACATCCACCATTTGATTATAGTTTTCTATATGCCTCAAGTCTTTTTATTCCCTTAATCCCCTGCTCCACTTTAATGTCTTCTTTATGAAATGAATATTTGCTAGTATAACATATTAATCCCTTTAGTAGTTCTATATATATATATATATATTTATTACTTTAATGCTTGTTTTAGGGCTTATATTAAACATCATAACTTCTTGGATATATTTTAGATATATAAAACCTCTTCTAAAAATAAACAAACTTGGGACTTCCCTGGTGGCACAGTGGTTAAGAATCCTACTGCCAATGTAGGGGACACTGGTTTGAGCACTGGTCTGGGAAGATCCCACATGCCATGAAGCAACTAAGCCCGTGTGCCACAACTACTGAGCCTGCAAGCCACAATGCAGCCATAAATAAATAAATTTATAAAATAAAATAAAAACAAACATTAGTCTTTTATAGTTTTATTCTATCCCCCTTCTTTGTGCTATTATTTTAATACATATTCCTTTCATGTTATAAAATCAACAAGAGATTATCATAATTATTACTTTATATAATTTTATGTATTTCAAATAAGCTGAGAGTAAAAAGGAGAGTATACAATTATAGAATTTGTTATATTATCTTTACCTACCATTTTAATTTCTGCAGATTTCTTTCTGTGAGTTATTTTCTTGAGTCATTTTCTTACTCAAATATATCTTTGTTCCCTGTCACCACCTCTGTGCTGTTATTGTACAATAAATTATATTTCTATATATTATAAACAAATTCAAAAATACAATTATGTAAATATTTTATATATTTACTTTTTAAGTCAGTTGAGAAAAGAAAGAAATATAGTTATAGTGTATTTTATAATTACCTACATAATTACGTTAACCAGCATTATTTAAACATTTTTTGCATATATTTTAATTCTTGTCAGTAGTCACTTGATCTTTTTTTGATTGCTTGTTTTTTGATCATCAGAATTTACACTTTTTAAAAAATTTTTATTGAAGTTTAGTTGATTTACAATATTGCATTAGTCTCAGGTATACAGCCAAGTGAATCAGTTATATATATACATATATCCATTCTTTTTATAGTCTTCTCCCATATAGGCCATTACAGAATATTGAGTAGAGTTCCCTGTGCCATACAGTAGGTTCTTATTAGTTATCTATTTTATATATAGTAGTGTGTATATGTCAGTCTCAATCTCCCAATTTATCCCTATCCCCTCCCCACTTATACTCTTGTAACTGTAAATTTGTTTTCTATATCTGTGACTCTACTTTTGTTTTGTAAGTAAGTTCATTTATACCCATTTTTTAGATTTCACATATAAGCAATATCATATGACATTTGTCTTTCTGTGTCTGACTGACTTCACCAGTATTTTAGTCATTTGATTTTAAGCATGAAGAACTCTCTTTAGTATTTCTTGAATGGTAGAATACCAGTAAAATATTTTCTCAACTTTTGCCAATCTTGGAATGTCTTTATTTTACCTATATTTTTGAAATATGGTTTTTCTAAATCTATATTTTTGAGGTTTTAAAAAATATTTCACTACTTAGAATATATAGTTAAGGTGTCTTTTCTCCTCCATTCTTTTTGACAAAAAGTCAGCTGTTAATCTTATTAGGGTTCCATTTATATGATTTTTTTTCTTTGTCTTTGTCAGTAGTCAGTATTTTTATTATGATCTGTCTGGGAGTGGATCTTTTGTGTTTATCCTATTGGAATTCATTGAACTTCTTGGATGTATACATTACTATTTTTATCAAATTTGGAAAGTTTTCAGCTGTTATTTCTTTGAATATTTTTATGTTCTTTCTCTTCTTTCCATCTGATACTCTCATTATATGTACGTTGATGAACTAAAGTATTCCACATTTCTCTGAGGCTCTGTTTAATTTTCTTAATTCTTTTTATCTCTGTGTTCTTCAGACTGCATCATCTCTATATATCTGTATTCAAGTTTGCTATTTTTCTAACAACTCAAATCTACTTCGAAGTCCTCTAGTGAATTGTAAAATTTTTATTGTCATTTTTCAACTCCAGAATTTTCATTAAATTCTTTTTTGTAATATTTATCTCTTTTTTGACATAACTTATTTTATGCCACATTGTCATCATATCTTCCTTACGTTTTTTGGACATCATCTCCTTTAGTTCTCTGAACATATTTATAATAGCTGATTTGAAGTCTTTGTTAGTCAATTTTAACAGAGCTCCTTCAAAAACAAATTTTATTACCTAATGTTTTTCCTGTATAATAGCCACACCTTCCTATTACATTGTATGTCTTCTATGCTTTGTTGAAAACTGGATATTTTAAATAATATACAATATTATATCTACACTGGACACTCAACCCTTCAACCCCTGGAGGTGATGTTGTTTTCATGGTCATTTATTTATTTGTATGAAGGCTTGACTAAACTGATTATATGAAATTTCTTTCCCTGCAATATGTAGCCTCTGATTTGTGTTTGTTTTGTTTTAATTTTTTAGCCTAGCTCTTTAAGAAATTCCCCAGATTAACATATGCCACTTACAAGTCTAAGGTTATACTAATACTAGCAAAGACTTTTAGCAAGTTGTATTTTACCTTCATATAATTGTGTGAGTGTGTGTGTGTGTGTGTGTGTGTGTGTGTGTGTGTCTTGGAGGTTTTTATCACAGTAAGGAATTATTTTGTCCCATTTTCACCCGAGGTCTAACAGATGAGATTTTTCTTCTCAAAACACTTTGATCACTCCTGAGAGTGCAGTCTTAGATGCAGACACATACTTCTGCATTTTACTTTATTCCTGGTTTCCTGTGAGTTGCCGTGGGTCATAGTAGTTTATTGTCAGCCTGGGGTTGGCAGAAGTTTTGATTAAGTTCCTAGTGCTATAAAGACTGCCACTCTTTGTTTACTAAGAATATTTTCAACTTAGCTCCATTTTCTGCTCTTATTGCTCTTGAGTAGAGGCAACCTAGCACTTATTAACAGGCTTCCTAACTGCTAGAGTTGAAACTGCTAGACTGTTTGAAAAATAGTCATAATTTAGAATTGTACACTAAAGCATTCTAGGTGTGTGAAAATTGCCAAATTTCAGAAACTCTCTTGTGTTGATGTATCACACTTTTGTGTGTGTGTGTGTGGTATGCGGGCCTCTCACTGTTGTGGCCTCTCCCATTATGGAGCACAGGCTCTGGACACACAGGCTCAGTGGCCATGGCTCACGGGCCTAGCTGCTCAGCAGCATGTAGGATCTTCCCGGACCAGGGCACGAACCCGTGTCCCCTGAATTGGCAGGCGGACTCTCAACCACTGTGCCACCAGGGAAACCCAATGTATCACATTTTTATCACAGATCTAATTGTTCCTATCTCATAGTAGTATTTGGAAAATTAATTATATAATTCCATAAATCATTATTACTATTATTCTGTCATTGTTATCAATTATGTGTTTTTAAAACAATTAAAATTAGATTTCATATAAATATTTATTTTTGCTTTAATTATCTATAAACATAAGTGATTTTTTATCTAGAATGAATACACTGATAAATACTTTAATAGTTGTATAATATGTTATCATATAAATGTACTGTAAATTCACTGGTGTGATTTTTCTTCGGTTTGAGTTACGTCACCTAACTCTTCATTCTTTTCCCTTTATTTCCATCTCTTCTTTTGTATGATGTAGATGTATTATTTTGTTTTTATTTGAAAGCATGCATCCTATTATCCTACTATTATCTTTAATAAACATTAAAAAGATTATTTTCCTTTTGTTTCCAAAGTTAAAGTGAGATCAAATGAGATATCATTCTAACTTTATGAGTTAAAAGTTTAGGATATTTTCACTACTACACCTCAGTTGGCATTTTGTTGATATAATCTGGGTGATGGTGGTGGTGGTGATGATAGTTAATCATTCTTAAACTGGCTACATTAGACACTGACTTTCTTTTATCCCATAATCTGAATTTTCCAGAATTTTTTTGTTTTGTTTTGTTAACTGGAATATTACATTATTTAACTTTTATTCAGAAAGAATTGTATCTGTTTCCCAATATTCTACAAATGATTTTCTATAGCTCTCAGAATTTTGCAACTACCAAAATCATATTACTAAAGGCCACATTCTTTTTTTAAATTGTGGTGTTTTACATTGTAAATAATTGTACTGGCCAGGGTGGTTTTTGCTTCATTTTAAGTTGTATATATTTTCTGTCCAAAAACTTTTGGAAAATCCATAATTTAAATAAAAATAATAGAATATGTTTAGGTATCAAAATATGTTTATTAATTTTGCCTACATTCAAAAGTTGATATCTCTTAGCATGTGAAGTCTCTTATTATTTCCTTTCCATTAAATCTACCATTTCTTTCTTGACTCTAGTTCTATAGTAAATAAATGGGATCTTCTGGATCTGTTCCTAAGGTATTCTTAAATTTTGTTTTATTTAAAAACATTTTTTTTGATCAGTGTCTTTCTTTGCTTTATATTACTTTAGCTCTAGAAGAATGTTTCAAGTTCTTCATCATTTTTACACTCATTTTTTTTTTCTGTACATGCAATTTTGTTCCTTGCTTCCATTATAGTTTATAATAGACAAATTGTCACTTTTTTATACAGGTATTTTTACCTAAAACTCAGGTCACTTCCCTTTAATTTTTCTTAGTTTTTATAGATACAATATCCCCTTGGCTGGATTCTTACAATATTTTTTTAAGAGAGAAGCATTTTCTTTCATCCAGTATATTTTCATGGATTTTGAGCTTTCTCTTTTGCTCATTTTATGTTTAAAAACACTACACAGTTTCCCTTTCCTTGTTTTAGTTTGTAGTTACCATCAGAAAAGAAGACTTGCTATCTTGACCCTGCCATCTTGACATTTTCCTTGAAGTGGTTGCTTATTTGAGAACCTATTCTGTGCTCTCTGATTTAGGGATGGGTGGCAAGGATCCATGAATGTTATTCTCCACCTACTTCATGATACTCTCTAATAAGATACTCTCATAATAATTATATTTTGATATTCTATGATAAGTCATCATAAGGTAACATCAGCAAAGGCTTCCATAACAATGCCACAGACTGGGTGGCTCATTAAATGATAGAAATATATTGTCCCTAATAGTTCTGAAGTCTAAAAGCCCCAGATCAAGGTGACAGCAGATTTGGATTTTGGTAAGAGCTCTCTTCCTGGCTTGCAGATTGCTACTTCTCCCTATGTCTTCAAACAAGTTTTCTTCTGTGCACTCTGCAGAGAAAGAGGTGCCTGATGTCTCTTTCTCTTTGTATGGCCACATCAGTCCTATTTAATTAAGGCCTCACTCTTAATGACCTCACTTAACCTTTACTACATATTTGTAGGCCCTTTTCCCAAATACAGTCACATGGCACATTAAGACTTCAACATACAAATTTAGGGGAAACGTATTTCAGTCCATAACACTGATGTATATCTAGTAGTAATTTCTTTTCTTCAGAATGTTTAACACAATCCTTTTACCACCTAGAATTATCTGTAATAGAGAAAAAAATTACCTTTCTTTTCACAATATTACATTTTCTGTAAACATTTGTTTCTACAATACAGAAAATTTAATTTCATTGAAACATTAATATGCACTCTAGTGATTTGATAACATGCAAATATATAGTGCTATAAAAGCAGGTGATGCCCGGTAAATATTATTTAACCACTGGAATGCTGATAAAAGATATTACCATATCTCCTTAGGTTTATATGTTGCTATGTTCATATTTGCATATTCTATTTTTTTGAGAACATAACACATTTTGCATAAGAGAAAATTTGTTCTTTTCCTCAGTCATTTTTGAACTCAACCCATGTTATTCAAATTAGCTTTTACATGGTTGCCATGGATTTAAAAATATAATATTTAATTCTAATGCATAACTCATGTCATCTCACTCACATTTTGCCTTATTAATATTTGTGCTGTTACAGTGAACTGCTTGAATGTAGAAGCTATGGATTCAAATTTATTCCTTTTCTCTTTTCTCCACTCTTTACCAAAAAAATACCCACGTAACTGAAATCAGAAAACCCAGTCATGAGTTACTAAATGTTAGCAGTTCTGTCTGGAAGTGCTAAAGTTTAACCCTTTAGCACTAAAGTTTTAAACTAAAGTTTTACCCTGTTCTTCTTATAAAGTAGATACCCTTTACTAGGTAAAAATAATCTTGCAACATATTATGTAACTATTCATGTATTCAGTGAAAAAAAACATTGTCTAATGACTATCTTCTGTATGTCAGGCACTGAGCTAGACTCTCAGAATTCAAAGGTATAAGGGACAGAAATTATACCCAAGAATTTCACTGGAGTGTAGAAGACAAACATGAAGATAGGAAAGGAGGGGGATAGTATTTGATGAATATTAAATACGATTAAATTATCATCTGCAATGAAACTATGTGCTTATTCAGGCTGCAACCCTCAAAGACAATCATTAAGTCTGCTAACACAGTGAATGAGTTGGTATGTCTGAAACCAAGAGTTCATAGATCAACTTTGAATAAGCTGTACATAATGTCCTTGGCATCTCTAATAAGGCAACAATTGTGATTATTTCTTGTCTGATTTTCCAGATACAAAGAATTGCTTCCCTTGCACACGTGGAAGCACACATTACCAAGCTATCTTTTCTGCCATTACTGAAGCAGTGTCAACTGCTTAGAATTTCTCCACACCTGGAAGAGTGACATCAGATCTCTCTTCCAGATAGGATTAAATAAAACAGATATGATGATAGATCAGAGAATATAACTTTAAGGTGACTCTTGAGTTTTCTGACTTAATTGACTAGGATATGGTGGTGTCATTTATCAAGCTGTGTTCACTGAAAAAGAGAAACTTTATTGGTAGGGTTATATGTGTACAGTAGGGCAATTTATTATTCAGTTTTCAATTTGATGAATAAAGTGATGAGAATTCAGAAAGAGGTATCCATGAGGTAGTTAATCACTCTATTTCTCTAAATGGAAGTGCCATTCTTTAAGTTAACTCTATTTCATACCTCAAAATGTATTTCCCTCCAAAACCCTATCCTGTCAGCTGTCAAATGCTGCCAGTTTTCTATTAGCTTTAACTATCCTTCAGCTCTCTTTCATTATCTTGCCACACTTTCTACAGGTTGGATGCATCTACTATCCTTTACCCTGCAAACTCCCTTTCTCCAAATTGATAATTTACGTTACTCCTAGATTAAGATATCTCAGAATTGGGTTAAATCATGTCATTTCTGTGATCATAAATTGTCAGGGATGCCCACATAATTCTCAAAAAAAAAACTAGCTTGTCTCATTAGCCTAGGGTTTATTAACTAATATGTATTTTAACAGTATATATTTCCAATTTTTAAAACATATTTATTGGAGTATAATTGCTTTACACTGTTGTGTTTCTTCTGTATAATAAGGTGAATCAGCTATCTGTATACATATATCCCCATATCTTCTCCCTCTTCTGTCTCCCTCCCACCTTCTCTATCACACTCCCCTAGGTGGCCACAAAGCACCAAGTGGATCTCTCTGTGCTATGCAGCCGCTTCCACTAGCTCTCTATTTTATACTTGGTACTGTATATATGTCAATGCTACTCCCTCACTTCATTCCAATTTACCCTTCCCCCTCCCTGTGTCCTCTAGGTCTGCATCTTTATTCCTGTCCTATCCCTAGGTTCATCAGAAACTTTTTTTTTTTGGATTCCACATATATGTGTTAGTATATGGTATTTGTTTTTCTCTTTCTGACTTACTTCACTTGGTATGACAGACTCTACATCCATCCAATTCACTACAAATAACTCAATTTCATTTCTTTTTATGGCTATTAATACTCCATTGTATACATGTGCACATCTTCTTTATCCATTCATTTGTCATTGGACATTTAGGTTGCTTCCATATCCTAGCTATTGTAAATAGTGCTGCAGTGAACATTGGAGTACATGTCTGTTTTTGAATTATGGTTTTCTCAGGGTATATGCCCAGTAGTGGGATTGCTAGGTTGTATGGTAGTTCCATTTGTACTTTTTTAAGGAACCTCCATAGTGGCTGTACCAATTCACATTCCCACCAACAGTGCAAGAGTGTTCCCTTTTCTCCACACCCTCTCCAGCATTTATTATTTCTAGATTTTTTTGATGATGGCCATTCTGACCAGTGTGAGATGATATCTCATTGTAGTTTTGATTTGCATTTCTCTAATGATTAGTGATGTTGAGCATTCTTTCATGTGTTTGTTGGCAATCTGTGAAGAAATGTCTAAAGACCTAAATGTCTATTTAGGTCTTCCACTGATTTTTGGACTGGGTTGTTTGTTTTTTGATACTGAGCTACATGAGCTGCTTATGTATTTTGAATATTAATCCTTTGTCAGTTGCTTCATTTGCAAATATTTTCTCCCATTCTGAGGGTTGTCTTTTTGTCTTGTTTATGATTTCTTTTACTGTGCAAATGCTCTTAAGTTTCATTAGGTCCCATTTGTTTATTTTTGGTTTTGTTTCCATTTTTCTAGTTGGTGGGTCCAAAAGTATCTTGCTGTGATTTATGATCATAAAGTGTTCTGCCTATGTTTTTCTCTAAGAGTTTTACAGTATCTGGCCTTACATTTAGGTCTTTAGTCCATTTTGAGTTTATTTTTTTATATGCTGTTAGGGAGTGTTCTAATTTCATTCATCTACATGTAACTGTCCAGTGTTCCCATAACCACTTATTGAAGAGGCTGTCTTTTCTCTGTTGTATATTCTTGCCTCCTTTATCAAAGATAAGGTGACCATATGTGTGTGGGTTTATCTCTGGGCTTTCTATCCTGGTCCATTTATCTGTTTCTCTGTTTCTGTGCCAGGAACATACTGTCTTGACTACTGTAGCTTTGTAGAATAGTCTGAAATCAGGGAGCATGATTCTTCCAGCTCCATTTTTCTTTCTCAAGATTCTTTTCGCTACTTGGCATCTTCTGTGTATCCATACAAACTGTGAAATTTTTTGTTCTTGTTCTGTGAAAAATGCCATTGGTAGTTTGATAGGGATTGCACTGAATCTGTAGATTGCTTTGGGGAGTATACTCATTTTCACAGTGTTGATCCTTCCAATCCAAGAATGTGGTATATCTCTACATCTGTTTGTATTGTTTTAATTTCTTTCATCAGTGTCTTTTAGTTTTCTGCATACAAGTCTTTTGTCTCCTTAGGTAGGTTTATTCCTAGATATTTTATTCTTTTTTTTTTTTTTTTTTGTAATGGTAGATGGGAGTGTCTCCTTAATTCTTTTGCAGATTTTTCATCATTTCTGTATAGGAATGCAAGAGATTTCTGTGCATTAATTTTGTTTTCTGCTACTTTACCAAATTCATTGATTAGCTCTAGTACTTTTCTGGTAGCATCTTTAGGATTCTCTATGTACAGTATTATGTCATCTGCAAACAGTGACAGCTTTACTTCTTTTTGATTTGCATTCCTTTTATTTCTTTTTCCTCTCTGATTGCTGTGGCTAAAACTTCCAAAACTATGTTGATTAATAGTGGTGATAGTGGGCAACCTTGTCTTGTTCCTGATCTTAGTGGAAATGGTTTCAGTTTTTCACCATTGAGGAAGATGTTGGCTCTGGGTTTATCATATATGGCCTTTATTATGTTGAGGTAAGTTCCCTCTATGCCTACTTTCTAGAGGGTTTTTATCATAAATGGGAGTTGAATTTTGTCAAAAGCTCTTTCTTCATCTATTGAGATGATCCTATAGTTTTTCTCCTTCAATTTGTTAATGTGGTGTATCACATTGATTGATTTGCATATATTGAAGAATCATTGCATTCCTGGAATAAACCACACTTGATCATGGTGTATGATCCTTTTAATGTGCTGTTGGATTCTGTTTGCTAGTATTTTGTTGAGGATTTTTGCATGTAGGTTCATCAGTGATATTGGCCTGTAGTTTTCTTTCTTTGTCTCATCTTTGTCTGGTTTTGGTATCAGGGTGATGGTGGCCTCATAGAATGAATTTGGGAGTGTTCCTCCCTCTGCTTTATTTTGGAAGAGTTTGAGAAGGATAGGTTTTAGCTCCTCTCTAAATGTTTGATAGAATTCACCTGTAAAGCCATTTGTTCCTGGACTTTTGTCTGTTGGAAGATATTTAATCACAGTTTCAATTTCAGTGCCTGTGATCAGTCTATTTATATTTTCTGTTTCTTCCTAGTTCTGTCTCAGAAGGTTGTGCTTTTGTAAGAATTTGTCCATTTCTTCCAGGCTGTCCATTTTATTGGCATATAGTTGCTTGTAGTAATCGCTCATGATCCTTTGTATTTCTGCGGTGTCAGTTGTTACCTCTCCTTTTTCATTTCTATTTCTATTGATTTGAGTCTTCTCCCTGTTTTTCTTGATTAGTCTGGCTAGTGTTTTTTCAATTTTGTTTATCTATGAAATAACCATTTTTAGTTTCATTGATATTTGTTATTGTTTTCTTCATTTCTTTTTCATTTATTTATGATCTGATCTTTATGATTTCTTTCCTTCTGCTAACTTTGGGGTTTTTTTCCTCTTCTTTCTCTAACTGCTTTAGTTGTAAGTTAGGTTGTTTATTTGAGATGTTTCTTGTATCTTGAGGTAGGATTGTATTGCTATAAACTTCCCTCTTAGAACTGCTTTTGTTGCATCCCTTAAGTTGTGGGTTCTCGTGTTTTCATTGTTATTTGTTTAAAGGTATATTTTTATTTCCTCTTTGATTTCTTCAGTGATCTCTTGGTTATTTAGTAGCATATTGTTTAGACTCCATGTGTTTGTATTTTTTTACAATTTTTTCCCCCATAATTGTTATCTAGTCTCATAGCATTGTGGTTGGAAAAGATACTTGATATGATTTCAAATTTCTCAAATTTACCAGGCCTAGATTTGTGATCCAAGATGTGATCTATCCTGGAGAATATTCCATGAGCACTTGAGAAGAAAGGGTATTCTGCTGTTTTTGGATGGAATGTCCTATTAATATCAATTAGGTCCATCTGATCTAACGTATCATTAAAAACTTGTGTTTCCTTTTTAATTTTCACTTTGCATGATCTGTCCATTGGTGACAGTGGGGTGTTAAAATTCCCTACTCTTACTGTGTTACTGATGATTTCCCCTTTTATGGCTGTTAGCATTTGCCTTATGTATTGAGGTGCTCCTATGTTGGGTTCATAAATATTTACAATTGTTATATCTTATTCTTGGATTGATCCCTTGATCATTATGTAGTGTCCTTCTTTGTCTCTTGTAACAGACTTTATTTTAAAGTCTATTTTGTCTTATATGAGAATTGCTACCCCAGCTTTCTTTTGATTTCCCTTTGCATGGAACATATTTTTCCATCCCCTAACTTTCAGTCTCTATGTGTCCCTAGGTCTGAAGTGGGTCTCCTGTAGACAGCATATGTTCAGTTCTTGTTTTTGTATCGCTTCAGCCAGTCTATGTCTTTTGGTTGGAGCATTTAATCCATTTACATTTAAGGTAATTATTAATATGTATGTTACCATTACCATTCTCTTAATTGTTTTGGGTTTGTTTTGTATGTCTTTTCTTCTCTTGTGTTTCCTGCCTAGAAAAGTTCCTTTAGCATTTGTTGTAAAGCTGGTGTGGTGGTGCTCAATTTTCTTAACTTTTCCTTGTCTGTAAAGGTTTTAATTTCTCCATCAAATCTGAATGAGATCCTTGCTGGGTAGGGTAAAGGTTGTATGTTTTTCCCTTTCATCACTTTATATATGTCCTGCCACTCCCTTCTCACTTGCAGCCCTTCTCCTGAAAGATCAGGAGATCATCTACATTTAGGTTGAATGTTGAAAAATGTAAACTTAGTACTGCCGTTTTATCATTTGTTTTCTGATTGCCCTGTATCCCCGTCTGTGTGTGTCGCATGTTTCTGCCTGCCATTTTAGTTTGGTGGTTTTCAATGAAGGGTTTTTTTTTTTTTTCCAATTTCCTTTTTTTTAAAAAAATTGATATTATAGTCAATTTAAAGTATTGTGTTAGTTCAGATGTACAGCATAGTAATTCAGCATTTTTGAAAATTATACTCCATTATTGATTATTACAAGATGATGGGTATAATACCCTGTGCTATATGGTATATCATTGTTACTTATCTATTTTATGTATAGTAGTTTATATCTGTTAATCCCATACCCCTAATTTGTCCCTTTCCTCTTTGGTAACCACAAGTATTTTTCTATATCTGTGAGTCTCTTTCTGTTTTGTATACACATTATTTGTGTCATTTTTAAGATTCCACATACAAGTGATATCATACAGTATTTGACTTTGTCTGGGTTATTTCACTAAGTATAATACGATCTAGGTCCATCTGCATTGCTACAAATGGTGACATTTTATTCATTTTTTATGGGTGAATAATCCATTGTAAATATATACCACATATTCTAAAACCAGTCATCTGTTAGGGCACTTTGGTTGCTTCCATGTCTTGGCTTTTGTAAATAGTGCTGCTATGTATATAGGAGTACTTGTATCTTTTCAAATTAATGTTTTTATTATTTCTGGACATATACCCAGGAGTTGAATTGCTGGGTCATTTAGTAGTTTTGATTTTAGTTTTTAGGGAACCTCCATACTGTATTCTTTAGTGGCTGCACCAATTTATATTCCCATCAACAGTGAACTAGGGTTCCTTTTTCTCCACATCCTCACCAATATTTGTTATTTTTAGACTTTTTTATGAGAGCCATTCTGACAGGTGTGAGTTGGTATCTCATTGTAGTTTTGATTTGCATTTCTCTAGTAATTAGCAATGTTGAGCATGTTTTAATGTGTCTGTTAGCCATTTGTATATCTTCTTTGGAGAAATTCTGTTCAGGTCTTCTGCCCATTTTTTGATTGAGTTGTTTGTTCTGTTGATATTCAGCTGTATGAGCTGATTGTATATTTTGGATATTAATCCCATGCCTGTCACTTCATTTGCAAATATTTTCTTCTATTCTTTAGGTTGTCATTTTGTTTTGTTGATGGTTTCCTTCCCTGTGCAAAAAGATTTTAGTTTAATTAGGTCCCTTCTGTTAGTTTTTGCTTTTATTTCTTTTGCCTTATGAGACAGATGCAAGAAAATATTGCTACAATTTATGTCAAAGAGAGTTCTGCCTATGTTCTCTTCTAGGAGTGTTATGGTTTGAGGTCTTAAATTTAGGTCTCTAAACCACTTTGAGCTTATTTTTGTATATGTTGTGAGGGAATATTCTACTTCATTGATTTACATATAGCTGTCCATCTTTCCCAGCACCACTTGTTGAAGAGACTGGTTTTCTCCATTGTATATTCTTGCCTCCTTTGTTATACATTAATTGACCATAGGTGTGTAGGTTTATTCTGGGCTCTCTGTTCTGTTTCACTGCTATATATGTCTATTTTTTTGTACCAATACCATGCTGTTTTGATTACTATGTCTTTGCACTATAGTCTGAAGTCTGGGAAGGTTATACCTCCAGCTTTGTTCTTTTTCCTCAGAATTGCTTTGGCAATTTCGAGACTTTTGTTGTTCTATATAAATTTTAGGATTATTTGTTCTAGCTTTGTGAAAAATGATATGGATATTTTGATAGGGTTTATATCAAATCTATAGATTGCTTTTGGTAGTAAGGCCATTTTAACAATAATAATTCTTCCAATCCAAGAGCATGGGATATAGTTCCATTCTCTGAATCATCTTCAATTTCCTTCATCAGTGTTTTATAATTTTCAGAGTATAGGTCTTTCATCTCCTTGGTTAAGTTTATTCCTAGGCATTTTATTTTTTTTTGATGCAATTATAAAGAGAATCATATTTTCTTTTACATTCTCCTCCTCAAACTTAATTAACAATGTATAGAAATGAAACAGATTTTTATATTTATATTAATCTTTTAGCCTATAACCTTGCTGCATTAATTTATTAGTTCTTATAGTTTTTAGGTGGACTTCAGGATTCCTTTCTATGTAATATTGTGTAATCAGCAAATAGTGAAAGTTTTATACCTGTTTCCTTCCAATTTGTTTACCTTTCATTTCTTTTTCTTGTCTGATCACTGTGGTTAGGACTTCCAATACTCAATTAAATAGAAATGGTGAGTGTACATCCTTGTCTTGTTACTGAACTTAGGAAGAAGGCTCTCAGCTCTTCACTGTTGAGTATTGACTATGTAAATGGCCTCTATTATGTTGATATATGTTCCCTCTATACCCACTTTGATAAAAGTTATCATGAATGGATGCTTAATTTTGTCAAATGCTTTTTATCTGTCTATTGAGATGATCATGGAATTTTTATCCTTTTATTAGTGTGGTTTATTAAATTGGTTTGTGGATATTGAACCATCCTTGCATCTGTGGAATATATCCCACTTGATCACAATGTATGGCCCTTTTTATATTGGATGATATATTGTTGAATTTGGTTTGCTAATATTTTGCTGAGGATTTTTGCATCTATATCGATCAAAGATATTGGCTTGTACATTTCTTTATTTGTAGTGTCTTTGGTTTTGGTGTCAGGGTAATTGTGTCTTCATAAAATGAATTTGGGAGTGTTCACTCCTCTTCAGATTTTTTGGTCTAGTTTGAGAAGGATAAGCATTAATTCTTTTTTATATGTTTGATAGAATTCCTCTGTGAAGCTGTCTGGTCCTGGACTCTTTCTGCTGGGAGTTTTTCTTTTTTAAATTACAGATTTAATTTCACTTATAATTATCAGTCTGTTGAAATTGTCTGTTCCTTCTTCACTCAGTCTTAGAGGGTAGATATTTCTAGCTATTTATCCATTTCTTCTAGATTGTGCAGTTTTTTGACATATAACTGTTCATAGTGTTCTCATGATTTTTATGTCTCTGTGGTATTGGTTGTTATTTCTCCTCTTTCACTTCTTATTTTGTTTATTTGGGTCTTCTATTCTTGGTGAGCCTGGCTAAAGATTTATTATCTTTTCAAAAAACAGTTCTTTGGTTTCATAGATACTTTCTATTTTTTAGATCTCTATTTTGTTTCCTATCTGATCTTTTGGGCTTTGTTAGTTCTTCTTTTTCTAATTCTTTTAGGTGGTAGTTTAGTTTGTTTATTTGAGACTTTTCTTGTTTCTTGAGGAAGAACTGTATCACTATGAACTTTCCCCTTAGAACTTGTTTTGCTGCATCACATAGCTTTTGGACTGTTTTGTTTCCATTTGATTTGTCTAGAGGTATTTTCTCACTCACTCTTTGATTTGATCATTGGCCCATTCATTTTTTAGTAGCATGTTGTTTAATCTCCATGTGTTTATCTCCATGTGTTTATCTCCACGTGTTTATGTTTAATCTCCATGTGTTCCCATTCTTCTTTCTGTAGGTCATTTCTAGTTTCAAACTGTTGTGGATCTGAAAAAAAATGCTTGACCTAATTTCTATCCTTTTAAATTTTCTGAGGCTTGTTTTTGTTGGGGAAGCTAGTAAAATAGATTGTTCAGGCTCTAGAGGCAACAGTAGGTCTTTGACTAAAGAAAGACCCTGAAAGAGCTACATGCCAAACTGGTAGACTACATGCAGGTCAGCAGAAATGGTGCTAGCAAGTCTTGGGAAGCAACAGATAAAGAAGGGAGTAAGTCACAAAGCTTACTGGGCCTTGGGAATCTGGCCAGTTCCTAGGGATCAGTGAACATTCTGAGACTTACAACTAAAATATCAAAGCATTTGTAATAACAGCCAGAGCTGCATATTTGCACGCAAGCTGATGGCTGTCAGCTTGCAGCTTGGTGTTAAAAGCAGGACTCCTTTGGGCGGCACACTGAAGTCTCTCCTGTGTGGTGGATGCACTGTCCAGGACCTTCCAAACTGGTATTCCAGATTGCTGTTCAAGGACTTCCCAGATGCTGCTTGGATCTGGAAGGTAGGTGTCAGCCCAATTCAGTATGTTTGCTCTGTTATATACTCTGTTAATATTCTTGTTCCTTTCCTTTTAATGATAGTATATTGAAATTAAGTTAAATCACCTTCTATTAAAGATTTTATTGAAGCTGTTTATTTGTGTGTGAGAATGGTTATTTTGCCAGCAAATCCAATTAACCTGAAAACCAAAAGCAGGCTTTTGGCAAAACAGTTTTGTAACTTAGTATGTGATCTACATTGGAGAACATTCCATGTAAACTTGAAAAGAGTGTGTATTCTGCTTCTTTTGGATGTAGTATCCTGTAGATATCAATTAAATCAAACTGGTCTACTGTGTCATTTAGGACCTCTGTTGCCTTACTGATTTTCTGTATCGATGATCTGTCCATTGATGTCAGTGGGGTGTTAAGGTCCCCTACTTTTATTGAATTATTGTCAATTTCTCTCATTTTGTCTGTTAGTATTTGATTTATATATTTAGGTGCTCCTGTGTTGGTAGTGTATATGTTGATGAGTGCAATATCCTCTTCTTGTATTGATCTCTTTATCATTATATAATGCCCCTCTTTGTAATTTGTTATAGCCTTTATTTTAGAGTCTATTTTATTTGAGTATTACTATCCCCATTTTCTTATCATTTCTGATTACATGAAATACCTTTTTCCATACTCTTACTTTAAGTCGGTGTGTTTCTCTAGCCCTAAGGTGAATCTCTTGTAGGAAGTATCTTATTAAAGAAAGGATCTTGTTTTTTTAATCCAGTCATCCATCTTTATCTTTTTACTAGAACTTTTAGTCTATTTACATTTAAAGTAATTATTAATAAGTATGTATTTATTGTCATTTTATTACCTGTTTTCCAGTTACTTTATAAGTTCTTCTCTGTTCATTTCCTCCTTCTGCTTCTCCCTTAATGGTTTGATTATTGTCTTTTATAATATGCTTGGATTCCTTTCTTTTTAATTTTGTGTATCTGTTGTAGGTTTTCGATTTGTGGTTACCGTGGAGTTTGTATCTGTTGCCCTATGATTATATCTACTTGATTTAAACTGGTAGTTATTTAAGTTCAAACACATTCTAAAGGATCTATATTTTTTACTCTCCTCCCACACATTTTGTGCTTTTGATGTTGTATTTTACATCTTCATGCTTATCCTTTACTGTTTATTGTCATTATTTGCTTTTATTTTTTTTTTGTATTTTTACTGGCTCATTTATGTGATCTTTAGTTCTTAATATATATTTGCCTTTCCTACAGGAATTTTCCATTTCCTATACATTCTTGCTTCTTTTCCATTTAAAGAAGACCCTTCAACGTTTCTTTTAATAAAAGTTTAGTATTTCTTTTAGTTTTTGCTCGAGAACTTTTTTATCTCTTCTACTCTAAATGATAATCTTGTTAGGTAGAATATCCTAGGTTACAGGTTTTTCCTTTTCAGCACTTTGAATATATTATGCCACTCCCTTCTGTCCTGCAAAGTTTCTGCAGAGAAACCAGCTGATATACTTATGGAGGTTCCCTTGTATATGACTCTCTGTTTTTCTCTTGATGCCTTCAGAATCTCTCTTTAGCTTTAACTTTTGCCATTTTAATTATGATGTGTTTTGCTGTTGCTCCTTTGAGTTCACATGGTTTGGGACGCCCTGTGCTTCCTCTACCTATATATTTATTTATTTATTTAGGTTTGGGAAAATTTTAGCCATAATTTCTTAATATATATTTTTGATAACCTCCTCTCTCTCCTTCTGGAACCTCTATGTTACGAATGTTAGTATGTTTAATGTGATCTCATAGGTCTCTTATGTTGCTTCTTTTAAACTTTGTATTTCTTTCTGCCATTCTGTTTGGGTGATTTTCATTCTTCTACTTTCCAAATCACTTATATGTTCTTCTGTGTCATTTAGTCTGCTATTCATTGCTTTTATAGTACTTTTTATCTCAGATATTTTATTCTCTTTTTTGGTCAGTTCTTCTTTATATTTTCTTGTTCCTTATTAAAATAATTTGTGCTTCAATCAATTCTCTTTCCTAATTCAGTTAGCATTTTTTTACCATTGTTTTGAATACTTTGGTAGACTTTTAATCTCAGTTTCATTATTTTCTTTATTTTTTCAGGGGATTTCTCATGTTCTTTCAGTAGTTTATCTTTCTTTGTCACTATGAACTTAGGTGAAACAGTTACCCTTTGTTATATTGAATGAATATTCTTATGTGAAAGCATCACTATGTAGATTACATTTTCCCAATGCCTTTGGTGAGGGACTGAATTTGATTTAGATGCCAGTCACGTCTTTCCTCAGGATCTGCTAGCCACTGTCACCTTGGTAGTGAATGTGGCTGGTGATGAAGGAGCTAGAGCTTGTGCTCGGTGTGAGGTATCCATCATCACCCTGTCAGGGGCATGGTTTGCTCCCAGAGTTATTGGAGTGGAAGTCCTAAAGTTTGCATTCAAGCCAGCTCTGTTCCATTCAAGTGTGTGTTTTTGCTTCTCCCTGCACTGAGGCCTTTGCCTCAAAGAAGGGTAGTGCTGAAGCAAGTGGGCTTGTTCACTTACAGGGGCCTGATGTGCTGCCTGTGTAGGTGTCTGTGACTCTTCTTAGACACAGCCCATGGTCCCCTGTCATAGTGACCCCAGATCTAGTGTTAGGCTGTGGTATGGAGCAGGCAAGGTTGGACCCTTTGCTTGGCTGGAACTGGGGAGCACAGCATACTGGTTGGGGGAATTCAAGCAGCCATGGTGCCAACAGAAGTCTGAGCTGCTTCTGGGGTGCTGTTTGAGTAAGTACCAACAATGGTCACTGCCACCATACCTGGGCTACATCCCAGGTCCCTGGGTCACCTCTGCATTCCTAGATCAAGTATTTTTCCAGGTCCTGGCTGGCCTGGATCTAGTACCAAGCTGTGGCATGGAGTGAGTGGAGCCTGAGCATTTGCTTGGCTCACACTGTGGCACCTGGCAAGGTGGCAGCTGCTAGGACACATCTTTCTCCATCCTATCTGGAGGCAAGCCAGTACCTGCACACTTCTTACAAGTGGAGTCTTGCCTTCTCCAGACTTTCTTTCTGTCCCAGACTTTCTCCTAGCAGCCAAGGGGGTCTGTCTCCCACAGGTAGGACTCCTTGACTGGGCCGCTCAGTCTGTGGTTTGACCTGCTCACTCCCCAGGGCAAGTGACCACTCATGTGATCTCTCTTTTCTTCATGGTCCCCTCCCAGGGACATATGTCCTGACTTAATAATTTTCTTCTCATCCTACCCAATTATGTGTGTATCTTTCTTTTAGCCTTAGTTGTATAGGAATTCCCCTGCAGGTGTTCAGTTAGTTTTCCATGACAATTGCTTCACATGTAGATATATTTTTGTTGTGTTTGTGGGGTTAGGTGAACTCCACATCTTCTTACTCTGCCATCTTGTTCTCCCTCCAGTGGAGATCCTTTTTTTATGTTTTGAGTCTCTACTCTAGACTTACATTTTGCAGTTGAGGTTTGTATAAAACATCTCATAGACAAAATAGTCCTTTTTCTACTGATTGCATCTTATCTTCATTTGCCTATACAAGTTCTGTCCTCTTCCTCTTTAATGTTTTTGTTGTCTCAAATTATTTCTCTTTATGTTGTAAGTTCGTTACCAAATTAAAGTAGCTGTATTTATTTTTACTTCTTTTTCCCCCTTAACCTTTATGCTATAATTGTTTAACTGCCTATTCTGATATAGAGTTTCAATTTTCTGATATACAGCTTCAACTTTCTTGGTCAAGGTTTCATGTACTTTTGCCTTTTCAGGTAAAAAGAGCTCTTTCCAACATTTCTTATAAGGCAGGTCTAGTGGTGATGAACTCCTTCAGATTTTGTTTGTCTAGGAAAACCTTCATTTTTTTCTTCATATCTAAAAGATAACTTTGCTGTATAGAGTTTTCTTGGCTGACAGTTTTTATCTTTCAGTTTTTGAGTATGTCTTCTACTCTCTCCTGACCTGTAGACTTTCTGCTGAGAAATATGCTGATAGCCTAATGGGAGTTCCTTTGTAGGTTACTGTCATTTTTTTCCCTGCTGCCTTTAAAACCCTTTCTTTGTCGTTGACTTTTGATAGTTTTAATATAATATGTCGTGGAAAAGATCTTTTTTGGAAAAGATCTTTTTTTGTGTTGAGGTAATTCGGTGTTTTATTAACATTATGGATTTGTAAATCCAATTCCTTCCCCAGGTTTGGAAGTTCTCAGCTATTTTTTTAAAAATAAACTTTCTGCTCCCTTCTACCTCTCTTCTTCTTCTGGGATACCCATTATCCTTATGTCACCCTTTCTCATGAATTTGTATATTTCTTATACAATTTCTTCATATTTTTCAGATTTTATTTCTCTCTCCTCTTCTACCTTTATCATTTTTAGATTTCTCTCTTCAAGATCGCTAATTCTCTCTTCCATATGGTCTGCTTTATTTCCAGTGCTAATGTGTTCTTCATGTCAATTATTGAGTTCTTCAGCTACAGAATTTATTTATTTTTAATGTTTCAATCCTTTTAAAAAAAGTATTTCTTCTGTTCATTAGTTTTATTTCTGAGCTCATTTAACTGCCTTTCTGAGTTTTCTTGTAGCTCATTGTTTTTCTTCGTGACAGCTTTTTGAATTTTCTATCAGTTAGATTAAAATATTCTGTGACTTTAAGTTTGGTTTCTGGAGAAATGTCCTTTTTGTGATACCATGTTATAGTTTTTCATGGTGCTTGATAAGTTGTTCCTTTCTTGGCACATTTGACATAGTAAACAACTTTCTTCTTCAGGTAAAGATTTTTTTACTTGATTCTAACAATTCAAAGGTTAGTAATTAGAGGCCTTTCTTTTGGTTTTGAGTAGATAATTTTAAAGCATAAGCTTTTTAAAAAATTTTCTCTTACCTACATTGTCTCTGGCTATATTTGAGAATTGACACTTTCCACCCTATACCCCCTCTACTAGAGGTGTTCCCTTTGGTCCTTATTGTTGCTGCTTCTGTCTCCAGGGTCACTGATGCCTTGCTGCTGCTTGTTTTGTTGCTATTGCTTGCGTTACTGCCTGGGGCTCCAGGATGATGGGTGTCTTCACCCATATGGGTTTGCCTGGGTTGTGGGTTCTGCCAATGCACAGGGAGTGGGAAGATGGTGCAGTGTTGGGGGAATGGTCACCTCTGCTATATCTGGGTTTGTCATATTTGTGGACACCACCACTGTGGTAGGAGGACCAGAGTTATAGATGCCTCTACAGCTGAAGGTGAGGTTACATGCCCCACTGTTTTAACTTCCTGTGGCCACAGAAGCCACTACAGCTGTGAGGCCAGAGTTGTATGTGTTACCTCCTCTGCTGCTACAAGGTTCTCTGGGGCTGCAGGTTCAGCTGCCATGGCCAGAAGACCAGGATTATGAACACTGCCTCTGCTGTGCCCCCAGTTCTGCCTCCTATGTTCCAGTTCACCCACCTCTAGATGTACAGATATGTGGAACTCTCTAACTTACTTGTATATAGAGGCAGAGGAAGAGTTATGGATGTTTAACTGGTTGTAAGTTGAAGGGGAAAGACAGAGTGTCTCATGCCTCCATGATATTGACATCACTTATTACAATATTGTTGTTGTAGATATTTAATGACCAGTTGAACCTTAAAATACAGTAGTTTTTTTTTTTGCCTTAATTGATTCCAAGTATTTTCAGTATTTATGTTGGAAACATTGGATGACACATTTCCAACAAAAATAATCAAGTGTCTCCCTAGTGGACAGATACAAATCTAGATTATTTCCTGTTTTGCTTTTTAATTCTTAAGCTGAAAATCTAGTAGGTTCTCTGATAATCACCAAAAGATGATGACAAAAGCACTATCAAACAAAATATAAAACATATGATAATACAGAATATCAAATAAAATATATGAGAACATTTCAAATGATTGTGAGTTATTTAACATATAAGTTAAAACCTATCTCGGGTTTCTTCTGAGATACACCCATAATTCTTTGTCTTTTTTTTTATTGAAATCATCACAGGTTATGGTGTTTAATTTATTTTTCTTCATTAATGCATTTGTTATAATGATTTTCTTATACTTCTATTAAGTTTAGTTAGTACTTAGACCTCTAACACTTAGGAATTCTGAATTTGTTAACACTATTTTAATCTTTACCTATGTATAATTTATAGTGTTTAGAATTTTAATAGGAATGTGCCAAATTAAATAACAGAATAGAAAGATAAGTAACAATTTTGGAGTTGTTAAGGTGCTGTTAAAATCTAAATTGCTTGCTTCATTTTCTGTTATAAAAGTTTTGCTTTTGTAATATATAGTAAATTCTATACAATGGCATAGGGTTGATCACTATTCTTTCATATTTCCTCTAATATATTTTGTGCATTTCATTTCAGGGGTATTAAATTCGTGTGACTTATTTGTTGAAATGTAGTATTTTCAACATATAGAAAAGGAGTTTATGCCAATACAAACAGAAAAACAAAAGATATTCTAACAGTGCTTCCTTTGGAGGTAGGTTAGTTTGGTACAAATTATTTGGACTTTGAAATTGGTTAGATGTAGGTTTAAAAACCCCAATCTCTGCTAATGAAACAATGGAGGTGGGTGCATAATGACATATCACAAAAGAAATTAAATAAAATACCATATGAAAAATTCTCAGCAAAATAGCTGACAGATAATACATGCTCAGTTGTCAGCTTTCTCCACCTTTCATCTAGCTCTATTTTATAGCTGGAGAGAGAATGGTTTAAACCAATAGGCTTCCAAGCCCAGGATAAACTCAGATTGTCTATGTTGAGGGGAATTTTCTGTCAAATTCCTAAAATTAAGGTGAGAATTGTAAGATGACAAATCATCGGTGTGTTATCTTGACAAATTAAATTTTAAAAGTTTTCAACACCTTCCTAATGACTAAATCTCTCAAAATGAAGAGTCTGAAAGAGCTAAAGGTAACCCTCAATCAAGAAGATTATATGGTGAAAAATTGCCTTGAACATTGTCTTTCTAAGTGCTCTTACAAATCTGCACTTGAAAAAAATTGTAAATTTTAGTGGAGAGGAAAATCATACCAATTGTGAAGTAATGATATTTGGCCTTTGAAAAGTACAAGTAGTGCCTGATTATAGGGTTACTGATTTATTTAGGCAACATGCTGTGTGTAGCTCACACATTCAACTGTCATTTAAATTGTATTCAACTTCAGCTTAACTTGTATTCAGCTCATTGCAAACCTTAGGAAACCAAATTTAATGCTGTTTCAGAGGATAGAGAGACTGTACATTCTTTTTCCAGCTCAAATCTGGCTGACAAAAACAATTACTTGCTTTCTCAGCCATTCAAATTAATTGTGAAATCAAAAGAAACATGATGATTAACTGGCTTGCCACTTGAGTGGAATTCCTAGCTTTACTTTGTATCTACTGTAAATTCTAGTTTAAAGTGTAAAGAAAAGGCAAAATGATTTTTTAACTTATAGGATATTATTTTTGGCAAATAGATTAGCCTTAACTGAAATCAAAGAGGGATAAATTATATTTAAACATACATCCATTTAAAAAAATATGATGTACACATTCACCCAAATACCAATATTCAGTCTTCTTCCTCTCTCTTTTCCTCCCTCCCTTCCTCCTTTCCTCTCTCTTGGCTTGTCTCCTTTCTCCCTTCCTTCCTTCTTTTTATTCTTCCTTGTTTTCTTCTTTTATTTCTTCCTCTCTTTAATAAGCAGTAATTACCAAAATATATACCAGAGGGAGTGAAATTTTTAAGTAGACATCAAGTTGTAGATGTTCATTATCAATTTTTATCACAATAGATGTAAGAATCTTTGTTGCAAAAGTAAGTTAGGGTCCTCTCAGTGAATTTTTAGCTTAACACCAATTCTTTGAGAGAATTATTAAACTTTATCCTAAGAAAATACGTTTTTTTACAAAACCTACAATATGGACTAAATAATTAGAAGGAAGAAGTATAAAGTAACATTTGTTTTAGCTTTTTAACAAGTTTTTGAAGAGCCAGAAATATGCAAATACATAGGTGTATTTATGCATGATTTATGCATGGGTATAGTTTATATGGGGGTCCTATGTCTCCTTGTTATATAATTACAGATTTACTTATGGAAGTATTGAATTACTTTACAATGTTAGCTTGCCTAGCAGTATATTAAGATAGTTTAGGAGGACAAGACAAATCATTAATATAAAATTAACTATACCACTCTCAGTTATACATTTATGTGTTTCTCCCTTATACCCCCAAATTTGGGATGTTTTCAATTTAATTTATTTTCACAACTGTGATAATGATATTTAAAACTGTCCTTTCTCCTTTTTTGACCACTTAGCTGTTAATTGCTAATATTTTCCATAGATGTATACCATAATTTTTTTCCATAGATGTTTGCATCTTGTGGAAATTTAGTGTTTTTTATGATTTCTAAATGTATGGAACTATATTTTGAACATATTAGGTTTATGATTTAGGGATTAAAATTATAAAAGTCATTTGCAAACATACTATGTAAACTTAACTACAGAAAAATAATTCAAAGCCTATTAATAAGTAACATTACATTCATATATGAAGAACAGAAAATAAGTATGTGCACATTCTAAATTGCCTATACCCCGACAATGTATTGGAGAAAAAAAATTGGACTTGTGTCATTTAGACATATATTTCTCAATCTCAAGCATCATTTGTAGCTGAATATGTTTTATCCTTCTTACTCAACATTTCCTCAGTTTAGTTCATCAAACCTCAGTCTGTCTTCTGAGTACATGGTTCCAAGGTCAGCCAGAGAATCAGGAAAAATTTGTAGATAGAATCTGGGGCCCCCACTCTTACAATTCTCCTTTCTGATTCCCTCCTGACATTCTAGGGGCTGTGCTTATTTCCAAGTTAGTCTCCTTGTTCATTTGGACAGAAGACTAGGTTTTCTTTCAGATTTAGATGCACTGGTGGCTTGGATTTCATCCAATCCTCAGGTTAAAGCCTTAAAAATGAGTAACTTACTCTGTACTATTCCTTTCTCTCCAGTTTCCATTCTCTTCCAGAATTTTCCTCCTTGTTTTTTGTTGTCTTTAGTACATTCAGGAGAGTGATTTTCTTTTATTTGTCTGGACTTTTTAGTTGTTATCTTTGGAAAGGCAGGGGTTGAAAGTCAAGTAGGATATGACTTGTTCATATTAGAAGCAGACCTTCAGCTTTCCACTAGAGCAAGGAAGTGACTGTAATCCTGAGAAGCAGAAGGAGGATATAGGGAGTTTGTTAGTAACAGGTCCTACTCTCCAGAGAAGACTGTATTTGACATTGTGAGGAGAGGAAAATATATCAGATATGTCATTTCAGGGCATTTTTAGGGCATTATAGAAATAAGCATGGCTGATAATGACCTGGGAAGCTTGATGCCTTTGGTGCAGGGTGTGGGGATTATATGTGAAAAATGTTGGAACTGTTCTTTGTAGGCTCATTATAGAATTAAGGTGGATAGTGTCCAGATTATTTGGCTGGAGAACAATTTTTCCATCCTGTAGTTCTAGATAAATAAGAAACACCTGTGCTGGGAGATGGCCTACCAAGGACTCAAAGAGAGCTCCTTGACTTGTGCCAGCCTGAGGTAGATGGTGGCTTACTGGCAACCTGAGAGAAAGCTTAGACATAGTAGCAGGCTATAGGAATGGGAACACTTGAAACAGTAGGTGAAATGGAATACTTTGACCGAGAGCAGTTGATGACATCGAAGATAAACAGCATAGATGGAAGAACACTGTTTTCTTCCTTTGACTCCTAATTTATTTGTATTAATGTATGAAAATAATACTATGTGTTTTAATTGTATTCTTCTAGGTTTGTTTCTGAGAAATATTTGTGTATCTGTGAGTATATGAATAATTTGTATACCTTTCAGATTTTCTGAGAAGATAAGACATGTCATATGTTATTATAAAAGCATACATTAGTTTTGGAGGCATTATGTAGTTTGAGACAGATTTGGAATATACCGGGGTATTAGAAATTATAATTATTTTTATTGTCCTCAGATGTTTATTAGCAAAATATGTTTTATAATGAACAATAGATTATCACTTATTTAATAGCTTATACATACTTAATATTGATTTCACATACAGTCCCTTGTGTGTTTTTACCCTTCCATCACTGTAGATTTTGTACAGTACATCAGTTCTTTTTGACCACAGCTAAACAACTTTGTCAGCTACAAACTTTCTTTTCTTCTTTTTATTCCCCAATAATTTTTGTCCTACTGTAAAATAGATTTGGTCAATGGGAATCCACTCTGTGAGATCACAACTCAGGTACATTTTTGCTCTCATGCAACACATCCAGCCCATCAGTTCTTGGCTCCATGGGCAACTTGGATAACATCTGTTTTACTTGTTTGTTGACATACATCAGCATTTGGGATGTGGTTGCAAGTGGAAATCTGCACATTTATCATTCAATTGATCCTTGAGGAGCAGCCAACATTCTTCCTTAACTAACCTTAAAGATTTACAGCTCTCTTGTATCTCCTTGTGTTGTACAGAACAACTGATGTGTTAGTTTGTTGGCATTGTTTGCTCTACTTATTCTATTCAAATGAAGTTACATTCCCTTATTTTTTTAAAAAAAATTTCAACTTAAATCCTGTTGATTTTCATTTTTTAAGTGTTAAGCAGTTTAAAATTTTTTAAGTATTAATGTTCACTTTAAATAATTTTACATATTGCCTGAGAAAAATCTGTATATGTGCATGTATGTGTGATGAAACAGAATACTATTGACACTTGAACAACATGGGTTTCAACTGTGTGGATCCAATGATATGCAGATTTTTTTCAATAAATATATTTGAAAAATTTTTGGAGATTTGTGACAAGTTGAAAGAAACTCAGATGTACCACATAGCCTAGAAATATTGAAAACATTTTTAAAAAGCTTTATCATGAATGCATAAAATACATGTAGATACTAGTCTATCTTTACATAGGCATCAGATGAGTGACACTTAATATAAAATTAATAATGTGTTAGTTTGCTTACCATTTTATAACTTTGCTTTCAAAGAATTACATTACTGTACAGTATGCCTCTCTCATAACTAGAAAAAACTGCATATCAACCTATTATCACAGGTAGGTGTTTTCAAAAAAAATGTAACAATGTTTCCAATACTTATTATGAAAATGACTGTAATACTGTATGCCATAAAAATTTTATAATGATGCATTCATTAGTGTATAGGTTAGGCTACTGTAAAGCAATTGTACTGATTACACTAAGCTACATAAAGCAATAATATTGCTGCCTTTTCCTTATAAATGCATGAATTGTTTTACCTGTAAATAAGAATTTTTTTACATTATCTTTTCATTTTTGATACCTAGTACTAGGAATATGTATAACATATACAGTATTTTGTATCATATAAAACAATATTGATGTAGGTACTGACAGACATTTCATCTTATAAACAGATGATGTAAATTTGTAAACAGATGATGTAAATTTATAGTATCAATAAATACAGTAGAGTAGTGTAAATATATTTTCTCTTCCCATGATTTTATTCAAAACATTTTCCTTTAGCTTATTTTATTATACAGTATATAATACATATAACATACAGAACATGTGTTAATTTACTGTTATTGGTAAGGCTTCTTGTCAACAGTAGACTATTAGTAATTAAGTTTGGGGGGATTCTAAAGTTATATGCACATTTTCAACTATGTGGAAGGTCAGCACCCTTTATCCCTGCATTGCTCAAGGGTCAACTGTATTTCAGTTCTACAAAAGAAATCAAAATAACATGTATTATATAGATATTTTTAAGAGTACCTGTGAAATTCTCACACAAAGAATTATGATGGGTAGTGACCAGACATCTCCATGAACGACTTTTAAAAGGTTTAGATGTACTGAATTAATCTGACTTCAAAAGTTAATGGAGGGCTTCCCTGGTGGCGCAGTGGTTGAGAGTCTGCCTGCCGATGCAGGGCACACGGGTTCGTGCCCTGGTCCGGGAAGATCCCACGTGCCGCGGAGCGGCTGGGCCCGTGAGCCATGGCCGCTGAGCCTGCACGTCCGGAGCCTGTGCTCCGCAATGGGAGAGGCCACAACAGTGAGAGGCCCGCGTACCGCAAAAAAAAAAAAAAAAAAAAAAAAAAAAAAAAAAAAAGTTAATGGATAACCATGAATATATTATGGTAAAGACACAAAAATCTGGAGCCAAATATGCCTATTGGGACTTTCAAAAAGAATTTGGCATTTAACCAGGCCAGTTTAATTGGTATGTGACCTGTATTGTCACGCTGAGTCTTGCACTCGGGAGGGCACCACACTTGCTTTAACACTGCAATCACCATATTTAAAATTCTTAATAATTTTATCTTTAACCTTGTGTTCTGTAAGTGAAGACTGACTTACAGAATCATGGACAATGAATCATCTGTGTAAGCAGAAGAGATACATGCAATTTGCATATCCACCTTTCCTTCTCATCCCATTCACATACATAGTTCACAATGTCCCATGAGCAGAGAATTCCAGACGACCTAAGACTCACAGAAGTATGTGTGACTCAAAACAAGTCAAGGTAATTGTGTCTCCTCTATAATCAAGTAAGCAAGGGCAATGAGCCTGAGAGCCACAGTTTACATTTGGACCAGACTTGCTTTGAAGATTTCAAGAAGGCCATGGTGTTCTAAAAAATGCAAACAATCAAAGGGTCCTATTATATTCTTTCTTATGTTACTTCCCTGTATTAGCCAACCAGTTATGCTGAAAATGATGACATAGAAGAAAAAGGAAAGATAGGGCAATCTATAGTTCCTTTATCTTTCAGTCCTTCCTTACCTATCAGCCAAATGTAGAGAAGTGAAATAATAGCAGTTAAGTTAGATTTCTGCAGTGTTTCCCCTGTTCATACAACATGCATATGCATGTGTGAGATATAAAATACAAATTGTATAATTTCAGGCATTTAAAAACTGCCATTACACAATATAGAGACGATGGTAAAACTTATGCTAATGATTTAACTTTTTATTTATTTTTTACCTAAAATGGCATTATATAGTAAATAAAAATTGCAATGACAATTTGAGACACATCGTGGAAGGATGGGAAAAGCTTTATATTTATTACCTTTAACAGCACTCTCCTCCTGCTTTTTTAATAAGGAATCTCACATTTTTTTTACTAGGTTCTGCAAATTAAGTAGCTGGCCTTGAATTTCACCACCCATTCTAAACTATGTAGGACAATAATATGATATGGATATTAATATGAATTTATGATTGCTAAAGCAGCAGCCAGACAGTTTTCCTAGTTATGAAGATTGAAGAGAAAGAAGAGCTTGAGATGAAAATTAGTCTGAGACTAGATCTGTTGGAGCTTGTCCAAAATATTCACGTCTAGGAGATTATTCATAATTATTTCACCCTGCAGAGAATGTGAAAAATGATAGTTAGGTGACATATTACAATATTGATGTTACATTTTTGACATATATATGACAAAATATGTGCTCCGCAGTGGAGACAGCTTCACATATTTTAATTTATGCCAACACAGATACTGTCGGGCTATCTTATTGTCACCATTTCACATTGTGATAGACATAATCTGCTTGCCTATGCTGGGACCAGTTATATTCCTGTGTTCAGATAAGCAATGTCTATAAAGAGAGAAAATGTAAAATTAACATGCCATCAAGGATCAGATATGAGGGGGTCAGCTTTACATAATGCCCTTAAGGTGTCTAATACAACCGTACAGATTTGCTTTGCCTTTCCAAATATTGTACTGATACGTGTGTGCCAGTTCTCTCCTCCTCATTTTTTTTTTTTTTTTGGTGGGGGGTACGTGGGCCTCTCACCGTTGTGGCCTCTCCTGTTGCAGAGCACAGGCTCAGGCTCTGGACGTACAGGCTCAGCAGCCATGGCTCACGGGCCCAGCCGCTCCGCAGCATGTGGGATCTTCCTGGACCGGGGCACGAACCCGTGTCCCCTGCATTGGCAGGCGGACTCTCAACCACTGCGCCACCAGGGAAGCCCTTCTCCTCATTTTTAGTAGATACTTGCCATCATTTCATAACCTGTGGTTTAATATGTTAGGGTGATCATAGTCCAATTAAATTGTTCTAAATTCCTACATTATATACTGTATATGTCTCTCAATCCTTTGTTTTTCTCTATATTAATATTTTGTCTTCAAACATTTAGCCCTTTTGCCATTTATAAAATATGATTCTCTACTATATGAGTTGAAATTTAAATTACTTGCTTTAAATGGATAGTTGTCCATGTAGCCTAGTCAAGATCTGAGCCACTTCACTGAAGTAGGACTTTCTTTTTTCCTTTTCCTAACTTTCTTTCCACCAGATTTATTTGACAGGTAGTATCTTTCAATCAATCAAATTCATATTAGATATGTATCAGAAGGCTATGGAAACTACAGGGATGACAGCACTTTAACTGACTTCAAGAGACACTAATTAACTGATTTGACTGGAAATGTTTCTAGTATGTGACAAGATCCATGGTTTTAAATAAAACATTTTCAACATTTCATGGAAAATCCCATTTTGATGTTACAGCACTCGCACATGGATATACGCAGCTTATTCCATAACCAGAATTCTTTTGTTCCTCCTGTAAACATACTTTGCATTTGTCAAATTATTCTTTAACATCATAAAAAAAACTATCACTTTAAACAATACTGTGAGGCTGTACAAGTGAAAATCAGGCTGTGAAAATAAATGTTTGAAAAGGTATTAACAATTTAATTATGAAATTTTGTGCACAATATGCTATAATATGTAGTAGTTTTAAATTGTTTTAATAGCTTCATCAAAACCTAGCAAGTCCTCAAAAATATTTAAGAAATTTTAAATTACCAAAATGAATTAATCAAAAATAGAGTTGTCAACCTTGAATTCTAATATGTCATTTATTAAATGTAGGACATGGAATTGTCCTTTGTTAATTTATTTTCTGTTACTACAAAAAGGCAAGGACAAAATAGCATCATATAATTCTCCTCACCAACTTGTCAGTAATTTTGATTTGAATTAATGGTAATTACTTCACAAAATCTGAGAGTTTCAGTTTAGAAATTGTTAAAGAAAAGTGTGTACCACTACATAGGCCATGCACCATCATCCAGATGGTAAAACATATGGTGTAGCTAGAATTGTCACTCTTAGGACTTCACGTGCTACAGCTACTTGATGACAGAATGAGCTTACTACACATTTTTCTAATCATGGTGGAGTGAGCAGAATTTGCCTATGGTATTATATATTGATTTTAGCTAACTAGATTCCATTAAAATTAAAAAAATTCTTAACAGAATTATTCAATTAAATAGAAGTGTGTAGTAAATATTTTTGACAAAAAATTTCTGAAGGAGTTTTCCAAATGTCACACGCAAAATTCAGTCAATTGAATCATATTTTTGGTTATTATATGCTATTAAGTGAATTAATTGGCTGGTTTTGTTTTCATATAAGAACAATGTTTTGATTTCATGTAGGTAGAGTTGCAATCCCTTTTTGTGCCAAAAAGAAGGTAGAGGGAATTAGAGTTAAGGAACTTAGTGCTACAATAATTTAACCAGAGGCTTTTCCTTGTTTTTTTCAAACCTTTTTATGATATCAATAATGATATGAAATAGTTTACTTGTCCTTCTGTATGCTCATGTTGTCTTAACCATTTCATGAAAAAAACTTTGGTTTATATAGGTGCTCTAAATCATTTTGTGAAATAGGAGAAAAGATGATGCTATGACTAAATGTTTTGAGAGGAAACTGGAAATGATTAAATATTTCATAGAAAGAAAGTGCTGGTAGTGCCTTCTCTGACATAACAGAGACTCTGGCTTTTAAACTTGACAGCATCATGTTCTTGGAGCAAAGATTGAGTGACGTAAAAATAAACACAAATAATACAAGCAGATTATATACTAATAACTTACATTAAGTTCCTATTTGTCATTAAAGGTGCAGAATAGTGTGACGTATATCTTTTCACTTAATTTCTCAAAAGCACAAATTGGAAATGAGTTTTCTGTTATTATTTTTCAGAAATGCCTTCTGAGGTTAACTTAGAGTGTGAGGATGTGTCTCTTTTTCAGCAGTGGGAAGGACTGAGGGAAGTTTGCCAGCCTGTCAGAGCTCCAAAGATTATTATTCAACAATTTGACAATAGAAACTGAAAAAAAAATCCTATTATATCTGAATTCTGAATTTTGCTTTTAGAAGGAGGAAAAGACTTAGGTAGACAACGGTCAGCTAAATTTTGACTGTATTGCCTTAAAAGTGCTAAAAGAAGTTTTTGAATAGGAAGTTAGATATGGCTTTCCAAATAGAGAAAAAATAGTCTGTGTTAAAAAATAACAGTTTGCTAGTTGGAACCACATTTTGACAAAGAAATGGGTTATAGAGTGAATACTTTTGTGATACCATTGTAATAAGAATAACTGGAAAGAGAAAGGCCTAATCTTTGCAGTGTGATATAACAGATCATACAAAGAAAGTAGTAATATTCAGTTCTAATTTTCTTGTATATCAAATGAGAAAAAAGGAATTGAATAAAATCATTTCAAGGAACAGAAACATGTGAAAACTGTTTCTTTGAAGTTTAATTGCTGCATGGTACCAGTATATATCTACAGACAATAATGTACATATTTCATACTTATTTTAATATTTAGTTTTGGTAAACATTTAAATCATTGAACATATTATGAATTGATTTATAGTTCACAATTTGTAGAGATGATATTTAAGCAAGAAATTATAAGATTAATAGTTCAGGATATTGCCACAAGAAAAAAGTCTATTTTGATATACAAATCATGTCAAAGTTTAAGGGAGCACTTACAACTCAGTGAATTTGTCATTATTTAAAAATTAGATTTAATCTGCGTTGATTGAAGGATTGAGCTAACTTTGTGGGTGTTCTCCAATGACGTCTTTGATTATTTTCTTTAAATAGCATTTAATAGCTTAGCCAAATAGTTTTTAAAAAATAACATGCATAAGAATACCTAAAAATGTCAGAAAAACTCAGCAAGCATGCAGCTATAGAGGACCAAATTCCATAAAATCAAATTGAGCAGTAAGGAATTCAAATAAATTTGAAAGTAATCTATAAGTGGTGAGACCTGGTTTAACAGGAGGTGGGAGGGGACAAGAAAAAAAATCTTGGAATTTTTATTGATAAACTCAGATATACAGCTAATAAAATCGTTAAAATATGTATTATTACTAATTGATCATGGCATCCAGATCAAGAGAGGGAACAGCCTTACCCTAGTCAAAACTGATCCAATTACGTTTGACACATTGTGTAAAGTTTTAAAGTTCATACTTAAGGGGGACATGGATAAATTAGCATGTATATGAAAGATAAGCATAGGAATAAGGAATGGAAAAAGCAGTATATAATAGTTGAATATTAGTCAGTACGGTTTTAACATGGAAAAGTTTATGTGAGTAGAGGAAAGTGTAAAACTCCATATCCTGTATTCTAGCCACCTGGACTATTTAACTGATGTTGTTCTGCAGTTTTCTGTATCCATAATTTTATGTCAGTCCCTCAAAATGCAATCTCTTTCTTCATTTGTTTTCTCCAGTGATTAATTAAAATCTTATTGATGCATGAAAGTTAGTCTCTAAAACTATCTCATCAACATGCTTCTGTATAAGAGGGTTTTCCTCTTCCCTGCTCTCCAATAGAACTCGGCACAGGAGGCATCAAGTTCTTTCATGAATGATAACATCCTGGAAGTTTATTTTATCCCCACAGAAAAATCAGAATGCGTCTTTTCAAGTTTATAACTCTCACAGTTTTTGGCATAGTCTAAAAAATACTTAAGAAAATATTCTGTTAATTAAACATCCATTTATAATTCAAAACAAGATTATTCATATTTCTTTACATAGAGTGGAATAGACACAGTACAAAGGGGAGAGGACATGCATAATTGTATTGGCATAAGAAAGTGCTGAAAGTGATTACATTAAACATGTTTTAGAAATTTAAAGATGATTATTTAAAGAAAGTAGACTCCTCTCCATGAATGCATAATAAGAGCAAATTAAAATTAACATTGGTAAAATGTGTTTAGAAATAAAGGAAACACTTTCAGAAAGATACAGTTCAAACAACTGTACAAATTAAAGGTGAGAGCTTATGCAATAATGAATAAGCCTTTGATAAATACACATCAAACTTTATAGCTTTTGATGAATTAGAATTTTCATGAAATCAGCAATAAAATAAAGTACCATTAATATGTATTTTTCAATAGCATGTGTGTGAGGGGTGTGGGGTTATCAGAAAGAGGATTTCTAAAATATTTTGGCAACTTAAAAAATGGAAGTACAATTCAAGAGGCAAAGTGTTTATTTGGGACCAAAGAATTGCAATTTGGGGTACACAGATTTAGGGAGAAACCCAAATAGTTTTCCTGATTACAAGAGAGGAGCTCAGGATTTTTGTGGGAAAAAAAGAGAGAAAGGTGAGGTAATTTGTTTTTGAGAAGAGTTCATTGGTGCATAATGCAGTAATCAACCAGGTGAAGTGTTGGTAAAAGATGAGGTAAAGCTCCATTTGTACTTCATTGATTGGTTGGGTGAAGTGGTCACTTGTTCATTTATCAGTCCTTTCAACAGGATATTCTAGTATCTTTGCTTACTTCTCAGAATGTTGGTACTTCGTCCAGTTCAGAGGTACAGAAAATAGGACATGCAAGGCGTTTTCTCTGGAATGGCTGTTCCAGCTCTATTTTCAATGGCTCCACTCATCTTTCAGTTTTTAGTAATAACAACATCTAGATCTCTGTAATAATTTAATTATTTTAGCATCAGAAGTAAAGTAGTATTATAATAGTGGACTATAGAGGAGAACCAAGAAAGACAACTCTGATTTGGGTGCTTCTCTGAAAGAGACATACTTCTTGCCTTTCCATGACATTAGCAAGAAATATTTCTTAATGCTAATTCAAAGGGACAGTTGCAGCATATTAATACAGCAAATAGATGGTAGAAATCTTGTGGCCTTTATCAAAAGAGATACAATTACTACTCAATCTTTGGCACTATGGGAACATTTGGCATAATAGAATCATTTATTCATAATGCACTCTTTCTTTCTGGCATTAATTTCAGTGTCATACACTAAGGGGAGAAAAATGCTTGACACAAACAGCAGGCTACAGTCTTTCAAAAAGAGCTTCTTTCATGACACTATTCCTAAGAGATTTGCTTCAGTTAAAAGCATTCTTCTGTCCTGTGGATATTTGTGTACATGTCTGTTTGAGTGGAAAAAACTGCTAGAGAAAAATGAGATCACAAATGTATGTTGTGGCTGCCATCAAGTCAATACAGTAATAGGTTGGTGAAAACATCAAAACACAATCAAAGCTGCCTTCAGTGTCTGAGTGCAGAATTCACTGGGCAGTCAGATAGAAAAGGTCATTTTTTTTCCATTTCATCAGTAATCATGAAGGAAAGAAATATGAGAATTATGATTTTTGTTAAAAAGTTTACATGGTTGCTCCAAGAAGATAGTCTCTGAATATTCTTATTAAATGTGTGTGTTTATTTGATAAGCCAAAATGTAACAATGAGGCATTGACAACCTCATGAATCTGTGCTTGCAAATGACTAACAGAGAAGTAGACAATTCAAGATATACTTACAGAAATTGACACATATTTAATGTGTAAATGCTTGGAAAATCCTTTGGTACATTTTTGAAGGCATTAAGGGAAATAAAAATGTATATGACTACAAAAGAAAGCTTGCCATCAATACTTTCATGTTAGTTATAATAAAGGATCTGTTCGATCAAATCAATATTGCCTTACAAAATCAAGGCAATGATGCTTTAACAATAATATGGATATATACATCATAAGAAAAAAGCTAATATATGGTACATAAAAGTTCAAAATCCTTTCTCTCACTGTGTTGAAAATTTGTTCTTTTAGCACACATTTTAATCATATGCCTGTAGGAGAAAACAAATTCTAGTATAAAAACAATAAAAAATTAAACCCCATTTTTATATATTATGCATTCATATATGCATTGTGCTAATTGGTAACCATTTAAACCAGAAACAATGTTTGCATTTATGAGTTGAGCAGTGATATAACAACAAAAACGTGGTTTTAATATCTAACCATACTTACATTCAATGTGTATTTCACACTAGGCAGTATAATTGGATTTTTTTCTATAATAACTCAATTTTTTGGTAAGAGTGGAAAGAAAAGAAACATAAGTAATTATAATGTAATCTGATAACTGTTATAATTATGAAGAGCTGTGGAAAAACAAAGAAGAGAACAATCAACTCTGTCATATTGAACAATATCTTTATAGTATCTGATATGGTATAAATTGGCAGTTGTTAAATATTCTTATTAAATTATATTTGGCTTAAAAAATTATATTTGGGGCTTCCCTGGTGGCACAGTGGTTGAGAATCCGCCTGCCGATGCAGGGGACACGGGTTCGTGCCCTGGTCCGGGAAGATCCCACATGCCGCGGAGCAGCTGGGCCCGTGAGCCATGGCATCTGAGCCTGCGCGTCCGGAGCCTGTGCTCCACAGTGGGAGAGGCCACAGCAGTGAGAGAGGCCCGCGTACCACAAAAAAAAAAAAAGAAAAATTATATTTGGCTTAATCAGGGTTCTTCATACTGCCTATATTTATTACGTGGGGGATGGTAGCAGAATATTTTACTTAGGTAAAATAGAAATATATATAATACATATATGGGATATAAAATATCAGAATAAATCATATAGTATTGCTTGTAATATTTTATTTCACTTATATATATCTATACACATACCTATACCTTCACTGAACAAATAAATTATACTGTTTAGAATTATCATGTTAAAACTTTGAAAAACATGTTTTGGCGTATCTAACAACTTATAAAATGGGAAAAGAAACTATAGAAAATTAGATGTCAATATCCTTCCCTAAACACAAAGAGAAATTCAACAGTGAATATTATTTTATAAACTAGGAATATCTAATGCAAACTGAATGCCAAAGCTGAAATAGATTCAATAAGAATAATTGTGAAGATAATTTCTTATATTAACAATAAAAATATATTTACCATATCTATAATAATGTCATCAATAAGTATTATTGTTTTGATTTTCTTTGGGTCATTCTACAAAGAGTTTAGAAATATTAGTTCTTTGATCCTTATTCCTTTATCTTTATGATAACTCTAGGAGATGAATATTAATATCCTCATTATATACATGTAGCAAATGCAGTAAGGGAAATTAGGCTATTTGAAGAATTCTAGAACATGCCAAATCAGGTCCAAAGATGATTCTGCTAATCACTACATTATATGCTTGTAGATGTTTACTGAACTTTACAGGAAAGATCTTATCCCTAAAAGTTTCAGCCTGGAACAGGCATGGTAGATCATAGTTAGAACAATCTAAGTATTTCAGTGTTTTTCACACATCAGCATGTATCAGAATCATCTGCAGAGTTTTAAAAACACAGATACCTGGGCCCTATCCCGAGTCTCTGAGGAGGTATAAGGTAGGGCTGAAGAATTTGCATTTTTAACAAATTCTCAGGTAAGGCTAAAACTGCTGGTCTAGGGACCATACTTTGAGACTTACTTCTGTAGGTGTGTCCAGGATGCCCTTGGAATGGGAAACCAGTGATCTAGATAGAATGAATCAGATGATCTCTGCACAGGATGTAGCCATCAGCATGGGAGCAGGCTTTCCTGAGGAATCTGCTGTAGAGTATTATATTAAATCTATTGACCATAAGGTATATTGAGGAATTCTGAGGAGTGAAAATATAGTTAGCTGTCCCAAAATATTTTTAGTTTTCAGTTTTATATTTTTAAAATGAAGGCTGGGTTGCATAATGATATTTATCTTATGTAATTATAAGAACGTGGCTACTGCTTTATTCACCACTGCCCACACAAATGCTACCTCTTTGCTCTTTTCAATATCTACTTCGCCAAGTATTTCAATGAGTAAAGAAATCTAAGCAAAGTCTCACCTCAAAATAAAATATATTCTAATATAAAATATAATAAAATGTTATGAACACAGAAAGTTTGCTACATGCACCAGAATATATAAAGTTATCCTGTCTATAAATGGGTCATAAGCCTAATTAAACATGTTTTTATATAAAACATGAAGAAATATTGACAAGATTATGTTAGGGATAGTGGGGGCCAGGAAAAGGTTTACTATTGATAAAACAAAAACCTTGGAATTGAGGCAAATGAGAGGATAAATCAGACTCAGATTTAGCAAGATTCCTTTTAGAAGAGCAAACATAGCTGGGTTTGGAGTGGGGAAAATGGAATAATTTATCTACTGAGTGAGAATTACCAAGGAGAAGCAAATGGATCTTCAGGATTTTGAAATTGTAACTTCAGTAGCAGGCATGTTTGGGTAAGATCAGCTATGGCATGCCCGTATTATTGACATTTTTTCATGAGGGGAATAGTTTTCAAGAAAATTGCCCAGGCTTCATGTCTATTTCAAGGATTCTTATAGGGGATCTTCTGGTTTTCATGTATTCACAGTAAAATGGACTGTATTAGATACCTTGACTTATATAACCTTAAATCCAGTTTTAAAGGGAGTATTTGTGCCAAATAATTTATTATGATTTTGTTACAGCAAAAAATATTAAGAAAGAAAATTGCAGCAGCTAACCAATAGAATGGCTACTTTTTTTTTTTTAATGTTATTGTTTTGAGCTGATGGAAAGGGCATAAGTAAAGAACTGTGTTTGCCTACCTAGCAGGAAAGCTAAGATGAAACTATAAGACAGTGTTGATAAAGGGCACACAGCAATAAAAATGACAAAAAGAGGAGAATTTACATTATATACATGTTTGCCCCAAATCAGATAGAAGTAGCAGGGACTAATATGGACTTTCAGTTGAGTCACAGATGTAATTATTTTGGCAAGCTAGGGAAACTTTTATAATTGGAAGATACATGGCATTTTGCTTTGAATAGTATTAAAGTATTAAAGTATGCTGACAAAAAGAATACCTCAAGTTGCTTATTACTGATACTGTGTTTCAAGTATTTAAAACGGTGAATTGTGAAACATAGCATATATATGCTAAAGAACTTATGGTTATTGTATAAAGAAGAAAAATATTTAACAGTTGCGTAACTAATACCCAGATTCAGATATAAAACAGCAGTACCTCTGAAGCCTCCTCTGTGCCAGGCTTTGTTTTCTAGGCCCCATGTAGTCAACACAGTTTAAATTTACATGATAACGGAAAGTGCAAAGCTGGGTTTAGTGCTCAGCTTACCTTTCCTGGTTCCTAGATTCACACAGTGTTTGAACTAATTATTCTAATTATTTGTGATATTTCCTTTAGTAAATACATTATTCCTACATAATGATTACTTACAATAATAGGAAGGCTGATCAGTGTACAATAATCCTTCCTGAAACATCAACTAGTGAAATATTGTCTTATACTTGATATATAAGTTAATAAACATCAAGTTGGTTTTAATCCAACCAGGGTCATATTTTATCCATGCAAATGGATTGCAGATCATTATAGTAGAAAGCAGGAAGATGGCAGAAAAACTTGTTGGTTTTATAAAGGAGGAAGTGTGTATTTACTTCTCCAGAAGTGTTCTTTTAAAAATTATGCTGGAAGATATTAGACTAGAGCATTGGAAACTTGAGCACTTTCCATGTCCTGCAAATGTGGCAACAGAACAATCCCAGGGAAGGAAAAAATTGTATTTTTATTAAAATGGTCAAAGTACCAATGCTGACAACTGCTGAGAGAAAGCTGTAAAGAAAAACAAAACAAAACAAAACACAATATTATAACTTGAAGAGATAAAAAATTGTGGTGCCTTCATTTCAAGAAACATTTTCTCTACCCAAGCAATTTTTGAGAACTTAATACAAAAAGTGAAAATAGGGAAGCTGGAGTAAAAAATAATGGCATCATGACAGATGTTTCAGGCACAGTTAAAATGGTTATGATGGCAATAGCTCAGGAGTAGTGGGACAGAGAATGGAAGATAAGCAACTGCATTACAGGTAGAAGCAGAAGGAATGACAGTTTGCCCTACACCAGCAGCATGGGCTAGTCAGAATGCATTTGACAGATTATCAGTAGAGTATTTTGAGATACATATATATCACCCCTGATAACGACTCTCTGAAGGAATATCTTAGAGAATCAAAAGAATACTAGAATTTGATCTATTTCTTTACGTTTTCACTTAAAATAACCTAAAATTATAAAATTTGACAAAAATAATACTGTATATCTTTTTATATCATTGCTCTATTAAAATGTAAATCATTCCAGGAGCTATTTGAATGGTTAGGCATTTCTTCATTATCTTTTTCGCCTCTCTGGAAAACTGAACTCCAAATCCTTTTTCTTCTAAAGCATAGCTAATTTAACTGTATCTGATGTATTCGTCGTTTGCATTTGTATTTCTGTATATGCGTATGCTTGAAAGAACCCTTGAAGTATTCAGGAGGGAAGGTGTAGGCTGGAAGATTCCACCTATATCATTCTTTGCTCCAGAATATCTCAGTTTTTAGCTGTAAATTGGTGACTCTGACTTAATTTTCATTTAGTCAGAGAGTTTCTTGGCTTCAGTTATCTGAGGCGGGGAAAAAAAAAAAAAACAGTCAACATAGGGTTGACACAGAGATTGTATTTCTGTTTCATTTTAAGCTTGACTATGGTTTTGAGCGATTAATTATTCAGTCATTCCTAACAATTATAACGATCAAGCAAGGATATCTATTTGAAAGTATTTACAAAAGCAAAATCTCTTACTCGAGATTTTAAAACTACTTCCATCATAGTGTCTATATTTGACAACATTTTCAATATAAGATTTGTTTACTAAAAGATTAATTAGCCCTGTTTTCCAGTGTATGTTCAATCTAAAAATGTACATCTAGAATAATGTTGACTTTTTTTAGAAAGAGAAAAATACAGGTTTTTCAAATATAGGCATCTTTTCTGAAGTTTTTTCTTGTATAAAACACTCCAAAAATGGTTACCAAGTATGATTCATTGCTGACAAGAAAGCAAGAAGTGTGAAGGATTTGCTAAGTACCTCATTTTTTTTTTAATGTAGTTTTTTTCTGTTCACTTTATTATTCTGCGGTTGATGTTTTCAGCAGTGGGAATTCAGTGATGTTTTGTTAGAATTCATTGTTAACCTGACATGGCTTTTTTTGTTGTGATGTGTTGTAGGTAGGAATGAATAGGCTTATAGGATTTCTAGCTGTTAAAACACAAGAACAAAAATTACCTTTTTTTCCTTCTTTTTTAAAAAAAATTTTATTGAAGTATAGTTGATTTACAATGTTGTATTAACTTCTGCTGTAAAAATTACCTGTTTAAATTATTTTAAAGTTTAAAACCATCTCAGAAAACCTCTATACAAGCAATATATTTTTAAAGAAACAGCATTAAAGCAATGGAATTGAAAATATTTAATTTTAACCCCTCCTGCAAATGTCACATTCATCTCTCTCTTGCAAATGAAAATTTCACTGTTATAAAAGTTTAAATACAGTTTTAATTCTTAAAGAATTTCAGTATTTTAATTAAATTAGCTCAACTATGCATATTATGCTTTTGCTATCAATTAAAATAGCTTATTTGCCTTAATTTTAAGTAGAGAAAATCAAACTAAGAATTACATTGAATCCATGTGTAAGTCAGATTCATATGATATTAATTTTAATTGACAATAATTGTTCAAAGTCATGTTCTCTTTTCTTCATATTAGTGCTATGTGACTATTAGTTGCATCAGATACCTTGGAGATACCTAAGGAAAAAACATTTTCATATAAATTTGCAAAAATATATTTTTTGTTGTTGAAGACAAAAATTTCCACTTCTCTAGAGAAAAAGCAGAAGATAGGTTAATAATGAAATGTTAGTAGCAATATAACTTTTATATTTACCATACTGTCTACATGTATCACTACAACCTATCTCACCCAAATATCTTTGTTGAAAAGGTGACAAAACTGAGGGAAGTAGAAAATAAAATAAATATTATTAGCATAAGCTGATTATGGGTGATGATGAGCATAGGAATATTATTTACAGAAAGAATTTTCTTGAGTTGAACAGTTTATAAATAAAAATGAAAATATCAATAATATTGAATGAGGCAATTGTCTGATAATAATGACCGTGTAAAAATCTGTGGGTGTAGAATACAGAAAGTTCTATGTCAGTTAAAAATGAGAGATGTCACTCAGTAAAATACACTGATAATTAAGACAATTCCCATGTTGAGTAGATATTGAAATGAGTGTGAAAATTTTTGAATAAAGAACACAAGTAGAGTTGTACAGTCACTTTCAGTTGACTATGGTTGCAACAGTAGTATATGGTTATCACTATAAGGAACATTCTGTGAGATCTAAGCAACTTCAGTTTGTGAATGGAACAAACGATAAGCCTAAGTCAATATAATGGCTGGGAGTACAAGCCCCCTCTTTAAAAGTATGATTTTATGTACAGTTTTATGATTTTTTTGCGTACTGAAAAAAAAAAATTAAAAGTACCTGTAGCTCTGAGATTCAGAAAAGGAATAAAACAGAAAAGGAAGACTTTGATAGATGCCCTGTAGTCTTCAGGTTCCAGGAGTTTTGATTCTGTTTCTTTCTTTATGTCCCTTTAGGATTGTTATGTAATCTGCTGTTCTGAGTCACCAAAGCACCACTGAACTAATGTTTAAATATGCCACAGAGCTCCAAGTCTTGCAGGCTTAATTATGGGGAAAATATAGTACTTAAGAGAAAGGTAAAAACAAATTACTTACTTGACATACCTTTCAGTTTTATGAATCCCAGGATACAGAAATATTTGGTTCCTAGTTTGTAATGGCATCCATGATGTCAAGATTTAGTGTAAGGATGCACTCAAAGTGACATTTATATTAAAGAAAGCTGCCAGGACCAAGGTATCTTGAAAATTGGTTCATTATGAGGATTGCCTTATAAAAGAAATACAAAAAAAAATGTGCAGTTATGGAGTAAGTGTGATATATAGGAGATGATACAGCATGGTTGGGGTATCATTTAATTTCATTTTTATTTATATTAAGTTTTGCGATTAGGGTCTTTGGAAATATAAGCTGTATTACCCCTAAGTAGGCTTGCACTTGCAGACAGTTTTATGAAGAGACTGGCTTAACTGATGTTCACAACAAATTCATGATTAATACCTACAAGAGAAAAAATCCTCACTGAGGCACCTCTTCTGTGAAAGGAAGTCTCTAAAGTTGATTGAAAAACTACTCTAGGTATCCAGGTTCTCATAAATCTCCATAAAGACAAAAAACTATCACAGGCATCATATTTCTAAGTTTCAGGGAAATGAAAATGTGCATTTCAGAATATTTTTACAATGTATTTTTTTTAAAACCAAGAAAGCAGTGAATAAGAAAGTCAAATGCCGTTTTAAAATAAGGGAGTGAGTCTTAGATTGCGAAATAGTTGTTTTTGTTGTTATTAATATTCTGCTAGAAAACCTGGATTTCTTGCAAACGCAATCTCTATGGCTTTTCAAGAGGACATATTGAGGGGGCATGAAAAATTCTCATTATTAACTTTTTGTCCTCCAGGAGGATATTTGCATGTTCACCTCTTTCAACTTTCCCCGTTAATACTATATAGCATCCATGCAGCTTGAGTAATTTTTTGTCTGAATCTGTGACATTTTCAATGGAAGATTAACTAATGGTAATGTAAGTCAGAACTTCTTGAACTGGTTAATTTTTTTTAAATGTCAAATTTCAACAGGCAAATACTAATGGTAAATGGGAAAATGTATTTCATCCTTTCTTAGTAGGTTCATATATTTGAGAGGATTCTGCTGTGTCCTTGTTTTTGTTTTCCCCAGTCTCAACGGTCACAGCTCTCACTCAAATTTCCTTTTATACCTAGAAAGTTTGAGGTTCTAATCAGATCTAATTGGTGCAAGTGCATTGCCTATTCCTGTGTCCAAGTAACTTAATGATTTGAAGGATTTAAATAATATACTCTGAATTAATTTAATTAACATTTGATTTTGAAATGCTGTTTTTCACTGGAACAACAGTACAAAATTCAGGATGTTGTAACTAGAAGAATTTCAGAGTTCTGTTTCATTTCCAGAGTAGGGCCTAAGCAATTCAACAGTTAATTGTTTCCTGGGATTTGGGGATGAAGAGTGTGTATTGGGGATGAAGTGGGTAAAATTCCCAAAGAAAGGCAATGTGTGTTCTATCTAGATTACTTTTATCTGTATATTTCCCACGAAGTAGTATGTTACAGCCACATGAATCATATTTCAATATCCTTCTAGATAAATATTATTCCTTTATCTGTTCTTTGTTAACTTATTCTTTCATTCAATGACTATTAAGCTGAATTCTAGGACTCATGCTGGGTACCAGAGAAACAAAAAAGCTTAAGATGTAGTTCATGTTTTTATGTAGGTTATTAACTGGCAGTGAGATATTTCAAGACAAATATTTTAAAATGTTAAGACAAACTAGAAATGCATTTTATTTTTTGTTGTATGCTCTTTTAGCTTTCAAAATAGCACTTACAATATACTCTTGGGAACACTCCCATGATAGATATTATTAAAAGATTTCTTAAGAGTTTGATTCTTTATTTATATTTTAGGATACAGGAAAGAAATAGACAATTTATACATTCAAATATATCCACCTAAATATTGAAAGATAATATCATAAGTGCACATTTTTTCAATTCCGCCTATTGAGTTAATTAACATATCCATCACCAAACATATTTAATTAAAAAAAACTTTGGTGAGAACATTTAACATCGACTTTCTTAGCAAATTATAATTATCTAATACAGTGTTATCAATTATAGTCACCAGGGTATATAGTAGATATTCAGACCTTATATATCTTATAAGTGAAAGTTTATCCCTTTTTACCAACCTCTCCCTAGCCTCTGGCAATCACTTTTCTACCTCTGTTTGTATGAGATCAACTTTTTTTGATTCCATGGATAAGTGATACCATGCAGTATTTGACTTTATGTGGCATATTTCAATTAGCATAACGCTCTCCATGATCATCCATGCTATTGCAAATAACATGATTTCCTTCTTTTTGAAGGCTGAATAATATTCCTGTGTCGTGTGTGTGTGTGTGTGTGTGTGTGTCTGTGTGTGTGTGTGTCTGTGTGTATCACATTCTTAATGCATTCATCTGTTGATGGACAATTAGGTTTCCATACTTTGGCTATTGTGAATAATGCTGCAATGAACATGGAGTACAGATATCTCTTCCAGATAATGATTTTGTTTCTTTTGATAATATCATCAAAAGTAAGTTTGGGGCTTCCCTGGTGGCGCAGTGGTTGAGAATCCGCCTGCGGATGCAGGAGACACGGGTTCGTGCCCTGGTCCGGGAAGATCCCACATGCTGCGGAGCAACTAAGCCCGTGAGCCATGGCCGCTGAGCCTGTGCGTCCGGAGCCTGTGCTCCGCAACGGGAGAGGCCACAACAGTGAGAGGCCCGCATACCGCAAAAAAAAAAAAAAAAAAAAAAAAAAAGTAAGTTTGCTAGAGCATATGGTAGCTCTATTATTAATTTACTGAGGAGCCTCCATATTTTTTTCCATAGTGGCTGTACCAATCTACATTCCAACCAACAGTGCACCAGTGTTCTCTTTTCCCCACATCCTCACCATCATTTGTTATCTCTTGTCTTTTTGATAATAGCCATCCCAGTGATGTGAGATGATATCTCATTGTGGTATTGATTTGCATTTCCTGGATGATTAATGATGTTCAGAATCTTTTCATGTACTCATTGGCCATTTGCATGTCTTTTTGGGAAAAGTTTCTATTCAGATCCTCAGCCCATTTTTAACTGAGTTGTTTGGGATTTTTTGCTACTGAATTTATAAGTTTCTTGTATATTTTGGATATTAACCGCTTATCAGATGTGTGTATTACACGTATTTTCTCCCATTCTATAGATTTCCTTTTCATTTTGTTGATGGTTTCCTTTGCTAAGCAGAAGATTTTTAGATTGTTGTATTCTCATTTCTTTATGTTTGTTATCGTTGCCTTAGCTTTTGGTATCAAATCCAAAATAATCATTGACAAGACCAATGTCAAGAAACTTAGCTCCTTTATTTGGGTGTTACATACAAGAAAACAATGATGAAATGACTGGTCTTCTTGTTAGAAACAATGACAATGAAAAATTTAAGGCTTTAATAATAAAGATATTAACTTAGAATTTTTATCTAGTTTAAATATTTAAAATTACATTAAACAACATCAAATTTGGGGAAGAATATATAATATTCAGTACTGTTATGCATGTGTTAGAGTGTAAAACAGTATAGTCAATTATCAAGAACTATGAATAAACTGAGATTTACCATAACTTGCAATATAACATTTTCGCATTTTACTGTTTCTTGCATGCTAGCAGAAAATGTGAGATTCTTGCATCATACATAAATTACTCTATTACTCATGGCACAGCAAGCAGCATGAGAATCATGTTTACATAAGTTTTTCTGCCCACCAAGTCCTGTGAAAACAATGCAGAGAGATCCAGATGGATGGGCCCAGTGGGTTGTATCACAACTAAGGAATTTACAAACTTAGGGAACTTAATTATTTTATAATGTACACTAAGGCTGACTGACCTCTGCCCCTAAGGAAGACATATTTTCATATTGGATAATCAGTGAATCTGGGGGGAGAGTGAACTCTATCTTTAAGGTCTTTATACACACACACATATATACATATATATATACACACATATATACACACACACATATATGTATATCTTTATATACATAAAGATATAAAAGATAGTCTGGAACAAAGGCTGTCATTGTCTTTGCTGGAAAAAATGCAAAAATGTGAGAAACCCATGGAGAATTATCTGGAACACCACCTTGGAAATTAATGCTATCAGTTTCTTCTAAATCTAAATGTACATCTACTCTATGACCAGCAATTACAATTCCAGGTATTTATCCAAGAGAAATAAATAAATAAATAAATAAATAAATAAATTCACCAAAAGACTTGCACAAGAATGTTCATAGCAAAATATGTAAGTAACATATACCACTCAGTAATAATTCAAGCAACTCAATTAAAAAGTGCACAAAATATTTAAAAACATGCACTTAACCAATAAGCCCATGAAAAGATGCTCTAAACCATTAGTCATTAGGGAATTACAAATTAAAACCACTATGGGTTATTTTCAAATACCCAATAGAATAACTAAAATAGAAAATTTGGAAAATACTGAAAATACCAAGTGTTTGCAAGAATGGTGAGCAACTGTAACTATCATACATTGCTAGTGTGGATATGAAATGGTGCAATTTCTTTGGGAAATAGTTGGGCAGTTTCTAATAACATTAAATATATACTTACCATACCTTTGTCCTTGTGCATGATGCTGCATCACATTTGACTTGAAGTCAGCAAGGAGAAAAGCAATAGGACAAGCCAGCCTTGTCTTTTTTCCTGGTTAGGAAGGAAAAAATTTTAAACTTGTGCAAGACATTCCCCAGAAAGTTTCTGCTTATATCTTATTATACAGAGCTATGCTACATGGCCCAACTCTATCAATCAGAAAAGCTTGGAAAGTCAGTATTTTACTACTATAGTAGAGGAGAAAATGATGTTTGGGCATTGGTGATAAAGCATCAAAGCAGTGAGATTGTGGGGAAAATATTTTTTGCTTCCAAGAGCATAGAGAATCTCATTCAATATTTGTTTCTAGAACATTAAATAGGCTTATCATGATTTCTAAGGGAAATCCCTCCAGTTAGATTAAATTTCTGTTTGTGTATATGTTAGAAAATGTTTCCTATGCATTGTTTCTTCTTCATCTTTTCACAGAATAAAAGACAAGCCAAATTTCTCCTCATGATTCTGTTAACAAGCTTTTAATACTGACTATATTTAAAAATGGCCATAAATATAATAGTTCTATAAATATATTTTAACTAACTATGTTAAATTAGCCATTTTATATTCCTAGAGCTCATGGGAGGCTGAACTACATATTATTGAAACAAATGAATTATATATAAAATAAAAAAACACAGCTAATGTTCTAACCACCTACTATTCTGAACTTTTCATAGAGCATGCAATTTTTTTTTTTTTTTTTTTTTTGGTATGCGGGCCTCTCACTGCTGTGGCCTCTCCCGTTGCGGAGCACAGGCTCCGGACGCGCAGGCTCAACAGCCATGGCTCACGGGCCCAGCCGCTCTGCGGCACGTGGGATCCTCCCGGACCGGGGCACAAACCCGTGTCCTCTGCATCGGCAGGCGGACTCTCAACCACTGCGCCACCAGGGAAGCCCTAGAGCATGCAATTTTAAAATCATTTTCAAAAATCATTATAATAAGTTCATATAACAATCCATAGATAACTGAATTTATATAGTATGGATATAAAGCAAAACAGACTGTTCTTATGAAATTAAAAAATAACCAGTTTAACTATGTAGTTTTTGGTCATTATTCTAAGTATAGCATTTGTTTTCATACCCATCAGTCCTATAATAAGGGCCTGCAATCTAAATGAAATGGTATATTCTGTTGCTTGTCTTCTCAAGATACATTTTTCTTCCTAATTACTCAACAGAGAGATAATCTTGTTCCTCTTTTCACTTGCAGTCCATTAATGTGAAATTACTTGCTCTTCTCAAAATATGCCACATTTTTTCCTTTTAAACATTCTGATCCTAGTGTCTCAATTTTCTCCTCTTCCTTCTTCATCTACAGTATCCCTCATTAGCTGAATAAATTGATTCAAAATTACTTCCTCTAGAGAAACTTTACTAACCCGAGAACCTTTACTAACCCCATAACCTGGGTTTTTGTGCCCCTCTCATAGTCTCCTGTAGCCTCTGCACTGATCCTCTTCTATTGTTTTATTATATTTCTTATTCTGAACTTTCTCAGCCAATAGACTATGTTATTATTGTAGGCATGCACTCTTTCCTCATTTTTTTTCCCTAGCACTGAAATATAGTGTTCAAAATATCATACCAACACAACCAGTAAGTATTGAGGAGAAGGACCATTTAAACTTGTGTATACATTTATGAATTTAATAAGTCCAATCACAACTTCTGGTACCTTCAGCTATCATCAGCATATTATTGGTTGGCTAAAGCCAAACCCATGATTCTGATTAAAGCTTGGTTAAATCATGATGAGTATCTGAGTAGGAATCTTATTATAGGGCTAAGTATTATTGAAATCATTGATACCCTTACTACTCCAGAGATTAGAAAGTACACTGTCTACTCAGCTAAATTTGTTAGACTTTCTCAAATTGGAAACATAATAGACTAAAGATACTTTCCAAGTAATTCCACAGCATTCAAATCAACATCTGAGCCTATTACTTTACTCAGAAAAATATTAGGTAGTCTGATGGTTAATTTTATGTGTAAATTTGACTGGCTAAATGATACCTTGTAAAACATTACTTCTAGGTGTGTCTGTGAGGGTGTTTCCAGAAGAGATGAGTGTTTGATCATTAGACTAAGTATGGAAGATCACCCTCACTGATGTGGGTGAGTTTCAGCCAATCTGTTAGGACCCAAATAGAACAAAAAGTCAGAGAAAGGGTGAATTTGTTCTCTCTACTTGAGCTGAGACATCTGTCTTCTCCTGCCCTCTCATATTGGTGCTCCTTGTCCTCTGGCTTTTGGACTTGGATTGAGACTTACACCATCGGCTCCCCTGGTTCTCAGGCCTTTGGGTTTAGATTGGAGCTCTACCATTGTTTTTCATTGCCCTCCAGTTTGCAGACAGCAGGTCATGGAACTTAAGCTCCATAAATGTTAGCCAATCCTTCACTATAAATTTAACTATTTATCATCTATCTATATTGTATTGGTTCAGTTTCTTTGGAGAAGCCTGGCTAATACGAGTAGTTTCCCTTAGTTCTTAGTGTAACAATACCCAAATGTCTCCCACCATGCTTGTACTTTTTCTCTAGCTTTTCCTCAGTTCTAATTTTCTTCCTTCATCAGGGTCTTCATATATGCTCTCCCAACCTGCCGATTTTTTTCCAATCCTGATGTCTGTTTGTCATGTTTTTTAAAAACATCATAAATATATTATACTGTCCTTCTGATCCTTCTTGAATCATGTAATAAATATCACAATTGTATCTCAAAGATTAAGAATATATTTATAGAGAGGAAATTACAGGAGGAGTCTTTCCCTACCCCAGAAGAGAAGTGTAAAACATATGGTAGAAAACACAGAAACTCATCACTAGCTTGAGTGTATTATCTCTGACTCCTCCATCTTGCCTCAGCCCCATTCTTCATGAAGTCAAGATAGAAGATCAGAAGATTAGTGTAGGAGATGAAAATAACATGTACAGTTGGTAAAAAGACAAAAAAAAAATGGAATATGTTAATTTGCATTTTAAAAAATCTTTCCTCTTCCATTTGCTCACTTTATTTTGTGCTCTTATACTATGTTAAAATATGTTAAACTATGCTCAGCAGAGGAGAAAATAGACAAGTATAATTTTTTTCAAACTCACTTTTTGATTCAAGAAAAAAGATTAATGATATCTGGCATCCAGTTGAGGTTAAAGAGGGACAAAAGATTACATTTATATATTCTCTCTATACAAACAAAGATGTTTATACATATATATGCTTATAAACATATATACAGGCATATGTGCATGTATATGTATTAGATTATGAATCCAGCAGCTATATACACCATTCATGTAGCATCTAGCTATTTATCATTCATGCATCTTACATACCTTTATCAATTTACACTTTGCAAATGGAAATTGGTGGAGTGAGAACCAAAAAGGAGCTCACAAGTGATTAAAATCATTGGTTATTTTAGAAAATAAGGACTAATAGAGGGGAACAAAAACTGAGAAGTTTAAATGATTTGTGTAGAAATATCTTTAAGGTCTAGAATAAACAAATAGCCATAAAAGAATTAATGCATGAGATGTTTTAAATAGACTATCACAAGGTCTAAGGTCAAGAAGAGGAATGAAAATTTTGTAAAAATATACATATTTTGTTTATGTAGGAGATGAAACTTTTATTGTGATACTTATGTATGCACAATACCCCAATAATATAGAATTGCTTTACTTTTTGGATATAGTTGTTACAAAAGAGACCAACTAAAGTGTATAGACTTTAAAACAAAGACATAATTTAATTGTGAAGGGGGGAAATATGTATGTGAGATTTTATCTTTAAATTGGGAGGAGGAGATTCAAGATGGCAGAAGAGTAAGATGTGGAGAACAACTTCCTCTCCACAAATATATCAGAAATACATCTACATATGGAACAACTCCTACAGAACACCTACTGAACACTGGCAGAAGACCTCAGACCTCCCAAAAGGGAAGAAACTCCCCATGTACCTGGGTAGGGTAAAAGAAAAAAGAAAAAACAGACAAAAGAATAGGGACGGGACCTGCACCAGTGGGAGGGAGCTGTGAAGGAGGAAAACTTTCCACACACTAGAAGCCCCTTCGTGGGTGGAGACTGCGGGTGGCGGAGTGGGGAAGCTTTGGAGCCACGGAGGAGAGAGCAGCAACAGGGGTGCAGAGGGCAAAGCGGAGAGATTCCCAGAGAGGATCGGTGCTGACTGGCACTAACCAGCCCGAGACGCTTGTCTGCTTACCCGCCGGGGTGGGCTGGGGCTGGGAGCTGAGGATCGGGCTTCGGAGGTCAGATCCCAGGGAGAGGACTGGGGTTGGCTGCATAAACACAGCCTGAAGGGGGCTAGTGCACAACAGCTAGCAGGGAGGGAGTACGGAAAAAAGTCTGGAGCTGCTGAAGAGGCAAGAGACTTTTTCTTGCCTCTTTGTTTCCTGGTGCACTAGGAGAGGAGATTAACATCACCGCTTAAAGGCACTCCAGAGATGGGCGTGAGCCACGGCTATCAGTGTGGACCCCAGAGACGGGCATTGGGATGCTAAGGCTGCTGCTGCCACCACCAAGAAGCCTGTAAGCAAGCACAGGTCACTCTCCACACCTCCCCTCCTGGGAGCCTGTGCAGCCCGCCACTGCCAGAGTCCCGTGATCCAGGGACAACTTCCCAGGGAGAACACATGGCATGCCTCAGGCTGGTGCAACGTCAGACTGGCCTCTGCCACCGCAGGCTCACCCCGCATATGTACCCCTCCTTCCCCCTGGCCAGAGTGAGCCAGAGCCGCCAAATCAACTGCTACTTTAACCCTGTCATGTCTGAACAAAGAACAGATGCCCTCAGGCAACCTACATGCAGAGGTGGGTCCAAATCCAAAGCTGAACCCTGAGAGCTGTGTGAACAAAGAAGATAAAGGGAAATTTCTCCCAGCAGCCACAGGAGCAGAGGATTAAATCTCCACAATCAACTTGATGTACCCTGAATCTGGGGAATAACTGAATAGACAATGAATCATCCCAGATTGAGGAGGTGCTCTTTGGGAGCAACGATATATATATATATTTTTCCCTTTTTCTCTTTTTGTGAGTGTGTATGTGTATGTGTCTCTGTGTGATTTTGTCTGTATAGCTTTGCTTTTATCATTGGTCCTAGGGTTCTTTCTGTCCGTTTTTGTTTTGTTTTGTTTTTTACTTAAAATTTTTTTTCTTAATAATTATTTTTATAACTTTATTTTATTTTATTTTATCTCCTTTCTCTTCTCTCTCTCTCGCTCTCTCTCTCTCTCTCTCTCTCTCTCTCTCTCTCTCTCTCTCTCTTTCTTTCTTTCTTTCTTTCTATTTTTACTCCCTTTTATTCTGAGCTGTGCAGATGACAGGCTCTTTGTGCTCCAGCCAGGCATCAGGGATGTGCCTCTGTGGTGGAAGAGCGAACTTGAGGACACTGGTCCACAAGAGACCTCCCAGCTCCATGTAATATCAAATGGTGAAAATCTCCCAGAGATCTCCATCTCAATGCCAAGACACAGCTTCACTCAATGCCGAGAAAGCTTCAGTGATGGACACCCTATGCAAAACAACAAGCAAGACAGGAACACAACCCCATCCATTAGCAGAGAGGATGCCTAAAATCATAATAAGGCTACAGACACCCCCAAACACACCACCAGATGTGGACCTATCCACCTGAAAGACAAGATCCAGAATCATCCACCAGAACACAGGAACTAGTCCCCTCCACCAGGAAGCCTACACAACCCACTGAAACAACCTTAGCCACTGGGAACAGACACCAAAAACAACAGGAACTACGAATGTGCAGCCTGTGAAAAGTAGACCCCAAACACAGTAAGTTAAGCAAAATGAGAAGACAGAAAAAAACACAGCAGATGAAGGAGCAAGGCAAAAACCCACCAGACTTAACAAATGAAGAGGAAACAGGCAGTCTACCTGAAAAATAATTCAGAATAATGATAGTAAAGATGATACAAAAATCTTGGAAATAGAATAGAGAAAATACAAGAAACTTTTAACAAGGGCCTAAAAGAACTAAAGAACAAACAGTGATAAACAAAATAATAAATGAAATTAAAAATTCTCTAGAAGGAATCAATAGCAGAATAACTGAGGTAAAAGAATGGATAACTGACCTGGAAGATAAAATAGTGGAATTAACTACTGCAGAGCAGAATAAAGAAAAAAGAATGAAAGAATTGAGGACACTCTCAGAGACCTCTGGGACAACATTAAATACACCAACATTCGAATTATAGGGGTCCCAGAGGAAGAAGAGAAAAATAAAGGGACTGAGAAAATATTTGAAGAGATTATAGTTGAAAACTTCCCCAATATGGGAAAGGAAATAGTTAAATAAGTCCAGGAAGAACAGAGAGTCCCATACAGGATAAATCCAAGAGAAATGTGCCAATACACATATTAATCAAATTATCAAAAATTAAATACAAGGAAAAAATATTAAAAGCAGCAAGAGAAAAACAACAAATAACACACAAGGGAATCCCCATAAGGTAAGGGAATCTCCATAAGGTTAACAGCTGATCTTTCAGCAGATACTCTGCAAGCCAGAAGGGAGTGGCAGGACATATTTAAAGTGATGAAGGAGAAAAACCTACAACCAAGATTACTCTACCCAGCAAGGATCTCATTCAGATTTCATGGAGAAATTAAAACCTTTACAGACAAGGAAAAGCTAAGAGAATTCAGCACCACCAAACCAGCTTTCCAACAAATGCTAAAGGAACTTCTCTAGGCAGGAAACACAAGAGAAGGAAAAGACCTACAATAATAAACCCAAAGCAATTAAGAAAATGGTATTAGGAACATACATATGGATAATTACCTTAAATGTAAATGGATTAAATGCTCCAACCAAGAGACATAGACTGGCAGAATGGATACAAAAAGAAGACCCATATATATGCTGTCTACAAGAGACCCACTTCAGACCTAAGGACACATACAGACTGAAAGTAAGGGGATGGAAAGAGATATTCCATGCAAATGGAAATCAAAAGAAAGCTGGAGTAGCAATTCTCATGTCAGACAAAATAGACTTTAAAATAAAGATTATTACAAGAGACAAAGAAGAATATTACAAAATGATCAAGGGATCGATCCAAGAGGAAGTTATAACAATTGTAAATATTTATGCACCCAACATAGGAGCACCTCAATACATAAGGCAAATACTAACAGCCATAAAAGGGGAAATCGACAGTAACACAATCATACTAGGGGAATTTAACACCCCACTTTCACCAATGGGCAGATCATCCAAAATGAAAATAAATATGGAAACACAAGCTTTAAATGATACATTAAACAAGATGGACTTAATTGATATTTATAGGACATTCCATCCAGTAACAACAGAATACACATTCTTCTCAAGTGCACATGGAACATTCTCCAGGATAGATCATATCTTGGATAACAAATCAAGCCTTGGTAAATTTAAGAAAATTGAAATCGTACCAAGTATCTTTTCCAACCACAAAGCTATGACACTAGATATCAATTACAGGAAAAAATCTGTAAGAAATACAAACAAATGGAGGCTAAACAACACACTACTTAATAACCAAGAGATCACTGAAGATATCAAAGAGGAAATCAAAAAATACCTAGAAAAAAATGACAATGAAAACACGATGACCCAAAACCTATGGGATGCAGCAAAAGTAGTTCTAAGAGGGAAGTTTACAGTGATACAATCCTACCTTAAGAAACAAGAAACATCTCAAAAGAAAGAAGAGCAAAAAAACTCCAAAGTTACCAGAAGGAAAGAAATCATAAAGATCACATCAGAAATAAATGAAAAGGAAATGAAAGAAACGATAGCAAAGATCAATAAAACTAAAAGCTGGTTCTTTGAGAAGATAAACAAAATTGACAAACCATTAACCAGACTCATCAGGAAAAAAAGTGAAGATTCAAATCAATAGAATTAGAAATGAAAAAGGAGAAGTAACAACTAACACTGCAGAAATGCAAAGGATCATGAGAGATTACTACAGGCAACTATATGCCAATAAAATGGAAAACCTGGAAGAAATGGACAAATTCTTAGAAATGTGCAACCTTCCGAGATTGAACCAGGAAGAAATAGAAAATATGAACAGGCCAGTCAAAAGCACTGAAATTGAAACTGTTATTTAAAATCTTATAACAAACAAAAGCCCAGGACCAGATGGCATCACAGGCAAATTCTATCAAACATTTAGAGAAGAGCTAACACCTATCCTTCTCAAACTCTTCCAAAATATAGCAGAGGGAGGAGCACTCCCAAATGCATTCTATGAGGCCACCATCACCCTGATACCAAAGCCAGACAAAGAAGTCACAAAGAAAGAAAATGACAGGCCAATATCACTGATGAACATAGATGGAAAAATCCTCAACAAAATAGTAGCAAACAGAATCCAACAGCACATTAAAAGGATCATACACAATGATCAAGTGGGCTTTATCCCAAGAATGAAAGGATCCTTCAATATACGCAAATCAATCAATGTGATACACCGTTTTAACAAATTGAAAGAGAAAAACCATATGATCATCTCAATAGATGCAGAGAAAGCTTTTGACAAAATTCAACACCCATTTATGATGAAAACGCTCTAGAAAGTAGGCATAGAGCAAACTTTCCTCAACATAATAAAGGCCATTTATGACAAACCCACAGCCAACATTGTCCTCAATGGTGAAAAACTGAAACCATTTCCACTAAGATCAGAAACAAGACAAGTTTGCCGACTCTCACCACTATTATTCATCATAGTTTTTCAAGTTTTAGACACAGCAGTCAGAGAAGAAAAAGAAATAAAAGGAATCCAAATTGGAAAAGAAGAAGTCAAGCTGTCACTGTTGGCAGATGACATGATACTATATAGAGAGAATCCTAAAGATGCTACCAGAAAACTACTAGAGCTAATCAATGAATTTGGTAATGTAGCAGGATACAAAATTAATGCACAAAATCTCTAGTATTGGCCTCCCTGGTGGTGCGGTGGTTGAGAGTCTGCCTGCCAATGCAGGGGATATGGGTCTGTGTCCTGGTCCGGGAAGATCACAGATGCCATGGAACGGCTGGGCCCATGAGCCATGGCCACTGAGCCTGCGCGTCTGGAGCCTGTGCTCCACAAAGGGAGAGGCTGCAACAGTGAGAGTCCTGCGTACCACCAAAAAAAAAAAAAGAGAGAGAGAGAGAGAAATCTCTAGGATTCCTATACACTAATGATGAAAAATCTGAAAGTGAAGTTAAGAAAACACTCCCATTTACCACTGCAACAAAAAGAATAAAATATCTACGGATAAACCTATCTAAGGAGACAAAAGACCTATATGCAGAAAATTATAAGATACTGATGAAAGAAATTAAAGATGATACAAATAGATGGAGAGATATACCATGTTCTTGGATTGGAAGAATCAACATTGTGAAAATGACCCTACTACCCAAAGCAATCTACAGATTCAATGCAATCCCTATCAAACTACCACTGGCATTTTTCACAGAAGTAGAACAAAAATTTCACAATTTGTATGGATACACAAAAGACCCCAAATAGCCAAGGCAATTTTGAGAAAGAAAAATGGAGCTGGAGGATTCAGGCTTCCTGACTTCAGACTATACTACAAAGCTATGGTAATCAAGACAGTATGGTACTGGCACAAAAACAGAAATATAGATCAATGGAACAGGATAGAAAGCCCAGAGATAAACCCATGCACATATGGTCACCTTATCTTTGATAAAGGAGGCAAGAATATACAGTGGAGAAAAGACAGCCTCTTCAATAAGTGGTGCTGGGAAAACTGGACAGTATTAGAACACTCCCTGACACGATACACAAAAATAAAATGGATGAAAGACCTAAACGTAAGGGCAGACACTATCAAGCTCTTAGAGGAAACAATAGGCTGAACACTTTATGACATAAGTCACAGCAAGATCCTTTTTGACCCACCTCCTAGAGAAATGGAAACAAAACCAAAAATAAACAATTGGGACCTAATGTATTTTAAAAGCTTTTGTACAGCAAAGGAAACTATAAACAAGATGAAAAGACAATCCTCGGAACTGGAGAAAATATTTGTACATGAAGCAACTGACAAAGGATTAATCTCCAAAATTTACAAGCAGCTCATGCAGCTCAATATCAGAAAAACAAACAACCCAATGCAAAAATGGGCAGAAGACCCAAATAGACATTTCTCCAAAGAAGATATGCAGATTGCTAACAAACACATGAAAGAATGCTCAACATCATTAATTATTAGAGAAATGCAAATCAAAGCTACAATGAGCTATCATCTCACACTGGTCAGAATGGCCATAATCAAAAAATCTAGAAACAATAAATGCTGGAGAGGGTGGGGAGAAAGGCGAACACTCTTGCACTGCTGGTGGGAATGTGAATTGGTATAGCTACTATGGAGAACAGTATGGAGGTTCCTTAAAAAACTACAAATAGAACTACCATATGACCCAGCAATCCCACTACTGGGAATATACCCTGAGAAAACCATAATTTAAAAAGAGTCATATGCCAAAATGTTCATTGCAGCTCTATTTACAATAGCCAGGAGATGGAAGCAACCTATGTGTCCATCATTGGATGAATGGATAAAGAAGATGTGACACATATATACAATGGAATATTACTCAGCCATAAAAAGAAACGGAATTGAGTTATTTGTAGTGAGGTGGATGGACCTAGAGCCTGTCATACAGAGTGAAATAAGTCAGAAAGAGAAGGACAAATACCGTATGCTAACACATATGTATGGAATCTAAAAAAAAAAAAAAAAAATGTCATGAAGAACCTAGGGGTAAGATGGCAATAAAGACACAGACCTACTAGAGAATGGACTTGAGGATTTGGGGAGGGGGAAGGGTAAGCTGTGACAAAGTGAGAGAGTGGCATGGAAGTATATATACTACCAAATGTAAAATAGATAGCTAGTGGGAAGCAGCTGCATAGCACAGGGAGATCAGGTCGGTGCTTTATGACCACCTAGTGGGGTGGAATAGGGAGGGTGGGAGGGAGGGAGATGCAAGGGGGAAGAGATATGGGGACATATGTATATGTATAACTGATTCACTTTGTTATAAAGCAGAAACTAACACACCATTGTAAAGGAATCATACTCCAATAAGGATGTTAAAAAATAAAAATAAATAAAAAATAAATAAATTGGAAATAGAAATTTACAATGAAAATATAGTTTTATTTTGTTTTTTGTTTTTGGTGGTACGCGGGCCTCTCATTGTTGTGGCCTCTCCCGTTGCGGAGCAGAGGCTCCAGACGTGCAGGCTCAGCGGCCATGGCTCACGGGCCCAGCCGCTCCGCGGCATGTGGGATCTTCCCGGACCGGGGCACGAACCTGTGTCCCCCGCATGGGCAGGTGGATTCTCAACCACTGCGCCACCAGGGAAGCCCATAGTTTTATTTTGAAGTTAAGTGTAGGTCCTAATTGCAAATGTACACTGATAATATATCTGCTATATTTTTATGGTATTTATTTATTGAAATAAATTAGACCCATTATTTTGAATATTTAGAAGATTGAAAATAATTATTTTATTTTACTTTTCCAAAGGTTTGAAATAATTGGTTTTAGCTGTAGTGTATACTTGAAAAGCATGAATATTTCCTATATTTCCACATCTATTTGCGATGGATTGTTTTCTTCCAGTTCTATTTTTATATCATTTATATATAGCACTGTATATATTTAAGTTGTACAGAATAATGATTTGCCTTACATACTGAAATGATTATCACAATAAGTTTATTGAACTTCCACTATTTCATATAGGTACAAAAGTAAAGAAATAGAAATTTTGTGTGTGATGAGAACACTTAGGCTTTTCTCTTAACAGTTTCCATATATTACATACAACACTGTTAATTATATTTATAATGTTGTACCTTATGATCCTAGTACTTATTATAACTGGATTTTTGTGCCTTTTGACTTCCTTCATCCACTTCCCCCTCCCCTGACATCCTGTCTCTCATAACTGCAAATCCAATCTCTTTCTATTAGCTTGTTTGTTTTTGAAGTATAGTTGACCTATAACACTATGTTAGTTCTTGTTACACAACAGAGTGATTTTTTTCCGTACACACTTCAAAATTATCAGCACAATGTCTAGTTACGTCACCATAGAAATAAATTACTTAGTTATTGACTATATTTCCCACACTGTACATTCATACCAATGACTCATCTATTTTGCAGCAGGAAGTTTGTACCTCTTAATGTCCCTCACCTATTTCTTTCCTCCCCTTCTCCCTCTCTAGTACCTACCTGTTTGTTCCCTGTATATATAATTCTTTCTGTTTTCTTTTATTTGTTCATTTGTATTGATTTTAAGTTTACATATAGAAGTTAAATCAAACGGTATTTGTCTTTCTCTGTCTCACATATTTCACTTATAATACCCTATAGTTTCATCCATGTTGTCACAAATGGCAAAATTTCATTCTTTTCATGGTTGAATAATATTCTATTCTGTATATACATATATATGGTATATGTGTGTATACACATATATATATACCATATCTTCTTTATCCATTAATCTATTGACGGGCACTTGGGTTGCTTCCATATCTTACCTGTTGTAAATAATTTTTCAATAAACATAGGAGGGTGTATATCTTTCTGAATTAATGTTTTTGTTTTCTTTGGATAAGTACCAAGGAGTAGAATTGCTGGATCATAAGGTAGTTCTATTTTTAATTTTTTTGAGGAATTTACATACTTCTTTCTATAGTGGCTGCACCAAATTTCCTTCCCACCAACAGTGCAAGAGTGTTTCATTTTCTCCACATCCTCACCAGCACTTGTTTTTTGTTGCCTTTTTGATGATAGCCATTCTGACAGGTTTGATGTAGTATCTCACTGTGGTTTTGATTTGCATTTCCCTGATGATTAGTGATGTTGAGCATATTTTCATGTGTCTTTGGCCATCTATATGTCTTCTTTAGAAAAATGTCTATTCAGATCTTCTGCCCATTTTTAATTGGGTCATTTGCTTTTTGATGCTGAGTTGTATGAGTTATTTGTATATTTTTTATATTAATCCCTTATGAGATGTATCATTTGCAAATATTTCTTCCATTCAGTAGGTGGCCTTTCTCTTCTGTTGATAGTTTCCTTCACTGTGCAAAAGCTTTTTGGTTTGATGTAGTTTCATTTATTTAGTTTTGCTTTAGTTTCTCTTGCCTGAGGATAATAGCCAAAATAATGTTAAGATCAATATCAAAAAGAGTACTGCTTATGTTTTCTTCTACAAGTTTAATGCTTTCAGATCTTACTTAAGTCTTTAATCCAATTTGAATTTATTTTTGTGCATGGTGTGAGAGAGTAGTCAAGTTTGATTCTTTTGCATGCAGCTGTCTTGTTTTCTCAATACCATTTATTGCAGAGGCTGTCTTTTCCCCACTGTATAATCTTGCTTCCTTCATTGTAGATTAATAGCTCACATAAGTGTGGGTTCATTTCTGGGCTCTCTATTCTGTTCCATTTATCTATGTGTCTGTTTTTGTGCCAGTACCATACTGTTTCAATGGCTGTAGCTTTGTAGTATAGTTTGTAATCAGGAAATGTGATACCTCCAGATTTGTTCTTTCCCAAAATTGGCTATTCAGAGTCTTTTTTGTACCCATACAAATTTTAAAATCATTTGTTCTAGTTCTGTAAAAATTGCCATTGGTATTTCAATTGGGATTGCATTGAATCTGTAGACTGACTTAGGTAGTATGATCATTTTAACAATATTAATTCTTCCAATCCATGAACATGGTATATCTTTCCATCATTTTGTTTCATCTTCAGTTTCTTTCATCTGTAACTTAATAGTTTTCCAAGTACAAGTATTTTACTTCCTTAGTTAAATTTATTCTGTAGTATTTTATTCTTTTTGATGCAATTGTAAATGGGATTGTTTTCTTAATTTCTCTTTCTGATAGTTCATTTTTAGTGTACACAAATGCAACAGATTTCTGTATATTAATTTTGGATTCTGCACTGTACCAAATACAATGATGAGTTCTACTAGTCTTTTGGTGGCATATTTAGGGTTTTCTGTATATAGTATAATGTCCTCTGCAAACAGTGATAGTTTTACTTTTTCCTTTCCAGTTTGGATTCCTTTTATTTCTTTTTCTTGTCTGATTGCTCTGTCTAGAACTTCCAATAGTATGTTGAATAAAAGTGGTGAGAGTGGGCATACTTGTCTTGTTCCTAATCTTAGAGGAAATGTTTTCAGCTTTTCACCCTTGAATATAATGTTGGCTATGGGCTTATCATATACAGCCTTTAATATGTTGAGGTATGTTCCCTCTATTCCCACTTTGTTAACAGTTTTTATCACAAATGGATGTTGTATTTTGTCAAATACTTTTTCTGCATTTATTGAAATTGCTGTATGAATTTTATCCTTCATTTTGTTAATGTAGTGTACTATATTGATTGATTTACAGTTATTGAACCATCTTTACATCCCTGAAATAAATCCCACTTGATCATGGTGTATGATACTTTTAATGTATTGTTTAATTAATTTTGCTAATATTTTGTTGAGGATTTTTTCATCTATGTTCATCATGATAATTGGCCTATAATGTTTTTATTGTTGTGTCATTTTCTGGTTTTGGTATCAGTGTGATGCTTGCCTTGTAGAATGAGTTTGGAATTGCTCCCTCCTCTTCAATTATTTTGGAATAGTTTGAGGAAAATTGGTGTTAACTCTTCTTTAAAAGTTTGGTAGAATTCACGTGTGAAGCCATCTAGTCCTGGACTTTTGTTTATTGGGAATTTTGGGGGGTTTGGGGGGGGGTTACTGATTTGATTTCATTACTGGTAATTGGTCTGTTCATATTTTCTATTTCTTCCTGGGTCTTGGGACATTGTACACCTCTAGGAAATTGTCCATTTCTCATGGTTGTCCATTTTATTAGATATAATTGTTTCTAGTAATCTCTTATGATCCTTGGTATTTCTGTGGTATCTGTTGTAACTTCTCTTTTTTCATTTCTGATTTTATTGGTTTGGACCCTCTCTGTTTCTTGATGCATCTGGCTAACAGTTTATCCATTTTGTTTCCCTTTTAAAAGAACCAGCTCTTTGTTTTATTGATCTTTTCTATTGTTTTTTAGTCTCCATTTATTTCTGCTCTGATCTTTATAATTTCTTTCCTTCTACTAATACTAAGCTTGGGTTTTGTTTGTTCTTTTCCTAGTTGCTTTAGGTGTAAGATTAGTTTATTTGAGATTTCTTTTTTCATAAGGTAGACTTATATTGTTATGAACTTCCCTCTTAGAATTGCTTTTGCTGCATCCCACAGATTTTGGATTATTGTGTTTCATTTTTATTTGTCTCCAGGTATCTTTTTGATTTCTTCAGCAATTCCTTGGTTGTTTAGTAGCATATTGTTTAGCCTTCACATGTTTGTGTTTTTGTGGGATTTTTCCTTAAAGTTGATTTCTAATCTCATAGCATTTGGTCAGAAAAGATGCTTGATATAATTTGAAATTTCTTAAATTTACTGAGACTTGTTTTGTGTCCTAACGTGATCTTTCTTGGAGAATTTTCCATGTGCCCTTGAAAAGAATGTGTATTCTGCTGCTTTGGGTGGAATGTCCTGTATATACCTATTAAGTTTATTTGGTCTAACGTGTCATTTAAGGCCAGTGTTTCCTTGTTGACTTTCTGTCTGAGTGATTTGTCCATGGATGTAAGAGGGTTGTTAAAGTCCCCTACTATTATGGTTTTCCTGTCACTTTCTTCCATTATGTCCATTAATAATTTGTCTTATGTATTTAGGTGCTCCTATATTGGGAGCAGTTGTATTTACACTTGTTATATCTTCTTCTCGGATTGATCCCTTGATTATTATATTATGTCCTCCTTTGTCTTGTGTTACAATCTTTTTTAAAAATTCTATTTTGTCTGATATAAGTATTGGTACTCTGACTTTCTTTTTATTTTCATTTGCATGAAAATAAAATACCCTTTTCTGTCCCCTCACTTTCAGCCTGTTTGTGTCTTTAGATGTGAAGTGCTATCTTGAAAATATTGTTAAATTATAAAAACATGTTTATAATCATGTTTAATAAAATTCAAATCATAATTGAGCTGTATTCTAATTTTACAAAAATTCAAGAGTGAAACCCCTTTGTTATACTGTACTATTTTATTTTCCAAATTTTCTTGACAAAATATTTTACAGCACTATAGGCAGTTCCACACTTCACATTAGAATTTTGCAACTTGATCACTGAACAAATTATTTTTGCTGACACATAAAATGAATCCATCATATTTTCAAAGAACATGTCCTATAGGCATATTTTGTCAGATCCCTGCTGCTCATCTTCCCAATGCCTGCCTTTCCCAGGGATGTCTCTGTGTCTGCTAAGGAGCAGAGAATCTTCCTCTCCCCATAAGATCTAATAAGGGCAGAAATTTTTGTTTGTTTTGTTATTCACAGAAACTAGAATGTCAAGGAAATAATGGAAATGTTCAATATTTGTTAATTGAACCAATTAATTAATGAACTAATTAGTTAATAGGTAATGAGTTCATAATGCCTATTTATTTTTATATAAACTGATCTCTGACAGATTTGCACTGCAGAGGGCTTTGCATATGTTCTCAAACCAGCAGCTGCTCAGAAGTTTCATGAAATTTCAAATATTTGCAGTCTCATTTTGAAATTTTGCATTACATTATTTTACATGAACAGTTCAAAACAAAGTATTTAACAGACAGAAAACAAAAACTACTGATATGATGGCGATTGTTGGGATGTACAGTTATTTGGCAGAAATACACATTTGTGTGAAATGGGGAAGAATGTTTGAGAGAGGATTATTGAGCAGCCAATATTTGGTGAATATTTTGTTCTGTGAGAACTTCTGCATCCGTATACAGATCTGTAACTGGATATTTTGGTTAATGAATGCTCTGTTAATGTGTCCATGCCTATATACAGCCCTAACTTTCCTGTTACCCAAGATTTATGTATGTATATACATATATATTATATATATAGTTACATATACACATGTATATATATATGCTATATATCCAATATCTGTTAGATATATGATATGTATGTATAAAATATACCACTCTGTGACACAGATAATTTGCCTCCTTCCAGTGTATCTAGGCACAGATATCTTCTAAAAATACACAATACCTATGTGCTTCTGGCTTCATGTATGTTTGGATCATTGCACCAGTTCAGCAGCTTTTCTTTTGGTGGGCCTGGAGAGGCAGTGGGAGGACTGAACATGTAACAGCTGTGCTTTTCTATCTAGTAACTGAAATTTAATAGAAGTATCATGGGAACATTTGAATGATTTGTAGTTGTTTTGTGTACTTATTTAATTTTAAAGAATATATATATTTTTAAAAATTTATTTTATTTATTTTTGGCTGCATTGGGTCTTCATTGCGGTGTGCGGGCTTCTCACTGCGGTGGCCTCTCCTGTTGCAGAGCACGGGCTCTAGGCGCACGGGATTCAGTAGTTGTGGCTCGTGGGCTCTAGAGTGCAGGCTCAGTAGTTGTGGCACACAGGCTTAGCTGCTCCGTGGCATGTGGGATCTTCCTGGACCCAGGCTCAAACCCGTGTCCCCTGCATTGGCAGGCAGATTCTTAACCACTGAGCCACCAGGGAAGCCCTAAATAATATATTTTTAAGCAAAAACAATTTACCACAAAATTTAGATGTCTTTTACAAATATCTGTGGTTTTTGGATTTTTTTCAGGATTCTCCAATGGTTTCCTTTCTTTTAAAATGAATGTAATTTTAGGTACTCAAAGTGTTTTTAATACCATCACTAACCGTACTTCTGCTGAGCACCTTTCCTTGAGATTCCAACATCTTAACAGTCACTCAAATATTGTGAAATTCCATTAAAGATAAATATGTCTAAAGGACAGCATTCCCTTGGCAGGCATTTTATCTCTAAACTAGTACCTTCTGATAGAATTTTCTGAAATGGAAAGATGTTCTATAATCCGAACACCCAGTATGGTAGTTTGTGTGGCTTTTGTGCATTTGAAATGTGGCTCAGAAAAAAAACCAAAAACACTGTTTTAAATTTCATTTAATTTTAATTAATACAGATTTAAATCTATTTAGCCACATGTTGCTACATAGAACAGTCTGCTCCAAAACTAAATTAAAAGTTTTTTTGCAAGTCAGAGAACAGAAAAAATGGCTTTATTTACTTTACGTTTTATTCCTTTATCTGACCTATCATTCAACATCAGTACTTATCACATACTCATTATTTTCCAGGCATTGCTCTAATTAGAGAGTATTCAATTAATAAGACGTATATGCCAGAAAAAGGCTGTAGGGTAAGCAGTACTGTTTCTCATTCCCAAAGACACCCTCAGCATAAATAAAAATACTGGTAGGGGAAAGGCAAGCAACAAAACTTAGACATGAGTGTGTATGTTTGTGTGTTTAAGAAGTGGGTGTATCTATATATGTGCACATGTTTGAATTTTTTTGAGTCAATGATCAGATTTGCTGGGGCAAAGATTCCAAGAAAGAGATACTTATGTAGGGAATTTATCAGGAAATGTCTTAAGATTGGAGAGAGAACAAATGTTAACTGAAATGTAGTTGCAAAAAATACCTCAACTGATCCTACAGGGAGCTCTGGACTCAGTGGGTGAGTGGGAGGGAGAGTAATGTATTCATTCTATGGTATCATTCTAAATTTTCACTCTGAAATGCTATTAGGTATTATTTCTTACCTTGGAAAAGATCTCTCTCTCTCTCTCTCTCTCTCTCTCTCTCTCTCTCTATATATATATATATATATATATATATATATATATATATATATATATATGTTTTTTAATACATAAACCATTTTTATATATAAAAGATATAGATAACTTTTATATTTCTTTTGGATATGCCAAAACATAGAATCTACTAAAAGGAAGGAATGTCTGAACTAGTCTGAATGGTTGTAAGATTAGCCTACAGTAGTATACATAATAATGTTAAACCATGTAGTAAAATTAATTGCTTGACCATTTTGATGGAACTTGTATGTAAAAAAGTATAGATATATAATATCATTATAAATATTATATAACTATAGACATAATAATACTACATTAAGCAGTGTTTATTTTTATTACAAGGAGCAATTTACTTTTACAATAATTTATAGTAGTAGTAGTTTATGTTCTGTATCTTCCTAACATATTTAAAATAAAATTTGAATGATTAAAATAAAAATTAACACACAACCCCTGGAACACAACCAAAACACAGGGAGTAGCACCTGAACTATACTCATCCTAGAAATTAACAAAATAAATAAGTTATGATAAATAATAATAATAATAAAATATCTTTGGTAACAACCACATGTTAGGATCTTATGCCCTTGAAACTCATCTCTTCATTTTTCAAAGACAATTGTCCCATCAGTTGTTTGAAAAATACATATCAAACCTCAGATACCCTGTAGTTTGCTTTAATGAGACGTTTTACTGAGGTTTCAATAATCATTATAAGATTCCTGTATCTATTGCAACCTAACATGTGGCAGACTGAGTTACTCAGAAACAAGCAGCAAGTCATTCCTCTCTTCCTAGATAGAGTACTTCTCATTTCTCAAAATCATATCCCAGCACACAGTAATGCAATCATCCTGCTGAGACTGTGAGTAATAACCCTCACTACTCAAGTGGCTTCTTTGAACAGCTACTCTGACACAATTTAAAATCCCATATTCCTCTCAGGGATAACAAATAATGACTATGACTATAGAAACATTTGAAATCTTAATGAGATACCGTATAAAGACATTTACATGGTATCAGCAGTGTGTCAAAAAAGAGTGCCCATTTCCTTACATCAGGCATTTATTGTGTGTCTTTGAACATTTTGGGAACATCAAAGATATCATGTGTTCTCTACATATACATTCAAGAGCATCTGAAATTTGAGCATATATCTAGAAATATTCAGCACATTTTTCTATTCAATATATCAATTCAATTCTTCATGCACCAGTGTTTCTGACATAAAGCATTGTTATAAAATGATGAAAATCATGAAAATCTACATTATGAATTTCAGACTTATTGAAAGAAATTCTTTTGTAACTAGTTAACATTTCATATGGCTATTCAATGCCCAAAATATTAGACCAATTCATTTTTGAAAAAAATATATAATTCATAGATTAATGGACTGATAAGGATTCAAACAAAAAGAAGGAAAAGAAAGATAAAAATATTGAGGAATGTAAGTTGATGTACAAGAAACTACTTTATACTAGAAGACAAATATGATGTAAAACTAGTTTCAGCATTCTACTCGGTTCAGAACAGTTCTCTTTGTTGTTTGGATTTAATCTGACCACATCATATCTTTGTTTAATAATTCTGAATTATTGCAAACATGCACAATTAGGAGAGAATTGTTTCAATTTTAACCAAAGGACTTGGCATCCTCTTCTAACTTAATGTATTGTTGACAAGATTCATTTTCTTGCAGCTGGATAAAGCTTGCTTCAGGAAAGAGAGTCTGTCCCTCATCATTAAGCCTTCTTTCAGAGGATCACCTGATTGGATCAGGCTTACACAAGATAAAATTCCTTTTATTAACCTACAGTAAAAAGTAAACTGATTATAGAATGTAATTGCAGCTGCAAAGTTCCCTCACTTTTGCCATGGATTCTTGATAAGCTTTGAAATTAACTAGCTTTATTTAGATAATTCTAAGTTAATCACTCTTGATTTTTTTTCTAAGACACAGTATGTCTTTTCAGTTGCTGATTTCAATACTTTTTCTTTAACGTTCTTTTGAGTTTCATGTTGTTTTACTTCATTAAAAAAAAATTTTGTGAATTTTTTTACTTCTCTCTTTCATGCCCCATATTGTATCCTTTGTGCCACCTCAAGGTAATTTTTTTCCTCTAAGACAGTTTGATTTTTCTCTTATGATTCTTCTCAGAGGTCAGCTAATATAAAGTTTATTTCTCTAGTTTGATATATTGTCTCTGAGATTTTGTATGTCTGTTTTATACTCTAATTTCACAAAAGTAAAAGGACATTGATTTATTATATATTTTCTAAAAGTGTAATGACAAAATTTTTGGTCACAGTGTTTACACTTTCCTGTAGTAAATTTTTTTTCTGATGAGTATAACAATTTGGATATTTTTTTTCTTCTTTTTTTCTCCATACATCTTATAGATACTATGCTTGATACTTGCATTTTACTTGTATTTGAATAGTGTAATTACTTCCTGAACCAGCTTTTATCAGGAGGACCAGGGTCATGCTTATAGTATAGCAAAAACTTTCTTTATGAAATTAGAGCATCTATTTGAGTATAATCTCTTAGTCTTCACTTCTGCTAGACAACAATGCCTCACTGCAGAAGTTACTCTCTTTAAATGACTTATCTTTGGAATTGCTCATACATAGTCATCTTCCTGCTGCTTCTTCATGACAAATGAGGTTGGAAAGAGGAAACTCTGCCACAGCCATAATATACTGCCCTGTTTCAAATAAGCAATTTTGGTTTTGAATCTCAAACTGCATCAATTAATTTGGAGAATTTGCCTCAATCATAGTAGTGAAGTTTTCAGCCATGGGTACCTTCTGTTGACATCTTTCTAAACCATTATCTAAATTTGCCTCCATTTAACAGACTTACCCCATATAATATAGTGTCAGGATACATAACTTTCCTATTATTGTTGCAAATACAGATTGCATTTCATATTTTTGTCCTTCTTGATTCTGAGACATTTCTGAAAGGACAATGAAAAAGTCACATGCCCCTTGTAATTTTTAAATTATAGTTCTAGAATTCCAGGTTTACCTATGATACTGTCTTAATCTATTCAGTATTTCTGTCCTTCTTTATTCTCGCTAAAGAAGATCCTATATATTAGTTTTGTTTTGTATTATATTTACTGATGGTTGTTAGATAGCTACCTTGGTCATTGTAGAGCTCAAAATGAAATCTTAAATTTTTTCTCAGTTTTGAGTTAAAGTTTATCTAATTTTCTAGGTTTTTCGTTATTTTTCCTCAACATTTCTTCAGATATTCTTTGCAGCTGGTTAAAAACATCTGATGTTTCAATTTTGTGAAACACTAATTTTATTTCTTCTGCAAATGATCTGTTTTTCTCTTTTATAAGTTAAAACAAACAAAAAACAACCAAAACTTGATTAGCTTTTTTTTTGAAATTTCCATACAGTGGATGTAGGTACAGATATATTTTATTTACCTTTTTAGCATAGTGTAATATAAAAACATAACTGTTTTTCTTCAATTATCAAGATATCACACTGATAATATCTTCAAATATTGCCACTCTGATATTCCTTCCACTTTCTTTTGAAACTTAAAAGTCTATTTCGGAGTCTCTACGTTGATCTTCTTAACATTATGCCAGTGCCAACATCTTAACACTTTGGTGCATTAGTGGCAAATTCCTCAGGATTGTCTGAAAAGTTGCTAAGATATTCCTCATTTGTGTCTTATCTAATTTATGCTATCTGTTGTGCTTCTATTTCGGGGAATACACATACACATTTATTTATTTATTTCCAAAATTTTCAATTATTTTTTCCATAGTCACAAACTATCTCATTCTTCATTTCATAATCTTTTTCTTTAAAATTTTTTATATAACTACTTGAGCATCACAAACATGCAGAATTTAATCTCTTCATTAAAACATTTTATAAAATCATTTTCATCTAGATTTAATTTACATACTAATTATATATTTGTTTTTATTGTTAGCATTTATTTTTCTTTCACATTTTAGAATTTGGTATGTTTTATTATTTGGAAAAGGAATTTTCTTTTCTAATATATTTATAATTTGTCTTTGTTTCATTTTGTATTATATTTATTGATGGTTAATATCAATATCACCTAGCCAGCAGTTTGTTCCCTGGCCTACTAGTCTTTAAGATTTGAGACTTATGATGAAATATTATAGCCTTATAAAATTGATAAAATATTGGGTTTTTAATTCTATGGTGGTTTGGGGAAGCCAAATTTAAACACAGTTATAATTTTTTTTCAGTTATGAATCTGTACATGTTTATTTAACTGTAGCTTTAGGACTATGATTGCCAGATAAAATGAAGATTGTCCAGGTAAATTTGAATTAAGATAAACTGGATAATATTTTAGTATAAATGTGCCCCATTATATTTGGTGTTTCTGTTTACTAACTATGACAATACTATTGAAGTAGTGGTTGCTCAGTAGTATTGCTAGCCTCATTTGCTGCGATAGGGAGCTTAACAGCCAATTCTTATATTCAAATAGTGATCCTGACTCTTCTTCCCACACATGTTGGCCCTTATCACGTCAGAGCCAAATGCTTGATCATCTCTGTATATTTATGGATCAAGAGCCCATGGTTTCAACACTGTATTCATTTTTTCCACTTCTTTTTTTCCACCCTGGCCATGCCTTTTCAATTATCTATACTTATAATGTTTCATTATATATTTAGAGCTAAGAAAGGTCATTGTGACATGAATATACTGTACCATCTTGATCAGAAATCCATCATCCTTTTAAGAATTAGACTGAAATACAATGAAAAGAAAGCATCACAATATTTTTCAGGGTATCCAGTTATCTAATAAATAAATGTCACATCCACAAAATATATTCTGCACATATATGCAGATAAAGATAATCATAATTCCATAATCAAATCTAAAATCAGTCTGATATATTATTGAAATTCAAGTGTTAATATTTCTATAGAATCACAAGCCCAGTAAATATTTGAGAAATTTGGTGTTTATATTCCTCCTTGTGTATAACACTGAACTTTTATGAAGCATTTTATTTTTAGGGATTAACTATAACATTACCTTTTAATGGAATCATAAATCTTTAATTATAGTTCAATATGTTGCTGACTTAAATTGCTTTTTGACTGAAACAATTCTATTATAGAATATGAAGACACAGTTTCTTTTCACTAAAATAAATATCCTAATTTCTAAACATAAAATAGATACACTTTGCTGTACATATCATTTTGGGGAAGAAAAACAGTACATTACCTTTTTTAGCAAAGAGATGCTCACCTCTACAGTGTGGCATTATTCATATTTTTTTTTTTTTTTTTTACCAAACAAGAGAAAATCAGAATGGGAGGGAGGACTTTAAAGATCATTAGTTTAAACCACAAATGGAATCAGGATTTACTTTCATTGCAACCATAGTAATATTAACACAACAATAACAATAATAGCAGCAGCAGCAGCAAATGTTTACCTGGACATACTCTATTAAAATAGTCTCTAAAATGTGTATTTAGAATTAATTTTTATGGGTGTATTATTTAACTTAGTTCCATATGGAATCACATATACACACAAACACATACATACATGTTTATGTCATTTAACATATTTAAATAAAAAGATAAGCCAGTTATTTAAGTGCAAATGTAATATCAGACTGGTTTAATCTTAATATTTTCAATCTAACATAACAGAAAATATTTTGTAATAAGATACACCTTGGCTTTGAATGTCATCTTCACATTAAGTTTCTTTTAATTTTCTTAACTTTTTTCAAATAACAAAATTCATTCAGTTTATTATCCTAAATAAAATCGAGAATACCACTAACAGGGCAATAATAAGAACTGATTAAATAATGGGTGTACCATTCTTAGTATACCCTGGGCCATAGTAATGTACAAATAAAAACTCAATTTCTTATTCCATTTATATTCCAAATAATCATTATTAAAATTTATAGTGAATACTTATTTAAAAGTTTATTATGCCAGGATTTATTATAGGTATGCAAGGCTTGTTCAACATTCAAAAGTCAATCAACAGGCTTAAAAGAAAAATCACGATTACATCAATAAATGCAGAAAAGCATTTGAGAAGATTCAACACCTATTTATGATAAAAACTCTCAGCAAACTAGGAATAGAAGGGAATTTCTTCATCTTGTTAAATAATATTTACATAAAACCTATAACTAGCATCATCTATAGATTCAGTGCAATCTGAATAAAAATCCTAGCAAGTTATTTTATCATAATGGACAAGGTGATTCTAAAATATATATGGAGAGGTAAAAGACCCAGAATAGCCAATGCAATACTGAAAGAGAAGAACGAAACTGGAGGACTGACACAACTTGTCTTTAAGACTTACAGTTATCAGGCACAGAAAGTGTAATAATGTTTACAAGGGTCTTGGGGGAGGGAGTAAGTGGGAGTAACAGTTTAATGATAACAGAGATGAAGTTAGGTATGATGAGTTCTGTAGATGGATATTAGAGACAGTTGCACAATGATGAAATGTGTTTAGTGTCCCTGAATTGTACTCATAAGAATGGTTAAAATGGTAAATTTTATGTTATGTATATTTTACCACAATAAAACTGAATAGGTCAAAAGAATGAATAAATTCATGAATTAAAAAAAAAGACAGTTGTCAAAACAGTGTGGTATTGGTGAAAGAACAGATAGATCAATGGAATAGAAAAGAGAGCCCAGAAATAGACTCACAAAATGTAGTCAACTGATCTTTGACAAAGGAGCAAAGGCAATACAATGGAGCAAAGATAGTTTTTTCAACAAATGGTGTTCAAACAACTGGACATCCACATTAAAAAAATGAATCTAGACACAGACTTTATACCCTTCATAAAAATTAACTCAAAATGGATCACAGACCTAAATGTAAAACACAAAAATAAAAAACTCCTAGAAGATAACATGGGAAAACATAGATGACCTTGGGTATGGTGCTATCTATTCAGATACAATGATAAAGGCATGATCCATGAAAGAAATAATTGATGAATTGGACTTCATTAAAATTAAAAATTTCTGCCCTACAAAACACTATGTCAAGAAAATTAGAAGACAAGCTACAGACTGGGAGAAAATATTTGCAAAAAAAAAATCTGATAAAGGACTGTTATCCAAAATATACAGAGAGCTCTTAAGACTCAACAGTAAGAAAACAAACAACCCCATTAAAAAATGGGCCAAAATCCTGAATAGACACTTCACCAATAAAGATATACAAATGGCAAATACATGTATGAAATGATGCTTCACTTAATATGTCATCAGGGAGATGCAAATAAAAATAGCAATAAAATGCCAGTACTTAATTATTAGGAGGGTCAAAACTTGCAACCTTTACAACATCAAATGCTGATAAGGATGTGGTACAACAGGAACTTTCATTCATTGCTGGTGAGAATGCAAAATGGGACAGCCACCTTGGAAGACAGTTTGGCAGCTTCTTACAGAACTAAACATTCTCTTATTACACTATCCAGTAATCATGCTCCTTGATATTTACCCAAAGGAGTTGAAACACGTCCACATAAAAACTGGCACACAAATGTTTTTATCATCTTTATTTACAATTGCCAAAGCCTGGAAGCAATCCAGATGTCCTTCAGTAGGTGAATGGATAAATTGTGGTATATCTAAACAATGGAATATTATTTATTGCTAAAAAGAAATGAGTTATTAGACCATGAAAAAACATGGAGGAAACAAATGCACATTACTAAATAAAGGAAGCCAATCTGAAAAGTCTACTTATTGTATAATTCCAACTATTTTTCATTCTGGAAAGGCAACACTATGGAGGCAGTAAAAAAAAAAAAGCAATGGTTAACAAGGTTTTGTAGGGGTGGAGTGAGGGAGTAGAGTGAATATGTGAAGAAGTGCAGAGAATTTTTAGGGCAGTGAAAATACTCTGATACTATAATTATGGATATATGTCATTATACATTTGTCCAAACCCATAGAATGTACACTAGGAGTGAACTCTAATGTAAATTATGAACTTTGTGTGATAGTGATGTGTCAGTGTAAATTCACCAGTTGCAACAAAGGGATTTGAGATGGGATTTGATTATGGGAGAGACTCTGTATGTGAGGGGGCAGGGAACATATGGGAAATCTCTATACCTTCCTCTTAATTTTGCTGTGCTCTAAAAATATAAAAAATGATATTATGCTATATGCTTCTGCTGCTATTCACTGGTGTTCTGATGTCAGTTGTATATAGTAAACATATTCTCTCCTCTTTGAATTAATCCTTCGTGTGAACAGTGTTTGGCCTTTTCATATGCTTGTTTATTTTGGCGATTGCATCTTTTTCTTCCACTGTAATCTAACTACTGCATATTCTTATTTGTAAAATATCAACTCATTTGATTCTGAGAAATATGGCATAGAGAGTACATTTTATAAAATTCTGAAAGAGAAATTTTGTAAGAGAAATCATTTAGGTGATCCATTATTATACGATTGAATCACATTGAAGAAGAAAATATTTTATAGCATATACATATATATTTAGTTGAAAAATAATTTCAAATCTTCATATCATACAAAAATAGGGAAAGCTTTCATTATTAGGTATTCAGTATATGCAACATATGAAAAAAGTAGATACCATATTTTTAAGTTTTATTTATTTTTACTGAGGTATAATTGACATATCATATTACTTTCATGTGTATAACACAATGATTTCATGTCTATACAGATTATGAAATGATCACCACAATAAGTCTAGTTATTATCCTTCATCATACAACGATACTAAAATATTATTGACTGTATTCCCCATGGTGTACATTAGATACCCATGACATATGTACTCTATAACTGGAAGTTTATACTTTCTGACACCCCCCATTTATTTTTCCCATCCCTAAACCCCCTCTCCTCTGGCAGCCACAAGTCTCTTCTCTGTGTCTATAACTATGGTTTTGTGGGGTTTTTGGTTTGTTCTTTTGGGTTTTTGATTTTTTATTTTAGATTCCACATATAAGTGAAATCACATGGTATTTGTCTTTCTCTGTCTGACTTATTTTACTCTGCTTGACTTATTTTCACATAATACCCTCAGGTCCACCAAAGTTGTTGCAACTGGTAAGATTTCATCATGTTTTCTGACTAATATTCCATTATATATATATATATATATATATATATATGTATATATATATATATATATATATCACCAATATGTTCTTTATTCATTCATCTATCAATGAACACTTATGTTGCTTCTATATCTTGCCTATTGTACATAATGCTTCAGTGAACATAAGGGTGCATATATCTTTTCAAATTTGTGTTTTTGTTTTCTTCAGATAAATACCCAGAAGTGTAATTGCTGGACATAAAGTAGTTCTATTTTTCATCTTTGAGGAACCACCATACTGTTTAACATAGTGGCTTCACCAATTTACATTCCAGCCAACACCGCACAAAGGTTCCCTTTGTTCCACATTCTCTCCCACATTTGCTATTTTTTTGTCTTTTTTATCATGGCCATTTTGACAGATATGAGGTAGTATCTCGTAGTTTTGATTTGCATTTTCTTGATGATTAGTGATGTTGAGCATCTTTTCATATGACTGTTGGCCATCTCTATGTCTTCTTTGAAAAAATAACTATCAAGGTCTTCTGCTCATTTTTTTTATATTGAGTTGCATGAGTTCTTTATATCTTCTGGATATTAATCCTCTCATCAGATAAATCATTTGCAAATATCTTCTCCCATTCAGTAGGTTGCCTTTTTATTTTATTGATGGTTTCCTTCACCATGCAGACGATTTTTAGCTTAATGTAGTCCCATTTGTTTACTTTTGCTCTTGTTGCCTTTGCCTGTGGAATCAGATACAAAAATTATTGTTAAGTCCAGTGTCAAAGGGCTTACCACCTATGTGCCTATGTTCTCTTCTGGGAGCTTTATGGTTTCAGGTTTTACATTCAAGACTTTAATTCATTTTGAGTTAATTTTTGTATGTGGTGTAAAATAGTGGTCCAGTTTCATTATTTTGCATGTAGCTGAATTGTTTTCCCAACACCATTTGATGAAGAAATAGTTTTTCCTCATTATATATTCTTGCCTCCTTCATTGTAGGTTAATTGGTCATACATGCATGGATCTATTTTGGGGTTCTCTATTCTGTTCCATTGATCTGTGTATGTTTTGTGCCAGTACTGTACTGTTTTGATTAAAATGGCTTTACAGTATAGTTTGAAATCAAGGAGTGTGATTCCTCCAGCTTTGTTCTTCTTTCTCAAGATTGCTTTGATTATTCAGCATGTTTTGTGGCTCAATACAAATCTTAGGATTATTTGTTCTAGTACTGTGAAAGATGTCTTTGGTATTTTGATTGGGATTGCATTGAATCTGTAGATTACTTTGGGTAGTATGGACATTTTAACAATATTAATTCCTCCAAGCAATGAGCACAGTGTGTCTTTCCATTTCTCTTTTGTTTTCTTCAAATTTCTTTCATAAGTGTCTTATAGTTTTCAAAGTATAGGTCTTTTACCTCCTTGATTAAATTTATTTCTAGGCATTCTATTATTTTTGATACAGTTATAAATGTTTTCTTAATTTCTATTTCTGAAAGTTTATCTTTAATGTGTGGAAGTGCAACAGATTTCTGTTATGTTAATTTGTATCCTGAAAGTTTACTGAATTGATTACAGGTTTTTGGTGGAGAGTTTAGGATTTTCTATATACAGTATCATGTCATCTGCAAATAGTGACAGTTTTACTTCTTCCTTTCAATTTGGATGCCTTTTTTCTTGCCTAATAGCTCTAGCTATCATTTCCAATACTATGCTGAATAAAAGTGGCAATAGTGAGCATCCTTGTCTTGTTCCTCATTTTCAAGAAAAGGCTTTCAGCTTTTCAATGCTGGGTATAATATTAGCTGTGGGCTTGTCATATATGACCTTTATGATATGAATGTACATTCCCTCTATAACTCATAAATGGTTTTTATCAAAATTATTGAATTTTGTCAAATGACTTTTTTTGCATCTCTTGAGATGAGCATGAGATTTTTATCCTTCCTTTTGTTATTGCAGTGTATTACATTGATTGATTTATGGATGTTGAACCATCCTTGCATCTCTGAAATAAATCCTTCTTTATTATGGTGTACCAGCCTTTTAATGAATTGTTGAATTTGGTTGCTAATATTTTGTTGAGAATTTTTGCATTAAGTTCATCATGTATATTGGCCTGTGACTTTCTTTTTGTGTAGTTTCTTTGTCTGTTTTGGTTTCAGGGTAAAGCTAGCCTTTAAAATGAGTTTGGATGTGTTCTCTTAACTTTTTGAAATAGTTTGAGAAGTATAGCTACTAAATCTTCTCTAAATGTTTGGTAGAAGTCACCAGTGAATCACTCTGGTCCTGGACCTTTGTTTGTTGTGAGATTTGTGGTTACTGATTCAATCTGGTTACTAGTAATCAGTCTATTCAGATTTTCCATTTATTCATAATTCAGTCTTGGAAATTTGTGTGTTTCTAGATATTTTTCCATTTCTTCTAGGTTGTCCAATTTGTTGGCTTATAATTATTCATAGAAGTCTCTTATGATCCCTATTGTTTTTAATTAGGATCATAGTGTCCTTTGATTTTTAAAAATCGTAATTGAGCATAGTAAATATCCACTGTTTAAAAACAGTAATAATTAAAAGTAGCCACTGTCTATTGTTTAAAAACAGACACAGTAGTATTAGCAAAATAGTGTAAATAAAGACAGTTTTGCTAGCTCCACAATGAATACAAACAAGTATGGTGCCAAAAATCAGGCAGTCTGGATTCCACTTGGAACAATAAAAGAAAAGAATAGAATATATCTGATTTTCATATGAACACATGAATTCAACAACTATAACAGGGTGGTATTTTTTATTTAATAAAAACCTGCATCAACTACTCTATGCCCTACTAGGTAATGCAAAGATAGATGAGACATAGACCCATTTCTCATACAAAGGAACATATACGTTATTGAAGGAGAATGGCACATCCTTAATGTATGCAGATAATTAGTAAAGGGGAAAGTACTTTCTAAACTGAAACGTATTATATGGAAAGTCCATTTTATTTTGATATTTAAAACTCTTCTTCGCATCTCCCTGTAACAGAATATGCAATGAATTAAAAAATAGTAACTTGTATTTTTCCCTTCAAGGGCAGAAAAAAATGTTTCCAAAGGAATTACTACCACTAAATAACCTCAAAATTTTAAGGGAAAAAGTACATTCTGAAACAATAATATATGAGCCTTATTTGGTTCAGAATTAAAACATGTGTTTGTGTGCCCATGTGGTAATAAAACTTATTTGAGAGTATATTTTCCATAAATTAACTATGGTTATTTTTCAAATGTGGTACTGCTGATTCCCTCTTATATTCTCTGATTTTCAGTAGTAATTTTACATACATGTAATGTAAAATATATTTTATATGAGTGTTACATTCATAAAATATTCTATATAAGTGTATATAAAATATATATAATGAATATACAGTTGTACTGTGAAAATTACAGGTTTGGACTGTATGGGTCCACTTATACACAGATATTTTTCAATAAATGTAGTATTAGAAAGCCTACTGTTGGTTGAATCTGAGGATATGGAAGGAGGGCTGATTATAGGACCTGAGCACGTGAAGATTTTGGTATCTGTGACAGATTCTGGAACCAATCTGCTGTGGATAGGGAGGGATGACTATACAGATTTTTAATGGTACAGGGGTTGGCACTCTCAACCCCAATGTTGTTCCAGGGTCAACTGTATATTATTTTATAAATTGTCCAATTAAATGTTAGAACTAAAAGGTATTTTCCAGAATATAGAAGGACAAACATTTTAAGGTATATTAAATAAGTTTAACATCTCTGTGGTTTGGGAGTAGCAATCAGTTATTGAAACTGTGTAACAATTTTAGTATCAAGGTGGCCACCAATGCCTACAGGTCAGGTTTAAGGAAGAAAGTGAAGAAGAATTAAACACAGAATGCAATTAAAGAAAATAGAAAACTAGTTATTTTCCAAGGAATCATACCTGCAAAATAGCAAGAGAAAAGAACTCAATAAAACCTGACAAATATTTTAAATAGTTTATATAAAGTCATAAAATATACTTGGTGCATCACTGTATTTTAAAACATGACAGCACAGCCAGTTTTTCAAAAATGTTGGGAATCTTTGACACATTTATATGCTATGGGAAGATCTGTGAAAAGTGAAATTTTAGTCAATCAACCAGATGGTTTGTCTGCATGATGCCAAATTGCCACCTGCTTAATAACAGTTGCATGATTAACTGTATTTTTTTCTTTTATACACATGTTTGGCAAAATGTAGGAAAATCATAATTTTATATATTTTACCTAAAAGCATTTAATGGTACCACATATTTGAGAGCAGAGAAAATTTTTATATTTCATAAAAATAACACTCAAGAACACAAACACAAAAATGTACTGCATGGAATAAGTGTTCATATCATTGTCTTGCACTTTTTATTACTTCTAGAAAATATTTTTAGACACAGTCTTTCACCTATCTGTTCCTATGTTACTTTGATTATAAAAGTTCTGAAAGAGAACATTTGCATTCAATTTTCTAAGTACAGAAGTTCCTTTGCAATGCTACCTCCAGAAATTTGATTGGTAAAGTAACTTAGATGGTATTTTGTGTCTTTGTATAATTCATATCATGGATTTCATTTACATAAATATAGGAAATTTAATGAATATTTTGTGTATCAACACCTTTAGTAGCCCTGTAGCTATCACACAACTCTGGCTATTTTTTTTTTTTTTTTTTTTTGGTGGTATGCGGGCCTCTCACTGTTGTGGCCTCTCCCGTTGCGGAACACAGGCTCTGGACGCGCAGGCTCAGCGGCCATGGCTCACGGGCCCAGCCGCTCTACGGCATGTGGGATCTTCCCAGAACGGGGCACGAACCCATGTCCCCTGCATCGGCAGGCGGATTCTCAACCACTGCGCCACCAAGGAAGTCCAACTGTGGCTATTTTTAACATTAGCTGTGTTAATATAGATCATAAGCACAAGTTGTATGCCTTATAAAAATAATAAATTAATAAATTACATACTGATAATAAAATGAAAACTACCTTTGAGGGTAAATTGTGCATAGTCTTTAAAAATAGACAATGCATAAAAATGGAATTGAGAAAGCAGCCAAGTTGAGTTAGTTTGAAAGATTTTAAATATTTTCATCATTAATGTACATTTAAAAAAATACAGGTTTTCTACATTTTTTCTCTTTTATTGACCATCATAGTATTCAAATATTGTGCACAATAATTATTGAAGTTGTTTTTCTGCTTCACGTCTATTATGCATGTATTCGTGAATGCTGTATAAATGTTGCTGCCTGTTAACTTCTTCTACATTAAACATTTTAATTATCTAGAATATTTTATTATTAAAACAAGACATATTCAGGGTTTTCATTTTTTTCCCCATTAGTGTCATGGGCATAATTGGCTTTACTTACAGAAGTGAGACATCCAAAAACCTTGAATACAAAATTTAAAATATTACAAAGAATTTCAAATTTTAAAATGATTGGATTCTTATAGATGAAACATTAATTAAAACTGCTTTTAAAAGTTATATTGTTATTTAGATATAGATTTTATATATATTTGCTCACAGTTCTTGAAAAATTACAAATCTAAAATATTGGCTGGCTTTATTTACCGCATATTTTGGAACTTTCTGAAGCTATATTTTGAAATTCAAACCTTTGTCCAGACTCCTTTTAATCTTTTTCACCAATTCATTCCTTAATTTCCTCTTCAGAACAGTTTTCTTCCTGCATTATTTATAATTCTCCCCACACTCTCTAGCCAGTTTCAATAGCTCAATAATGACTTTTATAGATCATGACAACTATGTATGCTAATTAACTCTACTCAAAGTGTAACAACACTCTCTATTCTAAGCCTCCCTATCACATGAAATTTTAAATCAAGGATGTTTGATAATTATGACATATGACACTTTGTATTGAAAAACAGATATTTCTATTTACTAAAAGCAAAATGGCATAAGGTGTTTAGTAAGAGACATTATAAGTACATGCTAATTTTTACTATTATTTACAAATATTTTTTTTTCAAAAGAATTTTTCGAGCATACCTCAAATATTTCCTCCTAGTCTATTTAACTGTTTCAAATTACTTCTGCCTGGAGGAAAAAATGAAGACACTGGCGGCACTCTCTAGAGAGACTATAGAAAGAGAAAAAAGAATATTGCATGTAAATATTTCTACTTGTGTGTGTCTGTGTATATGTGCATATGTAAGCTTATTATATATTCTAGGCAAATTGTTTCCACTCTTTTTGTAAAAAAATTTATTTTTATACGAAATTTAGTATCTAACTACTCTCACAGTTTATAATTTCAATTTTTATTTTAGGATACTTTGCTAACTTTTAGAATCACCATACTTTTAAAACTGTGGTAGAATATGCACATTCTTTCAACACATAATCCCTTAATTTTTAATGACTTTTGGTTAATACAGTGTTTGAGACTAATTCTTAAACTCTTCTGAGTAATTTTTCACTCTTGGAGTTGAGCTTAAAATGGCACAAAAATTTTTCCAGATATATTTTTATCTTCTAGAACAAAATAAACAATTGACAGGATCTTAATTCATTATGATATTTAGAATTCAATACTGAGTATATTTTGGTTTACCACGTAATAAGGAATACAAGAAGACAAGTTGCATACAAGTCCCACTATCACCCTTAGCAAAAAGTAAACCTATATTAATATTTAAGATTTATAGAATAAAAATGGTTTGTCTTAAACTGTATGATTAATTAAAGTTAAATTTGTACTTTGTGATATAATCGAATTAGATATATGCTTTAATTTCTAATAGTTCTATATTTGTTTAGTGAGAGAACCTTCAGATGACTAGATTTGGGAGCAAACAGATTACTGAGAATATAACCTGAATTTGAAAGGACTTGGAAGATGCAAACTAATAGAGGGCCCAAACCTCAGAAGAAGAAACACACATCTTGTTTATTCGGATATTGTGACACAACACAAAACTGTAAGCTTACTTAGTAAAAACAAGAAAAGAATCCCCAGTGTCAGTCCCAGTGCAGCTAGATCTTTGGCCAAGCGGATACATTAAGCAAGATTTCAATGGCACCCAGTCAGATTTTTGCTGAGGAAGAATGTCCAGGTTCTGAGAATCTTTGAACTTTTGTACATAGCTTAGAAGTTTAGAGCCCTGAGCACTGATGGCATTTCTTCTTTTATCATTGCCTCTCACACCCAGCATTCCTTGACCTTTGCATTCAATAGACTTTATATCATTGAACCTTGCAGGAAAAAAATAACTACTCTTTCGGAAGATAACTTAACTCTGTGGAAGCTAGCCTAAAAGTAACAGAATAATTTGCATATTTCGTGAGAAATTTTGTTTTTTTCTAATATATATTATGCAACTATGTACATTTATCTTGCAAAATAGCCATTTACTAGTTTTTTTAAAATCACTTTTCAACGTGCATTACCTCCCTCGTACTACTTATTTCAGGTTTGACTTAATTTACCAATACTATGCCTGAAAGGCCACCCAAGGAAACATTTACTCTCTGAGTGTTGTGTGGCATATGTTGTCTATACTCCTAAGAAATTTATCTGCTGATTGTCAATGCACAAAACATTAAAAAGCATCACACAGACTGCTAAGGGTGAAGTCATACACTGTCTGTGTAATAGAATAATGAGAGGAGAGTTACTGAATCCAGTTTTCATGCAAGGTAATATAAGTGATCCTTTCAAAAATCTGTGTGCAAAATTATGTGAGTTTTCTGAATAATAATGAAGGAAAAATAGGGTTTATTATAGAAAAAAATTGTGTAATCCTGTGTCTATACACTTATACATATGGATAAGAATATGTAAGGGTATATATCTGTATGAATGTATGCATATAGATACATAGATATATGTCAATATATGTTGGTATTTATCATCTGACATTGACATTATAAAACTAAAATCTTAATAATTAAATATATTTTGTTTCTCATTTTAACAACCCTCATATATATGCTAAGAAAATGACAAAATTACTGACTGAAATTAAATGTAACATTCTAAACTCTTAATGACCAATAAAGTAATTTCTAAAGGGTTCAACTAAATTTACATAAAATATTTTTTTCTCTTTGCTTTTCCCCTGCCTGTTTCCCTGCGTCCCCTTTGTCCATATTTCTTACATTTTCTCTTTGTCCTCATCAATTCTCTCTCCTTCCTTCACCCTCCTCCGTTGCTAACTTTTTCTTCCCCACCTTCTCCCTCCTTGCCTACCATCATCATTATCATCACCTTCAAAATATTTTACCTTCAAGACATCACATAATTGGATAACACGTTATGCCACTCAGGGGTGATTTCACAATATTAATTATTTCTTATTTCTTGTGGTCATTGATTTTAATGCCATAATAGAAGTCCTCATGGGCTTCTGGTGTATATTTCTAGTTATGGTCCCAGGAATAGAGGAAGTAAATTTATAGTTAGTATTGATTTAAGATATATCTCTATTGGCTGTAATTTCCTCCAGAAGAGGTATTTTAACATTCTTTTCTTCTTTCTTGTTCAGTTGATTATCATATTAATAGAAAATAATTATTTAAACACTTTGTGGAACATTTACTAGTAAAAAATTATGAATGTGATCAATAAAAATTTAAAAAGAAATATATTTTATAAAATGCAGATACTTTATGTTTTTTGATACCCTCAAAATCTCTGCATATACCCTATATTGATAGTCTGCCTCATAATAGGTTAAAGTAAAAACAATAAAAAAACACTTTCATTCCAAAATAAAATCAAGCAATCACACAAAACTCAACTTATTGTTGAGACTTACCTGGTTGGTCCAGTGGTTAGGACTCTGTGCTTCCACTGCAGGGGGCGCAAGTTTGATCCCTGGTCAGGGAACTGAGAACCCACACACAGCATGGCATGGCCAAAAAACCAACCAACCAAACAAACAAAAAACAAAAAAAAATCAACCTTATTGCTTTTTTGGTATTGTCTTCTCATTTTATGAATATCAGTACCTACAATTTGGCTAGAGAAACTGTATTGATTCTGTAACCTAAGTATCAGGTAAAACATGTTAATTTTTTTCAAGTAGCAAATAATATGAATATGTACTTGCTTGACCAGTTTCTACCAGAGGCTTTTAGTCATCTTATTTTTTTTCTTTTAAGGCACATTTTACAACTATTCAACAAAAAATGAGTTAACAAATATTTAATAAATGCCTGCCATATACAATGTACTGTGTTCCCTGTCCTTCAATAAAGCCAATATTCAAAGTGTATCTCAGTACATATTTTTCTATAGAGACATATTGGAAATAGAAAAAATATTTAAAACAAAACCAAAAAAAAAAAAAAAACACAGAAAATACTTACTTTCTCTCCTTTAGCAGTTTAATATTCAAGCTCTTCACCTTCATTTTATATCTCATAAACAAAGTTGGCTTCAGATAGTGTCTGGTGGTGTATAAATATTTGCCTTTCCCACCCCACCTGCTTATGCATTGTATAGAGTTAACCCTATGCAACAAGAGATAATTTAGGTTGATATAAAGAAAAACGATATAAGGCATTATGAGAGCTTTGACAGTCCAAGTTGGCTTCAGATAGTGTCTGGTGGTGTATAAATATTTGCCTTTCCCACCCCACCTGCTTATGCATTGTATAGAGTTAACCCTATGCAACAAGAGATAATTTAGGTTGATATAAAGAAAAACGATATAAGGCATTATGAGAGCTTTGACAGTCCAGAGGCACTTCTGCCAATACAATACCACTTTATTTTAAACCTTATCTAATTCTAATTGGAATTTTCTTATTTTTAACTGGGAGGCTCATGAATAGCACCAAAGAATGCCTTCTTTTACTTAGGTTAGGTTTTATCAGTGGAGATCCAAGGATGAACATTTGTGTGTAAGTGATTTATAAAGAAGCCTTCTGGTGAAAATCAGAAAGAGAGTAAGAAAATTGGGACAAGGCTCAATAACAGGCAAAGTCCTTTGTAGGGCAACTTTAGTTCCATCCTGCAGGGGATCTCTGGAGCTAGCATAAGTATATACCAATTCAGAGTGCCTCTGACAAGAGAGAAGAGATGGAGCATTTGAATTATTATCCCACACATCAGTCAACCACTGGGTTACAAAAGGTGAGGGGATGCTGGCTTTTCCTGGTACAACATGTAAAACATGATCTGGCAGCCTTAAGGGCAAGAACTTTGATAAGAAATTGCAGTCCTAACTAGTAGGAGTGGAAGTATGCCAGTGGCTAATGTACATTGAAATGGTAAAGGAATCGGAAGAGATATGCTTGGACCAGAGTGAGCTTCAATTTTTGCAAAAGAGGCAGTGAAATCTCAAGTTCTGAATTGTATGAACTGTTTTAGCTGAAAAACAAAAGTCAATTATAAAAAATTAAACTAGAAAAAATTTACCCTTTTAAGTGTACAGTTTTATGAATTTTGCCAATTGTATATAGTCATTAGCCCATTAAACAATATACAGAACATTTCCAACCAACTGAAGTGTATCCTTGGGCTCTGCGAGTCCATGCCTCCTCTGGCCACCCCCTCCCACCACTGGGAACCACTGGTCTGCCATAGTTTTGCCTTTTCTATAATTTCATATAAATGATATCATACTGTTTACTCTTCTGTGTTTGAATTTTTACACATAACAGGCTTTTGAAATTCATCCATGTTTTTTTGATGTATGAGTATGTTGTTTCTTTTTATTACTGAGTAGTATTCTGTGATATTGGGATATCACAATTTGCTTACTTATTAGTGAGTTGATGACTATATTGTGTATTTCAATCACAAATCTCTGAGAGTTCCAATTGCTCCACTTCCTTGCCAAAACTGGGTTATTGTCAAGCATTTTGATTTTTAACAAATCAAATAATTATGTAGTGTTATCTCATTATAATAGTATTAATTTGCATTTTCTGGGTGACTAACATTGGACATATTTTCATACGGCTGTTGGCATTCATCAAACTTCTTATGTGAATGGTCTATTCAAAATTGCCCATTTTGGGGGAGGAAATGTTTTTATTTTTCCCATAGAAATATTCAATTGTTTCAGCATCATTTACTAAAAAGACTATCTCTTCTTCATTGAACTAACTTGGCACTTTGTAGATAATAAATCCACCCTATAAGTTTGTGTTTATTTTTTCACTATCCTCTTTTACTCATCTATGTATCTATCATTACCACTATGCACACTGGCTATGGGGAATATTTCATTTTAAAATGTATTCTGCTATTTTTGAGTGTTTGGTTGGAAAGTTGTTCAGATATTCTACAGGTTTACTGAATTTTTTCTTCTTTTTCTAACAATTATTGATAAATGAAATGTTGGAATCTCTGATAATAACATAGCTTTGTCTATTTACAGTTTAGATTCGTCAGTTTTTACTTATTTATCTTAAAGCTCTATTATTAGGTTTCTTTAGGATTGTTATGTCTTCCTGATAATTTTATCATTTCCTAAGAAATATATCTCTCAGTCTGTTATAATTGTCCATGGTATTACCAAGTCTCTTTTGTCTGATAATAATATAATCAATAATAATATAATCCCAGTAACCTTCTACTGCTAGTTGCTTGTTTATGATTTCTTATCCTTTTGCTTTATCATTGTCTGGTTTTATATTTAAGCTTCAGCATTATAAGTAGCAGGTAAGTTACCCTTACTTTTGCATACAAATGGAAAACTTCTGCATTTTATTGAAGTACATGGGTCATTTAAGTTTAAAATAATTATCGATATCATTATATTGTACTTTATACCATTTTTTTTACTTGTCTCATTTGTTATTTCTTTTTTTTCCATTTCTGCTTCCTTTCAGAGTTAGTTAAATTTCTTTATCTTTTTAAATTGAAGTATGGTTGATTTACAATATTATATTAGTTTCTGATGTACAACATAGAGGTTTGATTTTTCTTTTTTATTATACTCCATTTAAGGTTATTAGAAAATAATGGCTATATGTCCCTGTGCTGTACAACATATCCTGTTGCTTATTTATTTTATACATAGCAGTTTGTATTTCTTAATCCCCTACCTTTCCCCCATTCCCTCTCACCCATGGTAACAGCACTAATTTGTTCTCTTTATCTGTGAGTCTGTTTCCATTTTGTTACATTCATTTGTTTATTTTTTAGCTTCCACATATAAGTAACAACATACAGTATTTGTCTTTGACATATTTCACGAAGGCTAATACACTCTAGGTCCATCCATGTTGTGGCAAATGGCAGAATTTCATTCAAAAAATTTCATTTTTTATGGCTAAGTATTATTCTGTTGTAAATATAAACAACTTATAAATCCACTTCATCTGTTGATGGACATTTAGGTTGCTTCCATATCTTGGGTATTGTAAATCATGCTGCCATGAATATTGAGGTCCATGTATCTTTTCAAATTAGCATTTTTTCCCCCTCTGGACATATATCTAGCAACTGGAATTGCTGGATCATATGACAATTCTATTTTTAGTTTTCTGAGGAAGCTCCATACTGTTATCCATAGTGGCTGCACTAATTAACCTTCCCAACAGCAGAGTACTAGGGTTCCCTTTTCTCCACCTCCTTGCCAACATTAGTTATTTGTAGACCGTTTGATGATAGCCATTCAGACAAGCGTGAGGCAATATCTCATTGTGGTTCTGATTTGCTTTGCTCTGAGGATTAGCAATGTTGAGCCTTTTAGGATATCTTCTTGGGAAAAAAAATGACTATTCAGGTCTTCTGTTCATTTTTTTAATCAGGTTGTGTTTTTATGCTTATTGAGTTGTATGAGCTGTTCATGTATTTTGGATATTAACCCCTTATCAGTCATATCATTTGCAAATATTGTCTCTTGTTTAGTACATTGTCTTTTCATTTTGTGGATGCTTCCTTTCCTATGAAAAAACTTTTAAGTTTAATTAGAACTCATTTGTTTATTTTTGCTTTTTTGGCCTTAGGAAATAGATACAAGAAATATTGTCATGATTCACATCAAAGAATGTTTCATGTTTTCTTCTAGAAATTTTATGGATTCCAGGCTTACATTTAGGTCTTTAATCCATGTTGTGTTTAATTTTGTACGTCATGTGAGAAAATTTTCTAATTTCATTTTGTTATATGTAGCTATCCAGTTTTCCCAGAATCACCTGTTGAAGTGACTGTCTTCTCCATTGTATATACTTATATTCTTTGTTGTAGATTAATTGACTATAGGTGTGTAGTTTTATTTTGGGCTTTCTATTCTATTCCATTGATCTATATGTCTGTTTTTGTGCTAGGATAATGCTGTAGATTATAGTATAGTCTGAAGTCAGGGAATGTGAAAACTCCAGCTTTGTTCTCTTTTCTCAAGATTGCTTTGGAATTTGGGTCTTTTGTGGTTCCATATACATTTTAGGATTATTTGTTGTAGTTCTGTGAAAAAAGTCCATCGATATTTTTATAGGGATTGCACTGAATCTGTAGATTGCTTTGGGTAATATGGATATTTTAACAATTTTAATTCTACCAATCTTAGAACATGGGATATCTTTCCATTTCTTTGTATCATCTTCTGTTTCCTTTATCAATATTTTATACTTTTCAGATTACAGGTCTTTCACCTACTTGTTTGTTTATTCCTAGTTATTTTATTCTTTTTGATGCAATTTTAAATGGGATTTTTTTTTTTGTTCTCTCTTTCTGATAGTTCATTATTAGTGTAGAGAAAAGCAACAGATTTCTGCATCCTGTAAGTTTACTAATTCATTTTTCAGTTGTAATAGTTTTTGGTGGTGACTTTAGAGTCATGTATATATATGTGTATATATATATATGTGTGTGTGTGTGTATATATATGTATATATTATCATGTCATCTGCAAATAGTGACAGCTTGACTTCTCTTCCAATTTAGATACTTTTTTATGGTCTGATTGCTGTGTCTAGGACTTCCAATACTATATTGAATAGAAGTGGTGCAAGTGGGCATCATTGTCTTGTTCCTGATTTTAGAGGAAAGCCTTTCAGCTTTTCACTACTCAGTATTATGTTGGCTGTAGGCTTGTCATAAATGGTCTTTATTATGTTGAGATATGTTCTCCCATACCAATTTTGATGAGATTTCTTATGAATGGATGTTGAATTTTGTCAAATGCTTTTTCTATGTCTATTGAGATTATCATGGGATTTTTATCCTATCTTTTGTTCATATGTTGTATCACATTGATTGATTTGCTGATATTAAACTATCCTTTCATCCCTGGAATAATTCCCACTTGATCATGGTGTATAATCCTTTTTATATCTTATTGAATTGTTTGCTAATGTTTTGTTGAGGATTTTTTCATCTGTATTCATCAGATTTATTGGCCTGTTATTTGCTTTTTTTGCAGTGTCTTTGCCAGGTTTTGGTATCAGAGTAAGGGTGGCCTTGTAGAATGGGTTTGGGAGTATTCCTTCCTCTTCAATTTTTTGGAGTAGTTTGAGAAGGATAGGTATTATTTCTTCTTTATATGTTTGGTAAAATTCCTTGTGAAGCCATCCAGTCCTAAACTTTTGTTTGCTGAGAGTTCTTCTATTACAAATTCAATTTCACTCCTAGTTATCAGTCTGCACAGATTATTTATTTTCTCCTGATTCAATCTTGGAAGACAGTGTGTTTCTAGAAATTTGTCTTTTTCCCAGGCTGTCCAATTGTTGGCATGTAACTGTTCATAGTATTTTCTTATGATTTTTTGGTATCTCTTTGATATTGGTTATTTCTTCTTTTTGATTTATTATTTTATTTGGGTCTGCTCTCTTTTCTTTTTGAGGAGCCTAGCTAAATGTTTGTTAATTGTATTTATCTTTTCCAAAATTAGCTCTTAGTTTCAATGATCTTTTCTATTCCTTTTTTGATCTCCATTTATTTCCTCTCTGATCTTTATTATTTCCTTCCTTCTGCTGATTCTTAGTTTGTTTTTCTTTTTTTTTGATTCCTTTAGATGAGAGGTTAGATTGCTTATTTGAGATTTTTCTTATTTCTTGTGTTATGCTTCTATAACTATAAACTTTACTATTACAATTGCTTTTGCTACATCCATAGATTTTGGAAAGTTGTTTCTATTTTCATTTATCTTGAGGTATTTTCTGACTTCCTCTTTGATCTCTTCATTGACCAACTGATTTTTTAGTAGCATGTTGTTTAGTCTCTATGTGTTTGTGTATTTCCCATTTTTCTTCCTGTAATTGATTTGTAGTTCCATACTGTTGTAGAGAGAAAATACTTGATATAATTTGTTGAGACTTGTTTTGTAGTCTAGTGTGTGATCTACCCTGGAGAATGTTCCATGTGCACTTGGGTAGAATGTGTATTCTGCTGTATTTGGATAGAATGTCCTGTAGATATGTTTTAAGTCCAACTGTACTATTGTCATTTAAGACTACTGTTTCCTTATTGATTTTCTTCTGTCTGGATGATCTGTCCATTGGCTTAAGTGGGAAGTTAGAATCCCCTAATGTGTTACTGTCAATTTCTTCCTTTATGTCTGCTAATATTTGCATTATATATTTAGGTGCTCCTGTATTAGGTGCATATGTTAATGAATGTTATGTGGCCTTCTTGTATTGATCCTTTTATCATTATATAATGTCCTTCTTTGTCATTTGTTATAGGTTTAGTTTTTTAAAGTCTGTTTTTCTGAGTATTGCTACCCTTGCTTTCTTGTCATTTCCATTTGCATGAAATATATTCTTTCATTTCCTCACTTTCAGTCTGTGTGTTTTTAGCCTTGAAATGAGCCTCTTTTAAGCAGAATAGAGATGGCTCTTGTTTTATGCAGTCAGCTACCATATGTTTTTTAATTTGACCATTTATTCTATTGGCATTTAAAGTGATTATGGATAGGTATGTAATTATCACCGTTTTTACTTGTTTTCTGGTAGTTTTTGTAGTTATTCTTTACCGTCTTCTTTTAGTTTCTTCCCTTGTGATTTGATCATTTTATTCAGTGGTATGCTTGTGTTCCTTTCTGTCTAGTTTATGTGTCTCTTATAGGGTTTTGATTTATGGTTACTTTGGGATTTGTATATATTGACCTATCTACTTGTTTTAAATTGGTAGTCATTTAAGTTCAAACACATTCTAAAAGATCTACATTTTTACTCCTCTCGACTCCATTTTGTGTCTTTGATGTCATATTTTACATTTTCATGTTTATCCCTTTACTGATTATTGTAGTTATAGTAGATCTTACAAGATTTTGTCTTTCAATCTTTGCACTAGCTCATTAAGTGGTTGATCCTCAGACTTTGTTATATATTTGCCTTTGCTAGTGGGATTTTATCTTTCCTATAGATATTCACTTTTTGTAATGTCCTTTTCTTTTCCACTTAGAGAAGACCTCTTAACATTTCTTTTAGGGTAGGGTTAGTATTGATGAACTCTTAGTTTTTGCTTGTCTGAGAAATACTTTATCTCTCCTTCAGCTCTAAATGATAACCTTGCTGGGCTGAAGATTTTTCCCTTTCAGCATTCTAAATACATCATGCCATTCCCTTCTGGCTCGCTAAGTGTCTGCAGAAAAATCAGCTGATAGCCTTATGGGGGTTCTCTTTTTCATATCTGTTTTTCTCTTGGTGTCTTTAGAATTCTCTCTTTAACTTTTGCCATTTTAATTATGATATGTCTTGGTGTTGCTCTTTTTGGGTTCATCTTATTCTGGACCCTCTGCGCATCCTGTACCTGAATATGTTTCCTTCTTCAGGTTAGGGAAAGTTTTCAGCCATAACTTTATCAAATATATTTGTTACCCTTTTCTCTCTCTCTTCTCCTTTTGGAACCCCTATAATGTGAATGTTGGTCCACTTGCTGTTGTCTTAGATGTCCTTACACTCTTCTCATTATTTTTCTTTTTCTGTTCTGAGATTGGGTGATTTCCATTATTCTCTCTTCCAGGTCACTTTACTGTTCTTTATCACTTAGTCTGTTTTTAATTCCTCCTAGTGTGTTTTTTATTTCAGTAATTGTATTTTTCAGTTCTAAGTAGTTCTTTTTTATATATTTTCTACTTCCTTGTTAAAATTTTCACTGTGTTCGTTTATTCTTTTCCCTAATTCAGTGAGCACTTTTTAAAAAAATTGATGCATTGAACTCTCTAGCTGGTAAATTATTTATTTCTGTTGTATTAGTTGTTGTTGTCTTTTCTTCCAGGGGTTTACTTTTGTTCTCCATTTCAAATAAATTCTTCTGTTTCTCATCCACTTCGCTGTCTCTGTCTCTATGCAATTAGGTGAAACAGTTAGCTACCCCAGTCTTGAAGAAATGTCCTCATGTGGGAGCATCCTATATAGTCAGTCTGTCCCCACTGGCTTTAGTGGGAGATGTGGATCTGTTATGAGCACAAGTCATGTCTTGCTCCTGGGTATTCTTGCAGCTGTCACCTTGTTAAGAGGCGGGGCTGGAGATGGAGGGGTGTGAGCCACCATTTCTCCTCTGCTCAGTAGCTAACACTATCACATTGGTGGTGGGAAGAAGCCCTGAGGGTCAGATCCGAACTGGCTTTCTTCCCTCTTAAGTGTGTGCTCTCACCTTTCCCAGAACCAGCTCCCTCTCCCTAGGGAGTAGCAGTGCCACAGCAAGATGGGATGGGTGGACACTCAGCCTGGGCCTGGCTGCAGGTTGTGGTGGCCCTGGACCTAGCCCAGATTGCTTCTGATGCACTATCTCCATAAGCACTAGTAATGACTGCCCCTGCTTCACTCAGATACCACTCCAGGTCTGAGCTGCCTTTGTCTCTTACAACTGAGCTCTCACTTTAGCTGATGGCTACCCTGCCCCTAGTGCAGAGCTGCACCACAGAGCAGGCACAGCTGTTTCAGGCACCTTGCATGGGCCTAGGTGTGGGCTGTGGTGGCCCTGGCTGCATTTAGAGTCTGGGAAATCTTCTGAATGCACTGCCTCTGTAAGTGCCAGTAATGGCTGTCTCCATCCTGCTCAGACACTGTTCTGGGTCTGGGCCAGTTCCATCCCTCCCAACTGAGCTCTCCCCCTGGTCGCAGCAGCCCTTGCCCCAGGCTGGAACTGTGTTGTGAAGCAAGTTGGGGAGTTACAGGCACTCAGCTAAGGCTGGGGTGTACGCCAGGGTGGTTGCAGGACACTGGTCATCATCCCATGCATTTTTAAGCTTCCTTCTTTGCCCTGTTTCAGGAGTAAGCAAATGTGTGTACCCTTATCATGGGCAGAGTCCAGGCTTCCCACACTCCTTCTGTTAATTCCACCAGCCCTCCAAACAGCCAAGGGGACTCGTATTCCCAGTGTCAGACCCCAGGCTGGGATACTCATTATGCAGCTCTAACCACTCCCCAGATCCTCTAATGGGTAGAGATCTCCACCCCTCCCATTCTGAGTCCCCTCCTAGGGGCACAGCTCCCAAGCTGATAGCTTCTCTTCCCTTCCTACCCAATTCCATGTGGATCCTTTTTACAGACTGAAATGTACAAGGGTCTCTCTGCCAGTCTCCATTAGTGAAAATTGCCCCACATGTAGATGTATTTTTGAGATGTTCATGGGGGGAGGTGAGTTCTGCATCCCCCTACTCCACCATATTTATATCTCTTCCCTAGTTGAGTTTACTTTAAATATTCTCTTTTATTTCCTATTAGTTTTAGGTACTAGCTTTGTTTAGGTACTAGCTCTAGGAATTATAGAGTTTAATCGAAACTTATCATAGTCTACATCAAATTAATATTATATTCCTTATATGTAATACAAAAACCTTCTAAGAGTATACATCCATTTCCCCCTCTCTTCTTTGTAGATTTGCATGTATTTTATTTATATATATATTAAAGCTCATACATATTGCTATTATTTTTGCTAAGAGGTCAAGAAGCATGTTCATTTTCTTTCTATATTCAATTTTTTATGGTATTTTCCATCTGCATTAAAAATTCTCTTTATTAATGTATTTTGTATTCTAGTTCATGTGGCAAAAATTTTGTCAGTTATTTTTTCTCTAAAAATATCTTTATATTTTTTTAATTTCTGAAGAATATTTTTTACTGTATAAGGAATTTGACAGTCCTATCTCACCTTCTTTGGCCCTTAAAACATTGTCTTCAGGCTTGTATTGTTTCGGTTAGGAATTCAGTGATATTCCTTTGTTTTGTTTCCAGGTATATAATGGGTCCTTTTTTTCTTTGGCTGTTTTTAATATTTTCTATTATCAAAGTTTTTCTGTAATTTGATTATGATATTCCACATATTTTTATTTTGTTAATTTGTTCCTATTCAGGTTGGAGTTTTTTGAGCTACTGAAAACACTAGGTTTATGAATTATATAAAATTTGAAAAATTTTATCCATTTAAAAATTTGTTTAAATGTTTTTTATGTCCTAATATTCTTCCCTATTTATCTGGGAATATAATTACAAATATGATAGAGTTATTGATACTGCCTAAATTTACTGATGCATTGTTCAATTTCTTTAAACCTTTATCTCTGATTTTATTTGGACAATTTTTGCTTCCAGTGGTTTCAAGTTTAGCTTTTATTTATTCTGAAATATCTCTTATAAAGTTAATCTTTTCAAAACATTTATCTATTTTTGACCCTTATATGAATGTTTTCAGACCTGTAATTTACATTTGGTTCTTATTTTATGTATTTTCTTTTCTTTTTTGTATTGATATCCCCATTTGCCTTTAAATCCTTAAACATAATTGTAAAAATTATTTTAAAATCTGTGTCAGCAAAATCCATTATGTTCATTATTTCTGAGTCTGTGGCTATTGACTGGCTTTTCTCTTATATCTAAGTTTAATAATTTGCTATTTTTGCTGCACTTTGCATATGTTAGTTTATTAATGTTTAGACTGTGTTGTCTTAAAAAAGGGAGAAGTTTTATTCTGGTAGGCAGTTAATTAACTTGCAGATGAGCTTAATATTTTTGAGCTTCTTTTTATATTTTACTGAGATAAGTCTAGTGTTACTTTACTTCTAAGGCTAAATAAGCCTTCTTTTTTTTTAACCCCATATTTTTTTCCAATTTTATTGAGAAATGATTAATATATAGCACTGTATACAATTAAGGCATACAGCATGAAGGTTTTGATATACATGTATTTAAAATTATTATAATAGGTTCTTCTAAAATTCATCATCTCATATAGATAAAATGAAAAGATGGAAGGAAAAAAAAGCAAAGAATTCTCCTTGTGATGAAACTTTTAGTTTAACTCTCCTAATAACTTCCCTATATATCTTACAGCAGTGTTAACTGTAGTCATTACATTGTATTATATATCCCTAATACTTGTTTCTCTTATAACTGGAACTTTGTATTTTTGAATAACTTCCTTCAGTTCCCCCTCCTCATGTCCTCTACTCTGGTAACCACAAATCATCTCCTTTCCTATGAGGTGATTTATTTTTGATTTCACATATAAATGAGATCATACAGCTTTTATCTTTCCTTATCTGACTTATTTCAGTTATCATAATGCCTCCAAGGTCCATCACTGTTGTCACAAAAAGGAGAAAATCCTCAATTATTAAGAATTATAGGGGCTTCCCTGGTGGCACAGTGGTTGAGAGTCCGCCTGCTGATGCAGGGGACACGGGTTCGTGCTCCAGTCCGGGAGGATCCCACATGCCGTGGAGCGGCTGGGCCCGTGAGCCATGGCTGCTGAGCCTGCGCGTCCAGAGCCTGTGCTCCGCAACGGGAGAGGCCACAACAGTGAGAGGTCAGCGTACCACAAAAAAAAAAAAAAAAAAAAAAAAAAAAAAAAAAAAAAAAAAAAAGTATATATATATACCATTGTTTCTTTAACCATTCATTCATCAGTGGACACACAGATTGTTTCTATGTATTGACTATTGTAAGTAATGCTACTATGAACAGAGGGGCAGATATCTTTTTGAGTTAATGCTTTCATTTCCTTTGGATATATTCCCAGAAGTGGAATTGCTGGATCATATGGTAAATCTATTTTTAATTTTTTGATGATCCTCCACAATGTTTTCCATTATTGCTGCACCAATGTACATTCCCACCAAAAATGCATGAGGGTTTCCTTTTCTCTACATCCATACTGGTGTTTGTTATCTCTTGTCTTCTTAAGACAGCCATTATAACAGGTGTAAGGTGACATGTCATTGTGGTTTTAATTTTCCTAATGAGTAATGATATTGAGCAACTTTTCATGTTCTTGTTGGCCTTTTGTATATCTTCTTTGGGAAAGTGTCTATTCAGGTCCTTTCCCCATTTTGTAATTGGGATATTACTTCTTTTGCTATTGAGTTCTATGAGTTCTTTGTACTTTGGATATATGGTTTGCATATATTCTTTTCCCATTCCGTAAGTTTTCAATTCACTTTGTTAACATTTTAATTTTGCTATGCAGAACCTTTTTACTTTGATTCATTCAACTTAATTATCTTTGATTTTGTTGCTTGTACTTTAGGTGTCATATACAAAAACTCATTACAAACACCCATGTCAAGGACCTTTATTCCTATGCCTTCTAGGAGTTTCATATTTTCAGGTCTTATATTTAAGTGTTTAAACTATTCCAAGTTAATTTTTGTGAGTGGTGAAAGACAGGCGTCCAGGAGTCATTCATTTATATGTGAATGTCTAATTATCCCAGCACTATTTGTTGAAGAGACCATCTTTTTTCCTTTGAGTATTCTTAGCTCCATTGTCAAATATTGTTGACTGTATATGCTTGGTATTGTTTCTGGGAACTCTATTGTGTTCCACTGGTCAGTTTTTCATTTTTTATGACAGTACCATACTGTTTTGATGACTATAGCTGTATAGTATATATTTGTATCAGAAAGTATGATACCTCCTGCTTTGTTCTTTCTTTTTTTTTTTTTTTTTTTTTTGGCTATTCAGGGTCTTTTTGGTTCTTTTTGGATTTTAGGAATGTTTTTCTACTTCTATAAAATATGCCATTGGAATCTCAATAGAGATTGCATTGAGTCTATAGATGGCTTTTGGTAGTATTGACATTTTAACAGTATTAATTCTTCCAATCCATCAACATGTATTACCTAACCATCATTTACTTGAGTCTTCTCTGATTTATTTCATCATTGTCTTACAATTTTCATTGCACAGATCTTTCACCTCCTTGGTTAAAGTTATTTCTAAGTATTTTATTGGTTTTGATACTATTGCAAATGGGATCAATTTCTTTATTTCTTTTTCAGAAAACTCACTGTTAGTGTGTAGAAGCACTACTGATTTTTGTATGTCAATTTTGGATGCTACAGCTTTACTGAATTCATTGATTAGACCTAACTGATATTTGGCTCTTTAGAATTTTCTATATAAAATTATATCACTTGCAAATAGATAAAACTATACTTCTTCCTTTTCAGTTCTGGTGCCATTTATTCCTTTTCTTGGCTGAATGCTCTAGCTAGGACTTCTGGTACTGTGTTGAATAGGAGTGGTGAGAGTGGGTACCCTTGTCATGTTCCTGATTGTAAGGGAAAAGCTTTCAACATTTCACCCTTGAGGACAATGTCAGCTGTGGGCTTGTCATACATAGCCTTTAATATGCTGATATATGTTCCTTCTATGCCTAAATTTTTTAAGAGATTTTTTTTTTATCATGAATGGATGTTGAATTTTGTCAAATGCTTTTCTGCATCTATTGAGATGATATGATTCTTTTATTCTATTAATGTGATGTATCATATTAATTGATTTACGTTTGCTGAATAATCCTTGTATCCCAATGATAAATCCCACTTGATCATGGTGAATTATCCTTTTAATGTGCTGCTAAATTTTGGTTTCCTAGTATTTTATTGAGAATTTTTTGCATTGATTCTCAGTAGGAATATACTCATTAGGAATACATGCTGATAATTTTGTATCTAGTAGTGTCTTTTTCTGGTTTGGAGATCAGAGAATGCTGACCTAGAAAAATGAGTTACGGAATAAGTGAATATTCCCATCCCTTTGATTTTTTTGGAAGAGCTGGAGAAAAATTGCTGTTAATTCTTTAAATGTTTGGTAAAATTCACCAGTGAAGCCATCTGGTCCTGGGCTTTTTTTTTTTTTTTTTTTTTTTCTTAATTTTGATTACTGACTAAATTTCCTTACTAGCAATTGGTCTATTCAGATTTTCTATTTCTTTCTGATTTAGTCCTGGTAAGTTGTATGTTATTAAGAATTCTTCCATTTTCTAAGTAGTCCACTTTGTTAGTGTATAGTTGCTCATAGGATCCTCATGATTCTTTCAATTTTGGTGGTATCAGTTGTAATGTCTGTTTTCATTTATAATTTTGTTGCTTTAGATCCTGTTTCCTTGGTTAGCCTAGTTAAAGGTTTATCGATTTTGCTTATCTTTTCACAGAACCAGTTCTTAGTTTGGTTAATCTCTTCTGGTTTTTTTTGTTCTCTATTTCATTTATTTTTGCTCTAGTCTTTATTATTTCATTTCTTATGCTAATTTTTCACTTTTTTTTCTAGTTCATTAGCATGTAGTTAGCTTGTTTATTTGGTATCTTCCTTGCTTCTTAATATAGGCATTTATTGCTATGAACTTCCCTTTTGGAACCACTTTTGCTGTATCCCACAGATTCTGGTGTTTTGTGTTTTCTTTTTTTGTCTCAAACTTTTAAATTTCCCTTTTATTTTTTTTATCCATTGGTTTTCAGAAGAGTGCTGTTTAGTATCCATGTGTTTCTGAATTTTCCAGTTTTCCTCTTATTATTGATATCTAGTTTCATTCTATTGTAGTCGGAGCAGATAATTCACATGATTTCAATGTTCTTGAATTTTCTAAGACTTGTTCTGTGGCCTAACACATGCTCAATGGTAGAAAATATTCTATGTGAGCATAGAAAAAAATGTGTTTCTGTTGTTGTTGGATAGAATGTTCTGTATATGTCTTTCACTTTGACCTATAGTGTTCAAATCCATTGTTTCCTTATTGATACTTTGTCTGGACTATCTATCCATTGTTGAGAGTGGCGTATTAAAATCCCCAACTATTACTGTATTACTGTTTATTTTTCCTTTTATCTCTGTTAGTTTTTATTTTATATATTTAGATGCTCTGATGTTGGGTGCATAAATATTTATAAATTGTTACATCTTCTTGATGGATTAACCCTTTTAACTTTATGTAATGACCTTTTTGTCTCTGTCACTATTTTTAGTTTAAGTCTGTTTTGTCTGATATAACTACCTCTGCTTTCTTTTTGGCTGCCATGTGTTTGAAATGACTTTTTTCATTTCTTTACTCTCAGTCTATGTGTGTCATTAAGGCTAAAGTGAGTCTTTTGTAGGCAGCATATCATTGGATCCAGGATTTTATTTTTTATAAATTTAGCCTTTATATTTCCTTTAATTGAAGAATTGAATCCAATTATGTTTAAAATAATCATTGATAGGTAAGGATTTACTAACGGATTTTTGGTTATAGTTTTCTGGTTGTGTTGTAGATCCATAGTTTATTTTTCTTTTCTCTGTCTTTTTTGTGTGTTATGTTATCTTTTGGTATCAGTATGCTTTGACTTCTTTATCATGTTATTTTGTGTAATTGCTACAGACTTTTCACTTGTGTTACCATGAGGCTTAAACAAAACATCTTAAAATTATAGCACCATATTTTAAGTGATAACTTAATTTCAATAGAATTCCTAAACTTTACACTTTTAATTCTCCTCCTCCTCACATTTTATAACATTGCTATTAAAATTTACATAGTTTTATATTGTATAATTAATAATTGCAGATTACTGCAGTTATGATTATTTTTACTGCATTTGATTTTTTAGCTTTTAATCTAGAGTTGTAAGTGAATTATGCACTACCATCACCAAATTATGGAGTCTAACTTTGACTATATATTTACCATTGTCATTGAATTTTACACTACATTTTCCTCTTTTTGTATGCTAATTAGCATTCTACTACTTCCTGTCAAATAGTTCCTTTATGATATGTTGTAAGGTAGGTATTGTGGTAATCAACTTCCTCAGCTTTTGTTAGTTCAGAAAAATCTTTACTCTCCTCTATTTCTGAAGGCAATCTTTTCTGGGTATAATATTCTTTGTTATGTTTTACTTTTGATAGTTTGAATATGTGTTCCCATTTTCTCCTGGTCTGATATATTTCTGTTGAGAAATCTGCTGATAGTCTCTTGGATGCTCCCTTGTATGTAACTTCTCTTTTCTTTTGCTGCTTTTAAAATTGTTCTTTGTGTATTACTTTTTAAAACAAATTGTATTGGTGTATAGTTGATTTACAATGTTGTGTTAGTTTCAGGTGTATAGCAAAGTAAATCAGTTATAATATATCCACTCTTTTTTAGATTCTTTTCCCATATAGGCAATTACAGAGTATTGAGTAGAGTTCCCTGTACTATAGAGTAAGTCCTTATTAGTTATCTATTTTATATATAGTAGTGCATATACATCAATCTCAATCTCCCAGTTTATCCCTCCCCCACCCTGCCCTTTCCTCCTTGGTAACCGTAAGTTTGTTTTCTACATCCATAACACTATTTCTGTTTTGTGAATAAATTCATTTGTACCATTTTTTAGATTCCACATATAAGCAATATCATATGATATTTGTCTTTCTGTGTCTGACTTCATGCAGTATGACAATCTCTACATCCATCCATGTTGCTGCAGTGACATTATTTCATTCATTTTTATGGCTGAGTAATATTCCATTGTATATATGTAACACATGTTCTTTATCCACTCCTCTGTCAATGGACATTTAGGTTGCTTCCATGTCTTGGCTATTGTAAATAGTGCTGCAATGAACATTAGGGTGCATGTATCTTTTTGACTAATGGTTTTCTCTGGATATATGCCCAAGAGTGGGACTGCTGGATCACATGGTAGTTCTATATTTAGCTTTTTAAAGAACCTCCATACTGTTCTCCCTAATGGTTGTACCAATTTACATTCCCACCAACAGTGTAGGAGGGTTCCCTTTTCTCCACACACTCTCCAGCATTTATTGTTTGTAGATTTTTTGATGATGGCCATTCTGACTGCTGTGAGGTGATACCTCATTGTGGTTTTGATTTGCATTTCTCTAATAATTACTGATGTTGAGCATCTTTTCAAGTGTTTGTTGGGCATTTGAAGGTCTTCTTTGGAGAAATGTCTGTTTAGATCTGTCCATTTTTTGACTGGGTTGTTTGGTTTTTTAAATATTGAGCTGCATGAGCTCTTTGTATACTTGGGGATTAATCCCTTTTTGGTTGCTTCATTTGCAAATATTTTCCCTATTCTGTGGATTGTCTTTTTGTTTTGTTTATGGTTTCCTTTGCTGTGCAAAAGTTTTTTAAGTTTAATTAGGTCCCATTTGTTTATTTTTGTTTTTATTTTCATTACTCTAGCAGGTGGATCCAAAAAGATACTGCTGGAATTTATTTCAGAGAGTGTTCTGCTTATGTTTTCCTCTAAGAGTTTTTATAGTATTCAGCCTTACATTGAGTTCTTTAATCCATTTTGAGTTTGTGTGTGTGTGTGTGTGTGTGTGTGTGTGTGTGTGTGTGTGTATGATGTTAGAAAGTGTTCTAATTTCAATCTTTTACAAGTAGCTGTCCAGTTTTCCCATCACCTCTTATTGAAGAGACTGTCTTTCCTCCATTGTATATTCTTGCCTCCTTTGTCATAGATTAATTGACCATAGGTGTGTGGGTTTATCTCTGGACTTTCTATCCTGTTCCATTGATCTCTGTTTTTGTGCCAGTACCTTACTGTGTTGATTACTGTAGCTTTATAGTATAGTCTGAAGTCAGGGAAACTGATTCCTCCAGCTCCGTTTTTCTTTCTCAAGACTGCTTTGAATATTCTATGATTTTTGACAATTTAATTATGCAGTCATCCCTTGGTATCTGCAGGGAATTTGTTCAATGATCTCCTGCAGATATCAAAATTTGCAGATGCTCAAGTCCCATATATAAAATGACATAGCACAATCAATCTTACATATCCTCGGATGTGGACCCTTCAAGATATGGAGGGCTGACTATATTGTGCCCTGTTGTAACCCTATTCAAATTCACCTATTTGGTGTCCTTTGGGCTTCACTGGTCTGAATGTCCATTTATCTTCCAAGATTCAGAAAGATTTCAGCCATTATTGCTTTAAATATACTTTTAGTCTCTCTCTTCTCCTCCTGAAATTTTCATAATGCACTATTGTTTCTTTTCATTTTGTCCTATTAATCTTGTAGGCTTTCTTCACTCTTTTTTACTTCTTTTAAAAAAATTTTTGCTCCTCTGACCAGATAATTTCTAATATACTTTCCTCCAGGTTTCTGCTACTTCCTTATGCATGGTCGAGTTTGCTTTGGAAACCCTACTGAATTCTTTAGTTCAGGTATTGTATTTTTCAACTCTTGAATTTCTGGAGTTTTTTCTTTTTTGTTTTTAGATGATTTCTATTGCTTTGTCAAACATCTCACTTTATTCATATATTGTTTCCCTATTTTCATTTAGTTTTCTGTGTGTTCTTGAGGTTCACTAAATGTCTTTAAGAGGATTTTCTAAATTCTTTGTCTGAGAGTTTATAGATCTCCATTTCTTTGAGATCAGTTGTTAGATTTTTATTAGTTTTATTTGGTTTTCATGATCCTTGATTCCTTACATTTTTATCTGGGCATTTGAGTAATCAGTTTTCTCTCCAGACTTTACAGGTTTGCTTTTATAGAGACAGATCTTCACCAGTCTGCTTGGTTTGGATTCTAGGGTGTGTCTGCTGGTAATGTCCTTGGGCAGGTGGGGACTACTATTATGGTCTCTGTTGGGTGAGGCAACTGTTTGAGCTTTAGGTCAGGGATGGTGGGGACGGGTGTGCCACTGACTGAGGACAGTTGGATAGAACTGCTGGCTTGGCTACCTACATGAGTGGGGCTGTAGGACTAGCTCCAGTTGCCTGTATCATCTGGTCATGCTTACTAGATGGTTGAAACTAGGTACTACATTCCCTAGTATATTGGGCTATGAATTAGCTTTACTCCACTGGTTGGGCATCAGGACATGACCCAGGGCCCATGTGGATCATTGTTTGGGGACTCGAATCAGGTAAGAGTGTGCAATGAATTCCACTGATTTTGCTCTGCAGATGGGAGAAGCGATGGGATGTGCTTTCTCTTCAGGTGCTATTGTAAGCAGGGCTACTGGATGAGCTACACAGCTTCTTGTATGCTCTGGTTATGTTCCCTGGTCAAGTAGGCTGGAGGCTATATTCAGCAATGAGTGTGGTTACAAATTAGTTTTCCTTCCTGTGTGCAGTGGGAGAAGCAGCTCTAAAGCCTGTAAAGCTCTTTGCTTTTGTCGTAACTCAAGCCAACCCACATCCCAAGTTCCTTGGCCAAACAGGTCCATTGGGTTTGCTCTGCAAACTATCAACTCTGCCTGTTCACCTCTTAGCTTGAGTGACACTTGGTGGCACAGCTTCCAGGTGTTCTCAATAGCCCTTTTGGTCAGATGGGGCCAGCAGCCACAGCAGGTGGGGTTATGTCTCAGCTCCCTTCAGTGGGCAGGAAGAGGAAGGTATATTCTAGGAAATTCTCTACTTCCCAACAGGTTCTCCATTTGGGGGTGGTGGTCAGGAACTACCCTCATCCTTGGCTACGACTTAATGCTCCTGCCCTTTTGTAGCAGGGGAACTCCCCACACCTGATATTGACTTTGCTCTGTGGGTGATCAGCTCTGCCTACCAACTTCTAGGCTCAAGACTTGATGGGCTATACATCTTCCAGGTATTCTCCCAGCTCCTCTGGTCAAATATGGCCTGGAGACATTCATTACAGCAGGTTGGGCTGTGACTCAGCTCCTTGCCTTGGCATGGGCAAAGGAGGCTCTAGGGCTGGCTAAACACCTTGTTTGAGGATCCTAATCAGACAGATCTGTACCCTGCCAAGTCCCCTCGTCAGAGTGTACTTGGTTCTCCAGATAAGCAAAGCTGCCTGTTGGGATTATTACTTGGGCACTATAAGTATGAACTCTATCTGCCAAGATACATGTACTGGTTATTGTAAACTCCTCCCCCTTTCTCCATCACAGTCAGATTCCCAGGGTTAAGCCCTACAAATTCCCCTGCAATCCCCATGGGGTAAGATCAGTGTAGGGACACCCACAAGTTATCCACAATGCTGAGGTAATATGATTGTTCCCCAAGGCTCTCTTTTCCACTGGAGAATCCAGAGGCTAAGGAGAGATCTCTTTATGTGGTAAACAGACTGCACTGGTCTGGGAGAGGGGCAATGCAGTCAATATGTAGGCACTTCTCTTACCCTTATAATGTACTGTGTCTTGACCTCTGTAGTGCAGGAGAGTACTTTAGCCTCATCCCCATTTTCTAGGATTCTGTCAGTGATGTTTTGTTCTTGATTAGTCATTAGTTGTTCTTGTGACCAGGAGCAAATTCAGAAATAACCTATCCTGCCATCTTAGAGATGTCAGTCCCCAAGCCTTATTCTCAATCCACTGTCCTTCTGAGAGTTTACAGAATATCTGATGTGATAATCTCTTCCCTTTGGTTCATGGGAATTTGAACAGTTCTGTCTAAACCCAAGCAATTGTGTAGCTCACAGCTCTCCAATAGGTTTTCTTTCTAAGGTAGTTTTCTTTCTAAGGTAGTTTTCTTTCTTTTCCTGTTCTTTCCTTTTTTCCTTTCCTTACCTTTCCTTTCCGCCCCCCTTTATTTCTTTATTTTTTTTCTTTTGGTTTTGATGTAGTTGGCTTTACAGAATCTCCCCCTGTAACTTCTCAGCTTAGTATTTAGCTAAAGACAGAACAAATTCTATGCATATCTCTAGAGCTGCTTCTTCTTATAATTCCTTCTCTAATTCTTTGCCCAATAACCTGAATAGTCCAGATGCCTCAATAACCTGAACATTGATCTCTGTGGCTTCAACTCTGTGATTTCCTGCTTTGTTTGGACCTGCTGCACTCAAGAAAGTGTCTCTACACATAAAGCTGAGATTATAGAGCCATCTGACAGTTTTTCCTTCTCTCAGTGAGAGCAGAGCTGTGTTGCCTGTCATACAATATTTGAAAATAGTTATTACGGTTATTTGTTAGGAGAGCTTAGTTGCTACCGGTTTTGCCATTTTAATCAGATATGGATATCTATCTATCTATCTATCTATCTATCTATCTATCTATCTATCTATCTATATATATTTTTTTCCCTAGTGCTTGGGGTTGAGCCTAAGACCTTTTTATTGGTTTGTCCAGTGGATTTCCCTATATTTTTAAAGTGAGCTTTTCAACCAATTATCTTGACAAAATAAACAGGTTTTCTTAGTTTTTGAGCAGTATTTTTTTTTTGATATATGGGCATTCTTGAAAATACCCTTTATAAATAATGACAGTATCCAATAGGGAAAAATGAATATATTTCTTGTCATTGGATTATCCTAATACTATAATTAGGGTTTATGGTATAATGTCATTACTGAAAAAAGAAATAAAACTTTCAGAATATTGTCTGTCATTTCTCATTAATGTAGTATTCCAATAATCACAATAATTATTGGACCTTTCACATTATGTATATTGGTGAAAATTAGTGTTCTGTCCTTTATTTGGTTATGTTTGGAGGTAAAGTCATGAACAGCTAACCTTTACAAAATAGGCTACTGAAATATTCATATATGGGTAAGAAATAGTGAGTAGTTGCCTAAATCCAAAAGTTGTATACCCAATTTCTATTCCTACAACATGTTTCATGAACTAGTTAAAAACAAAGAAAACAAAACAAATCCATGGAAATATTGTGATGGTTACTTTAAATGGTCAAATTGGCCAAGGACGCAGATATTTGATCAAACACCAATCAGATGTTGCTGTTAAGGTATTTTCTAGATCATATTAACAGTTGATTTCCTAGACTTTGAGTAAAGCAAGTGACTCTCCATAGGATGGGCAGGACTCATCCATCAGTTGAAGGCCTTAACAAAAAAAGACTACAGTTGATCCTTGAACAACATGAGTTTAAACTGTGTGGGTCCACTTATATGTGGATTTTTTTCCAATAAATATGTAGTATAGTACTACATAATCTTTGGTTGGCTGAATCTGTGGATGCAGAACTACATATGTGGAGGTCCGACTATGAAGTTGTATGCAGATATTCAAATGCCCTGGGGGTTACACCCCTGATCCCTGTGTCAACTACAGAGGTAGAATGAGAATACACTTTTTAAAAATTTAAATCCTTTTTCTGTGTATTTTGCTGCCCTTTGTGAATAAATATGAAGCATCTGATACATCAGTAAATGTCAAAATGTGTGTGTCAGTGTGTGTGCTGGGAAAAAGGAACAAATAGTATTAATATTAGTTGTTTCTAATGACTCTCAAAGGAACTAAAGGCTAAGTGAAATTCTGTGCATGAGTGTGCTTAAAAGATATAGCTCTGGTCATCATGATTAATACCATGTCATAATATTTCAGATTGTTTTCAATGAAATTTAAAGATAGAGATAATGTCATACCTATTTTAAGTATGCTATTGCATACTCATAATTAGCCCCAAAGTGAAGATAGGTAGGTTTACTTTTGCTGCCATTTGTTTTTTAAATGAGAATATTTCACCAACAAGAGTAGGATATTCTGATTGTCTTCAAATAAGAGAAATAAACTCTACTTCATAATTTACTTCTACCTTGTTACCTAGTAGAATATCATTTATTTCTTAGAACCTGTTTTCTATAATAAATGATATAAATCATGATCCTCATCTTTCTACAAAGTTGAAATATGCAAAGACTAACTGAAAGGTTGCCTTCACCTGTTTTATTTTCATGGGAATTATTTAAGCAACACAAATACAGTTTCTTTTTTTAATTGGCAGAGAAGCAATCAAACTGAAGCAAATCAATTTATAAACCTGTAGGATAATAAAATATAGATATAAATCCACTGAAACACATTCAATTAATATTCACATCCTCTGCACATATTTGGAATCATTTTTTGCTCATATGCAGCTAACACTAATCCTCTATCCATAGCCACATATAATGCCAATACAGGCATCTGGAGGTTTAGCAGTCCTCTTCTGTTTTTTCTTTCTTTTATTTTATTTTTCTCCAGGCTCTTCAACTTTTACCTGTTTCATTGACTCCACTAAGCTTCTCCTAAGCTTTCTAGGTTTGACAAAGTTATCCTCTGGCTTGTTTTTACCAGCTATCGTGACTCATAGTGCAATTTAAGCCTCTGTTGCACACTATTGTAAATCCAGGTAATGAAAGCCACAAACTTTTCACAAGCATTATGAAGCTGACATCTGTCAAGATAAATATTGTGCAGTCAGTAAGAAGGATATGGTTTAGAGGGCTCAGTTAACCTTGATATGTCATTAAAGAACGCTTTAGATGTCCCTTCAAAGTATAGTGATTTTGTATGTTACTGTTCTGTAAAAATTGCAGAGTAGTATTATGTCTTTAATAAGTAATAGTTTAAGTTTTAAGAATATGTGTGTTGGAGAAAAAGGATTAATTTTTTCCTAAGCCCATCATTACAAAAAACAACAGTAAGATTTTATAGGTAATTTCTACTTATGTTTTGGTATATTTCATTATAATAGTAATTAATACATATATTTAAATAAAATATACACATATGTGAAAATAGAAATATGAGGAATATCATGATTATTTCTACCATCAAAAACCTCTTAATTTTATTTAGTTAGACTTTATATCCTTCCAATATCCTTTTATTTTTAGGTTGAACACTATATGAAAACCTGCATCTTATTTTTCAGTAAAATTTATGTCAAACATAATCATGTTAATCTAAATGCTAACATAAAGTTATGCTACTGCTTTCTGGATATTACTGACAGAAGGAGTTCACAGAGTGCTTTAATTACAACTGATACGACAACTATAAAAATAGGTTCTAACATTGATCATTTCCTATAGATCAGACTGCTAAATGAAGTATATATAATGAGATAATTCTAATGTAATCCTAATGCTGATCCCATTGGCCATATTATTATATGTATATATATAAATAATTTATTATATTCAATATATGTAAATTATTATATAAATGTGATAACCAACATGATATCATTATAGCTCCTCTATGTTATATATAAGAAGCCAAAGATTAGAGGAGTAAAAGAAACTGGTTGAGACGACACACCCAGTAAGGGGAGGAGCTGGCACTTGAATAGGGTCTTGTAAACATCTATAGAATTATTTCCTGTAATATTCTACCATATCTAACAACATTTTTTATTTGTAGACTTGTAGACTTTTTGAATATAGTCATTCTAACAGGTGTGAGGTGATATCTAAATGTTGTTTCGATTTACATTTCTCTAATAATTAGTGATGTTGAGCATCTTGTTGTATGCGTATTAGCCATCTGTATGTCTTTTGTAAAGAAATGTCTATTCATGTCTTCTGCAAAATTTTTGATTGGGCTTTATTTTTGATATTGAGTTGTATGAGCTGTATATATATTTTGGATATTAACCCCTTGTTGGTCACATAAATTTCAAATATTTTCTGCCATTCCATAAGTTTTCATTTTGTTGATGGTTTCCTTAGCTGTGCAAAAGTTTTTAAGTTTGATTACAACTGATTTTTTGTTTGTTTTTATTTCTTTTGCCTTAGGAGACAAGTCCAAAAAAATTACTATGATTTATGTCAAAGAGTGTTCTGTCTATTCCTCTTCTAGGAGTCTTATGGTTCCAGGTTTTTAAACCATTTTGAGATTTTTTTTTGTATATGGCAGGAGAAAATGTTATAATCTATTGTTTTACATGTAGTAGTCCAGTTTTCCCAGCACCAATTGTTTAGAAAACTGTATTTTCTCCATCGTATATTCTTGTCTCTGTTATTGTAGACTAATTGACCCTAGGTGCTTGGGTTTTCTGTTCTGTTCCACTGACTGTGTCTGTTTTTGTGCCAGTACTATGCTATTTTGGTTATTATAGCTTTGTAGTACACTCTGAAGTCTGGAAGGGGTATACCTCCAGCTTTGTACTTTTTTCTCAAGATTGCTTAGGCAGTGCAGGGTCTTTGGTGGTTCCAATGAATTTTAGGATTATTTGTTTTAGTTCTGTGAAAAATATCATGGGTATTTTGAGGGAGACTGCATTAAATCTGTAGATTGCTTTGGAAAGTATGGCCATTTTAACATTTTAATTCTTTTGTATGTACTTATTGCCATTTTATTACTTGTTTTCCAATAGTTTTTGGTAGTTCTTCTCTGTTCATTTCCTCTTTTTTGTTTCTACCATTGTAGTTTGATAACTTTCTTTAGTAGAATGATGGGGTTTCTTTCTTTTTAAATGTCATATATCTATTGTAGGTTTTTGATTTGTCGTCACCATTGGGTTCATATATGTTGACCAATAATTAAATCTACTTGTTTTACAACTTGTAGTAATTTAAGTTCAAACACATTTTGAAGGATGTACAATTTTTACCCCTTTCCCCCACATTTTGTTTTTTTGATGTTATATTTTACATCTTCATGCTTACCCCTGAATTGTTTTGTAATTATAGTTGCTTTTACATTTTTTGTGTTTTAATCTTCATACTAATTTACTGTAGTAATATTCAGTCCTAACTGTATATTTACCCTTCCTAGTGGGATTTTCCCTTTCCTACAGATTTTTATTTTCTATTTAGAGAAGACCCTTCAATATTTTTTAGAGTAGTTTTTGTGTTGATGAATTCTTCTAGTTTTTGCTTTAATGAGAAGTTCTTTATCCTTCCTTCTATTCTAAACAATAATCTTGCTGGGTAGAGTATTCTAGGTTGCTGCTTTTTCCCTGTAGTTCTTTGAATATATCATGCCAATCCCTCTGGCCTGCAAAATTTTTGCAGAGGTAACCTTAATGGAATTCTCTTGTATGTGACTCTGTTTTTCTTATTCTGCCTTTAGAATTCTCCCTTTATCCTTTACGTTTGCCACTTTAATTATGATATGTCTTGGAGTGAGTCTGCTTGGGTTCATCTTGTTTGGGACCCTCTGTGCTTCCTGGACCTGGATATCTGTATCCTTCTTTAGGTTTGAGACGTTTTTAGTCATAATTTCTTCAAATACATTTTCAATCCCCTGCTCTCTTTCTTCTCCTTCTGAGATCCCTATAATGTGAATACTGACACATTTAATTTTATCCCAAAGATCTCATAGATTGCTTTCATTTTTCCTCGTCCTTTCTGCTGTTTGATTGGATGATTTCCATTATTCTATTTTCCAGATCACTTAGCATTCTTCTGTATCACTTAGTCTGCTATTTATTCCTTCTAGAGTATTTTTTATTTCAGATATTGAAAAATCTGTTTTTGATTGGGTATTCTTTATTGTTTCTAGTTTCTTTTTAAAATGTCCTGTGTTTAAATCTATGTTTTTCCCCTAATTCAGTCAGCATTTTTATTACCAATATTTTGAATTCTTTTGCTAGTGAATTATTTGTTTTATTTTGTATTTTTTCAGGGTTTTTCTCTTGCTCTTTCAATTGAGAGTAGTTCCTCTGCCTTCTCATTTTACTTATTCTTCTCTGCCTCTGTGAATTTATGTGGAATAGTAACCTACAATGGTCTTGAAGGGGTGTTCTTATTTGGGAGCATTCCTATGCAGATTGTTTGTTGAATGCCTTTGGTTGGAAGGCTGGATTTGATGTAGATGTCAGTCATGTCTTTCCTCAGCATCTGCTGGAGCTTTGACTTTGGTAGGGTGTGGTTCTGGACATGGAGGAGCTACAGCCTGTGCATTGTGTATGATGGGAGTTCCTCTCTTCTCAGTGGCCGTCACTGCCCTGGTAGAGGTGGGTTATGATTTGAAGCTGTTAAAATGGAAGCCCTGTGGGTAAGGTTTGAGCTGGCTCTATTCTCTTTAAGTGTGACTTATCCCTTCTCCCTGCACCAGTACCTTGATCCAAAGGAGGGAAGTGCTAAAGCAAGTGGGACTCATGTGCCTACAGAGGTCTGATGCTCTGCCCATGTAGTTTTGCAGCTCTGCCCAGACACAGCGCATGGTTGAATCTTTTCCTCAGTCATGGACATCTCAGATCTAGTATTGAGCTGTGGCATGGAGTGCGTGGGGCCTGATTGTTCACTTGGCTTTGGCTCTGGCACACAGCAAAACAGATACAGGATACCCTGCAGGTGTGAGAAGTCTGGGCTACTTCTGAGACACCACTTAAGTAAGTGTGAACAATTGCTGCCACAGCCCCATTTGGGCTCCACCCAGGACCAGGTCGCTTCTGTGTCCCAAGGTCAAGTCTTTTCCTAGGACCTGGCCACCCTAGATCCAGTGCCACACTGTGGCATAGACTGAGTGGGGTCAGGGTGTTTGCTTGGCTCTGTCTTGGGAGTGTGGCAAGGTGGGGAGCATGGTAAGGTGGTCATGAGAAACCTGGCAGTAAATAGGGCAGACCTCTGTCTGCCACAACTGGGGGCAAGCCAGCTCCCATGCACTCCTCAAGAGTGGAGTCCAGGCTTCTCCAGCCTTTCTGTCTCAGCAATTCTCCAACCAGCCAAGGGGACTTGTCTCCTTTGTGTAGCACCCCACGACTGGGATGCCCAGTCTGTGGCTTGACCCACTCACTCCCTAAGATGGGGATCCACCTATGCAACCTCTTTTTTCCACTGAGTCCCCTCATAGAACTTGATCACTTTTCTTCTCATCCTACCTTATTACATGTTTATCTTTGTTAGAGCCTTGGTTGCACAGGAGTCCTTATCCTAGTTTCCAGTTGGTTTTCATTGAGAATTCTACCACATGTAGATGTATTTCTGATGTGTTCATGGGGGGAGGTGAGATCCATGTCCTCCTACTCTGCCATCTTGATCTTTCCTCCTCCAAGTTAGTCTACTTTTTAACACAGGTTGGTAGAATGAGGAAATGATATTAAGAAAAATAATAATTTAAGTAGTCTAACATTAAAATGCTATTTTAACTATCATCCCCGATCTCATTTAAACCAACCAACCAAGAAAGCTATTACACAAGGCAAAGAGTCAGTGAGACCTCAGCCTTTCACTTGCCTTACTATCTTTTGGAGCTATGTATGATAGCATAATATCCTAAAACCAAAAGCAGAACTCAGAAAGAAGTGGTCAGGATAATTACCATTCTATAAAATCGATTGCATCAGAAATACCAAAGCAATAAGTTACAGTGTGCAGTTCCAGACTAGTTCAGATTTACCTTGTGCTACATGCATGCTGCCTCAATCTTGTGTCACATCTTCTTATTTGTGCCTGTGACTTTCACAATGTATGCAAACACAACTTGATCAGGGACAACACTTAATATACTGTGGACAGGAGCTGGCGGAAAAATGCTCCAGCTTCAATCCTTGAGAAGACAATAATGGGATCATTTCTATATGTGTCAGGAGACCTCCATAGAAATTTCTTAACACATCCTTATTGCTGGTTTCTCCTAACCTGTCTCATGCCCTCTTATCCATTTCTTTGTTTCTTGTAATCACTCACTTCCCAAATAAACTATCTGCACACAATTCTTTTTCTAAGGCTCTGCTTTTAAAAAAAACACAAATCACAATATTCATCATGTATTTATATTCATCATGTATTTATTGAGTTAATTATTTTAAAACCTTCTCCTTCCCTTAGAAAAGGTATTTATACTTAATAAAAGGAAATGAAAGATATTTATCTACATCTCTTTATCCATCATATATATATATATATATATATATACACATACTCACAACCACATTATTATCTTCTCTTCTTTACTGTGGCAATAATGAATTCTTAGGCACTTGATTTATAAAACTGTATGAGAATTTCCAATACTATCCTATACTAACAGGTGCCTATGAAAGCTTTTCTAATGAATTATTTTGCTTTTGATTTCGTTTTGAAGAAAGGAGAGAAGTGGTAAAAAATAAGATCAAAAGAAGATATTTGACCATTGTTTTCATCTTAGATTTTGAGAATAATTTCTATCTGTATTCCAGAACTCACAGCAATAACAAATATAATAAGAGAAAAATATCACGCTAAAGAATAGTAGAGGTAAGGTGAGACATTAAAGAACAAAATCAATATGTCAAATGTTGAGAGGTGATATTTCTGGTAGACACAGGACTGCTATAAAGATGAATAGTGTGCAGTGACAAATCTAATTAACACATATGGAGACACATTCCATTCATTTCAGTGTTATTGTGATATCCAAGGTGATCAAAGGGAGTTATTTTCGAGTTTGTAATTTTCAATTAGATTTTTGCAAAACGCAACATGAATTTTCACAAAAATCAATAGCTAAGCTTCCTTTTCAATTTGCTATTCCTGTAGTGTCTTATCAAGAATAGTGCCTATTTTCATAGCAAGACCAATTTCTGTTTTATGAGTCACTCATCTACATTGTAAACCTTGCTAAATTGTGAAAGACTTACTTATGAACAGAAAATATTCAGCTATAAATTATTTTGCTCTCCTTTCATCTAAATTCAGTATTTCAAATTCTTACATTCTGTTGCATTATTCTTTTTTTATTTGGCAAATCATGCATACTATAACTATGTTATGGTATCACTAAATCAGCTGGTCTGTAGACACACACACCATACACAAATATTTGTGAATCAGTGAATCACTGGCTCTGCTTATCTTAGAAGCATTATCTTGAGTAACACAAAACAATGAGTAACTTCTATACTCTTAGAAAAGTTTAAGGTAGTTTAAAAAGCAGGTTTTTAAACCAATATTGCACTTTGTTGTCTTTATAGCCTTAATCTAAAATTATCTGACAGTGATATATTTCCCCCAAATCCTATCATCTGTCAACAATCCTAAAACTGCAAATTGTATTAACAACTATTATTCATTATTTAAAATGTTCACTTCAGTATCACATTCTCAAACAGGATATGTGTGAGAGGAATAACAGCTTTGCATCTACACTAAATCTAAATGGGTTTGTTGAATAAACTTTCTGAAACAGGTGTTCCTTAACAAGGAATATCACTGAGAGACTTTCAGCTGCTCTCAGCATTGAGGATACATCATAATATAAGGAATAGCTGTTTCCTTTTTCAGTCCCTCTAAATATGGAAACAACCTCCTTATTCTTGACTTTTGATGAATGTCATAAAACTAGAACAATCTAGTGTGTACCCTTTTGAGCCTTGCTTCTTTCACATAGCATGGGTTTGAGACTTATCTATGTTATTTGTGTCACTTCATTTGTTATAATGCTGAATAGTATTCCATTGTATGGATGTTTCATAGTTGGCTTATCAGTTCACCTATCAAAGGACATTTAGATGTTTCCATGCTTGGACTATTAAGAATAATGGTGCTGGGCTTCCCTGGTGGCGCAGTGGTTGACAATCTGCCTGCCGATGCAGGGGACGCGGGTTCGTGCCCCGGTCCGGGAAGATCCCACATGCCACAGAGCGGCTGGGCCCGTGAGCCATGGCCGCTGAGCCTGCACGTCCAGAGCCTGTGCTTCGCAATGGGAGAGGCCACAACAGTGAGAGGCCCGCATATCACAAAAAAAAAAAAAAAAAAAAAGAATAATGGTGCTATAATCATCCACGCACAGATTTTTTTTGTGAACAAGAATTTTTGTAGGCAATTCTTTAGAGTGAACACTTGGGAGTAGTACTGCTGGGTCATATATAAGTGGATGTATAACATTTTTGAAACTGCTGAACTATTTTCCACCATCTTTCATTGCTATCAACAATGTATGAAGTTTCAAGTTACTCTGCATTCTAGTTAGTACTTGTTACTGTCAGTTTCACTGAATTTTTTTTTTCATTTAAGCTAACCTAATAGGTGTGGTGTCATGGTTTTAATTTGCATGCTCCTAATGGCTAATAATTTTGAGCATCCTTTCTCATGCTTACTTACTAACTGCATAAAGTTTTAATGAAATATTTATTCAAATCTTTGGCTCATTTTTTGTTGGGTTATTTGCTTTCTTATTGCTTAGTTCTGAAATTTTAAAATATATTCTGTATATAAGTCATTAGTGTATAAGTGATTGCAAATATATTCTCCTAATATGTAGCTTGTTTATTCATTCTATTAATAACGTTAGAAAACAGTAAAAGTTTAAAGTTTATATGAAGTTCAACGTTTATATTTTTTCTCATATGGATTGTCCTTTTATTTTTATATCTAAGAATCTATTGCCAGATTCTGGACAAGATGGCAGAGTATAAGGACTGGAGCTCATCTCCTCTCAGGCAAACACCAAAATTACAACTAACTACTGAACAAGCATTGACAACAAAGACGAACCTACCAAAAAAAGATATTTTACATCCAAAGACAAAGAAGGACCCATAAAGAGATGGTAGGAGGGGCAATTTCACAATATAATCAAATCCCATACCTGCTGGGTGGTTGACACACAAAATGGAAAATAATTGTATTGCAGAGGTTCTCCCACAGGAGTGAGAGTTCTGAGCCCCACATCAGGCTCCTCAGCCTGAGGGCCTGGTATTGGGAAGAGGAGTCCCCAGAGCATCTGGCTTTGAAGGCCATCAGGGCTGGACTGCAGGAGTTCCTTCTTGGAGGGCTCACACAAGATTTCACATGCACTGGGACCAGAACAAAGCAGTGACTCCATAGGAGCCTGGGGAAGAGAGACCTACCTGTGCTCTTGGAGGGACTCCTGGGGAGGTGGGGGTGGCTGTGACTCACTGTGGTGTCAAGGACATTGGTGGCAGAGGCCCCAGGGAATATTGATTGGCATGAGCTCTCCTGGAGGGTGCAATTTTGGCACTGAGACCTGGTCCCACCTAAAAACCTGCAGTCTCTCCAGTGCTGGGATGCCTCTGGCCAACCAACCAGCAGGGAGGAGCACAGCCCCGTCTATCAGCAGAAAGGCTCTGTAAAGTTGAACTGAGGTTACAGTCACCTCTAAACACATCCTTTGACATGGCCCTGCTCACCAGAGGGACAAGATCCAGGTCCACCCATCAGAGGGTAGGCATCAGTCCCTCCCACCAGGAAACCTGCATAAGCCCTTGGACCAACCTCACCCACCAGGTGGCAAACACCATAAGCACTACAATCCTGCAGCCTAAGAAATGGAGACCACAGACACAGAAAGTTAGACAAAATGAGAAGTCAGAGAAATATGTTAGAGACAAAGGAACAATATAAAAACCCAGAAAAACATCTAAGTGAAGTAGAGACAGCCAATCTACCTGAAAAGGAATTCAGAAAAAGAATTCAGAATAATGGTAGTAAAGATGATCCAAGATATCAGAAAAAGAATGGAGGCACAGACTGGGAAGATATAAGAAAGGTTGAACAAAGACCTACAAGAACTAAAGAACAGAGATTAACATTACAATAACTGAAATGAAAAACACAATAGAAGGAATCAATAGCAGGATAAATGAGCAGAAGAATGAATAGGTGAGCTGGAAGATAGAGTAGTAGAAATCATTGCCTGCCTCAGAACAGAATAAAGAAAAAGGAGGGGGGACAGAGAAGATGGCAGAAGAGTAAGACGCGGAGATCACCATCCTCCCCACAGATACATCAGAGATACATCTACACGTGGAACTGCTCCTATAGAACACCCACTGAACGCTGGCAGAAGACCTCAGACCTACCAAAAGGCAAGAAACTCCCCATGTACCTGCATAGGGCAAAAGAAAAAAGAATAAACAGAGACAAAATAATAGGGACAGGACCTGCATCTCTGGGAGGGAACTGTGAAGGAGGAAAGTTTTCCATACACTAGAAGCCCCTGCACTGGCAGAGACTGCGGGTGGTGGAGCAGGGAAGCTTCGGAGCTGCAGAGGAGAGCATAGCAACAGGGTACAGAGGGCAAAGCAGAGAGATTCCCGCACAGAGGATCATGCCGACCAGCACTCACCAGCCCAAGAGGCTTGTCTGCTCACCTGCTGGGACAGGCAGGGGCTGGGAGCTGAGGCTCGGGCTTCGGTCGGATCATAGGGAGAGGTCTGGCGGCTCGAACCCTGAAGGGGTTAGTGCACCACAGCTAGCCAGGAGGGAGTCCAGGAAAAAGTCTGGACCTGATGAAGAGGCAAGAGACTTTTTCTTCCCTCTTTGTTTACTGGTGCATGAGGAGAGGGGATTAAGTGCACCGCTTAAAGGAGCTCCAGAAATGGCCGCAAGCCACGGCTATCAGCGCGGACACCAGAGATGGGCATGAGATGTTAAGGGCGATGCTGCAGCCACCAAGAAGCCTGTGTGCAAGCACAGATCACTATCCACACCTCCCCTCCCGGGAGCCTGTGCAGCCCGCCACTGCTAGGGTCCCGGGATTCAGGGACAACTTGCCCAGGAGAATGCACGGTGTGCCTAAGGCTGGTGCAACGTCACGCTGGACTCTGCCGTTGCAGACTTGCCCCGCATCTGTATCCCACCCTCCCCCCAGCCTGAGTGAGCCAGAGCCCCCAAATCAGCTGCTCCTATAACCTCGTCCTGTCTGAGTGAAGAGCAGACGCCCTCAGGTGACCTACATGCAGAGGCAGGGCCAAATCCAAAGCTGAACCCCTGGAGCTGTGTGAATAAAGAAGAGAAAGGGAAATCTCTTCCAGCAGCCTCAGAAGCAGCAGATTAAAGCTCCACGGTCAACTTGATGTACCCTGCATCTGTGGAATACCCAAATAGACAACGAATCATCCCAAATTGAGGAGGTGGACTTTGGGAGCAAGATATATTAATTTTGCCCCTTTTTAAAATTTTTATTCTTAATAATTATCTTTTACTTTAATAACTTTTATTTTATCCTCTCCCTTTTTTCTTTCCTTCCTTCTCTTCCTTCCTTCCTTCTTTTTCTTTTTTTCTCCCTTTTATTCTCCCTTTTATTCTGAGCCTTGTGGATTAAAGGCTCTTGGTGCTCCAGCCAGGTGTCAAGGCAGTGTCTCTGAGGTGTGAGAAACAACTTCAGGACACTGGTCGACAAGAGATCTCCCAGCTCCATGTAATATCAAATGGCAAAAATCTCCCAGAGATCTCCATCTCAACACCAAGACCCAGCTTCACTCAACGACCAGCAAGCTACAGTGCTGGACACCCTATGCCAAACAACTAGCAAGACAGGAACACAACTCCACCCATTAGCAGAGAGGCTGCCTAAAATCATACTAAGTTCACAGACACCCCAAAACACACCACCAGACGTGGACCTACCCACCAGAAAGACAAGATCCAGCCTCATCCACAAGAACACAGGCACTAGTCCCCTCAAACAGGAAACCTACTCGACCCACTGAACCAACCTTAGCCACTGGGGACAGAGACCAAAAACAACGGGAACTACGAACCTGCAGCCTGCAAAAAGGAGACCCCAAACACAGTAAGCAAAATGAAAAGAGAGAAAAACATACAGCAGATGAAGGAGCAAGGTAAAAACCCACCTGACCTAACAACTGAAGAGGCAAATAGGCAGTCTACCTGAAAAAGTATTCAAAAAAAGATAGTAAAGATGATCCAAAATCTTGGAAATAGAAAGAATAGACAAAATGCAAGAAACATTTAACAAAGACCTAGAAGAGCTAAAGAGGAAGCAAGCAACGATGAACACAATAAATGAAATTAAAAATACTCTAGATTTGATCAATAGCAGAATAACTGAGGCAGAAGAATGGATAAGTGATTTGGAAGATAAAATAGTGGAAATAACTGCAGAGCAGAATAAAGAAAAAAGAATGAAAAGAACTGAGGACAGTCTCAGAGACGTCTGGGACAACATTAAACGCACCAACATTCTAATTGTAGGTGTCTCAGAAGAAGAGAAAAAGGGACTGAGAAAATATTTGAAGAGATTATAGTTGAAAACTTCCCTAATATAGGAAAGGAAATAGTCAATCAAGTCCAGGAAGCATAGAGAGTCTTATACAGGATAAATCCAAGGAGAAACACACCAAGACACATATTAATCATCAAACTATAAAAATTAAATACAAAGAAAACATTAAAAGCAGCAAGGGAAAAACAACAAATAACACAAAAGGGAATCCCCGTAAGGTTAACATCTGATCTTTCAGCAGAAACTCTACAAGCCAGAAGGGAGTGGCAGGACATATTTAAAGTGATGAAGGAGAAAAACCTACAACCAAGATTACTCTACCCAGCAAAGATCTCATTCAGATTCGATGGAGAAATTAAAACTTTTACAGACACGTACAAGCTAAGAGAATTCAATAGAACCAAACCACCTTTACAACAAATGCTAAAGGAACTTCTCTAGGCAAGAAACACAAGAGACGGAAAACACCTACAAGAACAAACTCGAAACAATTAAGTAAATGGTAATAGGAACATACATACCGATAATTACCTTAAATGTAAATGGATTAAATGCTCCCACCAAAAGACACAGACTGGCTGAATGGATACAAAAATAAGACCCATATATATGCTGTCTACAAGAGACCCACTTCAGACCTAGGGACACATGCACACTGAAAGTAAGGGGATGGAAAAAGATATTCCATGGAAATGGAAATCAGAAGAAAGCTAAAGTAGCAATTCTCATATCAGACAAGATAGACTTTAAAATAAAGACTATTACAAGATACAAAGAAGGACACTACATAATGATCAAGGGATTGATCCATGAGGAAGATATAACAATTGTAAATATTTATGCACCCAACATAGGAGCACCTCAATACATAAGGCAAATACTAACAGCCATAAAAGGGGAAATCGACAGTAACACAATCATACTAGGGGACTTTAACACCCCACTTTCACCAATGGACTGATCATCCAAAATGAAAATAAATAAGGAAACACAAGCTTTAAATGATATATTAAACAAGATGGACTTAATCAATATTTATAGGACATTCCATCCAAAAACAACAGAATACACATATTTCTCAAATGCTCATGGAACATTCTCCAGGATAGGTCATATCTTGGGTCACAATCTAGCCTTGGTAAAGTTAAGAAAATTGTTGTCGCATCAAGTATCTTTTCCGACCACAACACTATGAGACTAGATATCAATTACAGGAAAAGATTTGTAAAAAATACAAACACATGGAGGCTAAACAGTACTTAATAACGAAGTGATCACTGAAAAAATCAAAGAGGAGATCAAAAAATACCTAAAAACAAATGACAATGGAGACACGACAACCCAAAACCTATGGGATGCAGCAAAAGCAGTTCTAAAAGGGAAGTTTATAGCAATACAGTCCTACCTTAAGAAACAGGAAACATCTCGAATAAACAACCTACCCTTGCATCTAAAGCAATTAGAGGAAGAAAAACAAAAACACCCCAAATTTAGCAGAAGGAAAGAAGTCATAAAGATCAGATCAGAAATAAATGAAAAATAAATGAAGGAAATGATAGCAACAATCAATAAAACTAAAAGCAAGTTCTTTAAGAAGATAAACAAAACTGATGAACCATTAGCCGGACTCATCAAGAAAAAAAGGGAGAAGACTCAAATCAGTAGAATTAGAAATGAAAAAGAAGTAACAATGGACACTGCAGAAATACAAAAGATCATGAGAGATTACTACAAGCAACTCTATGCCAATAAAATGGACAACCTGGAAGAAATGGAAAATTCTTAGAAATGCACAACCTTCCAAGACTGAGCCAGGAAGAAATAGAAAATATGAACAGACCAATCACAAGCACTGAAATTGAAACTGTGATTAAATATCTTCCAACAAACAAAAGCCCAGGACCAGATGCTTCACAGGCAAATTCTATCAAACATTTAGAGAACAGCTAACACCTACCCTTCTCAAATACTTCCAAAAGATAGCAGAGGGAGGAACACTCCCTAACTCATTCTATGAGGCCACCATCATCACCCTGATATCAAAACCAGACAAAGATGTCACAAAGGAAGAAAACTATAGGCCAATATCACTAATAAACATAGATGCAAAAATCCTCAACAAAATAATAGCAAACAGAATCCAACAGCACATTAAAAGGATCACACACCATGATCAAGTGGGGTTTATTCCAGGAATGCAAGGATTCTTCAATATACACAAATCAATCAATGTGATACACCATATCAACTAACTGAAGGAGAAAAACCATATGATCATCTCAATAGATGCAGAGAAAGCTTTTGACAAAATTCAACTCCCATTTATGATTAAAACCCAGCAGAAAGTAGGCATAGAGGGAGCTTTCCTCAACATAATAAAGGCCATATATGAGAAACCCACAGCCAACATCGTCCTCAATGGTGAAAAACTGAAACCATTTCCACTAAGATCAGGAACAAAACAAGGTTGCCCACTCTCACCACTATTATTCAACATAGTTTTGGAAGTTCTAGCCACAGCAGTCAGAGAAGAGAAAGAAATAAAAGGAATCCAAATTGGAAAACAAGAAGTAAAGCTGTTACTGTTTGCAGATGACATGATATTATACATAGAAAATCCTAAAGATGCTAACAGGAAACTACTAGAGCTAATCAATGAATTTGGTAGAGTAGCAGGATACTAAATTAATGCACAGAAATCTCTGGCATTCTTATACACTAATGATGAAAAATCTGAGAGTGAAATTAAGAAAACACTCCAATTTACCATTGCAACAAAAAGAATAAAATATCTAGGAATAAACCTACCTAAGGTGACAAAAAACTTATATGCAGAAAACTATAAGACACTGATGAAAGAAATTAAAGATGATACAAATAGATACAGAGATATACCATGTTTTTGGATTGGAAGAATCAACATTTTGAAAATGACTCTATTACCCAAAGCAATCTACAGATTCAATGCAATCCCTATCAAATTATCACTGGCATTTTTTACAGAACTAGAACAAAAAATTTCACAATTTGTATGGAAACACAAAAGACCCCGAATAGCCAAAGCAATCTTGAGAACGAAAAATGGAGCTGGAGGAATCAGGCTCCCTGACTTCAGACTCTACTACAAGGCTACAGTAATCAAGACAGTATGGTACTGGCACAAAAACAGAAATATAGATCAATGGAACAGGATAGAAAGCCCAGAGATAACCCACACACATATGGTCACCTTATCTTTGATAAAGGAGGGAAGAATATACAGTGGAGAAAAGACAGCCTCTTCAATAAGTGGTGCTGGGAAAGCTGGACAGCTACCTGTAAAAGTATGAAATTAGAACACTCCCTAACACCACACACAAAAGTAAACTCAAAATGGATTAAAGACCTAAGTGTAAGGCCAGAGACTATCAAACTCTTAGAGGAAAACATAGGCAGAACACTCTATGACATAAACCACAGCAAGATCCTTTTTCACCCATCTAGAGAAATGGAAATAAAAACAAAAATAAACAAATGGGATCTAATGAAACTTAAAAGCTTTTGCACAGCAAAGGATACCTTAAACAAGACCAAAAGACAACCCTCAGAATGGGAGAAAATATTTGCAAATGAAGCAACTGACAAAGGATTAATCTCCAAAATTTATAAGCAACTCAGGCAGCTCAATAACAAAAAAACAAACAACCCAATCCAAAAATGGGCAGAAGAACTAAATAGACATTTCTCCAAAGAAGATACAGAGTGCCAACAAACACATGAAAGAATGCTCAACATCATTAATCATTAGAGAAATGCAAATCAAAACTACAAGGAGATATCATCTCACACCAGTCAGATTGGCCATCATCAAAAACTCTAGAAACAGTAAATGCTAGAGAGGGTGTGGTGAAAAGGGAACCCTCTTGCACTGCTGGTGGGAATGTAAATTGATACAGCCACTATGGAGAACAGTATGGAGGTTCCTTAAAAAACTACAAATAGAACTACCATACAACCCAGCAATCCCACTACTGGGCATATACCCTGAGAAAACCATAATTCAAAGACTCATGTACCAAAATGTTTATTGCAGCTCTATTTACGATAGCCAGGACATGGAAGCAACCTAAGTGTCCATCAACAGATGAATGGATAAAGAAGATGTGGCACATATATACAATGGAATATTACTCAGCCATAAAAAGAAAAGAAACTGAGTTATTTGTAGTGAGGTGGATGGACCTGGAGTCTGTCATACAGAGTGAAGTAAATCAGGAGAAAAACAAATACCATATGCTAACACATATATATGGAATCTAAGAAAAAAATGTCATGAAGAGCCTAGGGGTAGGATGGGAATAAAACAGACCTACTAGAGCATGGCCTTGAGGATATGGGGAGGGTGAAGGGTAAGCTGTGACAAAGTGAGAGAGTGGCATGGACATATATACACAACCAAACATAAAATAGATAGCTAGTGGGAAGCTGCTGCATGGCACAGGGAGATCAGCTGTGTGGTTTGTGACCACCTACAGGGGTGGGATGGGAAGGGTGGGAGGGAGGGAGATGCAAGAGGGAAGAGATATGGGAACATATGTATAACTGATGCACTTTGTTGTAAAGCAGAAACTAACACACCATTGTAAAGCAATTATACTCCAATAATGATGTTAAAGAAAAAAGAATGAAGACAGCCTAAGAGATGTATGGGACAACATTTAACACACCAACATTCACATTATAAGAGTCCCAGATGGAGAAGAGAGATAAAAAGAGGCAGCAAAAATATTTAAAGAGATTATAGCTGAAAACTTCCCTAACATGGGAAAGGAAACACTCATTAGAGCTCAGGAAATGCAGAGAGTCAAATATGGGATAAACCCAAGGAGGAACATGATGAGACACCTATTAATCAAACTGATAAAAACTTAAAAACAAAGAGAAAATACTAAAAGCAACAAGGCAAAAGCAACAAATAACATAGAAGGAAATTCCCATATGGTTATCACCTGATTTTTCAGCTGAAACTCTGCAGGCCAGAAGAGAGTAGTATGATATATTAAAAGTGATGAAAGCGTAAAATCTACAACCAAGAAAACTCTACCCAGCAAGGCTCATGTTCAGATTTGAGGAAAAATCAAAAGCTTTACAGACAAGCAAAAGCTAACAGAATTCAGCACCACCAAATCAGCTTTATAACAAATACTAGAGGAACTTCTCTAGGCAGAAAAGAAAAACCCACAACTAGAAACAAGAAAATTACAAATGGGAAACTCACCAGTAAAGACAAACATACAGTAAAGGGAGGAAATCATCCAAAAGAAAAAACCCATGATATCAAAACCAGCAATCATGAGAAGAGGAGAGTACAAATGCAAGATATTGAAAATGCATTGAAAGTAAGAGACCAGCAACTTGAAATAATCTTGTTTATATATAGACTGCTATGTCAAAACCTCATGGGACCCACAAAAAATGTACGATAGATATACACACAGAAATAAAAAGCAATCCAAACACAACACTGAAGTTAGTCATCAGATCACAATAGAAGAGAACAAAAGAGGAAGGGAAGAAAAAAAGACCTAAAAAACCAAATCCAAAACAATTAACAAGATGGCAATAAGAACATTCATACTGATAATTACCTTAAAGGTAAACAGATGAAATGCTCCAACCAAAAGACACAGACTGGCTGAATGGATACAAAAACAAGACCCATATATATGATGTCTACAAGAGACCCAGTTCAGATCTAAGGACACATGCAGACTGAAACTGAGGGGTTGAAAAAAAGATATTCCATGCTAATGGAAATCAAAAGAAAGCTGGAGTAGCAATACTCATATCAGACAAAATAGACATTAAAATAAAGACTTATAAGACACAAAGAAGAACACTACATAATGATCAAGGGATCAAACCAAGAAGAAAATATAACAATCATAAATACATATGCCTCCAACAAAGGAGCACCTCAATGTCTAACGCAAATGCTAACAGCCATAAAAGGAGAAATTGACAGTAACACAATAATAGTAAGGGACTAAAAAACACAAACAAGTGTAGGCTAAACAACATATTGCTAAACCAATGGATCACTGAAGAAATCAGAGGAAATCAAAAAATGCTTAGAGACAAATGAAAATAAAAGTACAGTGATTCAAAACCTATGGGACATAGCAAAAGCACCTCTAAAGGGAAAGTTTACAGCAATACAAGCTTTTCTCAGGAAAGAAGAAATATCTCAAATAAAAACCTAACTTTACACCTAAAGAAACTAGAGAAAGAAGAAAAAATAAAGCCTGAAGTTAGTAGAAGGAATGAAATCATAATGATCATCACAGAAATAAATGAAATAGAGACAAAGAAAACAATAGGAAGGATCAATGAAACTGAAGGCTGGTTTTTTGAAAGGATAAATGGAATTGATAAAGCTTTAGCCAGACTCATCAAGAAAAGAGAGAGAGTGTCTAAATAAATAAAATTGTAAATAAAAGAGGAGAAATTACAACAGACACCACAGAAATACAAAAAATTATGAGAATACTATGGGCAACTATATGCCAATAAAATGAACAACCTATAAGAAAATCACAAATTCTTAGATAGGTAAAACCTTCCAAGACTTAACAAGGAAGAAACAGAAAGTATGAACAGATGAAGCACAAGTACTGAATTGAAACTGTGATTTAAAAATTTCCAACAAACGAAAGTCCAAGACCAGATGGCTTCACAGGCAAATTCTATCAAACATTTAGAGAAGAGTTAATACTTATCCTTTCCAAACTCTTTCAAAGACAGCAGAGGAAGGAACACTCCCAAATTCATCCTATGAGACCACCATCACCCTGATACCAAAACCAGACAAAGATACCACAAAACAAGAAAGTTACAGGTCAGTATTACTGATGAAAACAGACACAAGAATCCTCAACAAAATACTAGCAAACTGAATCCAACAATACATTTAAAGGATCATATAACATGATCAAGTGGGATTAATCCTAGGGATGCAAGGATTCTTCAATATCAGCAAATCAATCAGTGTGATACACCACATCAACAAATTGAAGAATAAAAACCATATGATACTACCAAATGTAAAATATATAGCTAGTGGGAAGCAGCTGCATAGTACAGGGAGATCAGCTCAGTGCTTTGTGACCACCTAGAGGGGTGGGATAGGGAGGGTGGGAGGAAGACGCAAGAGTGAGGGCATATATGTATATGTATAGCTGATTCACTTTGTTATACAGCAGAAACTAACACACATTGTAAAGCAATTATACTCCAATAAAGATGTTAAAAATAAAGAACCCCTGCAAAAAGAAATTTAAAAAATAAAATAGTTATACTTAAAAAATCAAACATGATCATCTCAATACATGTAGAAAAAGCTTTTGACAAAATTCAACACCCATTTATGATAAAACCTTTCCAGAAAGTGGGCATAGAGGGAACCTATCTCAACATAATAAAGGCCATATATGACAAACTCACAGCTAATGTCATTCTCAATGGTGAAAAGCTGAAAGCATTTCCTCTAAGATCAGGAGCAAGACAGGGATGTCTACTCTCGCCACTTTTATCCAACATAGTTTTGGAAGTACTAGACACAACAATCAGAGAAGTAAAAAACATAAAAGGAATCTGAACTGGAAAAGAAGAAGCAAAACTGTCACTGTTTGCAGATGACATGATACTATATGTATAAAATCCCAAATATGCTTACCAGAAAACTACTAGAGCTCATCAATGAATTTGGTAAAGTTGCAGGTTACAAAATTAATACACAGTAATCTATACATTTCTATGCAGTAACAACAAAGATCAGAAAGAGCAATTAATCAGAAAGAACAATCCCATTTACCATCACATCAAAAATAATAAAATACCTAGGAATAAGCCTACCTAAGGAAACAAAAGACCCATACTATGAAAACTATAAGATGCTAATGAAAGAAATAGAAGATGACACAAACAGATGGAAAGATGTACCATGTTCTTGGATTGGAAGAATCAATGTTATCAAAATGACTATACTATCCAAGGCAAGCCATAGATTCAATGCAATCTCTATCAAATTGCCAATGGCATTTTTCACAGAATTAGAACAAAAAAACTTACGATTTGTATGAACACAGAAAAGACCCGAATAGCCAAAGCAATCTTGAGAATGAAAAATGGAGCTGGAGGAATCATGCTCCCTGACTTCAGACTATACTACTAAGCTACAGTAATCAAAACAGTATGGTACTGGTACAGAAACAGAAATATATATCAATAGAACAGGATAGAAATCCCAGAAATATACCCACACACCTATGTTCAATTAATCTATGACAAAGAAGGCAAAAATATACAATAGCAAAAGACAGTCTTTTCAATAAATGATGCATGGAAAGCTGGACAGCTGCATGCAAAAAAAATGAAATTAGAACATTCTCTAATACCATATACAAAAATAAACTCAAAATGGATTAAAGACCTAAATGTAAGGCCAGATACTACAAAACTCTTAGAGGAAAACATAGGGAGAACTTTCTGACATAAATTTCAGCATTATCGTTTTGGATCCATCTCTTAGAGTAATGAAAATAAAGACAAAAATAAATAAATTGGACATAATTCAACTTAAAAGCTTTTGCACAGCAAAGGAAGCCATAAATGAAACAAAAGGACAACCCACGGAATGGGAGAATATATTTGCAAATGAAGTAACCCACAAGGGTTTAATCTCCAAAGTATACAAACAGCTCACACAGATCAATATCAAGAAAACAATCCAATCAAAAAATGGGCAGAAGACCTAAGTAGACATTTCTCCAAAGAACAAATATAAATGGCCAACAGGCACAAGAAAAGATGCTCAACACTGCTAATTATTAGAGAAATGCAAGTCAAAACTACAGTGAGATATCACTTTACCAGTCAGAATGGCCATCATAAAAAAATCCTACAAACAATAAATGCTGGGGAGGGTGTGGAGAAAAGGGAACCTTCCTACACTGTTGGTGGGAATGTAAATTGGTACAACCATTATGGAGAACAGTACGGAGTTTCCTTAAAAAACTAAATATAGAACTACCATATGATCCAGCAATCTCACTCCTGGGCATGTACCCTGAGAAAACCATAATTCGAAAAGATACATGGACCCCAGTGGTCATCGTGGCACTGTGTATTGCATAGTAGCCAAGACATGGAAGCAACCTAAATGTCAATCAACAGATGAATGGATAAAGAAGATGTGGTACATATATGCATTGAAATATTACTCAGCCATAAAAATGAAATAATTCCATTTGCAGCAATATGGATGAACCTAGAGATTATCACACTAAGTGAAGTATGTCAGACAAAGACAAATATCATATGATATCACTTATATGTGGAATCTTTAAAAAAAAGATACAAATAAACATATTTGCCAAACTGAAACAGACTCACAGCCTGCAAAAGCAGACTTGTGGTTACCAAGAGAGGGGGAGAAACGTTGCAGGGGGGCAGGATAAATTAGGAGTTTGGGATTAATATATACACTCTAAAGTAAATTCCCTACATATGAATGCATTCCATTCTGAGAGTGCACTCGTAAGTCCAATTTGTTTGGAAGTCCAACAAAATTAGCCTAGGTACCACAATCAACTATACAGTACTGTACTGTAATAGGTTTATAATACGTTTCACACAAATAATACGTAAAACACAAACAGAAAATAAAGAAAACATTTTTAATCTTACACTACAGTGCCTTGAAAAGTAGTATAGTAAAACAGCTGGCATACAGGGGCTGGCGTCAGGTGAACAGGCAAGAAGAGTTACTACCTGGAGGAGGGAAAGGAGGTGGGAGATGGTAGAGCTGAAGGATCATCAGCTATAGGAGAAGGAGGGCAAGCTACAATTTCACTCATGCCTGACGTTGATGGAACGCATGTTCACATCTTTGAATGTTCGCAACTTGAAGGTTCGTATGTAGGGGACTTACTGAACTATATATAAAATAATCAAAGGGACTACTGTATAACACAGGAAACTTTAATATTCAGTAATAACCTATATGGGAAAAGAATCTGAATCTATCTATCTATCTATCTATTTATCTATCTATCTATCTATATCTGAATCACTTAGTTGTACAACTGAAACTAACAAAGCATTGTAAATCAACTATACTCCAATATAAAGTAAAAATTAAATTTTAAAAAAGAATCTATTGCTTAACCCAAGTTTACACTTTTATTCCTCTAAGATTTCAATAAAAATTTTATAGTTTTACAGTTCATGTTTAGGTATGGGTGTTTTTTTTTCCATATGGTTATGCAAAAATATGTAGTTGTTTTAGTACCATTCTGTTAAAAGATTACCCTTTCTCTCTTTCAAATTGAAGTATATTTGAACTTCATCAAAAATATCCCCTCACACATTGGAAAAACAACAACAACAGCAACAAAAGCCTGCGCTCTCTAGTCAAAAAATGAAGAAAGGGGTAGCCTAATAAGACATAAAACTTTAAAACTGTATCCACTTTAGCCAAACACCAAAGAAAAACAGTGGCCCTGGTTCCGTACACACCAAAAAAGGCTAAATGATGCTACAGTGAGGTTCCCAACACTACAACCTGGGTGGTGTCAAAAAATGCCAAGTACAGAGCCAGGACTTTCATCACCACCCATGGATAACAAGACATCCCCCATTGCCGCAGTGTTGTTGGAGAGACCACATCAGTAGCGTAGACATCCACCTCCACTGACAGTAATAAGGGTTCCCTTCATCTCCATGCTAGGGTGATGTCAGATGATGCCTAATAGATAGTTAGAACTTTCAAAATCACCTGGTAAACATGTGGAAATAAGACCACTCCTACTATAGTGTCAGTACGTACCATGTGAGAAGCTGAAACTTCAATGCCAGCTTAGCAGTAATCAGGACCCCCGTCTCAAGTATCATGAGACCACCTAGCAGAAATGGGAAGGTCCCCCTTCCTCTGCCAAAATAAAAGTCAGAAAAAGCTAGTTAAAATGAAATTTAGGAAATTCCCCGATGTTCCAGTGGTTAGGACGCCACACTTTTACTGCCAAGGCTGTGGGTTCTTTAATCCATTTGAGTTTATTTTGGTGTATGGTGTTAGGGAGTGTTCTAATTTCATTCTTTTATATGTAGCTGTCCAGTTTTCCCAGCACCACTTATTGAAGAGGCTGTCTTTTCTCCACTGTATATTCTTGCCTCCTTTATCAAAGATAAGGTGACCATATGTGCATGGGTTTATCTCTGGGCTTTCTATCCTGTTCCATTGATCTCTATTTCTGTTTTTGTGCCAGTACTATACTGTCTTGATTACTGTAGCTTTGTAGTATAGTCTGGAGTCAGGGAGCCTGATACCTCCAGCTCCGTTTTTCATTCTCAAGATTGCTTTGGCTATTCGGGGTCTTTTGTGTTTCCATACAAATTGTGAAATTTTTTGTTCTAGTTCTGTAAAAAATGCCAGTGGTAGTTTGATAGGGATTGCATTGAATCTGCTGATTGCTTTGGGTAGTAGAGTCATTTTCACAATGTTGCTTCTTCCAATCCAAGAACATGGTATATCTCTCCATCTATTTGTATCATCTTTAATTTCTTTCATCAGTGTCTTATAATTTTCTGCATACAGGTCTTTTGTCTCCTTAGGTAGGTTTATTCCTAGATATTTTATTCTTTTTGTTGCAATAGTAAATGGGAGTGTTTTCTTAAATTAACTCTCAGATTTTTCATCATTAGTGTATAAGAATGCCAGAGATTTCTGTGCATTAATTTAGTATCCTGCTACTCTACCAAATTCATTGATTAGCTCTAGTAGTTTCCTAGTAGCATCTTTAGGATTTTCTATGTATAGTATCATGTCATCTGCAAACAGTGACAGCTTTACTTCTTGTTTCCTGATCTGGATTCCTTTTATTTCTTTCTCTTCTCTGACTGCTGTGGCTAGAACTTCCAAAACTATGTTGAATAATAGTGGTGAGAGTGGGCAACCTTGTTTTGTTCCTGATCTTAGTGGAAATGGTTTCAGTTTTTCACCATTGAGGACGATGTTGGCTGTGGGTTTCTCATATATGGCCTTTATTATGTTGAGGAAAGTTCCCTCTATGCCTACTTTCTGGAGGGTTTTAATCATAAATTGGTGTTGAATTTTGTCAAAAGCTTTCTCTGCATCTATTGAGATGATCATATCGTTTTTCTCCTTCAATTTGTTAATATGGTGTATCACATTGATTGATTTGCATATATTGAAGAATCCTTGCATTCCTGGGATAAAACCCACTTGATCATGGTTTATGGTCCTTTTAATGTGCTGTTGGATTCTGTTTCCTACTGTTTTCTTGAGGATTTTTCCATCTGTGTTCATCAGTGATATTCACCTGTAGTTTTCTTTCTTTGGTTGTTGCTAGTAAATCTGCCCAATCCTTGCCCTAGAGGAGATAAAGCTTCAGGACACTATCATCTAATATTGCTTGTTATACAAACATCATTAAAAAGATATCCTGGAACAAAAGGTGCTACCAGTCATGCAGAAATGCAAGAGACCATGGAAAAGTGTCTCCCAACAATATATACAACTCTTCCTACATCACCTTAGCTTCTGGTATATTTCCCTATAAATATGCCCCTCCGCCAGTCTTTCTGACTAATCTGACCAACTGGGGCTGGAAGGAAATCCACTGAATTTGGCACACACAGTATTACATTAAGGCTACTATTAACAGGATTCCAAGAAGCAGAATGAAGCCAACCGGCAGTATGAATTTGTCTGTTTCCTCCAAAGTCTCATGTATCATCAGTGTCTTCCTTAAAATCCTGGTGGCATTCTCCTTCAGTTTTTGTACTGATTTATGCATTTGGTCCAGGACATTTATCCAGGTAGAATAGAATGTATTAGTGATTTCACAGATTCCACCTTTCCCCTTTAAAAGGAAGTTTAAAGTATATCTGTCATTTCAATTTCTGGTCAGTATATCTGACCAGAAATTGAAGTTAATCTAAATGCCTTCAAGGGCTCAATTGGCATTTGCTTAAACATTTAAAGGTATCTTATGATCATCCCCTAAGATGCAATTCACCACATTTTCAGGAGGGAGGCAAGTTAATGCTTGGCTTTTATACCAGAAGTAAAACCCCCAGAGTACACATGGTGTTTCTAAAAAGAAAGTGTTTATAACTGTTGTGCTCTCCAAGTAGATTACATCAGAAATGGGTAATTTTCAAAGACAAAGGTTATTATCCCTTGTACCTTCTAGGATCTAATGTGTTTCCATGCCAGGAACCAGGATGCTGCTCTCTCTAACTCCTCAAGTTCTGGGTGCCCATATCCTTTGTCTGGAAGCATCAGTAACAAGAGGAATAAGATCCTCTTTATAAAATGTAATCTGAATTGCTTGAATTCCTGAGACTTCTACTTGCTGGGAGCCATCTAAAAGGTTATCAACCAGGCTGGCTTTGAGTTGCTATCAGTGGAATGCAAAAAGCATCATGACCAGGAATTATTATGAAGAAACTATGCATTTTCAAACTAGGTCCATATATAACTCCTATAGTCTCCTGTGTAGTAAAGAATTTAATCATACCCTAAGAGAGATCTGGCCTTTGCCCTCAGCTCCTGAGAGGTAATATCTAAGCCCTTAAAATGTCACACATGATCAGAATGTCTCTGCTTGGGGACATTGGGTTACGCTGAATACTATAATAATGGATTTAGAGTAGGGGCTGGCCACACCATGTAGTAACAATGGCATTTATATGAGGGCTTTGGACCATGCAGTATTAGGAAAACTTTGGAGGGGCTGTAGGCTTGAGACTATAATCAACAATGTGGGCAGTCAATTGTGTCTACAAAATGGATCCCCAATAAAAATTCTGAACCCAGGCTCAGGTGAACTTACCTAGTTTTCAATAAATGTGCATTGTCACACATTAATGCTGGGAAAGTAATGCTGTTCTGACTCCATGAGGAGAGGGTGACTGGAAGCTCCATGTTTGTTTACCTCTTTTCCTAGACTGTCCTAAATGTTTCTTCCCTTGGCTGAGTTTAACATTTGTCCTTTTCCTGTAGTACACTGTAACAGTGAGTAAAAGAGTTTTTGGTGAGTTCTGTGAGTCTTTCTAACATATTATTAAATCTGATGGTGATTTGGGGAATATCCTGAACTTGTAATTGGTGGGAGAAGTGAGGGTGATTTTAGGTGGACTGTTTCCCTAACTTCACAGTTGGCTAACTTTCACACCCTTTCCCACCCCTTTTGTTCTCATAATTATCCAGGAAGTAGATGAGATAGTCATCTTTTGGGGACAGCTGCATTCAAGGACCAAACTCTCTTACTCTTAAAATATTTGGAACAGGAAAAGATGAATGAGGAAGAATCAGACTATCAGGCTATTGTTGAATAGCTTCAGTGATTAAGTTTGCACCACTGTAAGGCTGATAATGATCTAGAAAGACAGAAAGATGACACAGATTAGTTCTGATACAGCCAGTCTTCCAGGAGCTTGTGAGGTAGTCTCCCCTACTGTAGGACTAATGGGTTAACTTTCAGCAGGAGTCACAAGTCAGACACGTAGTGGTAGCCTCTGAATCAACAGCAAATTAAGGCTCAATCAGTAGCAGTAGTTGGTGTCATTTTTAGAGAATGGGACCTTACCATGGGAAGATGAATGACCCAGACAGTCAATCAACAGCTGCAATTTTTTTCAGCAGTTTGTGGACCTGAAGAAGAATGTCATTAATCTGCCAGTCTGTAGTTTTCCAACTGGCAGACCAAATAGCTAGACAACTGAATGAAAGTTCTGCCTTCTGAGTAAAATGACAGTGTATTATTTTTGTCCTACATAGCTAGTGTTGAGTCTAAATAACCCCAGGAGCTAAGTAGACACCATCAGCCTTCAGCTAAACCAAACCATCAAAGGCCCAGGCCCAAACATTTAGATAATCCTTGGAAAATTGTGTGCTAATTGCAGCAGTGGTTTTGTTTCAGGCAGGGTACTATGGTATAAAGGTTTATCTAGAGGGACTGGCTGGCAAGATGGCAGAGTAGAAGGACGTGAGCTCATGCTTTCTTACAAAAACACCAAAATCACAACTAACTGCTGAACAACCATTGACAAAAAAATGCTGGAACCTACGAAAAAGATACCCTACATCTAAAAGATAAAGAAACCAAAACAAGAGGGTAGGAGGAACACAATCGCAATAAAATCAAATCCCATACCCTCTAAGTGGGCAACCCACAAACTAGAAAATCATTACACCACAGAAGTTCTCCCACAGGAGTGAAAGTCCTGAGCCCCACATCAGGCTTCCCAGGCTGGGGGTCTGTCAAAAAGAGGAGGAGCCCCCAGATAATCTGGCACTGAAGGCCAGCTGTGTTTGATTGCAGGAATTCCACAGGACAGGGGGAAAAATACTCCACTTTTGGAGGGCACACACAAGGTCCTGTGGACACTGGGAACCAGGGAAAAAAGCAGTGACCTAGTAGGAGATTGGGCCAGACCTACCAGCTACTATTGGAGGGTATCCTGTAGAGGTAGGGGGTAGCTGTGGCTCACTGCAGGGATAAAAACACTGGCAGTGACAGTTCTGGTGAGTACTTATTGTCATGAGCCCTCCCAGAGGCCACCATTTCCTTCCCAAGACCTAGCCCCACCCAACAGCCTATAGGCTCCAGTGCTGGGATGCCTCAGGCCAATCAACCAACAGGGTGGGTACACAGCCCCACCAATCAGCAAACAGGCTGCTTAAAATATACCTGAGCATGGCCCTGCCCATCAGAGGGACAAGACTCAGCACCCACGAGTGGGCAGGAACCCTCCCACCAGCAAGCCTTCATAAGCCTATTAGCCTCATCCACCAGAAGGCAGACAGCAGAAGCAAGAATAACTACAATTCTGCAGCCTACAGAATGGAATCCACAATCACAGAAAATTAGACAAAATGAGATGGCAGAGGAATATGTCCCAGATGAAGGAACAAGACAAAACCCCAGAACAACTAAGTGAAGTGGAGATAGCCTATCTACCCAAAAAAGAATTCAGAGTAATGATAGTGAAGGTGATCCAAGATATCAGAAAAAGAATGGAGACACAGATTGAGAAGATGCAAGAAATGTTTAACAGAGACCTAGAAGAACTAAAGAACAAACAGAGATGAGCAATACAATAACTGAAATGAAAAATACACTAGAAGGAACCAGTAGCAGAGTAACTGAGGCAGAAGAACAGATAAGTGACCTGGAGGACAGAATGGTAGAAATCACTGCTGTGGAAACAAATAAAGAAAAAAGAATGAAAAGAAATGAAGACAGTCTAAGAGATCTCTGGGACAATATTAAGCACACCAACATTCACATTATAGGTGTCCCAGATGCAGAAGAGAGAGAGAAAGGACCTGAGAAAATATTTGAAGAGGTAAATGCTAAAAACTTCCCTAACAGTTTTCAGCACTGGTGAAACAGTGCTGAAACTGGGAAAGGAAACAGTCACCCACATCCAGGAAGTGCAGAGTCCCAAGCAGGATAAACCCAAGGAGGAACATACCTAGACACATAGTAATCAAACTGACAAAAATTAAAGACAAAGAAAAAATATTAAAAGCAACAAGGGAAAAATGACAAATAATATATAAGGGAACTCCCATAAGGTTATCAGCTGATTTTTCAGCAGAAACACTGCAGGGCAGAAGGGAGTTGCACAATATTTTTCAAGTGATGAAAGAAAAGAACATACAACCAATAATACTCTACCCAGCAGGCTCTCATTCAGATTTGATGGAGAAAAAAAAGCTTCACAGACAAGCAAAAACATTGGGAATGTAAATTGGTGCAGCCACTATGGAGAACAGTATGGAGGTTCCTTAAAAATCTAAAAATAGAGCTACCATATTATCCAGCAAGCCCACTCCTGGGCATAAACCTGGAGAAAAACATGGTTTGAATGGAAACATGCTCCCCAATGTTCATTGTAGCACTGTTTACAATAGGCAAGACATGGAAGCAACCTAAATGTCCATCATCAGAAGAATAGATAAAGAAGATGTGGTACATATATACAATGGAATATTACTCAGCCATTAAAAAGAACAAAATAATGCCATTTGCAGCACATGGATATACCCAGAGATTGTCACACTGAGTGAAGTTAAGTCAGACACAGAAAGGGAAATATTGTATGATATCACTTATATGCCAAGTCTAAGAAAAATGATACAAATGAATTTATTTACAAAACAGAAAAAGACTCACAGACTTAGGGAAGGAACTTACGGTTACCAGGGGGGAAGGGTGAGGGGAAGGGATAGTTAGGGAGTTTGTGGTTGACATGTACACACTACTGTATTTAAAATGGATATCCAACAAGGACATGCTGTATAGCACAAGGAACTCTGCTCAATAATCTGTAACAACCTAATTGGGAAAAGAATTTGAAAAAGAATAGATACATGTACATGTAAAACTGAATTACTTTGTTGTACACCTGAAACTAGCTCTAATATAAGATGAAAAGCTAAGAAATAAGGTTTAGCCAGAGATAAAGTGGCCACATTTTTATATAAAGCTGTTACCTATAGGGAGAGACCAGCTGTTCTTGCATATACAATAATCATTTGAGAAACTAAGTTTTTGTGTTCTTTCCATCTTGATATTCACTGAATGCAAGTGAATATGATATTTGATCTACCCCAAATTACTAATATCAGGACAGAGTCATAAAACTTTCGTGGGTCAGGCATTCAATATTGATAAGAGCTCGGTAGCAAGTTAGTAGTTGCTATTAAAAAGATTTTCAATCATGTCAGAGAGGCCAGAAGTCCAAAATCTGAAGGGGTGGCTCTCAGTGGAGGCTGCCTCCTAGTATAAGTAGAGCCTACCTTTCAATGAGGCTGAGAGTATGAGGTAGGTTCGAAACATGCTGCTTGGATTGTGCTTTGATTGTTGCTTGCTCTCCTGCAGGATGGAGGAATAGGAATGTATTATGACTATAAAGCAGCAAGCCAAACAGCTCCAAACAAAAGGCTGTATGGCTGTGGCTGCTGAATGTCACCAGAACTGAAGTAAATGAGAATATAGGAATTTGGATTGACAAAGGACAATTTGTTTTTAATTGATCCTGGGCAGCTGCTGGCCACTTGACACCAGAAGTAAATGTAATGTCTTGCTTGCTAGAATGGAAGTGTTTTTATCTCCCAATCCATGATCCCTCACTCCTCCAATCCAACCTAAGCCATTTTAAGAAAAAAGCCAAGTGTGTTGGGGATCTTTGTGAAATGGAAGGAAGTAAACTTTTATATTTCTTTTGGCTGTAGATGCCAAAGTCATCCTACCCAAGAAAGGGAGAGAGAGAAGTAGGTGTAGGAGTGGCTTAAAGTGTCAAAGTTTTGGGGACAGAGCACAATAGCATACACAGGACAGAAAGGGGCCCCTGAGCCCAGACACTTTTTGGAAACTGGAGGTTACTAGGAGAGGAGGCAGTATGGATCCAGAAGCAAAGAACTAAAAAAAACAAAAAAAACAAAAAAAACACACTCAGCTGTGCCTAGTAAAATAGCCTCCCCCTCTGTCCTGTACTTCCCTACAGTTCTGGTGGTGGAGAGTATGATTATCTAGAAATTGTAACCTCTAACTCATATTTCCATTAAACCCCTTGGTCTGTCTTATGGGAGCACATGTTAGGTACAGTTTGAGCATGATTCATGCTGGGGAAGGGAAGGGAAGGGGAGAGGGGGAAGGGAAGGGAAGCTAACGTGACCTTGTTGATTGTACCATTTGGCCCAATTCAATGTGTTGTTTTGTTTGCCTCTACATCTGAATGTACTGTAGGAATTAGTGTGTTATATATTTGCATTCCCCATCCCAGAACTAACAGGATGATTCTGATTGGGGAAAAGCTACATATAATACTCATACCATTTGCTCTTAGTGGGTGGGTAAGGATTTAGTGTATCTCTATCCTCTGTTGTCCAAGACTATCCCTATATAGATGGTTTGCTGGCAAAGCAGAAACCTCAGTTTCAGCAGCCTTGTCTGTGGTGTTAACACACCTTCACCAGCAGACAAAATTCAGGGATTTGTTTGCCAAGTAAAATTTCTGGGACTGTGTGGGCAAATTCAAATGGTCAGTCCCTCTGGCAATAAAAAATATTTCTGTCTTCTTGGTCTCCCATCATAACAGGTGACTCAGCACATTTGTGTAATTTTATGGGTATTAAAGACAGACAAGTCTCTATGACTGATTATCTTGCTGACTGGAACTTTTTCATAGCACAAAATCTCCATTCCTAGTTAGAACAGGAAGAGAGGATTTTGTTTGTTTGATTGTTTTATTTTATGAAGAAGCTTTGGTCTTTGTCAGCTATGCATTTCTGCAATTCTGGGATTCAGGCTGTCTGGCATGAGATGTGAGATTAAAAAACAGAAATAAGAGAAACAAAATAAAATAAACTAGAACAAGGAATTTACCACTGTACTGGTTGTTCTTTGAATTCTGATTTCCCTTCCAAACTTGCCTGCAACTATTTACTTTTTAGGGTCTATAGATAGTTGCTTTATATATTCTGCCCAGTTGTCATAATCATTGGGAAAGGTTAGATAAAGTGTGCCTACTTTATCTTAGGTGAATCTGGATGTCTGTCCTGTAATTTTTAGGACTAACAAAATTCTGTTATTTCAATACAAACAAATAGTGGTAGCTATAGCTATGTTTCCTCATATCACACTTGCAGTGAGTAAAACTCACAGCTAAAAGAAAGGAAGAAAAAATAATGCTAGGAATGAATTGCTTTCTATATTATATTTCTTTAAAACTCTCCTTTTACTATTCATATTTTAGGTGATAATGATATCATATGCTGCATTCATATTTCATTTATTTACTAGTGTGGTAGTTAACATGAAAATTGAACATTATTAATCTACTTTCTTTTGTGTCTATTGGTGCTTGGCATCAGGCTTTTGCTTTTATTTCCTATATTTTACTAAGCACTGTCTGAGAATAATTAATTTTAGAGTCAGGGAACAATTTTCTCAGTCTTTCATACCTTGTTTACTTTGTTAGAATAGTATAGTAAAAACTTAGAGTGTTTCTGCCTATGAATAAGTAATCAGTCACAAAATACCTTTCTAATTAAATTCAGTATTTCTACTGCCTCCCAACTTAATGCACATCAAATTTAACCAATAGAAGAACCAAACACCTAATGAATCCATTATACAGATATATGTCCATTTGACTGCTTGTTTGGTCACTAAAGTAACCTACTTCTCAACACGTTTTAGTACTGCCAGAACAATTAATGCTTACTTAAAGTTATGGGTATTGCACGTAAATGGATTTTGAGTACATGTTTTTTCTCATATTTTTTCATTTACCATTGTGATTTAGCGATAAATTATTTAATATATCTAACTTGTTTGTATTTGTGTCATAAATTAAAATTAGGAAATACTGTATTAATAATTTTATTACTCTTTATCTAAAATATATTTATTTAATGTTCAACCTTAGAATATATGTAGAACTATGACATCACTAAGAATGTGACAGAGGTCGTTCTTGATTTTGCTCCTCAGAAGAACAACAACTAAGAAATATTCTAAAACAACGCACCACTGAGAGAATCCTAGAACACAGGGTTGAGGCTTAAGCACCCACCTGCACTACAGAGACCAAGACAGACTACATCAGAATGTAGGAGAAGTAGCTACATGTTAACCATGTTGACCCTCCTCCAGGCCAGCACAGCACCATAGGAAGAGGTCTTCCCTGAGTTTCTGGTTCCTCCGGTGGGAAAAGAGAACCTAGGAAAGACAACCAGTACCCCTAAGTTTGTTGGTCATTTTGTGGGATGCCCTACTCAGCTCTTGCTCCATGGGGATTGCCAGGGAATCTTCAGAGCTTGCAACAACTAGCACAGGGGTCTTGGCAGACTGAGTTTATACCTGCAGTGCCCCAAATAATAATCCCAACAAGCAGCCTTGCTTATCTGCAGAACCAAGTTGGTGGCACCCTCTGATCAGGGAACTCAGCAGGATGCAGATCTGCCTGATTCAGATTCTCAAATGAAGAGTTTTGCCAGCCCTAGAGGCTGATTTGCCTACATCCATGTAAGGAGCTGCGTCACAGCCCTACCCACCGTGGAGGGTGTTTTCTGGCCACATCTGACCAGAGAATGGGAAGAATACCTGGAAGCTATGTAGCCTAGCAACACTCCAGCCAAGAGGTAGGTGGGCAGGACTGATTGCCCCTAGAGCAAAGTAATTGCCAGACATGAAGGGCTCCTCTGCTATGCACATGTAGAGGGGTTAATTCAGTCAAGGCTGAGGGTACCACTCAGCTCCTCCCAAAAGGAGAGCCTTTAGGAAAATTGAGAATTGCCTGGAGTGGGCCCTCCCCTTCATGCCCAGGTAAGGGAGCTAAGACATAGCCCCACCTGCTGTAACTTCCTGCCCCATCTAACCAGAAAGACTAGTGAGAAAACCTGGAAGCTGTGTGGCCCAGTGGTACTCAACCTAAGAGGTGGGCAGGCAGAGCCAATAAATAATTTGCAGAGCAAAGGCAGTGGCCCAGTTCAATCAGGAAACTTGGGGCATGGGTCAGCTTGAGGAAAGACTACAGTTTTACTGGTTTAGAGCTTCTTTTTCCACTGTTCCTGGGCAGAAAATCTAATTTGTAGCCCTACTCATTGCTAAATACAGCCTTTGGCCTGTCCAACCAGAGAACCTAACCAGAGCACATGGGAAGCTGTACAGCTGACTTAATAGCCCTATGTACAGTGGCACATAAACAGAAAGCACATTCCATGGTATGCCCCATCTGCAGAGCAAAACTGGTGACCTCACCTGACCTCATTGCACACACTGTGGCCTCACTGAGTCCCCAGATAATGAGCTGCACAGGGCCTGAGTCCTTTTCTGCTTCTCTGCCAGGGCAGGGAAGCTAATCTGTAGCCCCATCTACTAGAGAATACAGTACACAGCTTTGACCATCTAGTAAGCTTGACCAGAGACTCCAGGCAACCACAGATCCCATCCCACAGCCTTACTTAGGTAGGAAACCAAGCCAGAAGCGCTATACAACTGTTCTCAGTTAGTGGCACATTCTGCAATTTCCAACTTCAGAATGTGAGCAGTTGACTTGCCTTATAATAGGCCATTATAGCAAGCCCCAACTGCCTAAGGACATTACCATAATACACACCCAGGAAACAAAACAGAATTGACTGGTAAAGAACTGTCTCTACCAAAGAAAACCAGTAAAGTCTGAAAAAATCCTGATTACTCAAATGTGTAGATACCAAAGTAAAAAATCAAGGATCATAAAAATCAGGTAAATAAGAACCACCAAAGGAAATTAATAAAGGTCCAATAATTGACTATAAAGAAATAGAGATCTATGAACTGTCAGACAATAAATTCAGAATAATCCTCTAAAAGAAGTTCAGTGAACTAGAAGAACACACAGACAACTAAGTTAGGAAATTAGATAAACAATGCATGAACAAAACAAGAAGTTTAGCAAGGAAATAACAACCATCAAAACAACAAACAGGGCTTCCCTGGTGGCGCAGTGGTTGGGAGTCCGCCTGCCGATGCAGGAGACGCGGGTTCGTGCCCTGGTCTGGGAGGATCCCACATGCCGCGGAGCAACTAAGCCCGTGAGCCATGGCTGCTGGGCCTGTGCGTCCGGAGCCTGTGCTCCGCAGCGGGAGAGACCACAGCAGTGAGAGGCCCGCATACCGCAAAAAAAAAAAAAAAAAAACAACAAACAAAAAAATCCCAGACTTGAAAAATATATTAACTGAAGTGAATAATTCAATCAAAAGTTTCAAAAGTAGAATTGATCATACAGATGAAAGAATCAGCAACCTGGAGGATAGGGCATTGTAAATTACCCAGTTAGAGGAACAGAAATTTAAAAAAAGGAATAGAAAGAGTGCAAAGCTTATGAGAATTATGGGACACAAAGGAAAAAATATTTTCCTTATGGAAATTTGAGAAGGAGAAGATAAGGGGACAGAATCCATATTTAAAGCAATAATGGCTGAAAACTTCCCAAACCTTGGGAGAGAAATGGACATCCAGATCCATGAGACCCAAAAGATTCTAAATAGGTTGAACTCAAATAGGGTTACTTTGAGATGTATTATAATTAAATTGCCAAAAGCCAAAGAGAGAAAGAATTTTAATAACTATGAGAAAAGAGAAATGTTATAAATAAGGGAACCCCCACATTAAGTATCAGCAGATTTCTCAACAGAAACTTTTCAGGCCTGGAGAGAATGGGATAACATATTCAAAATATTGAAAGAAAATAACTGCTAACTAAGAATTCTATACCCAGCAAAGCTGTCTTTCAGAAACTAAGAAGGGATAAAGACTTTCCTAAACAAACAAAAGCTGAGGGATTTCATTACCAACAGAACTTTCTTATAAGAAATGCTAAAGGGAGTTCTTTCAGTGGAAGTAAAAGAATGCTAATTAACATTATGAAAACATAAAAAGGTACTGTAAATCCCACTGTAAATGGTACATTCATGGTCATTGTCCGATTTTGCAATTTGGTAATGGTGAATAATTCACTTACAATTCTAGTTTTAAAGTTAAAAAAAAAACTTAGCAAAAGTAACCATAATTACAATAATCTGTTGTTAGTTACACAATATTAAAAAAAAACATGTAAATTGTCAACAACAATAACGCAAAATGTGAGAGGGAGGAGAAGTGAAGGTGGAAGTTTACAAATTCTATTGAAGTTAAGCTGTTATCAGTTTAAAATAGGATGTTATGAGATAGTTCATATAAGCCTCATGGTAGCCACAAAGGAAAAATCTTTAGCAATTAAACAAAAGAACATGATAAAGAAATCAAAGCCTACTGATACCAAAATATATCAAAATACAAAAATAGATAGCAGGAAAAGAAGCAAGGAACAATAGATCTAAAAAACAACCAGAAAATAATGAACAAAAAGGCAGTAGTCCTTACCTATCAAAAATTATTTTAGGGCTTCCCTGGTGGCGCAGTGGTTGAGAGTCCGCCTGCCGATGCAGGGGACACGGGTTCGTGCCCCGGTCCGGGAAGACCCCACATGCCGCGGAGCAGATGGGCCCATGAGCCGTGGCCACTGAGCCTGTGCGTCCGGAGCCTGTGCTCCGCAACGGGAGAGGCCACAGCAGTGAGAGGCCCGCGTACTGAAAAAAAAAAAAAAAAAAAAAATTATTTTAAATTAAAACAGAATTTTCTAATTAAAAGCCATAGAATGGCTAAGTGGATATAAAAACAAGATACACCAACATGCTGCCTATAAGAGATCTCTTTAGCCTTAAAGACAAATAGACTGAGAGTGAAGTGATGAAGGAATATATTTCAAGCAAATGGTAACTTGAGAAGAGCATGGTAGCTATTTTTATATCAGAAAAAGAGACTTTAAACTAAAAATAGTAAAAAGAGACAAAAGAGGTCATTTTATAATGATAAATGTGTCAATACATCAGGAGGATATAACAATTATAAATATTTATGCACCCAATATTGGAGCACCTAAATATATAAAGCAAAAACTAACAGAGCTTAGAGAAGAAATAAACAGTAACACAATAATAGTGGAAACCCTAGTCTCAAAGCATCCAGACAGAGAATCAATGAGAAAACAGCAAATTTGGACAACACTACAGACCTCATGAACCTAGCAGACATACACAGACTGTTCTACCCAACGACAGCAGAAAATGCATTCTTCTCAAGAACACATGAGACATGTTCTAGGATAGATCATAGGTTAGGTCACAGAACAAGTACTAACAAATTTAAGAAGACTGAAATCATAATAAGTATCTTCTCTGACCACAATGACATGAAACTAGAAATCTGGAAGATTCATAAACACATGAAAATTAAGCAACACTTTCCTGAACAGACAACTGATCAAGGAAGAAGCTAGGGGTAATTAACAGTTTTCTGAGACAAACAAATGGAAACACAACATACCAGAATTTGGTGGGGTGCAGCAAAAGCAGTTTTAAGATGGAAGTTCATAGCAATAAACACCTACCTAAGAAGAAAAATCAAAAAACAAAAAAACCCCCAAAACCCAGATAAACAGCTTGACTCTATGCCTTAAGGAAATAGAAACAGTAGAACAAACAGAGCCCAAAGTTAGCAGAATAAAGGGATTAATAAAGATTAGAGCAGAAATAAATGAAATAGGGAACATTAAAAACAATGGAAAAGATAACCAAACTAAGAGGTGATTCTTTGAAAAGATAAACATAATTGACAAACTCTAAACTAGACTAATATAGGGAAAAAAAGACCCAAATCAACAAAATTATAAATAAAAAAGGAGCCAAAACAACTGATACCATAGAAATTTGAAGGATCATAAGAGGATACTATGCACAACTATGAGCTAACAAAGTGGACTACCTAGAAAATGTGAGAATTCTTAGAAACATATAACTTAGCAAGTCTGAGTCAGGAAGAAATAGAAAACTTGAATAGGCCAATTACTAGTAAGATTTAATCACTAATTTAAAATATCCCAATGAGGAGAATCCTACAATCGGATGGCTTCACGGGTGAGTTTTACACAATATTCAAAGAAGAATTAATAACAATCCTTCTCAAACTCTTCAATTGAAGGGGAGGAACACTACTAACCTCATTTTATGAGGCCAACATTGTCCTGATACCAAAACCAGAAGAGAATATGAATAGAAAAATATAAGCCAATACCCCTGATGAGTATAGATGCAAAAATTCCCAATAAAATACTAGCAAAATGAACTCAGTAGCACATTCACCATGATCAAGTGGGAATTATCATTTGGATGCAAAGGTGGTTCAGCATACATAAATCAATCAATGTGATACTTCACGTTAATAGAATGAAAGAATCATATGATCACTTCAACAGATGCAGAAAAAGCATATGACAAAATTCAACATCCTTCCATGATAAAAAAATAAAAACTCTTAAAAATTAGGCATAGAATGGACATATATCAGCATAATAAAGACTATTTATGACAAGCCCACAGCTAACATCATATTCAATGGTGAAAGTTTGAAAATTTTTCCTCTATAATCAGGAACAAGACAGACAAGGGTGCTCACTCTCACCACTTCCATTCAGCATAGTATTAAAAGTCCTAGCTAGAGCAATCAGGCAAGAAAAAGAAATAAAATGTATCAGAATTGGAAAGGAGGAAAAAATTTTTTTCTATTTGCAGATGACATGATTTTACATATAGAAAATACTAAAGACAACTAAAAAACTGTTAGATCTAAACAATGAATTCAGTAAAGTTTCAGGATACAAAATTAATATATAAAAACAGTAGTGTTTCTACACACTAAGAGCAAATTTTCTGAAAAAGAAATAAACTGATCCCATTTACAATAGCATCAGAAATAATAAAACACTTAGGAATAAATTTAACTTAGGAGGTAAAATAACCCTACTCTGAAAACAAGACACTGATAAAAGAAGTCAAAGAAGACTCAAAATAAATGAAAGTTATCTCATGTTCATGGTTTGGAAGAATTAATATTGTTAAAATATCAATACTATTAATACTGAAAGCCATCTGTAGAGTCAATGCAATCTCTATCAAGATTCCAATGGCATTATTTATAGAAGTAGGAAAAAAGAGTTCTAAAATTCATATGGAACCATAAAACACCCTGAATAGCCAAAGAAATCCTGAGAAAAAGGAGAACAAAGCAAAAGGCATCACACTTCCAGATTTCAAGCTATACTTCAAGCTATAGTCATCAAAACAGTATTACTAGCATAAAAACAAACAGGCCAATGGAACAGAATCAAGAACCCAGAGATAAACCCAAGCATATATGGTCAACTAATATGTATAAGGGAGCCAAGAATACTCAATGAAGAAAAGAGTCTTTTCAATAAGTTGTGCTCGTATAATTGGATATTCATATGTAAAATAATGAAACTGGACCCATAACTTACACCTCACAAAAATTAAGTCAACATGGATTAAACACTTAAGTATAAGACCTGAAACTATGAAAGTCCTAGAGGAAAACATAGGAATAAAGCTCTTTGTCATGGGTCTTGGTAATGATTTTCTGGATATGACACCTAAAGTACAAGCAACAAAAACAAAAATAAACAAATGGGACTGTATCAAACTAAAAGGCTTTTGCACAGCAACAGAAACTGTCAACAAAACAAAAAGGCTGTCTACTGAAGGGGAGAAGATATTTGCATAAGGTATACCTGGTAAGGGGTTAATATCCAAAATATAAAAAGAACTCATACAACTCAATAGCAAGAAATCAAATAACCCAATTTAAAAATGTGCAGCGAACTTCAATAGACATTTCTCCAAAGAATATATACAAAAGTCCAACAGACACATGAAAAGTTGCTTGACATCACTAGTCATTTAGGGAAATGAAAATTAAAACCACAATGAGATATCACCTCATGCCTGTTAGAATGGCTATCATCAAAAAGATAAGAAATAATAAATGGGGGCATGGATTTGGAGAAAGGGGAAACCTCATGCACTGTTGGTGAGAATGTAAATTGGTACAGCCACTATGAAAAACAATATGAAAGATCCTCAAAAAAAATTAAAAAACATTGATCTACCACATGATCCAGGAATTCCACTTCTGGGAATATATCTAAAGGAAACATAAACTATAACTTGAAAAGGTATCTCTACCCCCATGTTCATATCAGCATTATTTACAATAGCCAAGATATGGAAACAATCTAAGTATCCATCAATGAATCAATGGATACAGAACTTGTGTTTTGTGTGTGTGTGTGTGTGTGTGTGTGTGATGGAATATTATTCAGCCATAAAAAATTAGGAAATCTTACAGTTGTAACAACATGGATGGACCTTGAAGACATTATGTTAAGTGAAATAAGACAGAGAAAGAAAAATACTGTATGATCTTATATGTGGAAACTAAAACAAACTCATAGAAAAAGAGCTCGGACCTGAGGTTACCAGAGGTGGGGGTAGGGGGTAGGGGGAATTGTAGGAAGGTGGTCAAAAGGTACAAATATCCAGAAATGTGATAGACTGCTGTATGATATATAAGAAACTTGTTCAGAGAGTTTCATCACAAGGAAAAATGTTTTTCTTTTCTCTTTTCTTTTTATTGATCTATATGAGAAGATGGATGTTAGCTGAGTCTGTTATGGTAATCACTTCACAATATATGAAACTCAAATCATTGTGCTGTATGCCTTAAACTTATATAGTGATGTATGTCAATTATTTCTCAGTAAAACTGGAAAAAAAAGAATACATATAAAATCATTTTAAGATTAACTCAAAACCCTGTGAGAAACATATATATATATATATATACACTAGATAACTGGGTTTGTGCTTAGCTCTTTGTCTTTTGCCTTACAGTATAAAGTAAAAATATTCCTTTTCAACATTACTTAGATCATTCTCTTCTTCACCTTCATCATATTATGTGATTCATCTGTAATAAAGTTTAATTTTTCATAGCATTCGTTGAGACCATTCACTCCCCACACAAATCCTGGTTGATTTTAAAAAATTACCATATATTTAAATTCATTCTTCGTAGTGTGGAGTTGTATGGGTTTTGACAAAGATGTGGAGCCATAAATCCAACCACCATGGTCATCATAAAAACTGAACCAAAAAACAACAACAACAAAATTGAACTATTATCCCAAAATGCTCATGCTGTGTCTATGTAGAAAAACCCATTTGACCAAGAGTACCCTCAAGCAAATGAGAATGAGATAATTCCATCCCTGTAATTTTACCTTTTCCATATGTCATATAAATGGAATCATAAGATTTTGGATATGGCTACTTTGACTTAGTAAAATGCATTTAAGAGGCACCCATATGTTGTTTTGTGAAATAGTACTACGTTTCATTGTATTGCTGAGAAGTATTCCATTGTGTGTACCTACCTTGCTCTATGAGTTTACTACTTGATGGAAAGCTGGGATGTTTGCAGTTTTGGGTGATTATCAATAAATTCTTTTATAAACATTTATGTACAGATTTTCATGTGAATATAAGTTTTTATTTATCTGGGATAAGTATGTTTGAGGAGGATTACTAGGTTTTATGATATCTGTATTTTTTAACTTCTTTAAAAATGCCTGTTAGGAGTTGAATTATGTCCCTAAATATAATACATATGCATTATATATACATATATATACATATATATACATATATACATATATATATATGACAGGTAATCAAGGTAAAATATGGTTATTAGGGTAGGCCCTAATCCAATGACTGCTGCCATTATAAAAAGTGGAAATTTGGACAGAGATACACAGGGAGAAAGCCATGTGAAATGGAGGCAGTGACTGGAGTGATGAATCTATAATCCAAGTAATGCCATGGAGTGTGGGCAATCACCTGAAGCTAGGAGAGAGGCATGGAACAAATCCTGTCTCAGAGCCCTCAGAAGGAACCAACCTTACTTTGAGTTTAGACCTCTAACCTCCAGAACTGTAAGAATAAATTTCTGTTGTTTTGAATAACCAGGTTTATAGTACTTTGTTACAGCAGGTTTGGGAAATTAATGCACGTCAAACTGTTTTCCCAGGAAGCTATAGCAATTTTATCACACTGGAAATATATGACGATGTCAGTTACTCTCCATCTTCAATAGCACTTGATATTGCCTTTGTCTTTTCATTCTATTAGGTATGTAGAAGTATCTCATAGTGATTTTAATTTGAATTTACCAAATGATTGATCATCTTTTCATATGGTTATTTACCATCTGCACACTTTTTGAAATATCTGAGTTTTTTGCACAATATTATAGAATTTTTTTAAAAATTAGTTTTTTGTGGCATGTAAGAAAGAGTGAATGAATAAGTAGTTGTGGTAGGCTTTAGGCATATTTAGGATTAGGAAAAAATGTACTTATAATAATTGCAAGCATGTGTCTAGGAAAGACAAGAACAGATGGAACTAATTCTATATTGTGCTGCTCGCCAAAATGACTGATTATCTATATACTGTTGTTTGGCATCTTAGGTCTGATCTGGGATGGCTGCTTTCCAATCGGCATGATCTAGGATGTTGATATCATGGCAAGAGATATTTGGGAAGCATAATTAAATTTCTTGAGGTATTTACAAAAATACGTTATATGGAGGAATGTTTTAGATGGAAATAAATATTGAGCCAGGCTATGAAGTAACAGAGTACAGACCTTAGAGTACAGACCTTATGGGGAATGGCAGCAGCAAGACCTGAAAATCAAATGCCAGATTAACTGTCTGAGTTTTACCACATAAACTTAATAGGTCTCTGGATTACCCAGAATTCAGGCAAACATCTGATTATAAAAACTAGGAAAATATAAGAAGAGCTAAGGGGAAATCACACTATTTATGGGTATACAGGTACCACTTACTACATGGGTTTAGAGCACCAAATTTTCAGATCTTTATTTCTAGTGAATATATATATATATATATATATATATATATATATATATACACACACATATATATATATATAATTTAGGGAAGCATACAATTTTAATACGCTTACTACAAAGAAGCTTAGATTTTGAAGGGCCACTAAAAACAACAATGTATAGGGATTTTTGAAATGACAGTTAATTTGCTTCCTTTTTGAGACTTTTATTTAAAATGCAATTTTTCTACCTGGATTATTCCACAAAGTTATTGTGAAGATGAAGTGTCATCCTCTCTCATCCACTCATGTGTACAGAATTTCACTGAGATACTTTGAATTTATCTTCAAGTAGGTCTGTCAGATAATTTTCCATGCTATATTTTCTTTCATTTACAGTTTCTTATCCCATATCCTCTCTTCTGAATGTTTTATTTGCATCTGGAAGAAAAAGTAATGCTGGAACAAATAATGATTGAGTGGCCACTTACTTTTTCCTGTGACGCTTAACTTAAAGAAGGGTGAGAATAAAGAGGAGGCAGACCAAGACAGATCTGTGTCCAACAAATAACTAAAATGTAGTGCATTTTAAATTCAGTTACTTAGTTCAATTTTTTAACCTATAGATTTTTACTTCAAATATAGTTACACAGTTTTATATGATATATAAAATATGTATGACATATAGGATATGTCAAATGTGCATATTAAGGTAATTTTTGCCATAAGTTCATCAGTAAATGTTTATCCATTAAAAGTTTATTTTGGCTTAAAATTAAAAGTTTTTTCTTCAATCTGGCATACCTGTGTACTACAACTGTGATGTGATAAGGAAATTGAATGAATGCCCTGATAACTCTGTAAATTATTTTGAGGTTCATCAGAGCATGAAATTTAGTCATGACCTGTCCTTCTTTTTCTTCACATTACAAGAATGAAAGTTCAACAAGAATGTGTGGCTTTCTTTTAGAAATTTGAAATCTACTTGGGATTCAGAAAGACTGCTGATTATTTTTGGGTGGGGAAAGTGATTATCTGAAATCTATTTAAATGTATTTAATATTCCAGAACAGAGATTAAATCACACAGAATATATAAGCCAAATAGTACTTTGGGTGTAAGTACTGTTTATAATATATATAATGTAATTTATAATTATATATGTAATTTATATATATATAATTATATATATATATAAAATTATACACACACATGCACACACACACATACTGGATCAGTTGCTTCTTTTAAACGTCTTGTGTCTAATGGACATTTTTTTTCTACTTCACATTAGATGTTTACAGACTGTAGATTGTTTTTGAATAAGATGCCAACATTTCTCCTGCGTTCCAGTTTCTTCCACAATGTTGTGAATTACTTCTAATTGTAAAATGTTTGCTGACTAAGAAATGAATAAATAGCATGAAACAGTTTAAGACAATGGCCTTTATGGTCAAGGTATATCAAATTAGTATGCCATCATCACACTCCACGCTGAGATTTAGAAAGTTAGTATCTCTTATTATCAGTAAAATATGTGGACGACACTACCTCTGTTTCAGAGTTGGAATGAGGGTTAAATGAGTTTCTATTATTTCTAGAACCTTTTTGTTCTGATCACTATCTTTCAGACACACAATGCTTCAAATTGATCATAATGCTTGAGTCATGGGTGATTAATGAAAATAATTAATACATGCTTGTTTTTGCAATAAGATCCTGCACTGATGTACCTTAGGATAGGCTAAACATTATAACAGCTGTCCAACATTGTTAGCTTTTTCAGTTCAAAGTAAATTAAACTTCAAATCTGAGTGAAATGCATACTTAAGATGTTGCAGTCACATGTATTTTTTACTTCCCAACAGGTTATTTGTTAGAATTGCAGTTCTATAAATTGCTGTGGGGAACAATTTTGTGCTCTAAATTTAATCAGGTAAATCTGTAAATGTGTCAAAGTGCAGAAACTGCTGTCATTTTAATGTGATTTGTTTACTACAATTTTTCATGTACATGTAAGCATAGTTGGAGATATATCTATATTCCTTATGAAGAGTTCTCTCTTTCAAAATAAAATGATAAGATATGTTTTAACTTGATAGTGCATAAAATCTTCTATAACCTATGGAGGTTGGGCTTATCTATTAAATATTGCTAAAATCTTTCAAACATAAATGGGAATTTATTGCTATAAGACCATGGTAGATGGAAAAAATGTCAGAAGTTCCAGGAAAAGTAAAAATATATATATAAAATTGCAGTTCTGATCTTTTAAATTTTTCCATAACATTAAAAGACAGTAACAGGGTAATGTGACACCAGGGAAAGATTATTGTATTCAGTTTACTGTAGCTAATTCCACCAGGACAGTCTACATGTTTGTCTGATTCACCTTTGTGTAACTGTGCCTAATAGACTTTGGCATATCACATATGCTCAGGAAATATTTAAGGAGGAAATAAACTGAAAAGTGGATGATGGATGAATAAATAATGAATAAAAAAACTATTTTGTGAAAACTTGTATTTTTATAAGTATTGTATACCAATGAAAAATATCCTAAATTAAATAGGGCAAATACTTACTGCATACTTGACACATATAACATGTATCGTTAAAAGAAAGAAATAGGAGTGAAAAAGACACAGTCCCTGCCTTTAAATTCCTTATCACCTTAACAGGAGCATATGGTCATGACATAATAATACAAAGCCAAATGTAAATGCGATAATAGAAATGCTGGAGAAAATGGGATCAGCTTCATTCTAAAATAACATGTTTTAAAATTCAGATATAACGTACATATAATAAAATCTGAAGATATTAGGTATTTATTTATATGAGTTCTGATAATTGTGTAGCCTGTATACTCACCATTCAAAACAAGATATGGAATATTTCCCCCACCTCAGTTAGTTCCTCCTTGCCTATTCCATGCCCCACAGACAATCACTCTTTATTTGTCAGGTCAATTATTTTTGCCGGGTTATGGACTTTCTACAAATAAAACCATACAGTGAGTATGCTTTTGGCTCTGGCTCCTTTTGCACAACATGTTTTTGAGATTAAAAAAATTGTTTAATATTGTAAAACATGTGTTTAAAAAGTCTGAAATATATAGAAAACAAAATAAGATGTGCTCCCATCCCCCAAAAAGTAGAAGGTAGATGTCCTATTTATTGCCTTGGTATGGGCAAAAACAAAATTAAAAATAAGAAGCTTAATTCTCCCTGCTGAAAATAAGGGAAGAGACTGCCTTTTCTTAGAGCACTTACTTTAGAAAAATTGTAAGTTCTTATCTGTCTCTTTGAAATATATGCAAAACTTTTAAAAATTAAATAACTCTCTCCTCTGCTTTATGACCCAGGAATGACTCTCTCAAGGACCTGGGAGCCATCCCTTTAACATGCACTCATCAAGAGGACAGTGCCCCTATCTTCCAGTTTCTGTGGGAGGGTGGGACCCTAACTTTTGTAGATACCTTGATCCAAGTTGCAAAACTATCACATCATAAAAATACAAGAAGTTTATTTTTCCTTTGGTTAAGGCCAGTTAACACAGATGGTCACCCCAATTATAAGATGAATTTAGGATAAACTATAAATAAATGGTGTAATAAATGGTGCTGTCAAGTCCCCTTACTTGAAGCCAGGTGTTGTTTATCTTGAGAACATGTATATAGTGGGTTATGTCTGCTTGGCTACTTTAGTGAGCTATCTTTCTGTCTTTGTAGTCTCTTAGAGAATTGTCTGTGATGCACACCACATTCTGGCTTAGTGCTTATTCAATAATGAAATTGTTTTCTTTCCCTCTTTTTCAGAAGTTTCCTGGGTTGAGAGGAAATTTTGGTTTTTTATTATCTTTCCCCAAAAATTATGTTGATAAAGATGGATGTCTGGCAGTCCCTGAACTCAACGGACCAGCTGAAGCTCTGTGGCCACACAACAGTCAGGTAAGAGACCCTAAATTATTAAAAAAAAAAAAAATCCCTTCTAGCTCTCTGCTCTTTTGGCATACTAGCTGGATGAACCACTCTCCAAAATCAAGATTTTTACTCTTGAATAAACATGGGCAACACAGGTTCTAAAATGCCATCAAGATTATCATATGGTTGGAAAATATGAAAAACCAGAAATGTTGCCCATAGGTCTTTCTCTTAAATGTCTACTATCTTTCTGTCATATTTTCAATAAGTATATGAGAATCTGGTCTTTCAGTGGCCTAAGGACAATTCTTTTAGTTTGAATAAATTAATGTATTTCCTGGAGTCTTCGGTCTCATCTCAAGCAGGTTAATTACTGATATTTAAGGGATATCATTCTAAGAAGTAAAAATGATTTTGATAAGCAGAATAAAATATTGAAAAAACAGAAGAGGAATGTGACAATTAAAGGCACTGTTTCTCAGAACTCTCCTTCTTTCTGTACTTTCCCTACTCCTTCTATAGCCCCTGTATCACTTTATCCCTCCTTGCTTCAAGTTGACTCCTTAAAGAAGGTGATGTTCTTTTAGACATGTAGTTCCCCCTCATTAGTGGACTTCCCTGAAGAAAAGGTGTGGGGGCACAATTTCTTTACCTGGTAGTGAATCATCTACTCTGATGACATAGATTTGTATATTTTATGACCTAGCCCTGAGTCCATTTCATGTCTTAGCCCAGATTCTTCCTACAAGAGTTCCTTATCATCCATATACCATGCAGATAGGAAAATAGATTTGATAAAGAGACTTGATCAAGGAATAATTGAGAACTTAGTAAAAGCCTGTACCCCTATATGAAGGCAAAAGGATGGAGAGTACCTTCATTGGTCACTTGGAAAAAGGCAAGCAGCAAGGTCTTAAGCTGATGAATGCCAATATGGGAAGGGAAACCAAAGTGTCATATAATTTACATTTTGCCTATCTTAGTGCAAGGGAAAACAGGCCTTCTTATTTAGATAGACAAAAAAGCTGATGCCATTGAGTACCCAGAACTCCTGGGTCATCCACAAGCCTTTCTTGCCAACTGATATTTATCATTTAAAGAATTATTTTCCTTATTCCCCAGAAATTTGCAAAAGTACTCTGAAGCATGTTTTCTGTTTACAGCCCAACACATTCCTTGCCTTGTGCAAAGGCAAGGAATTCTGCATCTAGCAGCTGCATGGAATTCTGCAACCAGAAGACTGCTCCTTTGATGGAGCAAACAAGTTGAGGTCCAAAAGACTACCACATCAGGGGTATGGTGGCCAAGGGGAACTGAGAAACCAACCAGATAGATAGACAGATAGACAGATAGGTAGGTAGGTAGATAGATAGATAGATAGATAGATAGATAGATAGATAGATAGATAGATAGAAAGATAGACAGGTCTCACACTGAGCTGAAACAAATATATGCATCACTTTGGTCCCTAAAGAATAATGATACTGGTTTAATTCAAGATATAAAACCAACAAAGACAGTTTACCATCCATGGCCATGTAGAAAACAATGTCCTTTGTTGACAGCTCAATTAAAAGGAATAAAACCAATTATAAAATCATGAAAAAAATAGGGGATACTTTTTAAAGGGTACTCACCTTGCAATATTCCCATCCTTTCAGTAAAGAAGGGAAGTACATTTGATAAAAAATTTCAACCATCATACAGATTTATACAAGAGCTTAGAGAAGTAAATGTATTTGTTGTTCCATTATTCCCCATAACTCTTAACCCTACAATTATTCTGCCTTCTTACTTTGGTACTTTTGTCTGCAAAGTTTTTTCCTCTGTAAATGATCCATGTTCTGCGTTTTCTTTCTGTGTTTCCTTCCTTCCTTCCTTCCTTCCTTCCTTCCTTCCTTCCTTCCTTCCTTCCTTCCTTCCTTCCTTCCTTCCTTCCTTCCTCCCTCCCTCCCTCCCTCCCTCTCTTCCTTCCTTCTTTCCTTCCATCCATCCTTTCTCTTGTTTTCCTCTAGTGGACAAGACTAAATTCCTCTTTTCTTTTGCTTATGAAACAGTACAATATAGGGTTTCAAGATTCTTCTACTAGCTTTTTCTAGTCATTTACAGGAAAACTTAGAGAAATTTGTACCACCAGAGGGGTTTATAATTATTCACAGTGTAGATGATTTGCATCACATTTCTCTCTGGCTGCTTTCAAGATATTTTTCTTTTTTGTAGAAGGTAAACTTTAGAAGTTTAATTATAATGTGTCTTGGGTTTCTCTGGATTTACTCTATTTGAGTTTTACTTAGCCTCTTGAATCTGTTTGTTTACATTCTTTACTAAATTTGGGAAGATTTTAGACACTTCTTTGAATAATTATTCAATTCCATTCTCTCTTTTCCTCTCCTCTTGGACTCTAATGATACAAATGTTAGTTCTTTTGTCATAGTTCCACAGGACCCTGATATGTTCATTTTTTTGGGTCTATTTTCTCTCTGTTGTTCAGACTAAATAACTTTTACTGATATATCAAGTTCAATGATGATTAAATCTGCCATCCCCACTCTATTATTGAGCCCATCCAGTAAGATTTTTTTCAGTTACTCTTTTTCATTTTTATAATTTCTATATTTATAATTAATATTTCTTTGCTGATACTTTTTTTTTCTTCATTTTGTTAAAGATATTTAAAATAATTGCTTGCTAATGCAATTTGGATTCTATTTAAATATTTTAAGCAGGAAATCCCTATTAAGGTTTAGCATGAGTCCTGTGGGTTTGTATGTTGAGTTTCTTGTTGGGCTCTGCTAGCACCACCCCAGCAAAAGTGGGCACTGACTCACATTGCCTCTTTACAGATATCTGGGGTCAAAGTACAGTAAATAAGTAAATATGCTCGTGTTATTGAATAGCAAAGTTCTCACTCTTACTATGGAAAATGCAAATACGGAGAGAAAAGGAAGAGAAGAACAGGGTGATGTTGGCTTGAATTAGCATTATAAGCAATAACTCACTTCCATTAGCCCTGTCCACTGAAGAGCCTAGAAACGATGCTACCCCAAAATATGAGTAGGTCTAGTTGCCCAGAATTTTATTTCTAAATATTACATCACTATAAATGATGAGGTTTTATTGTTGTTGAAAATTTAGATCATGTCAAATGACAGAAAGCATCTTAAAGGAATCCCAAATTCCAAATTTAAGATAATTAGTAAAAAATAACAATCATAGTAGTAGATTATAGTGAATTGAATAAAAAATAAGCATTAACTCCATGTGACTAACACACACACATACAGACACACACACACACACGAATTCAGAAGAGAAAAATCTCTTCTGTACAGAAAAATCCCCATAATATAAGTCAAAGGAATGATATAGAACATCAAACATCAATGTATTGACTCATTTAGACATCATCAATGATTTTAGTAACTGCATATTTAGTAACATGATTAGTAATTAACATTGTAAAAATATATTTTACAATGAAGATATCTGGAAGACACCACTTTAAGTCAGGAAATCAAACTTAATATCTACAATAATATTACAAAATGACTTTACGGCCTTACTCATGTGGTGAACTGAACAAGACACACCATTTTTACATAACTCTTGAACAAAAGATGTTTAATCTGAACAAGGAGATAATAAATTCAAGTTGGGAGATATATCACACACAATCATGAAAACCTGAGTTCTCTAAGATATGAATGACAGAAAAAACAAAATCAAGGGAACTGTTTTATTTTAAAGGAGATCAAAGAAAAAAGAGATTAAAGAGATTAAGGGAGATTAAAAAGAGAGATTGAAGAGATCAAAAGAGAAAAGAAAAATGCCAACTAAATGCAGTGCATGGTCCTTGGATGGATTCTGGAATTTAAAAACAAACAATCATAAACCATGCATAAAGACATTATTGGGCCAATTGAAAAATTTAATATAACTGTTTATTAGATAATTCTATAGTTTTAAATTAAAGTTCTGAGTGTATTAAGTAGGAAAATGCATTTTTTCTTTACAGATAAAAGTTAAAGTAACTAGAAGTGACATATCACAATGTTCAGAGGTTAATTTGAAATGATTTAACCAAAACCAAGTATACATCTGTATTTTATCCAGAACTATATTTACAAAAAGAGAAAGAGGAATAAAGTTAACGTGGCCAATATTACCAACTTAGGTATCAAGGGAAAGGGTATATATGTGACTGTTTATTTTCATGTTTTCACTTTTTCTGTATGTTCTAAGAAATTTTAAATAAAATGTTTGAAATAAAACCAAAGCAATCAAAGAGTGGAAAATAAGAGACAAAAGATTATAATTGAGTATTTAATTGGAAAATTATATTATAAAAATTATTTTTATAATCTAGGGAAATTATAAAATGCAGGCTATTTACCTTTCATGTACATATGCTACAAAGTACATTTTAATTGGTTTAAAATATATATAAACTTCCAGAGGAATAAAAGTGCAATAACATTTATACCCAACTAATTGGAATATTTCTTTTAGAATTCCTTTTAAGTAAATAAGTAGTTACATAATTAAGAAGAAAAAAATTGCTATTTACCTGAGAGAGATATTATCTTTAATTTCTATGAATTTGCCTAAATAAAGAAGTATGTGTTTTATAAATTGTTACTATAAAACCTTTTGCCTTTTCTTTCTTTCCAATATTGTTTATCATTGTTTACTCAGTTTGAATAACTGTTAAAGTTTATTTTTGGAAAAATTACTTGTGGGGAATTCTTGGAAATAACTCATAAAATTATACAATTTTAATAGTTTACCATAATCTAGAAGAAAATTTGCATAATTAAGGGATGATGAAATTATCATATTGATTTCGAAGGCAAACCAAATGAAGAAGATTCCACATTAAAATCTGACTTTTGGGCTTCCCTGGTGGCGCAGTGGTTGTGAGTCCGCCTGCCGGTTCAGGGGACGCGGGTTTGCGCCCCGGTCCGGGAGGATCCCGCATGCCGTGGAGTGGCTGGGCCCGTGAGCCATGGCTGCTGGGCCTGTGCTTCCGGAGTCTGTGCTCCGCGACGGGAGGGGCCACGGCAGTGGGAGGCCCACGTACCACAAAAAAAAAAAAAAAAAAAAAAAAAAAAAAAAAAAAAAAAAAAATCTGACTTTTTCAGGTGTGCATCCTCAGTGTATATTAACTCATACAGGTTTATATATAATCTTACTTAGTCTCATTTTTTTATTGTAAAATGTGAATAAGAGTATTTCACCATAAAGTTGTAACAAGTATTTATTTGTTTTAAATTATACATCAGATTCTTCTTAGTTATCTATTTTATACATATTAGTGTACATATGTCAATCCCAATCTCCCAATTCACCCCACCACCACCACCACCCACCCTTCCCCCCTAGGTGTCCATGTTTGTTCTCTACATCTGTGTCTCTATTTCTCCCTTGTAAACTGGTTCATCTGTACCATTTTTCTAGATTCCACATATATGTATTAATATATGATATCTGTTTTTCTCTTTCTGACTTACTTCACTCGGTATGACAGTCTCTAGGTCCATCCACATCTCTACAAATGACCCATCCTAAATGCCCATCGACAGATGAATGGATAAAGAAGATGTGGTACATATATACAATGGAATATTACTCAGTCATAAAAAAGGAATGAAATTGGGTCATTTGTAACAAGTATTTAAACAGAAAATGGATATACCTAAAAGGAATATATACAAGTGGTTTATTGGTCAATAAATGATAAAATGTTATTGATATGTTTCTTAAGGCTAGAAAGGCCTGTTTTGCTTTCTCATGTGATCCACATGAATTCTTACTATCTTTTATATCAACTTTTCTCAGGATTTGTAAAAAGTGAATACAATTGTATGATTACCTTTACTGTGTGTGTGTGTGTGTGCATGTGTATATAGCTTCCCTCTCAAGAACAAATGGCAAACATATTTTTTTAATTACTCTAATTTGAGTTGATCACTAGCTCCATGAAGATTTACTTTAAGAGAAATAGTCTAAGTTAGGATGTGTTTTATAAAATAAAAATGAGAATATGCTCAAATTAATGTGAGCACAATTTAAGACAGTTTCTTTGATGAGGATAGTTTTTTTTTCCCCTCAACATTCCTATTGCTTATTAAAAGAATTTGACACATTATATTTTTGGAGACTTTATACTGTACATGATAAATTTTCATGAGGAATTTGCAGATTACTATGCAGGTTGAATATATTAATTAAAGGATAAATTGCAATAACCAAAATAAATGAATATGATAATCTGAGAATTTGGAAATTTGATTAAAGTGATTTAAACTTTATATCATTTAAATGTATTATCTTTTTAGATTTTGATATATTTATATAGAAATTAGAAATTTAAAAAAAATTTAATGAAATAAAAAAATTTATCATATTCCATGGGTAAGCACTCATATTAAATAATGTTATTATTACAAAATAAACATTTCATATGATGGAGTACATTCCCATATAGACCTATACCTAGGTAAACTCCTGCTATGTAAAATCAGTTGGATTTGAGTATTTTTTGTACTAGTTAATATCACATAAATTCTTCTTCTTCTTCTTTTTTTTTTTTGCTGCACTGTGAGGCATGTGCGATCTTAGTTCCCTGACCAGGGATTGAACTTGCACCCCAGCAGTGGAAGCATGGAGTCTTAACCACTGGCCAGGGAAGTCCCCACATGAATTATTCTTTAAAGAAAGTTCAGATCTATACTGTGTCTACATCCAACCTTCCCCATACAACATTAGAACTCACTCTACCTTCAATGAGGAGGTAAAAGGAATAGAATCTAAAAATATAACTACATATTATCACTGGTGGAGCTTTGAGCTTGCAGGAAGGGTTGGCAATTACCTTAAAAATTAGTTGCCGGCAGATTCTTCATTTGGAATTTTTAGAAATCACTTTTTGGAATTTGTGCTCTTTTACTTTCTTTTATCTTCTATGGGTATAGTTCATAGGACAAACACAATGCTGTCTGCAAGATGAGACTCCCCTCCCCAACTTAGGGTCACTAAACCATTTGTTATCTAAAATTATTATTCACATTTACTTGGAGAAACTCTTTAAAAGAATGTTTCCTTTAGCTTTATTGCAGACCTACTAATTGAAAATCTCTGTGATAGGAAAGATGGTATTGTGATGCCAGAATGCACAGAATGCATGTAGTACTCCAAAAGATTTTTTTATATATTTTAATTTTTTAATCAAAGTGTATCTGATTTACAATGTCATGTCAGTTTCAGTTGTATAGCATAAAAGATATTGGGTAAAATTTCCTGTGCTATATTAGTAAATCCTTGTTGCTTATCTATTTTTTATATAGTAGTTTGTATCTGTTAATCTCCTCCTCTTAATTTATCCCTCTGAAACCCTCCATTTGGGAACCATAAGTTTGTTTTCTATGTCTGTGAGTCTATTTGTTTTGTATATAGATTCATTTGTATTATTTTTTTAGATCTCATGTATGAGTGATACCATATAGTATTTGTCTTTCTCTGACATATTTCACTAAGGATAATATTCTCTAGGTCCATCTGTGCTGCTGCAAATGGCAATATTTCACTCTTTTTTATAGCTGAGTAATATTCCATTGTGTGTGTGTGTGTGTGTGTGTGTGTGTGTATGTATATGTATATATACACATACTAAATCTTCTTAAGCTAGGCATCTATTAATAGGCACTTGGGTTGCTTGCATGTCTTGGCTATTGAAATAGTGCTGCTATGAACTCTGAGGTGCATGTATCTTTTTGAATTAGAGTTTTTGTTTTTCCTGGATATATGGCAGCTCTATAGTTTTTAAGGAATTTACATACTGTTTTCCATAGTGGTTGCACCAATTTACATTCCCACCAACAGTGTAGGATGGTTCCCTTTTCTCTACACCCTCTCCAGCATTTATTATTTGTAGACTTTTGATGATGGCCATTTTGGCCGATGTAAGGTGATACCTCATTGTAGTTTTGATTTGCATTTGTCTAATAATTAGTGATGTTGATCTTCTTTTCATGTGCCTGTTGTCCATCTGTATGTCTTCTTTGGAGAAATGTATATTTATGTCTTCTGCCCATTTCTGTTTGGTTTGTTTGGTTTTCTTGATATTGAGTTGTCTGAGCTGTTTGTATATTTTGTATATTAATCTCTGTTTACAAATAATTTCTCCCATTCTGAAGGTGGTCTTTTCATTTGTAGATGGCTTCCTTTGCTGTGTGAAAGCATTTAAGTTTGATTAGGTCCCATTTGTCTATTTTTGCTTTTATTCCTTTTGCCTTGGGAGACTGATCTAAGAAAATATTGTTACAATTTATGTGAAATAATGTTTTGCCTATAGATTCTCTTCTAGGACTTTTATGCTGTCATGTCTTACATTTAGGTCTTTAATCCATTTTGAGTTTATTTTTTGTATATGGTGTGAAAGAATTTTCTTATTTCATTGATTTACATGTAGCTGTCCAACTTTCCCAACACCACTTGTTGAAGAAACTCTCTTTTCTCCATTGTACATTCTTACCTCCTTTATTTTATATTAATTGACCATAGGTATGTGGGTTTATTTCCGGGCTCTCTACCCTGTTCCATTGATCTATATATCTGTGTTTGTGCCAATACCATGCTGTTTTGATTATTGTAGCTTTGCAGTATAGTCTGAAGTCTGAAAGCATTACACCTCCAACTTTGTTATTTTTTCTCAGGATCTCTTTGGCAATTCTGTGCCTTTTTGTGCTTTCATATAAATTTTAGGATTACATGTTCTAGTTCTGTGAAAAAATTCATATTTTGATAGGAATTGCATTAAATGGGTAGATTGCTTTGGGCAGTATGGCCATTTTAACAATATTAATTCTTCCAATCCAAAAGCACAGGATATCTTTCCGTTTCTTTGAATCATCTTCAATTTTCTTTATCAGTGTTTTATAGTTTTCATTGTATAGGTCTTTCACCTCCTTGTTTAAGTTTATTCCTAGGTATTTTATTTTTTGACACAATTTTAAATGAGACTGTATTTTTACTTTCTATTTCTATTTCATTATTAGTGTATAGAAACACAACAGATTTCTGTATATTGATCTTGTGACCTGCTGCCTTGCTAAATTCATACTAGTTCTAACAGTTTTTGTGTGGAGTCTTTAGAGTTCTCTATATAGAGCATCATATCATCTGCAAATGGTGACAGTTTTACCTCTTCCCTTCCAATTTGGATACCTTTTCTTTCTTTTTATTTTCTGACTGCTGTGGCTAGGACTTCCAGTACTATGTCAAATAGAAGCAGTGAGAATGGGTATCCTTGTCCGGTCCTGAATTTAGCGAGAAGTCTTTCAGTTTTTCACCTTTGAGTTGGCTGTGGGTTTGTTGTATATGGCCTTTATTATGTTGACATATATTCCCCTAATCTACTTTGGTGGGAGTTTTTATCACAAATTCATGTTGAATTTTTTCAAATGCTTTTTCTCTATTGAGATGATCATGTGGTTTTTGTGTTTCCTTTTGTTAATGTGGTGTATCATTTTGATTGATTTTTATATCCTTGAACCATCCTTGTGACCCTGCAATAGATCCAATAATCATGGTGTAAGATCCTTTTCATGTGTTGTTTGATTTGGTTTGCTAATATTTTGTTAAGGATTATTGTGTCCCTGTTCATCAAAGATATTGGCCTGTAATGTGTGTGTGTGTGTGTGTGTGTGTGTGTGTGTGTGTGTGTGTGTGTGTGTGTGTGTGGTGTCTGCCTGGTTTTGGTATCAGGGTAATGGTGGCTTGTAGAATGAATTTGGGAGTGTTCCCTCCTCTTCAATTTTTGGAATATTTTGAGAAGGATAGGTGTAAGTTCTTCTTTATATGGTAGAATTCCCCAGTGAAGCCATCCAGTCCTGGACTTTTGTTTGCAGGTCATGTCCCTTCCCCTGCCGTGTCCATCCCAGACATAGTGCAAAGCTGTGCTGTGAACTGGGTGAGGCCAGAGAAGTCATTAAGCTGGGGCTTGGGGTCAGGGAGGTGGGCTGCAGGAATTGAGGTGGATGCACAGCTGCCAGAGATCCAGGCTGCCTCTGTGGGAGTCTTCTCCCAGGACCTATCTGTCCCAGACCCAGTGCTAAGCTGCAGTGTAGCATCGCCAGAGCTCTCTCACTTGGCTGGGAGACAAAGCAAAGCATGTCCTATGGTGCTGCTGACAATGGCTACCACCACCACACCCAGGCCATATCCCATGCCCCCCAAGCTATTTCTGCTTAGCTAGACTGATTATTTTCCTAGAGCCCAGTTGTCCTAGATCTCATGCCAAACTGTGGTGTGAAGTGAGTGAAACCAGCATGTTCACCCTATTTGAAGTGTGGCAAGGCGGCAGGTGTCAGTTCAATGCTCTCTCTGCTCTGATTATTGGCAACTAAGTACATGCATGCTACTTGTGAGTAGAGTCTAGGCTTCTCCAGCCCTTCTATCTTTCCCAGTGTTTCTACCAGTAGCCAAGGGGACTCTTCTCCTCTGCACAGGACACCAGGACTGAGACACCCAGACTGTGGCTTGACAGGCTCACTCCCCAGGGTGAGAGTCTGCCAGGTAGACCTTCTCTTCTTTTCAGATCCCTCTCAGGGGCAAGGGTCTCAGCCCTATGCCTTTTTTTTGTCCTACCTGGTTACATGGAGATCTTTCTTGCAGCTTTGGTTGTATAGGAGTTCTTCTTCCAGTTTCCAGTTTTCTGTGAGAATTTTTCCATCTGTAGATGTATTTTTGATGTATTTGTGGGGGAAGGTGAGCTCTATATCCTTCTACTTTGCCATCTATACTCTTTCTCCTCACAAGAGATTCTGTTATGAAAGTCAAAACATTGTATGTGTTCCAGGAATATAGGCAAGAAACTTCTCTCTTATGACTTTTCGAGCCTCACCAATGAATCAGTGTCAGATCATCCAGCCCAGCATAGCATGGAAAATGGCCCAACAACAATTTGAGGCTAAGCAGAGCTCAAATATAGTGAAGGGGGATGTTTCTGCAAACATATCCCTCCAGTGGTGTGTGTATGTGTGTGTGTGTGTGTGTGTTTGTGTGTGTGTGTGTGCTGAGAAGGTAAATATAATTGGCTCGGAATAGTAGTAAGGGGAGGGAGTCAGAAAATTTGAATTTTACATATTTTTACTTAGAAATCATGCCTGCATCAAGCAATGAGAAGTTTTGAGATCTTGATTCTGAGAACATGTAGCAAACTTAAAGAAATGACCAGTTGTACTGATGTGTACACATTCTTTCTTCTTCTCCAATATGGTCTATGACCACACTGCTATATAGAGCAGAATAAAGTTGGGATGCAGAGTGCAAACATGGGCATAATATTTTATATTTAAAATATATTTTATGTAAACATCCAAATTTATATTATATATATATATATACATATGATTATATATATATTTTTCCATATGACTGTGTATGTATATAGTTACACAAAGCACATAGCTACTCAAAACAGTAATCAAAATAATGTCTTAGACATTATTATTGTCTATTATAACCAAAACTACAGCAACACAGGAGGAGAAATGGAATTATCATTTAAGTGCTTACACAGGTATGTGTATTATGTGTCTGTGCATATGCAGATATTATTGTTGACAATGATGATGTTATGACAGACACCTGTTCCTTGTGTGTGACATGAGCCACAATGCTTATATGTCCTCTGCTCTAAATTTCCTTTGGCACAAGTGTGAGGAAAGGTGGCTAATAAGATGTGTCAGCCATAGGGTATAATTCATAGGAAAGCTCCCAGCAGTGATAGTACCAAGTTGGGAGATACACCAGTTGCTCATTTCCCCTTTTTCCTACTTACTTTATGTAACATAGAACGGATGGAAGGAATAACAATAGCATCTTGGAGCCATGAGTGAAAGGTCAAGAGAGTAAAAAGTCATTAGAGTTGTCAAATTTAAGCTATGTAACAACTCTAAGAAATTTGATCAGTAAGAATACCGATAAGTAAAAACATTAAAGTTCCAAAGAAAATTAAACAAGATATTCTAACAGGCAAAACACAGAAAGAATATCACTGGGAAAAATAAATGCTTAATCTCAATATCACTGAGAGAAAATGCAAGTAAAACAGACACACTGGTCATATAGTATGGAACAGGAGTTAGGATAAAAAATAATAAAGAGTTTTATGCATTTTTGGTAGAGCACTTTTATGCAAAATCATTGTGTCATACCTAGCATTTATGTTCATTTTTCTTTGGCAGCACTGCATGGCTTGTGGGATCTTAGTTCCCTGACCAGAGATCAAACCCAGGTCTCCAGCAGTGGAAGCAAGGAGTCCTAACCATTAGACCACCAGGGAATTCCCATAGTTTTATGTTCATTTTAAATACACACACATGCACATACACACCCACATATTCATTTTCTATGTTTACTGTATGTCTAAAGCTTCATAAAAAATGAAAATGCAAACAAAAAAATGAAAATGCAAACATATATGTACTTAAACACACATGCATGTTTATACATATAATGAAAATAAAAAATAAAAACACTCATGGTCATAAGATCTAAGCTCAGGTGAGTGTTTGTATCTCAGGAAGGAGGGGTAGTGGGTTTTTGGAGAAAACTTTAGCTATTTGCAATATATATATATATATAATTTATATTTTAAATTTATATTAATGTATTTTGTTTTATTTTTCTTTATATATATTTTAAATAGAGCAATTTAAAATGTTGTAGAATCCTTTTGTTAGTTTAACAACAGCTCCAAATATATAAAATTTCTGTTTTGTTAGTTTCTATAGTTGTATATATTAAATATTTTATTCTATATTTTAATAAAAGGAATTCCCAAGACTAGAGACTAACAAAGAAATGGTGAGTAACAGAAGTACAATCTACCTGATACAGAAGACATTTGAATTTTCTCTTGTCATCGAACAAGCTGACTTGAGCAGTATTATATTATGATTTAAAAATGACCTCGAGTCATTATTTTCTTATAATATGGCCACCTATCCATTGAGAAATTTTCCCTAGGGAAGCAATCTTCCCGACTCAAACTACCAATGAGTAATGCTTTGGAAGAAAAATTGCCAATAATGGCATTTAAGTCTTTGGAAATTATATCAGCTAATGAAGCCTTAGAGTATATAACACTCAGACAACTGTCAAACTGGTTCCAGACCTTGAGAGACCTGAATGTTCATTAGCAGGAGGGTCATACGTTAACACATACCCAGTCATTCATTTCAGGGCAGTAAATTAGGTTGAGAAAAAGAAAAAAAAAAAAAGCTCTTATTAAAGTGCCCTGATGTTCAAGGTCATGTGAATGTGACTACCCTATAGCAGACTAAGTCATTTTGCCAGACGACTGGATGAAACAATGGCTTAAAGTCTTGCAAGATGTGAATTTCTCTTCTAAAACTCAGGTCCCCTCTATTAAAAATGTTAAATTTTTAGAAACTTTAAAAAAAAATAAAGACATTTGGATTTGCCCCATTATCCTTTCCTGTTCCAGGAAACAACTACAAAGTAATGGAAGCTGTGGTCTAAAATACTTCAATATAACAATCAGGACACTCCTGTGCCTGTTAAGACTTAGAATTAATGTATTTCTTTTCATTGTATTGCTAGTATTGGCAGGTTATGGCAGGCCTAATTTCTCTGAGTTGGCATGCATAATACACCAAATTTCTAAACGATCATTTTGAGATGAAAGGAAATTTCACAGTTTCAGGATTTCCACATTCTACTGCTTTCTATCTTAACCCCTTGCTTGTTTTTGTCATAGCAATATCACAATTACTAAATCATTATTAGTTTATTATCGTGGTATGATTTAATTGTTTTCATTCACCTCTAGAGAGTTCATTTGAATGACTCAATGAGTGAATGAAACAGGAGAGAGGTCATTATTGTAATTAATGTTAATGTGGTTATGCAAAGGGAATACATAAGAGACAACTTGTCAAAGAGTCCAGGAGGGGGAAAAAAAGGAAAACACCTAAAAGCCTGAAAACAACACTAATGGTAACCGTCATAATCTGAATATGTGTCAATTTGGGCAGTTTTATAGGACCAGGCTCCACTTACAGGAGATACTAAGCAATGATTTTTGAAGTAAGAATAAAGCAGAGAAACCAATTAAATGTGAAACATAATTTTTGAAAACAATACCAAACATGGTTCCAAGGAAGAGAATCAGGGATAAATTCTTGGTCCTCTACAATAACAACAACAACAACAACATTAGAAGTAGAATTTGCTTTGGAGAGTTTCAGTGTATCCCTAACACCACCATCCAGTTTCTCTAGAAAGAGAACCGGTTGTAGTGATTCTTTGTTGGTAGAGATGAGATTAGCACCACATCTACCCAGTTGCTCAAGTCAAACACTTGGAATCCCTGAAACTCTTCCATTCCATATGACACCTATATCCAATTAGAATCAAGATCTGTAAATTATAGTTGTATCTTGAATCTGTTCTCACCTTTCCATTAACAGTCACAATAACTTGGTTCCAGGTTTCATCATTCATATCTAAATTATTACAGAAGTTTGTTAACTGCTCTTTCTTCATTTGATCTGGCAACTTTCAATTCATCCTCTGAACTGCATATCAGAAGAATGTCTAAATTATTCAACCAGTTAAAATATTTTGGTTGCTAAGTATAGCTTCTTAATAAAGTTCCAATTTTTAAATTCAGTCCTTCATACCTGCCTATCTCTAAACATCATCAGCAATAAAATCCTGTTATATTATTCTTTCCAGCAATACTGAAACTTCTTGTCCTGGAATATTTTAACCCATTGCACATAAACTATTGCATATATGGTTTCCTCTAACTAGTAATATTCTTCCTTTTCTCTTTGGTCTAGCTCAATCTGATTAAAACATAGTGAGTAGGAACCCAGTATTAAAAGTCAGATTACCTGCCTCAGAACCTCATTTTACTACCCATGTATGTAATTCTCCATGTCCAACTTTCCTCCTCTGTAAAATAGTACAATAAGAGTTAATAATGTTTAAGCCTAACGTTAGAGCAGTACCTGGCACCTAATAAGTGTCTGATTAGCATTAGTTAATTCATATTCTTTTATTATTATTACCAGGTTTTCCATACTCATTTCGATTGTGACCTCACTGGACTTTTTTTTGGTTATTTCTCAATATTTTGGGGACATCTCCATTGTGCTTCTAAATGATATTGCAAACTTTTAACATGAAGTTTTTTCATATTTTATACAACATTTTTGTTAACTTATTCATACTCCAACCTAATTTACATATATTTTGGGAGTGGAGGAATGTATTACTCAGGGTAGTTTAACAGCTGTATTAATCACATCCAAATTTCAGTGATTATCAAAAGTCCAATATGGGTGATTGTGGTTAGATATTATGAGGGTCTCTTAGTAGCAGAGACCCAAGGAACTCAGCTCTTTCCTTCTTGTTTCCTCTACATCTTCAGTCCTTGTCATTCAAGCAGCAGATGAGGAGGGCATATTGCAAGGGTTTTTTTCTTTCTTTTCCTTCTATTCTTTCCTGTCTTCCTTCTATTATTTCCTTCCTCTCTCCCTTCCTCCCTTCCTTTCTACCTTCCATTCTTCCTTTCCTTCCTTTTGATGAACAAGGCCTGGCAGTGATGCACAGTATTTCAAAATACATTTCACTGGCAAGAACTCAGTCATAGGTCACATGTATCCCTCTTGCATACAACCCTTCCAGACAAAAGGTTTGGATAAAAGCAAGGGATTATTTTTTAGTTTAAAATTTTGATTACTAAATGAGAGACACAACACCATCCAGCTAGCTGAGTAAAGACTGAGACTCTTAGATGAGATACACCAATAACAAACAAAAATAAAGCCCTAGTACCTGGGGAGGAGTGGTAGAAGGGGGAAGATATTAATAATCTTTGATTTTCAGACCTGCTCTTGAAAATTTCCCCCTCCATCTGAAAAAGACCTTCCAGTGCTGCCTTTCCATGCTGCTGTGATTACTTTGGATTTAGGTTAAATGCTGAGCTTACTGATCACACCTGACAGTGTTAACTAACTTTCCATGCAAAATACCTCCAGATGTCATCCATACTAGTGAGGCATCTTAACTGATGTCATGGGCAAACAACACTATTTAAAACTGGCTGCCTTAGAAATCAAGGACCAAATTGAATTGAATTATGGGAACTGGACTGGGAACCCCAGAGCTGGAGGCTCCATGATGGGAGGTCACACTGTGGGCCAGCTACCCTAACTACCTGATTCATGAATGTCCTGTTTCATCTGCTGTAACGTTGTAAGCTCTGTTTCCAAGGACAGCAAGCATTTCCTCTGGGATTATACTTCTTGTGTATACACCCTGATGATCCTGATGTCACCTATCCCTGAGAGACATTCAAGTCAGCTTCAACTTACTGGCCAGAGTGGTGCTGTGCCTAAATTGATGCCCTGGGCCAGATAAAAAGATTCATACAGGAACTTAATTAAACATTTGTCTTCTGGCTCTCTAAAATGAATCCAGATGGAATATGTGACTTTTATTTCCTGGCTTGGAAGCAGTTAGGCTTCATTATTACGTTCAGTCCTTCAGGCAGTCCTGATCATTCTGCTTGGCATAATTTTGATTTTGACCATAATCCTCTGTTACCTCAGACAAATTACTCGGTTTTCGTAAAAGAACTTTAAAGTCCAACTCATTTGGGCCCATGGTGAGGTAGCCTATTTCTTGCTCAGGTCTTAAAAAATTAAAGAATGGAGTTGTGTCCAGCTCTGGTTAACATCTATGCATGACTTTTTCAGGTCTGACCATTGGCACTCACAAAGCCTTCACCAGGCAGGCCTTTAGGGGTAGTGAGGAGGTGGGGGAGAGGGGAAGCTGCCCTCTCACCCCAGACTTTGTGTGCAGCTAGTGCACTGCAGTCTCTGAAGAGAGTTGTAGTCAAGAAATCAGGCCAGTCAGTCATGCTCTTATGCATATTTGCATTACTAGCCCAGGCTCCTTTATTCCTGGGTCTCCTTATCTGAGGCCATTGGCCATGCCCTGTCCAGGCTTCTCTGCTAAGGCTTCTCTATGGGGGGTAGGAGGAAGAAATCCCTAGCTCTCCCTCCTTGGCATTCCCCTGGCTTCAGTGTCCAAAAAACTACAGAAGCCTTTTATTTGAGGTACCCTTGACAGTGAGAAGACCCTCCATCTGCAATGATGATTCACCTGACCCTCAGATTCGTACTCCCTCCTGTTCCACAGGAGAAAATGGAAAAGGGAGGGAGGGGCTGGGCCTTTCTTCAGCTTTAACATCTTGCCTTTACTATCAGAATAAGTGATTAAAGGCTTGTTAACTTTTATTTTGGCTTGTTGTTTGTTGCTTTAATCTACTCTTCTGACTCTGCAGCTCAGCTGAGCTCCTGACAGGTAGGTGTACACACAAGTGTGTAGTAATATGGGTTAAACAATAATATATTGACTACTGTTATTTTAGACAAATGAATAAATAATTAAAAGTAAAATTATATCATATATTAAGGGAAAATATATAAATTAGAAAAGTAAATTATTTAGGATGGAAAAGTAATACTTATACAAATTAAAATAGATAAAAGCCACTAACAGAGTCTGAACAAAAAGTCAGATTGTGGGGTGCCTGAGGTTCCTATTTGCACAGTAGGAACAGCCTGTGAATTGTTGATTTTCCTCTTGTGCCACAGTTTGGACCTACCAGGTGTGATATCACATGGAAGGGCTTTGGTTAAAGAAAGTCAGGATTAGTTCAGCAGGGTCTACATGTTTATCAGTTTTTAAAGGCGAATTAGAAATAGAAAATTTTAAAGAACCAATGGTAGACATTAAAAATACTTTTCAAAAATTAAACTATCAGTTTTAAGTAGCTTTTACTTGCTTTGTAAACAAAACATAAAATACCAGATTTTTCTCTTTTCATTTTCACACAGGTGTTTTCACATCTTGAAAATATTTTTTGGTTGGGTATGCCCATCTGCTTATCCTTCTGTGATGCTTTTTCTGGCCATGATGATCTAAATTAAACACTCCCATTCCTCTTTTCACAGCACTTCTATCACAGTAGTTACATGTTGTACAGTAAATTGTCTATTTTGAAGTCATTTCTTTCTGTAGCCAATGTCATATCTTCATATTCTCACAGAGTAAGTATTCAATAAATGCATTAATGAATAATAACACTGAACCTTTCTTGCTGCTATGACTTTATCCATCAAGAAAAATTACATTTAATAAAATCAAAACACACTTCAAATGTATTCATTCATTTAAAAGAAGAATTTTACAACCACTTGTTTTGATTTCCATGAAACCCCTAAAATGTGCATTTTATGTGGGTTTTCAGCTTACCCAGGCAATGTGTGAGCAAGAAGTTTGCATTACAGTGTCGGCAGTAGTGGGAAATCTGTTTTACAGTAAATCATGCAAAGGCTGTTTCCAGCTTTGGCTCACATTCTATTTCACAGTGATGGAAATAGTCAACAAAATAAAATTAAAAAGAACATTCAACAACTCTTAATAATATGAAAAACTATTCATGAAAGGGAAATGTTAGAAATTAAATTGTGTAAGAATGTTTTCTAAATAGTCTAATTTTCACTTTGTCAGTACTTTATTTGCAAAGTGCATTTGAGGCTCTCCTTTAAAATTTTCATCTTATGTTGCTTGTCTACTATTGTGATTCTTTGCTTGTATAATGAAACTCTGAAGTGCAAATCTATATTTTCTGAAAGATTTTTTTTTGGTTAACATTTTTTTGTAATTTAATGCAAATTATATAAATGGATTATTTAAATACATAAGTACCATATTTAACCTTATATATTGCTTTATAATTAATAATCATTCTTTTATACTATCTTATGTGAATCTGAACATGATCAAGGTAATTGTATAAGAATGAGGAGGACCAAGAGAAAATGGGGAGAATTTTCCACTGACCCTGGAGTCTATATAACCCAGCCCAGGCACCAGAAAATAACCTTGAAAGCAAAACCAAGGAGGAGGGTTGGTATCAAAATTAGCAGTCAATCAGAAGCAGTAATGCTCTAAAACTCTATGGAATTAATTCTAATTCTTGTAATATTCCAGACTTCCTTCTCTATACTTTTCTCTCTACCTGTGTCCCTCACCCTTTTTGTATTTTAAGATAACCATTTTTCATTATATGATATTCATTTTTCATTAATATATTTTCCTTAATGTGGCCTTTCCTAATCCTTCCAATGTTATATGTTTTTATAACTTTCAATACATTCATTTTTATACTAAATATTGTATTTGGTTGTTCTTTTTTTTAATATATGAAAACAAGGACAACATTTTTTCTTTATGACTGTGCCCCTAGTGCCTAACACATTTCCTGCTTCATGGCAGGTGCTCATATTTGTGGGTGAGTGCCTTCTCCACTATACTGTGGGGTCTGGAGGGTTCAGAGAACATGTCGAATATTGCATAACCAAATGTCTCATTATGTGGTCAAAATATAGTAATGGGGTTGAACTGCATGCAATATTTCAAGGACCAAATAAATTGTCTTCCTCATCAAAATCAGATCAAAAATAGAGCTGAAGTTCAGCAAGAAGGAAAAATTACAATGAGAAGTTTGAGTCTATTTAGTGTGGATCAAGTAACCCATGATAATTTGTCCCTTGCTTTCTGCATTTTAATTGTATATAATTATGATACTGATTTTATAGATATGTATAGATTCTCATATATATATTTGTATGCATTGATAAACATGATCTAAAAGACTACTCAGAAGCTGTCTTTTTTGTATTTGGAAATTATTAACACCTTGGAAAATAGCTATTAAATGAATTTTACTTCCAATTTTGGATCTAATTTTCTCATGTTTGCTTATTTTTTATTTGGGGGAAGTAAGATATTACATGTTTTGCATATTTATTTATGCAAAGGCTTATATGGCTAAATTCCAAAGTGGTTTAGGTTCATTATTCTCACAATATGAATTTTAATCAAATATAAGCTTTATTAGATAAGATGCAATTTTAGCAATTAAGATTATAAATTGTGTGCCTGTGTATGTCTTCTTGGAAATAAGGAGACTAACTCAAAATAGTGTTTCATTAAGTAACTGAAATTTAATTTTAAAGTAGTCATAGCCATAATAATAGAATTAACTTCTTTCTTAGAAAATGATTACACCTTTACAACATTATAAAATCAGAACTTGTATAAGTTGAACAAAACACACTGCTAATATATGTTTGGGAAAAAGGTGTAGGTTTTAAAAAATATAAAAGATAAATTTGGTTTTCTAATATTCAATGAATGATGAGAATTAATGGTTTTGTTTTGTTTTTTTTCTCTATGAGTTCTTGTAGAGTGAGAAAAATAATTTATAGACATTTAGTGGTATATTCAAAGGTATACTCTTTATTGTTTACTTGTGAGAAACAGATGGTGGTACAGCTTAATTTTGTGGTAGGATCAATCCTGGAGGCAAGACTTAGTTTAACAGATGGATAAAGAAGAAATGCTCCAGTATAGAGAATGAAATAGAAAGGTAAGTGAAAAGATGCCCAAAGAATAGAAATAAGATAGACACACCAAGAAGGTACATAGGCTACTATGTTTAATGGCTTGATGAGAATTTAAAGATGAGATTATATAATATAATCAAGTTTTAAACTGTGATAAAAATATTTTGAACCCAATGAAAGAAGAAACAATATGGTTAGTAAATGGGCCAGAAGACATCACCTTAACTAAAAGAATAGAAAGTAGGGGCAAAATATTACGCTAGTAAGTTTTAAATCTATGTCATATAATCAAAACTAACCATATTGCTTTCTTATCCTAGACCTTGATGTAGTGTTCAAAACAAAAATATGTTTAAATGATGTCTACTAAGTATTAAATGCCAGTCTATATACCTTTCATTCAAAGTTATTAGCTATATTTGTATAGTTTCTGAGGAAAAGTGGACAACTGCAGAAAACAAAAGAAATTCAATAATGCTGGAGAGGGTATGGAGAAAAGAGAACCCTCTTACACTGTTGGTGGGAATGTAAATTCATGCAGCCACTATGGAAAACAGTACGGAGGTTCCTCAAAAAACTAAAAATAGAGCTGCCATATGATCCAGCAATCCTGTTCCTGGGCACTTACCGAGACAAAACTACAATTTGAAAAGATACATGCACCCCTATGTTCATAGCAGCACTATTTACAATTGCCAAGACATGGAAACAATAATCGACCGATGAATGGATAAAGAAGATGTGATACATATATATATATACAATGGAATATTACTTGGCCACTAAAAATGCCATTTGCAGCAACACTGATGGACCTAGAGATTATCATACTAAGTGAAGTAAGTCAGAAAGAGAAAGACAAATATCATATGATATCACTTATATATGGAATCTACATTATGACACAAATGAACATATCTATGAAACAGACTCATAGACGTAGAGAACAGACTTGTGGTTGCCAAGGAGGAGGGGAAGGAAGGATTGGAAATTTGGGACCAGCAGATGCAAACTATATATACAGGATGGATAAACAATAAGGTCCTACTGTATAGCACAGGGAACTATATTCACTATCCATGATAAACCACAATGGAAAATAATATATATGTATGTATAACTGAGTCACTTTGCTGTACAGCAGAAATTAACCATTGTAAATTAACTATACTTCAATAAAATAAAAAATAATAAATTCAATAAAAATTATGGATATGTGGCTTAACAAAATAAACAGAGAGGAGATGTAACACTTATAAACTGACTCTCAGACACTTTTCACCATGAGCTTTCCTGTGTTAAACAAAAAAAAACCTAAAACAACTGTTTAGGTATTGTATTAATATACTGTTTCAGATATTCAGATCTTTGAAGTACTCACATATGCTTTTTGGTTTTCTTAAGCACAGCCTAGTCTGATTTACCACCCCAAACACTGTACAGAAAATAACAATAATCTTAAACTGTCTATTTATATAAGTAAGTTCAATATAAAAATTGGTGTAACGTGTTTGTATGCTCCAAGAATTGTGGTGTAAACTTAGTTTTTCAGAATGCTTCTGTGATAGTTTTTTTTTAAATGGAGGTATAACATGCATACAATATAGTACAAGAAATGTTCAGTTTATGAGTATAGATAATTATATACACCCACATAAGCATCACCAAAAATTATATGTAGAAAAATATCTGGCACCTAGGAAATCCCCGCAAGCTCCTCTTCAGTCAGTTCCATCTCTCCCAGTGTCAGCTGCTTTCTGATTGTTATCATTATTGCTAGTTTTGCCTGCTAAGTGAATAAATTATCAGTATTTGTGTGTGTGTGTGTGTGTTTCCTTTTGTTCAAAATCCCTCTTAGTTGTTACTACTCATGGTATTGTAACACATTGGACACATTCATGTTAGTTATGAATCACTAACATCCACAAAGACTAAACAGAAATCATACAGCCACTACTTTTGCTAAATTATGTCACTGATGGACTGTCAATAAAATATTAACATCTACTGAAGTTCAGTTCCATTTGTGTAAAATTGCTTCTTGAATTGGTTTCTGTTTGAAATACAAAGATGTGAATTATATAAATGTATTAATGATTCCTAATCACAACTCATTACATTTCCCTTGCTAGTATAGAATTAGTATGTAACTCTGGAAACTGACAATCTGGGAATTCAGATTATAAGGCTGAGGGCAGAGGCAAATGGCACTTTCAACAGGTGATGGCTCAGGTTCAGCTTGTGACGTATTTGCCTTATGGAAGTTGATTGTGGGGAATATGACTGCTATTCTCTTTTGCCTGGTATCTTACAAGCTACCTGATTTTTAAATGACTGGAACCCTGACTTTTTATGCTTTTCCAGTCACTAGGAGCATCATTTGGGGGGGAACCACTTGAAATTAAAATTTATCATTTTGGACTTGTGGATCATATCAGTTATACTAACATGTCTGCAGTATTTTATAGCAAGCTTGTGGCACAGGAAATATTTTCTTTCCCCACTTTTCGTTCTCAACAGCAAGACTTTCCCTGAAGCCAAGGATGGAAGTTAGTAGTAAGCTCATTTCTGGTTCACAATGACTCTTTATTATGTGCCCTTTATTTTACCTGATTAATGGTGAAGTGTGTTTTGCTTAGCTGTCCACCTTGGGCATCAAGACTATTCATTATTGAAGTAAATAATTGAAAACCTTCACTCAGATGTCAAATTAAACTAATTTAATACATAATCTAATAAATAAAAGATGTTGGAGCACATGTCTTTTTATTCAGAAGGGTATTAATTTTTGTGTTCAGGCAGTTTTCACACACCACACCTCCTTACATTTTGCCCTAAAATTCACCTTTTTTAATCAAAAAGTACTAAATGACTTTATTAAGAAACATAATTTTAATAATGACTAAAGCTAATCGACATTCTCTATGCTCACCAATTTTCTTTTTTTGGATATGAAAAATAGTCTACAGAACAGCTCTAAATCATAGAGATGTCCAAACACTGAAAACAACACATAGCAATCTATCTTTAGGCTACGAAACAAATAATCTCATACAAAGTCCAGACAATGTATTATTTCAGGCCAAAAAGGAACAAAATATCCCATGTAAAAGAATAAAATAGGGGGCTTCCCTGGTGGTGCAGTGGTTGAGAGCCCGCCTGCTGATGCAGGGGATGCGGGTTCGTGCCCCGGTCCAGGAAGATCCCACATGCCGCGGAGCGGCTGGGCCCGTGAGCCATGGCCGCTGAGCCTGTGTGTCCAGAGCCTGTGCTCCGCAACGTGAGAGGCCACAACAGTGAGAGGCCCGTGTACCGCAAAAAAAAAAAAAAAAGTGGAGCCCAGGAAGAGACTGAGAGACTCCCTGCTTTGAGGAAATAATTCTGAAGAGTACAGAGGCATTGACATACAGAGAGACCTCAGGAGATCGTCACATGTTTCCCTTGAAGCATTCAACTGAGTACTGATCAGTGTATAACTTAGGGAAACTCACCTTGGGCTGAGGATACAGCTACCCAAAAGAATTAATGGTAACTGTATTTATTACTAATGCAGAATTGGGAATAGTGCTTATTACCATAAGACACTAGAAAACTTCAAGATTCATGGGGCATTGGCTCAGCATTGGGGAATAATAAGCCCTAGGCTGAGCACTGCTCTATCAGTATCTAGCAAATCATAAAAGGAACACCCAAAATATCAAACTTGTATACAACTTCACTGCATTACAGACAATAAGCTCAAGAATATACAGAAATAAAAAATACCACTCAACAAGGCAAAATTCATGATGTCTACTATCCACCAAAATTGTCTAAAAAAATGTAAAAGTACGACCCATAATATGAAGATAAACTAATTGATGGAAACTGATCTAGACTTGGCATAGCTATTCAAGTTACCAAAGTAACTAAAAAAAATTATTAAAACTTATTTCCACAGGTCTAATAAGAAAAGACATGGAAAGTATATTATTACCCAAATCAAACTTCTAGGATGAAAATATAATGTAAAAGTGGAAAAATACACTAGATAGGATCAAGGATAGTTTAGACTTCGCAGAAAATAAGATTAATGAACTTTGAGATGTAGCAGTAGAAATTTCCCAAAAGCAACACAGAAGAGAGAATTTGAAAACATTAACACAGCGTCAGTTAATTGTGGGACCACATCAACTGCCTTAATATATGTGTAATTAGTGAATTACACAATTAATGAATTGCACAACAGGAAAATATTTGGAGAAATATGGACATTTTACGAGTCTGATGAAAATTATAACTCATTCTAAGAAGGTCAAAGACAAACAAGCAAAAATACATGAAGAAAATTACACCAAGATAAATCCTAATAAATCTTAGCAAAATAGTGGTAAATAGACTATTTTAATGCCACCAGAGGAAAAAAGGAGCATATATACAGAGGAATAGAAATATAGATGACAGTAAATTTCTTACTGAAACCAATGCAAGTGATAAGATAATGTTGCAAAACCTTTAAAGGACTGAAAGAAAACAAAAGAAAACTGAAAGAAACAATCCTGTTGTCCATCTATCCTATACCAGCAAAAATATCTTTCAAATACAAACACAAAATGAATAATGTTTTTCAGGATTACTCAACAGTTGACCACACTACAAGAGAACTTACAGGATGTCTTGCAGACAAATGAAAAAAAAAAAAAAAAAAAAGAGAGAGATGAAAATATGGATCTTCACAAAGGAATAAAGACAACTAGAAATGGAAACCAGGTCAATAAATATATAAGGTATTTGCTAATTTTATATATATACAATATAATGTATCATTTAAGCAAAAATAATAATGTAGTGTGTAGTTGATAAGATGTAAAAATAGAATGTATGAATAGCACAAAAGGCAGGGAGGGTAGAAAAGGAATTAATCTATTGTAAATTTAATCTGTATATGAAGTTATATAATATTACTTAAAGGTAGACTGTGATAAATTAAAGATGCATGCTATAATTCATAAAATAACTACGTTAACTAGCAAAGAGTTATACCTAATATATGAAAAAAATAAATACAATTAAATCACAGAACATTCTCAATACAAATGATGGCAGAAAAAGAGGACACAGAAAACATTCTAAAATCAAATATATAATTCACCTAAATAATAGCTACAATAAAATTATGAATATCCAGATGTATGTAGAAAAAATATTTGAAAAAATTAAAGGTATATTCTGATTTTTAAAAAATCTCAGCAAAGCAGGAATAGATGGGAACTGTGTCAAACAATAAAAGTCACCTATGGAAAAAATTAGCTCTACCATGCTTAATGATGAAATGTTGAATGATTTTTTTATGAGATAAGAAATAATACCAGGACATCTGATTTTGCCACTTCTATTTAACACTGTAGTAAAGGTCCTAGCCAGTGCAATAAGAAGAAAATTTTCCAGTTTTGAAGAAAAATGAGTAAAATTATCATTATTCACAGATGACATAATTACCCATATAGAAAATCTGAGGAAATCTACAGAAGAGCTACTAAAACTAAAACATGAGTTTAGCAAGGCTGCAGATATGAAACAATTATAGGCAATTTATTTGTATTTTTATGTTGTAGCAACAAATAATCAGAAGTTGAAATTAAAAATAATATCATTTTCAGTAGAATTGAAAATTTTAAATATTTGTTTGCAAGACCTTTCCAAGACCCACCAGTTCTGTGAAGGATCTCCTCTCTGTCCAGTGCTCAGCAAAACCAAGTGCTGTTGGTTGAGGTGACTACAACATTTTGATAGGACACATATAATTTTTGCCAGTCTCCATAATCGATAGAGTCACATCCCATAACTGGAACTGATTAAAAAAATGCCTTTTGGGAGAGTGGCCAAGATGGCAGAGTAGAAAGACCCTAAGCGCACCTCCTTTGGTGGACACCAAAGTTATAACTGTTTAAGAACAGCTATCAATGAGAATGACCTCAATACTGGTAAGAAAGATCTCCTATAACTAAAGATATAAAGATGAAACCACACGAGATGGGGAGGAGAGGAGTCAAGATACATATGCCTGGGTAGGCAACCCACAAATGGGAGGATAATTACAATTGCAGAGGTTCTCCCCAAACAGTGAGGGGTTCTCCCCAAACAGTGAGGGGTCCAAGCCTCTTATCAAGCTCCACAGCCTGGGGGTCCTGTATCTGGAAGACGAACTTCCAGAATATTTGGCTTTAAAGGCCAGTGGGGCTTACTTTGAGGAAAGCCAGGGGGCTGTAGGAAAGAGAGACTCCACTCTTAAGGGTGCACACAAAATCTTACATGCTCTGAGACCCAGGGCAAAAGCAATAGTTTAAAGGGAGCCTGGGTCAGAACAACTTGCTGATCTTAGATAATGTCCTGGAGAGGCAAGAGACAACTGGGACTCATCCTGGGGACATAGTCACATGCAGTAGCAATTGTGGGGAATTTACTGTAGTACAAGGACAATGGTGCGGGCAAGAATCATTTTGGAATTCTCCCTCTAGCTTATTAGCATTGGGACCTGGCCCCACCAGCAGGAAGCTGTCATAAGACCCTTGAGACCCAGCTGCCCTGGGAAGAAGCCCCAAACACTAGAGGGTCCATGATCCAGCATCACACATTTGTGGGCTGACACCAGCTCTGAGACCCCTGAGCCTCACAGCCAGAGATCCTTGGACAAAGTTTTGCCCACCAGTGGGCCAGCACTAGCCTGAGACCTGGCCTCACCCACCAGTGCATGGGTACCAGCCCCAGGACTCCCTGGGCCCTGGCCATGCCAAGAGCTGGCCAGCGATAAACTCTGGGACAATTAAGGCCCTGCAGCCAGAGACCCTGGAGGCCAGTCCCAGCTATCAGTGGGCTGGCACTAGCCCTGGGATTCCCTGGGCCCTGGCTGTGCCCACCAGTAGGCTGACACCAACTTCAGGATCCCCAGGACCCTGCAGCCAGGGTATGATTTCACTTATACATGTAATCTCAAAAATGAAACAAATGAACAAACATTATAAAAAAGGAATGGAGTCATAGATACAGAGAATAAACAGGTAGTTGCCACAGGTACGGGGGTGGGGGGAGGGGAGAAATACATAAGGGAGATTAAAAAATATAAACTCCCAATTATAAAGTAAATGATTCAAAGGTATGAAATATATACAGTGTGGGGTATATGGTCAATAATTTGGTAACTGATGGTAACTAGATTTATCATGGTGATCATTTTGAAATGTATAGAAATATGGAATCCCTATTTTGTGTACCAGGAAATAACATAGTGTTGTAGGTTAATCTTTCTTCAAAAACAAACAAACTTATAGAAAAAGAGATCAGATTTGTAGTTAACCAGAGGTGAGGGGATGGGATTCAAGGGGGCATTGTTTGAGCATAGGCAAAAGGTACAAACTTCCAGCTATAATATAAATAAATATTAGAGGTGTAATATGCAACATGATAAATATAATTAAAACTGCTTTGTGTTATGTATGAAATTGTTAAGAGACTATATCCTAAGTATATCACAATGAAAAAATATTTTTTCCATTTCTTTAATTTTGTGCCTATATGAGATGATGCATGTTCACAAAACTTATTGTAGTAATCATTTCATGATGTATGTAAATCAAATCAGTATGCTGTATACTTTATACAGTGCTGTATGTTAATTACATCTCAATAAAACTAGAAGAAAAAAGAAAAGTATAAAATATTTAATAATACCCCAAATTTGAAAGACATATACAATAAAAAATTCCAGTAAGTTGTTGTTGTTGAAATAAAATAATTGATTCTAAAATTCATCTGGAAATAAAAAGAAACTAAAATAGCCAGAACAATTTTGAAAATAAAGAATACAGTTATAGGGCAAATGATACCTGTTTCCAAGATTCATTATTTAGCTATAATAATCAAGGCAATTTGGTATTGTTGGAAATATAAACTTACAAATCAATGGAACAAAATAAAAAATTCAAAAATTGACATGCCTGTATATCAACAAAATTAGTTGCAAGATGCAAAGGAAATTCAGTGGAGAAAGGATACGCTGTTTAACAAAATATTCCAGAAATATTAGATGCCAATAATTTTTACTAATATTTCAGATCATATACAAATATAAATATTAAAGATTTAAAGATAAAATTTAAACTCTACTATATCTAGAAAAACGAGAAAATTGTGTTACTGTGGGTTAAGCAAAGATTTACTGGATACACATTGCACATATGCTCCATAAAATAACATTGAAAAACTGGACTTCATCCAATTAAACATTTTACTCTTCAAAAGACAATGTTAAGTATTTCCAAATTTTATAGCTGATAAAGAAATTTCTCCAGAATATATTAACAACTCTCAAGATTCAATTTTTAAAAAATGGACAAAAGGTTTGTATAAGCACTTCATTAAAGAATAAAGGTGGCACATAAGTATATTAAAATTTAAGTTACAGAATTATTTGTAAGTAAAATGAAAACTAAAATCATAAGATACAACTACAAAATTATTAGAGAGCTAGAATTTAAAAGAATGACCTACATATTAAAGAAATAAATAAATGATTTAAATAAATTTAAATAAATTTAAATCATTTAAATAAATGATTTAAAACCTTCCAGAAGAAAAGGATTAGGCCAAAGGATTTTACTATTAAATTTGACCAAATGTTTAGAAAAGAAGTGATATTGATTCTCTACAATGTCTTCCAGAAGACAGAAGCAGAGGGAACACTTTCTAACCACAAGATAATTAGAATCAAGTTGCATACATTTCAAGAAAGGTCTCTAATGAGCAAGAACAAAGCTTAGATCTTGCTGCTCAACTTTGTAATCAAGCTGCAAGATCATTTTCATATTTCCTCTAAAAGATTTAGAGCAGAAAAGGATGAGGCCCATTTTCTGTAGCATGGACATACGTCTATCCAATGGAGCCCTGATCTAATAATGGTTCTTTGCAGGGTAGTGAGACAAGGGATTTCCTGAAACTTCTGCCTCTGAGATCCAGTATGCATCAAGTGACACTGTGCATGTCTGCCCAAACTCTTAGCTTGAAACATCCTTTCTTCTGGAAAATAATTTTCCAATAGTCTTAGTGAGTAAAGACTTTGTCTACTCAACACTCCATCTCAAGCACTAAGAACAATGCCTGACACTCATTAAGACTGCAATAAATAAAACTGCTTGGAATTCTACTTCTGGTTAGTACATAAAAGAAATTAACAATAAATAAACAATCTGGATATACTTTTTTAAAAAAAGAAAAAACACATAGATTTTCAAACCCATCAGAGAATTTGGGATGGAGAGAAACCTAAGTAAAGTAAATCCTCAACGAAAGAACTGTGGCTGCTTTCAAATCTTGTAGAATGAAAGGAAGAGAAGGAGAAGAGAAATCCATAATAGATTACAGGATGAAGCAGTTGAAATTTTAATTAATATGGATTGGTGTTGTGAGGGTTTGCCTGCAGATTAGAATCCTGAAAAGCCACAGACACAAAATTAGTTTATACCAATCCACTAACTCTTTCCCAAAAATCCTCACTGAGGGCACAAAGGGAAAAAAAAACATAAATTTGTGGTGGGGGAAGAATTGAAAGAAACTAGTCTGAGGAATTCTGGATGTAGGTGTAGTCATGTAGATGGGGAAGACAAGAGCTGAGAGGAAACACTGAGGCACTTCAATTACTTGGACTTCAATTAATGTATTTCCAGGTCCTGTGAAATGTGGGGAGGGGAAGAAGTGATGAGAAGCCTCCTTCCAAGACAATCTAGCTTTAACCAAGTTCAAGGAACTTGAAGTTATGGCTTGAAGTAAGGCAGGAAAACTGAGAAAACTTCTAAAATGTTACTAGAGTTCTTCACCTAGTGATATCATGCTCTAAAGGCTATGTACAGGACAGCAAAAGAGATCATTTGAGATGAAGAATGTCAGGGACATGACGAAAGTACAAAGAGAACAGCCCAGTGACTCAGAGTTGCTTAAAAGAAATTTACAATTTGGAAAGTTTATAGGCCAAGTAGAAGTATAAAAGAAGCTCTGGAATCTACTACTACTCAAATTTTAATCCTTGCTAAAGGAAATTTTGAATTTTTATACCAAAATATTTAAAGGCAGTGGTGAATTCTAACAAATAGCAGTAAAGATTAGGTCTAACTCAACCACATATTTAATTAACTAATTGAGCCACATTGCACACTTGGCATAAGAAAAGATGTGCTTTTTCTTGAGATAAAGATTATTTACTTTAATACCTTTTGTTTTTCTATACAAAATGACTGGCATATATCATCAGACACATGTTAAAGCAAGGAAACCTAAACCATGGCTAAGAACAGAATCAGTTTATAAAAGTAGACTAAACTACTAGAGAAGAACTAAATGTAATTATAAGAATTTTTAAAAATAACTTTTATAAATATCTTAATGAATCTAGTTGGAAATGTGTCTAAAGAGATGGAGAACTTGAGCAGTGCAATGGAAACTGTAAGGAATGAACCAAATTGAAATATTAATGATATTACTAAAATATCCTTCAAAACATAGACAAAATAAAACTATTATCAGAAAGACAAAATTGGCAGGTATTTTCTACAAGAAATTAAATAACTTTTCCAGGGTTTATGAAATTATACTTTTCTAAATACCTTAAATTGTGAATTTGTATAATGTTATTTGAAGGCAGATTGTGATAAGTCAGATTGGTATTGGGATATGCAGAGCAACCAAAAAGACTCATAAAAAGATATAGCTAATAATTCAATAGGGGACACAAAATACTAAAAAACTTAGTTCACTCTCATGTCCCCCACAAGGAAACAAAACTCTTTTTTTTACTGAGGTAACATTGGTTTATAACATTATATAAATTTCACATGTACAACATTATTTTTCTACTTTGGTAGACACTACACCACGCTCACCACCAAAAGTTTAGATTCCATCCATCACTATACAGTTAACACTCTACCCATTTTTGCTCCCCTCCACCCTCCTTCCTCTCTAGTAACCACTACCCTGTTCTCTGTATTTCTGTGTTTTTGTTTTGTTTTGTCAATTTTTTTCATATTCCACATGAGTGATATCATATAGCATGTGTCTTTCTGTGTTTGACATATTTCACTTAGCATAATACCCTGAAGTTCCATCTGCGTTGTTGCAAATGGCAAGATTTCATCTTTTTTTAATGACTGAGTAGTATTCTGTGTTTTATACATACACACACACACACACACACACACACACACACAAACACGCACCACATCTTCTTTATCCAGTCATCCTTCCATGGGTGCTTAGGTTGTTTACATATCTTGAATATTTTAAGTAATGTTGCAATGAACATAGGGCTACATGTATCTTTTCAAATTCATATTTTTGTCATCTTCAGATATATACCCAGAAGTAGAAGAGCTGGATCATATGGTAGTTCTATTCTTGGTTACTTGAGGAATCTTCATACCATTCTTCTTAGTGGCTGCACCAATTTACATTTCCACCAAAAGTGGAAGAGGGGTCCCTTTTCTCCACATTCTCTCCAACACTTGTTTCTTGCCTCTTTGCAAATAGCCATTCTAATGGGCATGAGCTGATATCTCATTGTGGTTTTGATTTTCAGTTCCCTATTAATTAGTGATGTTGAACATCTTTGCAAGCATATTAAACTCTTAATCAAAATTCTTCCCACAAAGAAAAATTCTGGCCTAAATTACTTCACTGATAAATACTATTTTATGATTGTAAGAATACTATTTGTATAAAACCTCCTTCAGAAAGTAGAGGAGGAATAGGATATAGTTTCTAACCCTTTTTATAAGGCCATCATAACCCGGATAAAATAAGATTTCAGTGCTATTATAAGAAACATGTTCCCTGGATCAACTGTCTAAAGATAAGATGCCCATATTTATTTTGTATTTGAACTGTTCTGAATAGTGTTAAATCAATTTTCCTGAAGAACAAAGAGAAATATTCTCCAAAGACAGAAAGAAATGTCATAATTGTGCTCTGCATCTCTTCTTAACAAAACTGAGATTTTAATACATTGCTCATTATTTTGTTAATTTATTTGGAATAATTTATCTCATAAATATTGTTAATGTTACTGAATTGTGAAGTGCCTATTTGACTATATTTTATATAGTAGTAATAGACCATATTTTTCTCCTTTTCTATATTGTAGTTTTTAATGACTATATGGCATTATATTTTAAGAAAACACATAGTGTAACCATTCCCCTATTGATGGACGTTGAATAGTAAACAACAATTAAATCCAAAAAAAAAAAAATTAAAAGCAGCAAGGGAAAAGCAACAAATAACATACAAGGGAACCCCCATAAGGTTAACAACTGATCTTTCAGCAGATACTCTGCAAGTTAGAAGGGAGTGGCAGGACATATTTAAAGTGATGAAAGGAAAAAACTTACAACCAAGATTACTTTACCCAGCAAGCATCGCATTCAGATTCAACGAAGAAATTAAAACCTTTACAGAATTCAGCACCACCAATCCAGCTTTATAACAAATGCTAAAGGAACTTCTCTAGGCAGGAAACACATGAGAAGGAAAAGACCTACACTACCAAACCCCAAACAATTAAGAAAATGTTAATAGGAACATGCATATCCATAACTAACTTAAATGTAAATGGATTAATGCTCCAACCAAAAGTCAGAGACTGGCTGAATGGATACAAAAACAAGACCCATATATATGCTGAAGTAGAGACCTACTTCAGACCTAGGGACACATACAGACTAAAAGTGAGGAGATGGAAAAAGATATTCCATTCAAGTGGATATCAAGAAAAAGCTGGAGTAGCAATTCTCATACCAGACAAAACAGACTTTAAAATAAAGACTATTACAAGACACAAAGAAGGACACTACACAATGATCAAGGGATCAATCCAAGAAGAAGATATAACAATTATAAATATTTATGTACCTAACACAGGAGCACCTCAATACATAAGGCAAATGGTAACAGCCATAAAAGGGGAAATAGACAGTAGCAAAATAATAATAGGGGACTTTAACACCCCTCTTTCACCAATGGACAGATCATCCAAAGTGAAAATAAATAAGGAAACACAAACTTTAAATGACACATTCAACGAGATGGACTTAACTGATATTTATAGGACATTCCATCCAAAAGCAACAGAATACACTTTCTTTTCAAGTGTTCATGGATCATTCTCCAGGATAGATCATATCTTGGATCACAAATCAAGCCTTAGTATTTTAAGAAAATTGAAATCATATCAATTTTCTGATCACAACACTATGAGCCTAGACATCAATCACAGGAAAAAAATCGTAAAAAATACAAACACATGGAAGCTAAACATTATGCTACTAAATAACCAACAGTTCACTGAAAAAATCAAAGAGGAAATTAAAAAATACCTAGAAATAAATGACAATGAAAACACAGTGACCCAAAATCTATGGGATGCAGCAAAAGCAGTTCTAAGAGGGAAGTTTATAACAAAACAATCCTACCTCAAGAAACAAGAAACATCTCAAATAAACAACCTAAACTTACATCTAAAGCAATTAGAGAAAAAAGAACAAAAAAAAAAAAAAAAAAAAAAGCCCAAGGTTAGCAAAAGGAAACAGATCATAAAAAAATCAGATCAGGGCTTCCCTGGTGGCGCAACGGTTGAGAGTCCGCCTGCCGATGCAGGGGACACGGGTTTGTGCCCCAGTTCGGGAAGATCCCACAGGCCGTGGAGCGACTAGGCCTGTGAGCCATGGCCGCTGAGCCTGCGTTTCTGGAGCCTGTGCTCTGCAACAGGAGGGGCCACAACAGTGAGAGGCCCATGTACCGCAAGAAAAAAAAAAAAAAATCAGATCAGATCAGAAATACATGAAAAAGAAATGACAGGGCTTCCCTGGTGGCGCAGTGGTTGAGAATCCGCCTGCCGATGCAGGGGTCACGGGTTCGTGCCCTGGTCCGGGAGGATCCCACATGCCGCGGAGCAACTAAGCTCGTGAGCCATGGCCGCTAGGCCTGCGCGTCCGGAGCCTGTGCTCCGCAACGGGAGAGGCCACAACAGTGAGAGGCCCGCGTATCAAAAAAAAAAAAAAAAAAAAAAAAAGAAATGACAAAAACAATAGCAAAGATCAAAAAAAACTAAAACCTGGTTCTTTGAGAAGATAAACAAAATTGATAAACCATTAGCCAGACTCATCAAGATAAAAAGGGAAAAGACTGAAATCAATTGAATTAGAAATAAAAAGGAGAAGTAACAACTGACACTGCCAAAAAGCAAAGGATCATGAGAGATTACTACAATCAACTATATGCCAATAAAATGGACAACCTGGAAGAAATGGACACTTTCTTAGAAAGCACAACCTTCTGAGACTGAATCAGGAAGAAATATAAAATATAAACAGACCAATCACAAGCACTGAAATTGAAACTGTGATTAAAAATCTTCCAACAAACAAAAGTCCAGGACCATATGGCTTCACATGCAAATTCTATAAAACATTTAGAGAAGAGCTAATACCTACCCTTCTCAAACCTTTCCACAATATAGCAGAGCGAGGAACACTCTCAAACTCATTCTATGAGGCCACCATCACCCTGATACCAAAACCAGACAAAGATGTCACCAGAAAAAAAGAAAACTACAGGCCAATATCACTGATGAACACTGATGCAAAACTCCTCAACAAAATACTAGCAAACAGAATCCAACAGCACGTTAAAAGGGTCATACACCATGATCAAGTGGGATTTATCCCAGGAATGCAAGGATTCTTCAATATGTGCAAATCTATCAATGTGATAAACCATATTATCAAATCAAAGGAGACAAACCATGTGGTCATCTCACTAGATGCAGAAAAAGCTTTCAACAAAATTCTACACCCATTTATGATAAAAACCCTACAGAAAGTAGGAATAGAGGGAACTTACCTCAACATAATAAAGCCCATATATGACAAACCCACAGCCAGCATCGTGTTCAATGGTGAAAAACTGAAACCATTTCCATTAAGATCAGGAACAAGACGAGGTTGCCCATTCTCACCACTATTATTCAACATAGTTTTGGAAGTCTTAGCCACAGCAATCTGAGAAGAAAAAGAAATAAAAGAAGTCCATATCAGAAAAGAAGAAGTAAAGCTGTCACTGTTTGCAATATATTAAAAAATTAAATTAAAAAAAAAAGTAAAATGCAGTTATATAGTGAAATATATTTTTAAATTATTCCAGGCAAGATTTTTTAATCTTTCAAACCTAAAATGAATAAAGCATAAGTTCCAGTTAAAAAACAAAAATAAAAATAAAATAAAATGGCAATTTTTATCAAAATAAGAAGAAATCATACTAGGAGAAATAGAACTTACTTTAAACGTAAAGGGGTTTTATTTAATTTTGGCTAAAATACTATAATTGTGTAATAGTTCTTAATAGCTTTTTGGAACTTTTAATTATATAGAGTACTTTGATACAAGTGCATGTTTAATTGCATATAAGAAAGACGTGGTGGTATACAGAAGGAAAATCTGCTTCAAAACACTAATATAGGGCTTCCCTGGTGGCGCAGTGGTTGAGAGTCCGCCTGCCGACGCAGGGGACACGTGTTCGTGCCCCACTTCGGGAAGATCCCACATGCCGCGGAGCGGCTAGGCCCGTGAGCCATGGCCACTGAGCGTGGGTGTCCGGAGCCTGTGCCCCGCAACGGGAGAGGCCCGTGTACCGCAAAAAAAAAAAAAAAAAAAAAAAAACACTAATATATTCACATGCCAAATAATAATGCTACTTTATCATTTCTTTCCTAGAGGACAGACCTCTTTAAGCCAATATTTAAAATGCATGAATTTATATAAGGCTGCAGGTGCAGTCATGTTTGTTGGAGTTAAAATTTTTCTGCACTTTTCCATAACTGGTAGTAATTTAATTCAATTGGGAAATTTAGGCCTCATTTTTAACTAACACCAATTAAGATAATTATATTGTACAGATAAATTCACTTTTTGTTTATAATATGATGAATCATCCATTTCATCTTCATTTCTATTCCTGCAGTGTTTGAGTTGTGTCACTTTGTACCATACAGATGTTTCTTCTGAGTTTCAGTTCAGTGGTAAGTGAAGTGATTTTAACAGTCGATCAAACATTGTGTTTCTGTCTCACAGGCAAACTGCTATACAGCAAATTCATGAATTGCAGTTATGAACCTTTAATATTTACAAATCATCAAAGCTTCCCAATCAGTGTGGGAAGTTTTTAAAAACTTCTCTTCCTAACGTTTTGTGAAGCACAGGAAAATGTAATTCATTTTTATTCCATTTAGTTATGATTATGATATATGCTATTAGTTTCTGTTATTATTATTGAACTAAATGTTGGTATTACTTAAAATTCACTAAATAAGGTAATTTTAAAAGGTTAAGGTATCACTGTCTTGAATGGTATCAGTTAAGTAAAATATACCATGAATGTAATTCAAAAAGCATCTTACAAACATCATCTAAAATAACCACAGTTTTAAAAAGCACATATCAGTTATTTCCTATATATGACAAAAAATTTCAGATAGTAAATAAACCTGTAAAATTAGAAGTTTGTAGAGCTACTTCTGCAAATGTTTCTAAATGTTAAAGGATAAAGCTCATGCAGTTTATAATGCAATTACACTGCTGAGAAACTTTTAAAAATATTTTTTCCAATACATGCATTATAATATAAATCTACTGTAAATAATTCCTCTACCATACTAATCATTCTGGAAGTCTTGCAACATTGTTTAAATCTAGTTCTATATGGTTCTTATTGACTTGACTATTTTTCCATACTAATTGTTCACTATGTGGCAATTTAAAGATATTATAATACTAATATTATTCCAATCTGATTAAAGATGAGAATAAGTATTTAACCATTAAGTAATAGTTAATAACTATTTACAAAGCATCAAATAGAAAACTAAAAACCATGAGGTCTAAGTCACACAAAAATCTCAGATTCTCAATATTCTCAGCTTGGTCTCGTGGAAGTATCATTGTAATAGCTGAGAAGTCCTACGTCTACAATAAACTAGCGATAAAGCAAATGAGCAAGAAATTTCAAACTTAGGATTTCTGCATCCTGATTTTTATTTTTATTTTTATTTTATTTTATTTTTTTCCTGATTTTTAATATAAAGTGGTTAGGTTAAATGAAACTCAAAATCTCTTCCATATAAAAATATCTTCAAATTTTTTTCTTTGTGAACACAAAGAAAGTTGATCTGTCTCTTCTTGCTAAAGAGTGATTATATATTATTATTTTTGTTAGGTTCTTAAATGATAGTAGTCTTACAATATGTTTTTGGATTTATGTATTTTTATATAATTTAAATCTATTATAAGAACTAAAGCCTGGCTCTCTCAGACACCTTAACCAGACAGCAGCACTATTAGAAGCCCTCTTTTAGAAGAGAGAGGGATGCCTACTGTCCCTGATCCTCTGACAGGGTGATCACAGTGAGGACATTCAGATGTTTATTCTGTGTTTTATGAGCAACTCGTATTTTCTAGATGTTACCACAGGGCACTGAGTAGAGTTCCCTGAACTATATAGTAGGGTCATTCTTAGATTTGGTTAGCATAAAATACATTGATTTAAACCTATCTTTCTTGAAAAATTTCCTGAGAAGATGGCAGAGTAGAAGGACGTGCTCTCACTCCTTGTGAGGAGCCAGAATCATAACTAATGGCTGAACAATCATCCACAGGAAGATACTGGAACTCACCATAAAAGATACCCCACATCCATCCAAAGAAAAAGAAGAAGACACAGTGAGATGGTAGGAGGGGCGCAATCACAATAAAATCAAATCCCATAACCACTGGGTGGGTGACTCACAAACTGAAGAACAATTATGACAAAGTCCACCCACTGGAGTGAAATTTCTGAGCCCCAAGTCCGGCTTGCAGCCTAGGGGTCCAGCAACAGAAGGAGGAATTCGCAGAGAGTCAGATTTTGAAGGCTAGCAGGATTTGACTGCAGGACTTCAACAGGACTGGGGGAAACAGAGACTCCACTTTGGAGGGCACACACAAAGTAGTGTGTGCATCAGGACCCAGGGGGAAGGAGCAGTGACCCAAAAGGAGACTGAACCAGGCCTACCAGCTAGTGTTGGAGAGTCTCCTGCAGAGGCAGGTGGTGTCTGTGGCTCACTGTGAGGACAAGGACACTGGCAGCAGAAGTGCTGGGAAGTATTCCTTTGTGTGAGCCCTCCCAGAGTCCACCATTAGCCCCACCAAAGAGCCTGTAGGCTCCAGTGTTGGGTCGCCTCAGGCAAAACAACCAACAGGGAGGAAACTCAGCCCCACCCATCAGCAGACAAGTGGATTAAAGTTTTACTGAGCTCTGCCCAGCAGAACAATACCCAGCTCTACCCACCAACAGTCCCTCACATCAGGAAGCTTTCACAAGCCTCTTAGGTAGCCTCATCCATCAGAGGGCAGAGAGCAGAAGCAAGAACTACAGTCCTGCAGCCTGTGGAACCATAAACCACATTCACAGAAAGATAGATAAAATGAAAAGGCAGAGGACTATGTACCAGATGAAGGAACAAGATAAAACCCCAGAAAAACAACTAAATGAAGTGGAGATAGGCAACCTTCCAGAAAAAGAACTCAGAATAATGATAGTGAAGATGACCCAAGACCTTGGAAAAAGAATAGAGGCAAAGATCAAGAAGATGCAAGAAATGTTTAACAAAGACCTACAAGAATTAAAGAACAAACATCTAAAAGAATTAAAGAACAAACATCTGGAAGAATTAAAGAACAAACAAATAGAGATGAACAATATAATAACTGAAATGAAAAATACACTACAAGGAATCAATAGCAGAAGAATAGATAAGTGACCTGGAAGCCAGAATGGTGGAATACACTGCTATGGAACAGAATGAAGAAAAAAGAATGTAAAGAAATGAAGACAGCCTAAGAGACCTCTGGGACAACATTAAATGCAACAACATTTGCATTATAGTGGTCCCAGAGGAGAAGAGAGAGGAAAAGGACCTGAGAAAATATTTGAAGAGATTGTAGTTGAAAACTTCCCTAACATGGGAAAGGAAATAGCCACCCAATTCCAGGAAGCACAGAGAGTCTCAGGCATGATAAACCCAAGGAGAAACACGCCTAGACACAGTAATAAAATGGACAAAAATTAAAGACAAAGAAAAATTATTAAAAGCAACAAGGGGAAAATGACAAATAACATACAAGGGAACTCCCATAAGGTTAACAACTGATTTCTCAGCAGAAGATCTACAAGCCAGAAGAGAGGGGCATTACATATTTAAAGTGATGAAAGGGAATAACCTACAACCAAGATTACTCTACCCGGAAAGGATCTCATTCAGATTTGAAAGAGAAATCAAAAGCTTTACAGACAAGGAAAAGCTAAGAGAATTCTCAAGCTAAGCTAAAAGCCCACCAAACCAGCTCTACAACAAATGTTAAAGGAACTTCTCTAAGTGGGAAACACAAGAGAAGAAAAGGACCTACAAAAACCAACCCCAAACAGTTAAGAAAACAGAAATAGGAACATACATATTGATAATTACCTTAAATGTGAATGAATTAAATGTTCCAACCCAAACACACAGGCTTGCTGAATGGATACAAAACAAGATCCATATATATGGTGTTTACAAGAGACCTACTTCAGACGTAGGGACACATACAGACTGAAAGTGAGGGGATGAAAAAAGATATTCCATGCAAATGGAAATCAAATGAAAGCTGAAGTAGCAATACCCATATCAGATAAAACAGACTTTAAAATAAAGAATGTTAGAAGAGACAAGGAAGGACACTACATAATGATCAAGGGAGCAATCCAAGAAGAAGATATAACAATTATAAATATATACACACCCAACACAGGAGCACCTCAATACATAAGGCAAATACTAACAGCTATAAAAGAGGAAAACGAAAGTAACACAATAATAGTGGGGGACTTTAAAACTTCTCACACCAATGGACAGATCATCCAGACAGAAAATTAATAAGGAGACACAAGCTTTAAATGACACAATAGAACAAACAGATTTAATTGATATTTATAGGACATTCCATCCAAAAACATATTATACTTTCTTCTCAAATGCACATGGAACATTCTCCAGGATAGATCACATATTGGGTCACAAATCAAGCCTCAGTAAACTTAAGAAAACTGAAATCATATCAAGCTTCTTTTCTGACAACAACCTATGAGATTAGAAATAAATTACAGGGAAAAAATGTAAAAAATACAGACACATGGAGGGTAAACAATACATTACTAAATAACCAAGAGATCACTGAAGAAATCAAAGAGGAAATCCAAAAATACCCAGAGATAAATGACAACAAAAACATGACGATCCAAAGCCTATGGGATGCAGCAAAAGCAGTTCTAAGAGAGTAGTTTATAGCAATACAATCTTACCTCAAGAAACAAGAAAAATTTCAAATAAACAATCTAAACTTACACCTAAAGGAACTAGAGAAAGAAGAACAAACAAAACCCAAAGTTAGTAGAAGAAAAGAAATCATAAAGATCAGAGCAGAAATAAATGAAATAGAAACAAACAAAACAATAGCAAAGATCAATAAAACTAAAAGCTAGTTCTTTGAGAAGATAAGCAAAATTGATAAACCGTTAGCCAGACTCATCAAGAAAAAGAGGGAGAGGACTCAAATCAATAAAATTAGAAACGGAAAAGGAGAAGTTACAACGGACACCACAGAAATACAAATCATCCCAAGAGACTACTACAAGCAACTGTATGCCAATAAAATGGACAACCTGGAAGAAATGGACAAATTCTTAGAAAGGTATAGCCTTCCAAGACTGAACCAGGAAGAAATAGAAAATATGAACAGAGACCAAACACAAGTAATGAAATTGAAATGGTGATTTAAAATCTTCCAACAAACAAAAGTCCAGGACCAGATGGCTCCACAGGCGAATTCCGTCAAACATTTAGAGAAGAGCTAACACCCATCTTTCTCAAACTCTTCCAAAAAATTGCAGAGAAAGGAACACTCCCAAGCTCGTTCTGTGAGGCCACCATCACCCTGATGCCAAAACCAGATGGATACTACAAAAAAAGAAATTTTGGTAGAAAATTACAGGCCAATGTCACTGATGAACATAGATACAAAAATCCTCAAGAAAATACTAGGAAACAGAGACCAACAACACATTAAAATGATCATACACCATGATCAAGTGGGGTTTATCCCAGGGATGCAGGGATTCTTCAATATACATAAGTCAATCAATGTGACACACCAGATTAACAAATTGAAGGAGAAAAACCATATGATCATCTCAATAGATGCAGAAAAAGTTTTTGACAAAATTCAACACCCATTTATGATAAAAACTCTCCAGAAAGTGCACATAGTGCTAACCTACCTCAACATACTAAAGGCAATATACAACAAACCCACAGTAAACATCATTCTCAATGGTAAAAACCTGAAAGCATTTCGTCTAAGATCAGGAACAAGACAAGGATGTCCACTCTTGCTATTATTATTCAATGTGCTTTTGGAAGTTTTAGCTACGGCAATCAGAGAAGAAAAAGAAATAAAAGGAATACAAATTGGAAAAGAAGAATTAAGCTGTCATTGTTTGCAGATGACATGATACTATTCACAGAGAATCCTAATGATGCCACAAGAAAACTACTAGAGCTAATCATTGTATTTGGTAAAGTTGCAGGATACAAAATTAATGCACAGAAATCTCTTGCATTCCTATACACTAACAACAAAAGATCAGAAAAAGAAATTAAGGAAACAATCCCATTTACCATTGCAACAAAAAGAATAAAATACCTAGAAATAAACCTACCTAAGGAGGTAAAAGACCTGTACTCAGAAAACTATAAGACACTGATGAAAGAAATCAAAGAAGACACAAACAGATGGAGAGATATACCATGTTCTTGGATTGGAAGAATCAACATTGTGAAAATGACTATACTCCCCAAAGCAATCTACAGATTCAGTGCAATCCCTATCAAATTACCAATGGCATTTTTTACAGAACTAGAACAGAAAGTCTTAAAATTTGTATGGAGACACAAAAGACCCTGAATAGCCAAAGAAATCTTGAGGGAAAAAAAAACAGAGGTGGACGATATTGCACCCTTCGTTGTTTTCCCGTCACTATAAACTGATTCTCTTGGTCTGAGGCTGTGTTATGCATGATCCTATGATTTCAAGTCCTCAGAGAATTGTCGGCAAAGGCATTGTGAACCTAGGCAAATTGATTTCCAGAATGTGTGATAATCTCAGTAAATACAAATTGTTGTTACTCATCCCCCGTCAAGAAAAAAAGAGTAAAATGTAATAAACTTGGCAGCGTGTGACTGCTTGATTCTCTTGAAAGGTAGTAATGTATTGAGGGTAGGGGTTCAGGGAAATAACCTCGAGATTGGTCTGAGGATCACTGCTTTCAAAGCAAAAAGAACATGGGCTGGACTGATATGTATCACCTGGTCCCCATATGGCTGTACTCCAAAAGGGCCATGGTAGCATTCTGGGTCTCAGATATAAAATCCTGAATCCAAAAATCCTCAGAATATCTGGGTGGTATCCTTCCTCAATGTTTATTATTCTGGTGAATGACTGTGTTTTTTTTCGTAAAAATTGGGAGAAATATATATATGTATGTATATATATATATATATGTATATATATATATATATATATATATATATATACACACACACACACACACACACACCCCTACACACAAATACACATACTTGTGGTCACATTGCAGATTCTTCCTCAAGAAGGCCAGATCTCTTCAACTGATGCCCCCTGTGTTTAAGAACAAGCCCAGTATTTGAACTGAGTGAGGGATTATGATTTTCCATATTCTCATTTATTATATTTCAATTATTTCTTTTATAATTTTTATGGAGACTCTTCATCTACAAAAATACATTTCTTATTTCCTGTTTTCAACTGCTTGCAGTTGGACTTGCTAGTATTATTTACAGAATAATATTTCTCTCTTCAAAATTTTAATTATGTAGTTTGTTAGTAGTTGAATTTTGACACATTATGATGATAGAGAATGCACTGAATTGTGGCTGTATTCAGATTTAATAAAAATGGATGTTGAGTAGAATAAATTACTTTTTCATGATCTATCAAGATAATCATGTGCTTTTCAGCTTTTAATTGAAGTATTTATCTAGAGTGTACTTGCTTTGAGGTGGTTTCATTCTAGTGGGAGATTGTTTTGATTTATGTCATGAAAACATTGCCCAAAAGAAAAAGCATAACCTTCTCAAGATTGATTAGAGATTAATTTTTATAATGACTATAAAATTCACACAAAACTTGCAAGACCTTCGAAGAGTGCTCCAAAAATTACCACCACCACCACCCCCATAAAGGAAGAAGAATATGGCAAAGAAAAACATTTTTAAGGGTACAAACCTCCAGTTATAAGATGAATAAATATTAGGTATGTATTGTACACCATGGTGACAATAGTTAACAATATTGTACTGTATATTTGAAAGTTACTGAGAGGATGTTAAAAGTTCTCACCACACACACACACACACACACACACACACACACACTGTAACTATGTAAGGTGATGTATGTGCTAACTAACCATATTATGGTAATAATTTAGCAATATATACATGTATCAAATCATAATATTATGTACCTTAAACTTATAAAATGTTACGTGTCAATTATATCTAAATATAACTGACTGAAAAAAATAAAACGAACAAAATAGCCTACAATTTTATGTCAAATTGCATGAGTCACAAGTTTGTGAACAAGTGAATGGACAATTTTCTTTTGTAAACAAAAGAAAGCAAATAGGAGATTATTGGCTAGTTAGGATGTTGTTGGCTGCTGAATACATGGCCAAGTGGATTTAACTTCCTTTCTTTCTTTTCCTCATTGGCATTTGCAGCATATTTAGGGTAACAGCTGGATATGGGACTCATCAGCCAGGAGGAAATATTGAAGCTGCCTGTGTGACGGAAAGAACAGAAGTTTCCTCTATTACTTGAACTCTCCTTTCTTTAACAGACTCATACTCATTTTTTCATTACATTTTCTCCAAGAAAGATCCACAGCTTAGAAAACAAAATTTGACATTATTTAACCAGTAAATAAAAATACTTTTTTTGTCATTACCAGATTTATGTCACACTTGGAGATAAATCTTTCCATTTTGAATATAATTGTTTTAAAGCAGCAAGCAGATTATAAAAGCACAACCGCATATCCAGGGTTATTTGTGTTATTTCTCATTCTGCTGTTGGTATAGATGTTAAAAGAAGATAAGAAGACCTGACATAGGATGGGCAGCAAGGCAGTGCAGAGGTCCAGGTGGAATCTGCTCAGTCTCTGGCTCACAGCAGGCTGGAGACTGGCAAGTCTAAAGAGAAACAGGTAATGTGTTTCACAAGATGTTGGCAAAGGGAAGCACCCAAGACTGATCCTGAGAGTATATCCCCAATTTGAAAATGGCATATGCTGATGTCCTTTGACCAGCTCACACATGACAGATGACTTTTAACCAGGTCAGACAAACAGAACATGAAAGACACAACCCATGCTTCTACTGGACTCTGGCCTGAGTTCTCAAACAGCAAGCCTGTTTCAGCAGCAGGCCATTTTCCAACCTTTACTCTGATATCCACCCATTTTCTTCATTTGTACATTTGTTATTGACTATGTTACTGTTTTACGATGCCTCTTCTACATAATGGAACACTTTCATGTAACTTTTCAAATCACTTATATAACTTTAGATTTGGTTGTGGTTATAGCTTCCCTTTCTTTCCATAATGATATTTACTGGAGTACCTGTTATGTGACTGGCACAGTGTTAGTTTGGGGATCACAGGTGAATAACAAAACAGAATCTTTATTTTTGTAAAATTTAAAGCCTAGTATATCAGAAAGGAAGGCAGTCAGATAATTAAAATACACTTAAATTCCTTCTATGGTAAGGCAATATTCAAAATACTACGAAGACACATAAGAGAGATGTGTACATAAGGAAGTTTCCCAGAGAAAATGACTTCTGTGATGTGTGGATGTTAAATAAACTTTAACTAGATGTTTGTGGAAAAGAAGGGAGAATTTCGGGAAGAAAGAACAACAAGCATAAAACATAAGTCAAGAGAAAGTACCCTCAACATAGATTTTCAGAAACAGAAATACAACAGTTTGAGGCTAGAATATAAGCAGAGGAGAGACTTGAAATTCCCTGTAAGTATTGCCAAAATATGAATCTTTTTTAACTTGTAGGATGACATGATTAGAATTTCAGTTTGAGAGGCAACATACAAACAATAGTGGTTCTTGCTCTACATTTACATCATAATAAATGTTATTAAAATTGGAGCTTGTAAACACTCAAGATAAATTTATTTAAAATACGGTTTTTAAAAATAGAAAAGAAAGCACACACAGAGTTTTGGAATCACTAATTCAAACACTGTTCTCTTGATTAGAACTTAAGTGTATTTTACTATATTAGAAAACAGAAGACACTTTAGCATTTTATTTGTAGGATTATAATTGGAAATGTATTTGAGCATTCAAGTAGAATTCTAATACTATTTCAGTTTTGGTTAGTGGAGAAGCTCACTCTCCTCTGACAATTTAATGAATGGAAACCAAGAGGCATCTGAAGGGTAACAAAGATTGAGTCTTGCAAGCAAAACTCTAAAAATGGTTTAAAATCAAAAGATTTCCACACTTTCTGAGAATGAAGAAGTCTTTGTGCTAATTCTCTTAGGTTTCAGAGTTCTTTAAAAACTCTTAAACAAATGTTCTAGAGAAATTTTTTTAAAACCCTTCATTTAAAATGCAAATGTTCATATCTTGTATATATATACAAATTATTCTCATCCTACACTTATATTTTCCTACTCCAAACACAGTATTTCTTTAATGACTATTCATCTCATTTCCAAGTGAGTGTGGATTTTTCCTAATATACTCAAAGTTCATGTGATAATTGTGTAGGCATAAAAGAGATATAATTTGATAGGTAGCTACATTTAAATGGTTATGTTACCACTGCTATTGATTAATCAATACCAATTATTTTGAATGCCTCCCTGTGACAGCTCATGATGAAGGAAACTTCAAAAAAAACACTTTATTCTAAGAAAACATACTTTGAGTAAGAGATAAATTTAATGAAGCCAAGGAATCTCTTATAAACCAACCAATCCAGAGCACAGACTAGCCAGTTACCACCTTTCTGGAGCTCTTACAGGTTGAGCCACTATCTTTTGCCCTAATATCACCCCCCAGCCATGTACCAGACAACTCAAAACAGTCTCTATACCCTAGAACACACTGAAAATTATTCCAAAGTAGCCAATCCTAAGTCTGCTTATCCTGCCTTCCCTTGCCTTTCCTGTGGAAGCCATAACAAAGGCTCTTGCCATGCTTTCTATTTGCTCCTTCTGCCTCTGGACCCATCCTGGTGTTTCCCCACATGGCCCTGCATGGTATGCTGTTCCCCCTTGTCTTGGAAACTGAGAGTAACAAACTCTCTTTGCAATAGCAATCATCTTATGTTGGTCTCATCATACCTGAATAATAATAAATTATAATAAATTTCATATTTTAAAACATATATATATATATACATATGTGTGTGCCTGTACTGTATATGTGTGTATTTTATGCTGAGAGGGTTTTTATGGTACAATTCAACCACTGTATTACCCCTCTCTTCCATTAACCAATAACACTGTGTATATGTTTAAGAAACAACTTAGTCTACTAAATAGATCAATTTATTCATTTCGTGATTTTTGACCTCCCTAAATACCAGTAAAAGCCACTGATTTCAAACAGGTCTGTAGATTTTTTTAAACATATGGCATCCTTCTGATGCAGTTTATCCCTTTTAAAATAAAAATATAACAAAAACATATGTTTCTCAGTAAAAATATAGTTTTTTATGAAAATGACTTGCCAACAGGAAGAAAGTAAATAGTTTCAAACTCATTTTTCAAAAGATTACACTGTGCCACTAAGGATTAAGATGAGAACTGAGGTCAGTAATCAAGTTTCCATTATATATATAATATATATATATATATATATATATATATGTATGTCTTTTCTAAGAGAAAAATAACTTTAAAAGCTTCTGTAATTCTTTCAAGATCTAGTTATATAAATTGATATCTCTACTTGAATGCCAAAGAGATATATGTGGATATATGTATATGTATAGCTGATTTACTTTGTTATAAAGCAGAAATTAACACACCATTGTAAAGCAATTATACTCCAATAAAGATACTAAAAAAGAGAGAGAGATATGTATCTTGACACATCTTCATTTCACCCTTACTCCTAAGCAACTGACACTACCATTCACTCATTGCTTAGCGCAAAATTATTAGAACAATCCTTTTTTACTTTCTTTACACCATGATACATATACAGTTCTAAAATATGTCTTCTTATCAAAATATGTGTTAGAAAAAATTACCACAACTATGACCTATACCACCTTCACATTTGTCTAGTCTACTATTTTTTTCACTGTTTTCTCTGAACTAAATTAAGGCCACAACCTCTGTCCATCCTCTATAGTATATTTCCCAGATGAGAAGCAAGAATAAATTGGAACATTAGATAACCTGACCAAAATTCTGTAAAATCTAAACTCCATACCAGGGAATACTAGGCCTTGCACAAACATCTCCTCCTTACTGTCCAACTACACTCTTCTCTACTCCATATGCCTTGGCATGTCTCAAGTAGTATTGGTAGTTACTTGAAGCAAGAAAACTTTCAGTAAAATTAACAACCATAATATGGATTAAACAATGATATCAGAATACCAAGCTGAAGTTTACATTTCATTGTCAACTTCTTGTAAAGCCTCAGTCTCTAAGAAATTTATCTGGTTGTACATGGACAGAAATGATACTTTGGCATGTTAAAGCAATTATGTTCAATCCTTTTAAATTTCCCATTACTAGGGTTCCCTTGTCTACCATATCAAGTGTTAAATTTGAGCAACTTGAATCCTAGCATTTCTTCAATAATGTAAGGGTCACATAATACATAGGAATCATAAGTATCCAGTGATTAGAAAGGATGAGAAAAAGAAAAGCTTATTTGTCCAGGCTGCAGATGTATGGGGAAAGTCCAAAATGCCATAAGTAACAGAAATATGTGTCAAGCTTTCCTTTTCCTACATTAAATTCCCAAAGAGGCAAGGAGGAAAGGTGAGTAGAAGTAGGAAGGAGTCCCAAGTTTAAGGATTTTTATAGGTACATCTAGAACCATGAGTTCCCAAGATATAGACCATAGCACCATATGCCAGAAATATGTTTGGTAATCAGGTAGACAAGATACCTGCAGAGACCAGAGGACTCAGAAGATGGTGTTTGTTTCTTGAACCACCAATGCAATCCTCTCTCTCTTTTGGTTCCGTGGGTCACATAAAATGTACTCTCCTCTGTCCCCCTCCTCCTCATGCTAATGTCACCCAGAACAAAGTGATTAAATCTTTCACATGTATTTTTATAGTAGAGCGCATTTTACAGTTCCTCACACTTTTCTTTGATATGAACAATGCATTTTGATTTCTGTTTCCAGAATGAGCAATTTCACTCATTTTCAGGGAAGAAAAGATGTCTATCTACAGTGTGAGTATAACTATAGATTGAGAAGATCTAAACCAAATAACAATTCAGTATAAGCCTGTGGTTGTTAAGGTGAAGTGAGATAACCTACTCCAATTCTTCATCTACTTAATGATATTTAAAAATTAGATAACAGTCTTAGAAATCTTATAAAGAATGGAGAGGATGAAAAAAGACATGAAGTCATAGGAAGAGAAAACAATGATGGCATTAAAAACAATTGGGTGTTTCAAGATTTAAGAGAGGTGAAATCTTCCTTGAAGGCACAATGCAATACAATAAAATGCAAGAAAATAAGTTTATAAAATTGTTGCATATTTACATAAATATAATTTTCTGTTTTTTGCCAGTCAAAATAAAATAATAGACTTTAGTTTGTTCATTTTTCTAGTTTTGTCTTTTCTAACTTTGCTCTGTTTACTTTTTGTTTTTGAAAGATTTTATATATACTAGAAAATAATTTCATAGGTCTATGAAATTTAGAAAGTTAATAGAAATTCTACAAAACGTGCAAATGTGAATATTTGCATTATCAATTGACATAAATCTAATATTTATTCATTGTAAATAAACTTTAATTAGCTTGCATTTTCAGAATATCCTGGTTTAGGTCAATAATGATAATAATAAAATTGTCGGTCTTAAGTTTGATACCAATGAACCAGTGGGAATAAAAATGTTGCCACTTTCACATGCCAATATTAGTTAATGTATTGGTGACAGGTCAATGAGAGAGACAACATTACCCTGAACGTTATTAAATCTATAACATTTTCCTTGCAGATTGATTATTATATAGTTATTATTATGTGCTACTCAATTAACAGTAATAAGTTTCTTAAATAGAAGGGTTTGGAAAAACATTGTACATTCTCCACATAATTTTTCAAATTACTGTGCATAAATTACTCATAATGATATATTAATAATTTGAAGATAAGATATAATGGAAAACTAGGTAAATTTGTAGAAAAACTGTGTGTGTGTGTGTGTGTGTGTGTGTGTGTGTGTGTGTGTATAAAATTGAACTGCAAGGACAGGGATGTGTAAAGGGAGAAAGAGAGTCCTTATATACAAGCCTGCCTGTAGATTTGAATTCTGTATTAAACTTCATCAAAATAGTATGATCTGGATGCAAGTCTGATCATTATCAAATCAGGTGCTCATCAAAACACTGCTTTGTAGAGTTTTATCAAAAAGTTATGAGTTAAATGGTGAGGGAGAGGCCACTGCCAGGACTCAATTGAATCCACAGACTCTCAGCCTACCGTATGGCTGACATGGTCTCAGTGCTCTGGCCAAGTGTCAGGCCTGTGCCTCTGAGGTGGGAGAGCCAAATTCAGGACACTGGTCCACCAGAGAACTCCCAGATCCATATAATATCAAATTGCGAAAGCACTCCCAGAGATCACCATCTCAACACGAAGACCCAGCTCCACACAACGACCAGCAAGCTACAGTGCTGGACATCCAGTGCCAAACAACTAGCAGGACAGGAACACAAACACACCCATTAGCAGAGAGGCTGCCTAAAATCATAATAATGTCACAGACACTCCAAAACACACCACAAGACATGGCCCTGAATACCAGAAAAATAGGATAGAGTCTCATCGATCAGACCACGTGCACTAGTCCCCTCCCCTCCACCCGGAGGCCTACACAGCCACTGAAACAACCATAGCCACTGGGTGCAGACACCAAAAACAATAGGAATTAGGAACCTGCAGGCTGTGAAAAGGAGACCTCAAACACAGGAAGTTAAGCAAAATGAGAAGACAGAGAAACACACAGCAGATGAAGGAGCAAGGGAAAACCCCACCAAACCAAAGAAATGAAGAGGAAATAGGCAGTTTACATGAAAAAGAATTCAGACTAATGATAGTAAAGATGATGCAAAATCATGGAAATAGAATGGAGAAAATATAAGAAAAGTTTAACGAGGACCTAGAAGAACTAAAGAGCAAACAAACAATGATGAACAACATAAGAAATGAAATTAAAAATTCTCTACAAGGAATCATTAGCAGAATAACTGAGGCAGAAGAATGGATAAGTGACCTGGAGGATAAAATAGTAGATATATCTACTGCAGAGCAGAATAAAGAAAAAAGAATGAAAAGAATTGAGGACAGTCTCAGAGACCACTGGGAGAGCATTAAATGCACCAACATTAGAATTTTAGGGGTCCCAGAAGAAGAAGAGAAAAAGAAAGGGACTGAGAAAATATTTGAAGAGATTATAGTTGAAAACTTCCCTAATATGGGAAAGGAAATAGTTAATTAAGACCAGGAAGTGCAGAGAGTCCCATACAGGATAAATCCAAGGAGAAACACACCAAGACACATATTAATCAAACTATCAAGAATTAAATACAAAGAAAAAATATTAAAAGCAGCAAGGGAAAAACAACAAATAACATACAAGGGAATCCCCATAAGGTTAACAGCTACTCTTTCAGCAGAAACTCTGCAAGCCAGAAAGGAGTGGTGGGACATATTTAAAGTGATGAAAGGGAAAAACCTAAAACCAATATTACTCTACTCAGCAAGGATCACATTCAGATTTGATAGAGAAATTAAAACCTTCACAGACAACCAAAAGCTACGAGAATTCAGCACCACCAAACCAGCTTTATAACAAATGCTAAAGGAACTTCTCTAGGCAGGAAACACAAGAGAAGGAAAAAACCTACAATAATAAACCGAAAACAAATTAAGATAATTGTAATAGGAACATACATATCGATAATTATCTTAAATGTAAATGGATTAAATGCTCCAACCAAAAGACACAGGCTGGCTGAATGGATACAAAAACAAGACCCATATATATGCTGTATACAGGAGCCCTACTACAGACCTAGGGACACATACAGGCTGAAAGTGAGGGGATGGAAAAAGATATTCCATGCAAATGGAAATCAAAAGAAAGGTGGAGTAGCAATTCTCATATCAGACAAAATAGACTTTAAAAAAAAGACTATTACAAGACACAAAGAAGGACACTACATAATGATCAAGGGATCAATCCAAGAAGAAAATATAACAATTATAATATTTATGCACCCAACTTAGGAGCACCTTAATACATAAGGCAAATGCTAACAGCCATAAAATAGGAAATCGACAGTAACACAATCATACTAGGGGACTTTAACACCCCATTGTCAACAATGGACAGATAATCCAAAATGAAAATAAATAAGGAAACACAAGCTTTAAATGATACATTCAACAAGATGGACTTAATTGATATTTATAGGACATCTCATCCAAAAACAACAGAATACACTTTCTTCTCAAGTGCTCATGGAACATTCTCCAGGATAGATCATATCTTGGGTCACAAATCAAGCCCTGGTAAATTCAAGAATGAAATCGCATCAAGTATATTTTCCGAGCACAATGCTATGAGACTAGATACCAATTACAGGAAAAATCTGTAAAAAAAATACAAACACATGGAGGCCAAACAGTACATTACTTAATAACAAAGAGATCATTGAAGAAATCAAAGATGAAATTTAAAAACACCTAGAAACAAATGACAATGAAAACACAATGACCCAAAACCTATGGAATGCAGCAAAAGCAGTACTAGGAGGGAAGTTTATATAGCAATATGATCCCACCTCAGAAGCAAGAAACAGCTCAAATAAACAACCTAACCTTATGCCTAAAGCAATTAGAGAAGGAACAAAAAAAACCCCCGAAAGTTAGCAGAAGGAAAGAAATCATAAAGATCAGATCAGAAATAAATGAAAAAGAAATGAAGGTAACAATAGCAAAGATCAATAAAACTAAAAGCTGATTCTTTGAGAAGATAAACAAAATTGATAAACCATTAGCCAGACTCATCAAGAAAAAAAGGGAGAAGACTCAAACCAATAGAATTAGAAATGAAAAGCATAAGTAACAACTGACAATGCTGCAATACAAAGGATCATGAGGGATTACTACAAGCAACTCTATGCCAATAATATGGACAAGCTGGAAGAAACGAACAAATTCTGAGAAAACACAACCATCTGAGACTGAACTAGGAAGAACTAGAAAATATAAAGAGACCAATCACAAGCACTGAAATTGAGACTGTGATTAAAAATCTTCAACAAACAAAAGCCCAGGACCAGATGGCTTCATAGGAAAATTCTATCAAACATTTAAAGAAGAGGTAACATCTATCCTTCTCAAACTCTTCCAAAATATAGCAGAGGGAAGAATACTTCCAAACTCATTCTACAAGGCCACCATCACCCTGATACCAAAACCAGACAAAGAAGTCACAAAGAAAGAAAACTACAGGCCAATATCACTGATGAACATAGATGTAAAACTCCTCAACAAAATACTAGCAAACAAAATCCAAAAAGCACACTAAAAGGATCATATACCATGATCAACTGGGGATTATCCCTAGAATACAAGATTTCTTCAATATATGCAAATCAGTAAATATGTTACACCATATTCACAAACTGAAAAAGAAAAACCATATGATCATCTCAATAGATGCAGAAAAACTTATGACCAAATTCAACTCCCATTTACGATAAAAACCCTCCAGAAAGTAGGCATAGAGGGAACTTGCCTCAACGTGATAAAGGTCATATATGACAAACCCACAGCCAACATTGTTCTCAATGGTGAAAAACTGAAACCATTTCCACTAAGATCAGGAACATGACAAGGTTGCCCACTCTCACCACTCTTATTCAACATAGTTTTAGAAGTTTTAGCCACAGTGATCAGAGAAGAAAAATAAATAAAAGGAATCTGAATTGGAAAAGAAGAAGTAAAGCTGTCACTGTTTGCAGATGACATGATACTATACATAGACAATCCTAAAGACTCTACCAGAAAACTACTAGAACTAATCAATGAATTTGGTAAAAAAGCAGGATACAAAATTAATGCACAGAAATCTCCTGCATTCCTATACATTAATGATGAAAATTATGAAAGAGAAATTAAGGAAACACTTCCATTACCATTGAAACAAAAAGAATAAAACACCTAGGAATAAACCTACCTATGGAGACAAAAGACCTGTATGCAGAAAATTATAAGACACTGATGAAAGAAATCAAAGATGACGTAAATAGTTGGAGAGATATACCATGTTCTTGGATTGCAGGAATCAACATTGTGAAAATCACTAAACTACTCAAAGCAATCTCCAGATTCAATGCAATCCTGATCAAACAATCAATGGTATTTTTCTCAGAACCAGAACAAAAAATTTCACAATTTGTATGGAAACACAAAAGACCTCAAATAGCCAAAGCAATCTTGAGAAACAAAAACAGAGCTAGAGGAATCAGGCTCCCTGACTTCAGAGTCTACTATAAAGCTACAGTAATCAAGATAGTATAGTACTGGTACAAAAATAGAAATAAAGATCTATGGAACAGGATAGAAAGCCCAGAGATAAACCCACACCCATATGGTCGCCTTCTCTTTGATAAAGGTGGCAAGAATATACACTGGAGAAAAGGCAGCCTCTTCAATAAGTGGTGCTGGGAAAACTGGACAGCTACATATAAAAGAATGAAATTAGAACACGCCCTAACACCGTATACCAAAATAAACTCAAATGGATTAAAGACCTAAATGTAAGGCCAGACACTGTCAAACTCTTAGAGGAAAACATAGGCAGAACACTCTATGACATATATCACAGCAAGATACTTTTTGACCCACATCCTAGAGGAATGGAAATAAAAACAAAAATAAACAAATGGGACCTAATGCAACTTCAAAGCTTTTGCACAGGAAAGGAGACCATAAACAAGATGAAAAGACAACCCTCAAAATGGAGAAAATATTTGCAAACGAAGAAACTGACAAAGGGTTAATTTCCAAATATACAAGCGGCTCACGAAGCTCAATATCATAAAAACGAACAACCCAATTCAAAAATGGGCAGAAGACCTAAATATACATTTCTCCAAAGAAGATATACAGATTGCCAATGAACATCTTTTCATTGTCATGAAAAGATGCTCAACAACACTAATCATTATAGAAATGCAAATCAAAACTACAATGAGATATCACCTCACATCAGTAAGAATGGCCATCATCAAAAAATCTACAGACAATAAATGTTGGAGAGGGTGTGGAGAAAAGGGAACCCTCTTGTACTCTTGGTGGGAATGTAAATTGATACAGCTACTATGGAGAACACTAGGGAGGTTCCTTAAAAATTAAAAATATAACTACCATACAACCCAGCAATCCCACTGCTGGGAATATACCCTGAGAAAACCATAATTCAAAAAGAATCACTGTACCACAATGTTCATTGCAGCTCTATTTACAATAAACAGGACATGGAAGCAACCTAAGTGTCCATCGACAGATGAATGGATCAAGAAGATGTGGCACATATATACAATGGAATATTACTCAGCCATAAAAAGAAATGAAATTGAGTTATTTTTAGTGAGGTGGATGGACTTAGAGTCTGTCATACAGAGTGAAGTAGGTCAGAAAGAGAAAAACAAATACTGTATGCTAACACCTATATATGGAATCTATTAAAAAAAAAGGTTCATGAAGAACCTTGGGGCAGGACAGGAATAAAGATGCAGACATAGAGAATGGACTTGAGGACACAGGGAGGGGGAAGGGTAAGCTGGGACGAAGTGAGAGAGTGGCATGGACTCTACCAAATTGGCATACATTTGGCATACACTACCAAATGTAAAATAGATAGGTAGTGGGAAGTAGCTCCATAGCACAGGGAGATCAACATGGTGCTTTGTGACCACCTAGGGGGGTGGGATAGGAAGGGTGGGAGGGAAATGAAAGAGGGAGGAGATATGGGGATATATGTATATGTATAGCTGATTCACTTTGTTATAAAGCAGAAACTAATGCACCATTGTAATGCAATTATACTCCAATAAAGATGTTTAAAAAATTTTAAAGAAAAGGTTATGAGTTAAAAGGAAATTGAAAACAATGAGAATTTTTCTCCATTTGAAACTTATTTGAATAATACTAATCTATAAAATATACTCTCGAATGACATTTAATTGTAATAAAATATTCAAGAAATGTTTAGAATATATGTTATCATTTACTGACAAAGTTCAAAGCAGCAATTTTTCCTTTGGAGAGGAAGGTTAAGCATAATTCATTACTGTGGCTTCATCAGAGTTAGAACTTGATTTTCTTTCATTTGCTACTTAAAACTTTGCATTTAAAAGTATATAATTGAATGGAATTATCAAGATTCTGAGGACATTATTCTCTTTTTATTAACTTAACCTATATCATCTGTAGATTGGAGGGAGAGTGTGGCTTAAGGTAGAAAAACGATTTCTAGAGATGGACCCTCTAGCTTCTTGTCTAACCCTGTGTGAATTAATTCACTTCTCTGAAAAAATAGTTACTTCAACTCTTATTTTAAAAATGAATATGCTGATAGTGATGAATTGACATGTGAAAGCATTTCGACCATAACTGAGCACAGGAAGAGCACTGAGGAACTGTTAGACGTTGTCATGTGCACCATGCATAAAACTGCCAAACCCAGAGGTTCGGCATTCAACAGGGTAGAGTAGGTCTTCAAAATTTCATCGAATTTCTCCACTATCAGTGTCATATCCTCCTTTCCTTGTTATTGTCCAAGACATCTGTTATAACTGTAGTGAACTCAATTTCAAAACCATGGCTGGTAATATGCATATAATAATTGCTCAAAAGCTATAATATTGGAAAACTATATAAAGAAAACAGAAAAAAATACCTCTTGATAATAAATGTTTAAGGTCAGCACAAAATCATATGATATTAGATATGTGTTTACACCTTGACAAGTTTATCTACCTAATGTAATTTCTAATAATCTCAGTTATCATTTACATCTGAAATCATGTTCTGACTTGCCAGTTATCATACTTCTTTGAACTGACATTTTGAACTTGACAGAAGAAATGAACAAGCTAATCTACCATGAGTTTGTTATGGAACTAATTAGCAGAAAAAAAATGAGATGTTCATTTTCATTGATGGATAACAGTGAACTCTAAAATACATATGCTGTGAAACCTAGGGACAGGTTTTGCTCTGACCATGAGGATGACAATTAATTGCTTAATTAATTTTAGTATATTAAAGATTGGAACTTTATTCATGAATCTGGGGGAGGATGCCCATATAATATTAATATATGATCCCTGAATAATCTGTATTTTAAAGATTTTATCTCCAAGCATACTTTATCTTTTACCATCTTAACTTTTAAAGCATTGGTGATCACTGGTAAAAATTCTTATTTTCATAAGAGATTGATATTAAATTAATAGATAATTATATATATTTTTCTTAGGTAAAATGTTAGCTGGCAAATGAGAAGTTCAAATCTTCAGTAAGGCTAGAAAGACACAGTTCAATAAACTTAATTATAAATGGAGTTGATGAGGAAAAAATCATAGTTAGCCATTTAGAGAATGAAAAAATGTGATCTCTGTCAATGAAAAAATGATTTTATGTTATTGGGTAATATTTTAAACCTTAAAAAATATGGTTTTTTCTCCTTTGTTTTAACAAGACATTTATAAAGCATTGGTCTACAGGAAGAAAATTCAAAGATATTCCAGAGAAGAGGTGTAAGATGACTAAGTTTTAGGAAAACCAGTGTACAAAGATGAAAGATGTCAAGGCAAGTCTAATCAGTGGAGATTACTCTTCAGAGTTATTTAATTATCCTTTTCAGTTTTCTTCAAAAGTCATTTTCTGCCTCCACAAAGAAAAGCAAAATTGGAGCCTGGTCTAAAGTAAAGCTCCTGTGATTAATTTTGGTATGATACAGTATTTCTGAAATCAATTGTTACTGAGATATTGTTATTATATCCTCCTGTGCTGATATTCTTAAAATATATGCAATATTTCATGACTATGCCATGACTCATTGAATTATTCAATAATGTTTTAGCATACATACTGTAAGACTCTAAGCACTGAAACTATGAAGACAACTAAGGTATAGCCTTTGTTTAAGGAGACAACAGGCAGCAAGGAGACATTTATGTGAAAACTTACAACATGATGTAATAACAAGCTCTGAAATAGACATATGCCTAAGATGTTAAAATTGCACAGAGGAGGCATCTCATTAGGTTGAGAGAAAAGTCAAAGAATTCATCCTATAATGTCAATCTGACATTATAGGATGTGTCATAAAGTTGTGTCATAAAGCTTGAGAAAATTTAAGCTAGGCAAAGAGCAGGCAAAAATACTGCTGTGAAAGATGAGAAAGAACACATTGATTTAAAAATTGTAAACTCTGTAGTCCACTGTAACTAACATAGGAGCGAGAGTTGAGACTGAAAGGAGTTTAAGCTAAAGTGCTGTCGTTTATTGCGCGGAATGGGGGTGTGGAGGTTAGTGGGGCGTGGGGGCGAGGTGGGCGCTGCTGCCTCGGCTTGTCACGATGGCGGGGACCCCGGGCCTTGACCACACACCGGGGCGCTGTTGGGAGCGGTTTGTGGCCACTCCGGGGAGGTCACCACGGACGCGCGTGGAGAGGGACCAGGCTGGTTAAGTGGTAAGTGAAAAATCATGAAGACCTTTGTATGATGTATTAATAAATTTGGTTATTACCATGGGGTAATAAAAGATTTTAAACAGTCAACAGAAAATTTCACATTTGTGATTTGGGAAATAAAAATAAAATCATCTGGAGAATGGATCAAGATAGGAAAATGGGTACAACATCTTTTTTCCCTCCTATCCCTAACTTCATTGGCAAAAAAAAAACCAAAACTATTTCAAAATGAATAAATCTATTGTACCACTAGAAAAATGACAAAATGTCACCAGAAAACTATAGTTTTGGGTAATTCCTAAAATACAGAGGGCTGATGGGGATCGTTTTATGTAGAAATAAAACTAGAAGTTACAGAACAAAAAAACTGCAAGTAACCACGAGGATGCTCCAACCTTAGGGTCAACCTACAGGAAGAGGTGGAAAGAGTCCTTGATCACATGCAAGGATTATTCATTGGCAATAAGACCAGCTAATACTCCCTCCTAGCTCCTTGGTTGTTGAAAGTAGCAGGCAATAAATATTAGTAACTTCATCCAGCCCCTAAAGCTGTGAAATGGATATAAATCATGGAGAGGCAAGTTATTTCCACTACCCAAGTACTGACTCTCAGAGAATGAATAGTGTTGTTTCCAGCATTCAGCACTCCACTTTTTCCGAAGTAGTGAGGCAAGCTGTTTTAAAAAAAAATGGTAATTACAACAAATAAAAAGCTGAGAGAAAATTTTAAATACAAATGAACACAGAATCACTGATCCCCTAATATTTTGAGAGAAAGCAAAACAGTGAAAGAGAGGCACAAAACTCAGCCCACAAGTGTAGAAGGTATTTTGAAACATTAGCCACTGCTTTTTAAATTCAAAGTATTTATTTTTATTCCTATTTTATTAGTATTATTTTGGCTTGCTCTTCTCAAGCTATTAAGCCATTAAGATAAGGAATATATTACTTCAGCTGAGAAAAAAAAAATCATTGCTCAGTTTAAAATTTTTAAATAAGTAATTAATTAATATTTTAAAAAAGGGACACTTTGAAAATTGTCTTAAGTTTAAGTAGCGAAGAAAAAACTAGGGACTTCCCCCATGGCACAGTGGTTAAGAATCTGCCTGACAATGCAGGGGACACGGGGGAAGATCCCACATGCCTCGGAGCAACTAAGCCCATGCTAAGCCCACAACTACTGAGCCTGTGTTCTAGAGCCCACGAGCCACAGCTACTGAAGCCCACATGCCTAGAGCCCATGCTCCACAACAAAGAGAAGCCACTGCAATGAGAAGCCTGTGCACCAAAAGGAAGAGTAGCCCCTGCTCGCCACAACTAGAGAAAGCCCCACATGCAGCAATGAAGACTCAATGCAAGCAAATATTAAAAAAATTATTAAAAAAACAAAACAACAAAAAAAGGAAAAGTAAAAACTAGTGTATCCTAACATGCCAAATGGTGGAGGATTCAGAAAACTTATTTACTTATAAAGTAGTCACATGGGGTGTGACATAGAGGAAATTCCTGTCATATGGAGTAAGGTTTTATTTTGCTTGGTGTGGGGATGAGAGATTCTGAAGAAATTTAGAAGCTTTAGAATGCACTAAAAAATCTGTTAAATTCAGAGAAGGGACCAAGGAACCCAACCCTTTAGAATCTTGCTCAGGAAAAGAGAAAGTCCTGTTGTGAAAATATAGGCATATTTTGAGAGATATTTTGAGGAATAATTTGAAACTTGGGGGACACTCTGCCTAATGGCTCACTTTAATTGTGAGAATTGAATGACTCACCAGGAACCCTACAGCAACACAGCGCCAGACAAAAAGTGCAGAAATACTGGCACATCATGGTTCATGTGAGAGAAAGCTTGGCGAGCACCTCCTGTCCTCCAAGCCATGTACAAAATATGTGAAGTTGCTTTTCTGCATATGTAAATCACAGCATACAAATTTAAAATCTGCTCCTCAGGCTTAGATGTGTTCATCCAATAAGTTCTTTGGCAAATGACAGGTGACAGTAGTGGTGCTATAGTTCCAAATTTCCTGAGGAATTCCATCCCAACAACTTTACACCTTGATGGTAGGAAAATAAATCATTAAACTTTCTTAGACTTAGTATTTTCTTCTGTAAAATTAAAAAAATACAATACTTGCTAATAATTATTAAAGATGAATACAAATAATATATATCTAAAGTGCTTTAAATGGGGCTTGGAACATTGTGTAAACACTAAACAAAAAATAGCTACCATTGGTTACTTTGTGCCAGATACTATGTGTTGAGCAAAGATTAAAATGATGTACACAACCACAATCTCTGCTTTCTATCTTCTCTGCAAACTTCTTTTTCCAGGACATCAGATTATCTTTCACTTGTTTTGCTAAAACATCTTGCTAAATTGTCTCCCTAATTCTAACAAAGTACATCCACTGCATTAAAATCCATTATTGATGCAACAGAGTGATGTATGTAAATTGTACATCAGTCATGTCGCCTCCATGTGCTATACACTCCAATACCTTTTCACTGCCCTTATAAAATAATCTGAACTGCTTGCCTTGTATACAAGGCTGCACTTGAACTGGAACCACCCACTTATCTGACCTTGTTTTCCACCCTACTCACTTTCACCTACTTTAATTCAGCCATATTGGTTTCCTTGCTGTTTCTCATACTGCCAAGCCTATTCATGATTCAGGACCCCTGCAAACTGATCTTTCATCCATATATAATTCTCTTCACCAACATCATTGTATGACTATTTCTTTCTATCACAAGAGTCCTCAGCTCAAATCTCAACTCATTAGAAATGCTTTTCCTAATCAAAAAATCCAAAGCTGTTCCCTTATTTTATTGTCTTTGAAGCACTTTGTGTTGTTTTCTTGTCCTTACCTGTGTACTATATCTAGAACTTAAGCCCAGGAGAGGAGGGATATTTTCTCTCTGTCTTGCCTCCACTACTTAAAATAGAGCCATACATATAGTAGGTGCTTAATTCATGACTGCAGAATCAATGAAATGGAAATTAATTTAGTATGAGTTGTTCTACAGGAATTAAAGCAAATATCCAGACTACTGTCTGAAGAATACATGGAATGAGGACTTGTTAGATAATTACAAAGGAAGAGAACTCAGATACAGAAAATACCTCCTTAACCAGAAAAAATAAAGTGATTTGCAGCATTTCTATAAGATCCCTTTGTTGCTTTACGTGAAATATGCACTGTTTTATTCATTAACAAGATTAATTTGGCAAAAATTTCTTGGGTATCTACTACTTGCTAAGTACATGCAAGTGATATTTTTTGCCAAAAGGAAATTTACAATATATTTCAAAAAATTATAACATAATAACTATTGATTTATAGATGAAGTACACAATGAAGTAAGGTTCTAATAATGTCTGGAAAAGGAGGTGTGAATGATGGAGAAGAGAGGAAGGTCTAGCCCAGTACTACTCCTCTACTCAGATGTCAGAAGAGTCAAAGATACAAGTCACATATGAAACTTTATATTTTCTAATGGCCACATTAAAAAGAGTAGAAGTAAACAAATAAATTAATAAATTTGAATTACTATTTGTTACTAAGTTTTGAAGTCCAGTATCTATTTTACAACTGCAGCACATTTCAATTCAGACTAGACACATTCCAAGTGCTCATTAGACAATGAGGCTAATGGTCATCATATTGTACAGGTCTGACCAGAAATGATAGAATGTATTCCTTCTGACTGGCACATGCATAATAAGTGAGGCTTACTTTCTAAAGAATTGAAATGAGTTCAGTTTCTAGCAAATAGCAGTTCCTCAAAGCTATATTTTGTATGTATTAATGAATGACAAAAGGAATAAGTGAATAAAATGAATCAACAATGCAATACAAGATCATAGGATGTCAAGAAATGGCAAATTAATTGGCATGGTACCATTAAAAATGTATGATGAGAGCAGCACAGAAGGTAGATATAGTAGAAAGAAAATAAAAGGTTGTATATGTCATGATAAGGAGTTTGAAACTTATCCTAAGACTCTGGGATAATCTGCAATAGGAGAATCTGTATCTCCAGAGAAACCGAATAAGAGGTTGTATATATATATAAAATCTCTCTTTCATATACATACATATATATGTATTGAAGGGGAGAGAGAGAGAGAGAGAGAGAGAGAGAGAGAGGAAAAAGGAAAGGGAAAGAGAAAGGAACAGGAAAGGAAAAGGGAAAGATCTTTTTCAAGGAGTTGACTCATGCAATTGTGGAGGCTGGCAAGTCCAGGATCTTCAAGGTAAGCTGGAAGACTGGAGAGTTAATACTACATCTGATGTAGAATATGTTATGGAAAGATAATTGAATCCACCTCTGTTTCTGGTTTACCAAAATCAAACATGTAAATAGGAGCTGATATATTAATTTACATTGCAGGTTACTGATATTTTACAGAGTCTCTATAATTCACTTTTAAAAATTGCAATTAGGGAAATTGTGATGCACAGAAAATTGTAAAATCAAATAATTCAAAGCAGCATCTATATATCACCAAGTATACAAAAGAGCTGTTAAATATTAGGGATGTATGAATGTGTTGTATGAGTAATTATGCCCACCTCTTTCACTACTAGAGATGTGTGTTAAAATTATATTTTATTCTGACAAGACTTGGCCTCTTTGCGCCCCACAAATTGAACCACTTGCAACATGGAGATTTCAAACAATAAATCTGCAGTTTCCAGAAAGTTGTTTCATAATTCATATGTCATTAGACAATTTGAAAATACATTTGTTAATTGAGCTGCAGGGATTCCATCCAGCCTGTAAGATACTATCATGAGCATGAGGCTAGTAAGGATTCATTTTTTTGCCCACAACTTAAATAGTATTAACTAATTATTAGCTTGAAAAAATGTGCCAACAAATAAAGTCCTAATAAAATGTTAACAGTTAATGTTTAAAAATGATTTAACATTAACAAAGATATAACAAAGGTTCTTTCCACTAAATTTGTTAACAAAAATTAATTCCTTCCACAATTTATAGAATCATTGAAATAGTGACTTGGAGTTTATTAACTATACCCTGGGATTAATTTGGGCACTTCTAGAAAATGTATTAATGTTTTAGGCCTCTAGGGTACCGCTTGGTAAATTGATGCTTTAGCATATTAAATGGTACCTAAATCATTATAGTACTATCTTGTCTCTTTACTTAACCCTGAACTTTTCAACTATTAAACACAAATATAGCCTAGGGTATTTTAAGGGGAAATATCAAATAAAAGGCTAATGATGGGCAGAGGTTGATGGATCCCTGAGAGTCAGGCAGGCTTCGCATTTCCTGATAACTCAGACAGGATGTATTGTCAAATCTCTGCGGAGGTGATTAGAAATATTTGCTTCACTGGCACATAAAGAAGATTCTTTTCCTACCTTATTCTCTGCCCTAAGCATTCTATGGTGTACAATCTGCTACCCACGTATTTTCTACAGTTATCTTGAAGCATTTTCATCTTTTTAATATTTTCTATTCAGTATATTTCAAACTTTTCTTTATTTTTCTGTAATTATTTTAATTATGTCTTTTACATTAATATATTCCATACTTTAAATATTTTCTAATTGATAGGTCAATATTATGACAACTTTGAACACCTCCCATCCCAATCCCCACTTTCTAAACATATTCACTGTTGTCTAGTGTCTATTTATCCAAATAATTTCCTATGCCATCTAATACACATAATATGGTTGCATACCTATAAAATGCATTCCATATACATGTACTCCTTAGGAGACATGTATTATTGATGTATGTGATATGTGTGTTTATATAAATGTATCATACACTTTGCATTTTTCCTTCATACAACTAAATGACCTATCCTTGTTAGTACAGAAGCATTGGATTCAATCTTTTTTTTTTTTTTTTTTTTTATTTTATTTTATTTATTTATTTTTGTGGTAGGTGGGCCTCTCACTGTTGTGGCCTCTCCCGTTGCGGAGCACAGGCTCCGGACGCGCAGGCCTAGCGGCCATGGCTCACAGGCCCAGCCGCTCCGCGGCATGTGGGATCTTCCTGGACCAGGGCACGAACCCGTGTCCCCTGCATCGGCAGGCGGATTCTCAACCACTGCGCCACCAGGGAAGCCCCTCAATCTTTTTAACAAAGCAAAAGGTTTCATGAAGATAAACTATATTTTATTTCCCATTACCTTACAGATAGATATTTAGATCAGTTGGATTCTCTTGGATGCTGCTTAAACAAACAGTAAGATGATTATTATCTGTCATGACAAGAAATATGAAGGTTATGTGTTTTCAAAGATGGGTAAACCAGGAACACTGTTACATTATCATATTCCCAAATTACTTTCCATACCTGTGCTTAGCCATCTTCATCATTTTGAAATTCCCCTCATGATTATAAGATAATGTAATTATGCCTGCCAATACTTCCTCACATAGCCACATTCATAAGTAGAAAATGGCAAGTCGTTTACATATGACCAAAATCCATATCAAGTACTATTTTCCTAGAACACTGCTATGGTTAATTTTATGTGACAACTTGACTGGGCCAAGGGTTGAACAGACAGCTGGCAAAACATTATTTCTGGGTAAGACTGTGTCTCTAGAAAAGAATAGCATTTGAATTAGTATGATTATAATATGTCAAAGTAAGTTCATCAACTGTAACAAAATACTAGGGTAGGGGGTATATGGGAAGTCTTTGGACCTTCCTCTTAATTCTGTTGTGCCTAAAACTGCTCTGAAACATAAAGTCTTAAAAAACACATAAGGGAGAGAAAGAGAGGGAATGAAATTAGCTATCAAGTCATGGAAAGCCATGGAGGAACCTTAAATGAATACTGATAACTGAAAAAAGTTAATTTGAAAAATCTGTGCGCTATGTGATTCAAACTATATGGCATTCTGGAAAAGGCAAAACTATGGAGGCAGTAAAAAGTTAGTGGTTACCAGGGGTTTGAAGCAAGGGAAGAGATGATAGGTAGAGCACAGGGTATTTTTAAGGCAATGAAACTATTCTGTATGGCATTGTAATGGTGGATACATGTCATTACACATTTGTCAAAACTCATAGAATGTACAGCACAGAGAGTGAAGCCTCACGTAAAATATAAATGTTGGGTGATAATGACATCTCAATGTAGGTTCATCAAGTGTAACAAATGTACAAGTCTGGTACAGGATGCTGATCCTGGGGCGGTGGTATATGGGTGGAGAAAGGAAGAATAAGGGAACTCTCTCTAGTTCCCACTTATTTTTCTGTAAACCTTAAACTGCTCTAAAATTTAAAGTAAATTAATTTTTTAAAAAAGGAAACGAAGAATAGAAACTCTCACAAGTAAACAGAAAGCATTTCTGAGAGCTGTGATCAAAACAAAATGCTTGTGGTATGTTTATTTCTTGAAAGCAGGATTCAGTGTAATAATGGCATAATTGAAAAGAACTGCAACTAGTATATGCAAATAGAAGCAAAGCTTTCTTTTTTTTTTCTAACAGCCAAAAAAAATTTAATTCCTATTAATTAACAGAAAAAACACCATGCAGAAAAATGTAAAAGCAGAGGTTAATGTTTTTCCTTTCTGTTATGGCTCTGTTGTTAAGAAGCTTAGGAAATAACATTGCCTGACCTCCAGTGAACTGTAATGGAAATATTGAAAGAAAAACATAAATAAAGAGAAGTATACTATTAAAATTCTAGAAAAACTGGAACGAATTCAACAAGTACTAAGATTTTTAAGGAGTCAGTAATTTTTCATTGTAGTTATCAACAACAATTTTGAGAAAATATGAAAGTCAATTAGCTCTGGAAAACTAAAAGAAAGCATTTATGCTATGTTTCACAAGGAAAATTTAAAGATAGAGAGATAGAAATAAATGTCGATACAGAGAGAGATATAGATACATACATAGAAATAGGAATTGAAGATAGATTAACATAACATGGAATCTTGAGAGGAAATTAGAATAAAACGTGAATCAAATTGCAGTCATCCAGGCAAACATAAGTAACTGGAGTGATCAGCAGTATTCTGAAGTGAAATGGTACTAACCTCAGTGAGTATCGTCTTATGATAGATATTGAGGGAAAGGATAGAGATGATCTGTATTGACTACTTTAAGTTTTTGATCCTATACCATATGAAATCATCCTTGACAAGCTAAGTCCAATTGCTGACCATTGTAGTGGATGAGTGAATAATCAACTTTTACCTCAACTTTTATAGTAGTTATCAATGGATTTGCCTCAGCTCTTAGTGCCTAAGTATCTGAGGGAAATGTTCCGAATAGGGTTATCTTTAAAAGGAACAAAAAAAGATTCTAAATGGGTTTAAAATTTCGGTGAGAAAACGATCTCTTCTACAATTGGATAAAATTCTACAGAGAGAAGTGGAAGATACATATATCACAGGAAAAAAAAAGGTAAATACAGGTGTGAATTTTTTGGAAAAAGAAAATATATAGTAATTCTTTTAAATGTCTGACAAGTAACAAGAATCAATCATTTGATTCTCTTAAAAAAATAGATACAATTAAGGTGTAATGCTTTCCTAAGCTTAAATACATGTTTATTGAAACCATTCATTTGTTCACATACTGAACAGACATAATGCACATAATTCTTAATCAGACATTATAAAATCCACTTATGAATTTCTGAACTAATATCAATTAAAACATCACTTATTCAATATTTTACTTAAAATAATACTTCAGCCCACTAAGATTGAAAAAATTATTTTAATAATTGTATACTTCCATTATAACAGAGTAACACAATTATGAAAATATACATATTGCAGAGGGGCCACCTATAATTTCACAAGATATGGCATTACTTTCCTGGTTTTTACTTAGGTTCAGTGATTTCAGGTTGGGATAAGATGTACATGTATGTCTCAGTTTCCCTTGCTTACCTCTGGACAAGCCAACTGCACATATTTAATCACACTGGATTGTGGATCCTCTGTAATAAATCTTCATTGGACAAGTGGATCACGCAAAATAAATCATCTGTGGGTGAGTGAAACAACTTTGCTCAAACATGCATGGACAAAGAGCTCATCCGTCATAAACCAAAGATAGATAAGTGGATCAGCCTTGATTTACTGCCTCTAAACATGACTACGTTTTTTTCTTACCTAACATGTACCATGATATTGCAAACAGCATATAGTTTAGATAAATATGGGAGAGTTACTTCCCTAATATTTCCTTTCCAAGCCTATTTTTCAGTGAAGCAATAGCATCCAGTGAAGCAATACAATGAGTGAAATAAGCTGCTAAATTTCATACAGTTACATTAATTTAGCAATGTGTTATAACATAAAAAGAACTTTGAAATGATCAAAAACTGGGTCCACATCTCCAATTAATGTAACTTTAAATATTTCTTTCATCTATAAAGTTATAGTGATAATAACCAGGCTTATAGATGTTGTGAGGAGTAAATGAGGTGCCCCAAAAATATAAATTCACATTGTTCACATGTTTTAGAGTATCTCTGCTGTTTCTGCCACTGGAATATTAAATAAGAAATAAAACACACCACTCTTATTTTTCACAGGGTGCAGAGAAAAGCAAATTAATCACAAGATAGTATGATAGTACTTGGACAAAGCTATGAATATGGAATTAGCTGAACAAATAGGGCAGTTAAACTGTAATCAATTGCTAAACTTCCCCCCAAAATTGACCTTTAAAATGATTCTTAACACATACATTAGATGGGCAGTAGAGAGAAGGTTATGTAAAGATTAGTATGTGTGAGAATATACTCTGTGGACTGTAAATATATGAGTGTATATATTTTTATACATGCATACTTATATATGTGTGGCAATAAATTAGCTCAGCAGTTTTAGGCAAGGGTCAGAAATAAAAGGCCTTCTATGACTTGCTAAATACTATGGCTTTTGCTAAATACTATGGCTTAAGCATCAGTGGAGCATCACTGATGGCTTTTATGGGGGGATGATTTAAAATATTTGTATATTAGGAAAAACACTGTGGTAGACAGGGGATATTGGACTGAAAGAAATTGATTCAATTTTTTATACTACCACATAGCACTATATACAATTTGTATATACTACCAGAAAATATGAGGAAAGAGATCAGCAAGACAGGTGTATACGAGATACTATATGTTAACATATAGTTCCTTTTACACATTCTGCTTGTATCTCTTCTACTGGGAATATATATATCTTCTACAGAAACAATTGCTACTCATTATTTCTGTGAAGAGTCACTTTTTCCATTTGTGTTCCATATAAATTATTGTCCTGCAAACTACACCATCTTGACAAAATATTTCCTGATAGAGTTAATACACTACATAAATTCAGTATCTCTTAGTCTTAGTCCTTGTTAATATTCTATAAATGCAAAAATAACAATAATGATAATAATTTATACCTGTGATGATATTTTTTGCTTTGTCTTGCGTAGAAAAGTATCAACACATCTTTTTAAAGATCAAGTATCTTGGCATAATATATCTTATTCACAGCAATATATCAACTGATGTTATAAAAACAAGCTGGCAACATTTCTGGCAATCATATTAACTTATTTATCAATTTTTACCTTTCTTTTCCTTCACACTTTTAACATTTCTTTTAATACTCTTTTTTGCAGTTATTTATTTACAGAACATTTTGCTCATATATTATTTCTAAAAGGATGTTGGATTGATTTAGGCTGATTTTATTTTAATCATTTTTTCCTTAGAGAAACACAAAGTGATTTTCACCATCTAGGTTAGGGAGGTTGTATCTTGTGAAATAAAAGAGAAAATGATTTTACTTTCTCCTGATTAATTTAAGTTATATAGAAAGTATTCTTTAAGGTTTTTATTTTTGGTTATGTGTTTTGTTTTTATTCATGTAGTATCTCAAAGAATTATTGTTCTATAAGCAGAAATGAGCATGCACATAATCCCTGTTCAAATATAGACAAGATCAATATTTTCTACTTATTTTCTTTTTTTTTTTTTTTTTTTTTTTTTGCGGTATGCGGGCCTCTCACTGTCGTGGCCTCTCCCGTTGTGGAGCACAGGCTCCGGACGCGCAGGCCTAGCGGCCATGGCTCACGGGCTTAGCCGCTCCGCGGCACGTGGGATCCTCCCAGACCAGGGCACGAACCCGTGTCTCCTGCATCGGCAGGCGGACTCTCAACCACTGCGCCACCAGGGAAGCCCTCTACTTATTTTCTAAAGCACAACAAAAAACATCTTGTAATATAGGTTTATCAAAATACATAATTTAATAATATAATAAATGCAAATATTACACAGCATGTGTTTTTATAGGTATTTTTCATAATATCTTCGTAACAGGTATGATGAAGCATTAAGAGATTTACCTAAACTAAGAAGAAAAGTTTTTCTCAAGCAATTGAGTTCCTAGTTTAAAAATGTGATTTAGATGATGTGCTATTTGCCTAGATTTTATTCTTTTTCATGGCTATAATACTGTAAGCCAAAACTATAGAGTTTATAATTATAGAGTACATAGGTCATTTGCAAAACAAGATTATGTTCTTATCCACAAGACAAATCTCAACAAAGTTCAAAGAATATCATGAGGAAGATTTTTTCTGATTACTGTAAAATGCAACTGATTTTGCAACTGATTTTCATGTATGATTAAAAGGATTTACAGTATTAATAGGAATTAAATAATAAAGTTTATTTTACCTTAAAAAACACTGCCTATGAGATGCCTAGATTTTAAAATGCAAAATTTTCATGTAAGTAGGAATTGAATACTGGCTTATTTTTCTCCCAAGCCTAAACTTTTTCTTATTTCAAGGATATACATATTTTCTTCAGCCTGCCACTCTAGAGAGTTATTTTAAGATGTATATGAAATTCCATGAAGTAATCAAAACATAACAGCAAATATCAGCTATCCCTAATAGCAAATTCCTACTGAGTGTATCTAAACATACCTTTTTAAAAAATATTTTAACTTGATTATAAAGAAAGTTATACATTAGATTTATCCCCTGTTCATGTAAAGACCAGGATACCTGTGTTGGGGAGAATTGGAAGATTAATTTAAGTGAAATATTCATTATTATTTTTTTTTTCGCGGTACACGGGCCTCTCACTGTTGTGGCCTCTCCCATTGCGGAGCACAGGCTCCGGACGCACAGGCTCAGCGGCCATGGCTCACGGGCCTAGCCGCTCCGCGGCATGTGGAATCCTCCCGGACTGGGGCATGAACTCGCGTCCCCTGCATCGGCAGGCGGACTCTCAACCACTGTGCCACCACGGAAGCCCTCGTTATGATTTTAAAATGACTTTTTCAAGAGTCCAACTGAGTCCCAACAAGTAAAATATTCAGAATTCCTCTTCTTTACATTATATAATAATTATGGATTAAACAGGATGATCTTTTGATGATGTATAGAATGTGACTATAATTCAACAACTTCAAAACTTCTTATGACATAACATGGTCAGTTATGTATACCCACCAAGTTCAAACATCTTCATGGATAGGTAAGGCAGAACAGACATCAGGTTTGGCAATTTCTTCATTGTTCTTTCAAAATAAAGTCAACTTCTAATTTCATATATGTGATGTCAATTTTTATAAATTAGGTTTACTACTCATAGGTACAATGAACTAACATATCATATTATATAATACTTTGGTATACACAACACAAACTGCATAATGACTGAAAGCAGGAAAATAGATAGGTAATCAACACCCACATCTGTGAAGCTCTTATTTCTTCTGCAAGAACTCCAGCCAAACTTTCCTATGTCTAGTTGCTAAACGTAGAGTTTCATGATCTGGATTTCAGTGGAAAAGAAAAGAATTTTTTAATATTTATGGATGGATCTAAGCATGATCTAAGTAGAAAGGCACTGGAGTTCTGGAATTATTTCTAAAAACTATGTCATTCCCCTACTCACTGCTCTCTAAAATACAGCCTTCTCAGTTGTAGAGAATTAACTGTTTGCCCCCTAAATGCCAGGGCATTTCCCTATCAAAGTAATTTATTGCAAACCAGTCAGATCTCTATAACTCATTCTTCTCAGTAGCAAGCCCTCAGAATAGTATTCACCTATTCCTGTAAGAAGGAGACTATTCTGTGTAATGTGCATTTGTTGGTTGCTGGTGCAAAATATCATCATATCATTTATTATATTTCCCACATTTAGGCTGCATTTTCAATAGCCTGACTTGCTATATTTCTTGTAGTGATAAAACTTTCACAACATTTCACACTCAACATTATAGTGAGTTATTTTTCAGGTCTCTGTACTTATTTCCGAAATAAATGACAACTTGATGATGCATGAGTTTCATCGCCCTTTCATTCACTCATATATATTATAAGAAGATCTCTCAGAACTCTTTTCTACTTTCTGGGTCTTTTATTCTTAATTTTCTTATTTGAAGTACTTTTTCTACATTTCTTGCCTATACCCGTGAACTTTACTGATGAAGTATTTTATTTTTCCCATTTTCCTTGAGAAGTTTTACAGCACACTCTGACCAATCCTTCTATATTTCTTCTTATCTTTTCCTACTGTCCACACTCCAATTCAACCTGCAAACCACAATCAAACCAATTTTCACCATGCCTTGCTCTTTCTCATAGATCATACAGTTATCTCAACTATCCCTCTACTTAGATGCTTTTTAAGCTACTTCTCTTGCTTGTTTTGATGGTGACCTTTTCCTCTTACTTGGGCATCTTGTATACTTAGTATTGTCTCATTTTACAGCGATTATGGTCTTCCAAGATTTATATTCAATCCTTATTGGGCTATAAAAGCCACTCAGCAGGGAAAACAAACCAGCAATAACAACAATCTATTTTCATATCAGAAGTTCTCAAGTGTTAATGTGCATAAGAATCACATTACCAATGTGTTAAAATATGCATATTCTATTTTTCACTACTAGATATTCTGATAGAATAGGAGAGGTTGGAGACAAGGAACATACATCTTAGCAGAAACCCCAGTATATTTTGCTACAGATGGCCTGAGACAATGTGCAATAGTTCAATGGCTAGAGCTCCTGAGAATATTTGGGTTTTTTAATTTCTCTCTAGAAATTATACTCAGTATTTTTATTGAAATTTTTCTATTATGTTTGGTCTAGAAGGGACTTCTATTTCAGTGGTCTAGACACTTTTATTTCAGTGTCCAGGGAATAAAATTTACTTATAACAAGGGATAGGTAAATTTAATTTACTCTTTTATTCATAATCTAATTCCTCCAAAGACCTTTTTATCCTGTTAATTCTTATTAAAGTTACAAATATTTCACTCACTGTTTGATAAGTATATTCTGGGTAACTTCTGTGACACTGTCATCTTCTGTCTCTGAACTAGCAAAGCACATGCTTACCTACCTTAGAATGCTTTATGTTGCTTTGAGAGCCAGCCAGAAAATAATGACATTAGGTGCTTGAGGGAAATCAACCAATAAGGTGGTCTGCAATATCATGATATATAGTCTACATTAATTCATTGCTGTCAAAAACTATCAGTTATAAAATGCATAATTGTAAGAAAAGTAACATTTGATGTTTTTATTTCCTGTTATCTTTTTCATTATGAGCATCTCTAGTTAATTATAACAACAATATTCCACTTTTATTTTATGCATAGCACTCTAGGAAAACTTCCAGATAGACTATTAATTTCATGATAAAGGAAAATTCCCTATCCTGGCAGCTGTTAACAATATGCAATATGGGGGTAACCCAACCTTAAAGTTTAGGGAATAAACACTCTTGCACCCTCAATAATATTGCACAGTGCAATGAGAAAAATACCACCTGTTCTGATTAGTGGGAAATTTAATTTCTCTTTTAGGGTCCCTGTCTGTTATATATATGGATGGCATGGTGCTGTGTCATGGTGCTAAGATACTCTCTCCTGGAGTTTAGAAGCAATATAAGTACGGTTATTTATTGGTTAAATTGAGCTGCCCTGCTGACAAAGGTATAAAATGGGCATTGGAAAGAGAAAAAATTTCTGTACTTCTCCCATGCACAGATACTATGGCCAAAGAAATGTCTCTGCAGTAGCAAATGACCCAATCTTGTGCTCAGGTGTATGGTTCCACATTCACGCTGGTCTGGACTCCCAAACATTAGAGCTCCTTAGATGCACTTACATGGGGAAACTATTTTACATGGGGAGGTTCTGAGGTTTGCCACCTTAAGGATTCAGAAATATCCTGTGATTGTCCTATCCATCCCAGGGCAAATGAACTCTTCCAATTTCTTTTTATCAGATGATGAATTTGTTTGATGCTCATTTCCTGCCCTTGTGTATCTGTCTTGCTCTGGTTATTTGAATGTTGGAAAGGAGCGCCGGTAAGCCTCCAAGGTCTTTATTTACAATTTTGCCCTCCTCCTTTTCCATCTTTCAATTCAACACATTCATGGTATTTTTTTACAGAAACAGAGGGAATATTTTAAGCCATAATTCACCAAACACTTGGTTTATGGTGCATTTTAAGAGTATATTTTGCCCAGCTTACTATACATTTGCTATAACATGATGATTTCTAAATTCATATCTTAAAACCTATCTTCTATCCTGGGAAACACACTCATTTCCAGCTGTCCGCTACAGTTTTTCACTTAGCTGTATACCAGTCCCTCAAACCAATATCTAAAAGTTTTTCATAAACCAGAAGATATAAAGAAGGTATAGCTGGAGGGTGCAAAACTTACCTCCCACTATGAAAATATCAAAAATACATATATATGTGGAACAATTCTCATTAAAAACTAACTGGAGACAGCAGAAGTAAAACTGTCACCATTTTCAGCTGACATGATAATACGTATAGAAAACCCTAAAGTTCCCAGTCTCCACCAAAAAAGTATTAGAACTAATAAATGAATTCAGTAAAGTTGCAGGATACAAGATTAAAATACTGAAATCTGTTGCTCTTCTATAGATTACTAAAGAACTCTCAGAAAGAGAAAGCAAAAAAAAAATGTCATTTAAAATCACATCAAAAAGAATAAAATACCAAGGAACACACTTAACCAAGGAGGTGAAATACCTATACTCTGAAAACTATAAAACATTAATTAAGGAAATTGAAGATGATACAAAGAAATGGAAAAACACCCCTTTTTCTTGGATTGGAAGAATTAATATTATTAAAATGTCTGTACTACTCAAAGATAGTACAGATTTAGTGCAATCTCTCTCAAAATACCCATGACGTTTTTCACAGAACTAGAACAAATAATCCAAAAATGTATATGGAACCACAAAAGACCTCAAATTGCCAAAATAATCTTGAAAAGAAGAACAAAGCTGCAAGTATCATGCTCCCTGACTTCAGACTATACTACAAATCTACAGTAATGAAAACAGTATGGTACTGGCACAAAAACAGACACATAGACCAATGGAACAGAATAGATAGCCCAGAAATAAGTAAATGTTCCACTCTAATATACTGTGGCCTTCCAGCACTTATGGTCAATTAATCTACAACAAAGGAGCCAAGAATATACAATAGAGAAAAGAAAGTCTCTTCAACAAGTGGTGCTGGTTAAACTGGACAGCTACATGTAAAAGAATGAAATTAGAACACTTCCTAATACCACATATAAAACTAAACTCAAAATGGTTTAAAAATCTAAATGTCAGACTTGAAACCATAAAACTCCTAGAAGAAAACATAGGCAGAACACTCTTGGACATAAATCACAGCAATATTTTTTTGCATCTGTCTCCTAAGGCAAAAGAAACAAAAATAAACAAATAAGACCTAATAAAACTTAAAAGATTTTGCACAGCAAAGGAAATCATTGACAAAATGAAAAGACAATCTACTGAGTGGGAGAAAATATCTGCAAATGATATGACTGATAAGAGCTTAGTATCCAAAATATATAAACAACTCATACAACCCTATATCAAAAAAAAAAAAAATCTACCCAGTTAAAAATTGGCAGAAGACATGAATAGATATTTTTCTAAAGAAGATACACAGATGGCTCACAGTCACATGAAAAGAATGTTCAAAATTGCTATCCTCAGAGAAATGCAAATAAAAATCAAAATGAGATATCACCTCACACCTGTCAGAATGGCTATCATCAAAAAGACCACAAATAACAAATGTTGGTGAGGATGTGGGGAAAAGGGAACTCTTGTACACTGTTGGTGGACATGTAAATTGGTGAAGCCTCTATGGAAAAGAGTGTGGTGGTTCCTTGAAAAACTTAAAATATAACTACCATATGATCCAGTAATTTTACTCCTGTTTTATATCCCAAGAAAATAAAAACTAATTTGAAATGTTCATAGCAGCACTATTTATAATTGACAAGATATGGAAGCAACCTAAGTGTCCATCAACAGATGAATGGATAAGAAGATGTGGTATATCTATACAATGGAATACTACTCATCAATAAAAAAAGAATGAAATTCTGCCATTTTTAACAATGTGGATGGACCTGGAAGATGTTATGCTTAGTGAGATAAGTCAGTTGGAGAAAGACAAATACTTATGTTATCTCTTACATGTGGGATCTAAAAAATAAAATGAATATGTATTACAAAAGAGATATAGACTCAGAAATAGAGAACAAACTAGTGGTTGCCAGTGGGTAGAGAGAAAAGGGGAAGGGGAAAGATAGGTGTTGGGATTAAGAGATAAAAAGTACTTTATGTATAAAATAAATAAGCACCAAGAATATATTGTTCAGCTCAGGGAAATATAACCATTATTTTGTAATAAATTTAAATGAAGTATAAACTATAAAAATACTGAATTTTTATGTTGTGCACCTTAAACTATTATAATATTGTAACAACTATGCTTGAATTGAAAAATCAATGTCCAAAACTTTAAAAAAGTTTTTTATAAACCACCTTCTAAACATGATTATCTTCTTTTATTTCCCATTTAGGATTCAACATGATCTCTATCACATAGAAAAACTTGGGTTTCATTTGTTTCACTCTTTCGTCTCAATTCCTGGACATTATTATTACCCCAAAACTTGTTTTTTATGTATTCAACATATTCCTGAGTCATTAGTTCTTGTCCCAACATTTATTGTATCTTCCTCTGATTATTTAAACAACCATGTACATTCAAACATTTGCTCAAAATTGTTCCCTTTATCCTATTTTGTTTTTTTCTTATTTTACATCCATAAAAACTTCATTCACCATTTCGGATCAAAGTCAAATGTCATATCCAGTTGAAATATTTCTCCTGTTCTGCACACCTAAGCAGAATAAAATATGTTCCCCTATAGTTTGCTGCCTATAGAGAAATTTATATTATATTATATATTATATTATATTTTATTCTATGAGTGTCTTCTACGTTAAACTGTGAACTTCTTGAAGTCATGCAAAATGTCCTCCACTTTGATAACTATTCCCCTGAGGGTATAACAAATCCAAATAGAGTTCCAGGTTACCTTTTGTGCTATTATAATAGCATTAGGATCAGGGGTCAAAAATTTCTGAATTCAGCCTGCCAGTTATAAATGCAGCTTCCAAGAGAGCTGCAAGGGAAATCTACACATAAGCAGAAATGTTTGAATGGAAATCAAAGTACAATTCAGTTGAAAATTAACAGTGATCCTTTCTACTTGTGCAACATGGACTGGCTGGTAGATTACCTAGACTCTAACTATGCAGACTACAAAGGTCAGAGGAACTAAGAGGTAGTAGAGTTAAGCAGGCTAGGGCAGTAGTGGAAAGTGCAAAGTTCTCCTTCCCCTAGTATTAATAAGTGCTTGGATAGCAATGAATCAAGCATTGTATCTATATTTAGTGCAGACTAGAGATAGGTTCTTCATAAATAGATAACACCTATTTTACAATTCCTGTCTAATATCATAGATTGAGAAACTTAAAATACTGTCACAACATCTAGTTTTTTCCCTGTAGTCCCCCAATTATTCCCATTAATGAATAAATATTTTGAGTACTTCATATTTTTGAAGGATAATCAAGATAATCTAATTATATAATATTTAAATACTGCAGCATAGAGCACAGCTGTCAAAATGGCACGGGGCTTCCCTGGTGGCGCAGTGGTTGAGAATCTGCCTGCTAATGTAAGGGACACAGGTTCGAGCCCTGGTCTGGGAAGATCCCACATGCCACGGAACAACTAGGCTGTGAGCCACAACTACTGAGCCTGCGCGTCTGGAGCCTGTGCTCTGCAACAACAGAGGCCGCGATAGTGAGAGGCCCGTGCACCGTGATGAAGAGTGGCCCCCTCTTGCCACAACTAGAGAAAGCCCTCGCACAGAAACGAAGACCCAACACAGCCAAAATTAAATAAATAAATAAACTAATTTTAAAAAAATGGCATGATAAGTTTCTAAGTGAAGATAACTTATATACTGAAATAAAATGTTTGCAGTGTAACTTACATAAATCCAAGTACTGAAATAGAAAATCACTGCTCCTTCTGTGGATATGACATAATATTCTATGAGATAATTTAAATATTTGAAAGGTTCTTATAAATTAAATAATACTTATGAATATTCATGAAAACAAAATACACAGACAGCAGTGCACAGATGTAGAGTACTATGAAGAAAATTGCTCTACTATGACTTAAGTAGGTTTTAAACATGATGATTAATCCATTTTTAACTGGTTTGTTAAATTCCATTGTTTTATATCTAATGAGATCAATATCACTCAAAAAATAATTAAGATGTCCCAAATAAAAATAAGTCATAAATGTGTATTATATAATTAGCATGGGTCAAAAGTAGAAAAAATAAGATTTGAAATTATATCTTATATGGTCCAGGCATTAGAATTCCTTTATCCTCACTTTCTTCAATTTGATTTTGAAAGATTAAATTTTAAAAGCTCTATTCTAACTCATAATTTTGTTAATAAGTGGAAATAATTTTTGAAAAAAATTATTGGGAATCTCAACATGTGGCCAAATGCAAGTTGCTGTATTTATCATCCAGATACAGAGTTCTATTTTCACATAGGACTATAGGAGCATAATTAGCCCTTAGCAATTGGAAGAGTCCTAATTTTTTATCTTACATGTGAAATAGAACTTTTGCTTGTTCACCAAAATCTGAAGACATCCACAGCAGTGTTTCAAACTCATTACCTAATGTTAGATAGTGTAAGAAAATGTTACTGGAAGACAGGAATTCCAAGTTAACTTGCTGTTTCATTCAATGCCAAGTACCGATATCCTTATACATTTCTGAAGTCTGCCCCTAAAACTGTTCCTCTAGAGGCAAATGTTCCACTCTAATATACTGTGGCCTTCCAGCACTAAAATTCATATTATGTATCATACTCAGCTGGGCCCTATGTATTCTGCCCTATTTCTCCGACTTTAACTTTTACGTCTCTCCTCACTCATTTCCCAACTGTCACCCCAGGCTTATTTCTGCTCCTCAAATACACTGAGCAAGTTCTCACCTCAGGGATAGTTTGAGCATACTGCTCTCAACACTTTCTATGGCTTGTTCCTTGATTTCAGATAAGATTGAGATCAAATGTCACTTTCATAGAAAAGGCTTTACTGATACAATTATCTGAAGAATCTTCCTGACCATCAAAACCCCCAAGTCACTCTCTATCACATCTTTATATTATTTTTTCCTTTAATATATTTACATTTATATATATTATTTATATCTCCCTTTATTTTATTAAGTGCTTTGGAAATTACTGGATTTACTTATTCTTTTATGAGTTTAATGTCTGTATCTCTCCATAGACTGAACATATTACAAAAGGAGATTTTTCTATTGTACTCTGTTGTCTCCCCAGTATTTGAAACAAATCCTAGTATATCAAAACTTAACACACACACACAGTGTTGTGCTAGAGCTGAGTTGCAATGGTTCGCAAGATTCAATTTTGCAAAACATCTCTTCCTAACTCTGAGTTCCACAGCATTACATTGGTAGCTTGAAACTGGCCTGGTGGGAGCATTTCCTCCACACAAATCAGCAAACACTATAAGTCAAGGCTTTCTTTCTCGAATCGTTGTTAAATATTTACTAGTCTATCAGAAAAGGTTAAAAAATTCCTTTCCTGTAACCAAGATCTTGAATAAAATGGATATGAAAAGAAGATTTGTTCTTTCTGTATGCAATACCAATGTGGTGGAAAAATAACTGAGAAAACCAAAAACGGTGTCTCTAAGCCACTGATGTAAAGAGCAGCAGAGGAAATCATTAGGAAATAACCCATCTCATCGCAAGTTTGATACCAAATAATTCTGAACAATAACCAGTGCTCCTGACTATGAATAACTGACCCTTGTATTCTGATAGTATTCCAGTGCCAGGGAGGAAGAAATTTTCCTCTACCCTTCTAGGTTCTTCTGGCTGGTTTAAGAATTAAATTGACATGAGACAGATTGATAGGCAAAAATTAAACAAAGGTTTAATAACATGTATACGTAGGAGAGACCCAGGAATTTTGAGTAACTTGCCAAAATGGCAGACATGCTCACCTTAAATACAATCTTCAGCTAAAGATAAAAGAAGACGTTGGGGTAGTGGTTTGGGACTCCAAATGACAGGAAGATAATTCTTATAGAGATGGAAAAGCAATGTTTGGTAAACAGATGTTGGCTGGGCCATCCAGAGGCAACAGGACACAGAGTGGACTCTGATCTCCAGGTCCTGCTGAGTTTGCCCCACCACATGTAGCATATTCTTTAGAGATATCTCTGGGATAGCTCTATTCCGGGAACAGGCCCTTTATCTAAATTCTTTAAGCAGCTAAAAGGAGGTAAAAAAAAGATTTATGAAGTCTTCTCCTTCTTAAAAATAATCAACCTAAATTAATGCTCATACCTGTTGACCAAAAAAAAAATTGCAGAAGTCTACTGTTAAGAAAATAATGTATTGGGGTCTTCAGAAATACATTCAAGAGACACAGATTTGGTAAAACTGAGAGTGTTTCAGGGAAGAGAAAGAGTCAGAGGCTTATAGAGACAAAAGTCTCAAGGTTTGTTAAAATTGCCTGGCTGTGATTGGCTATTATGCAAATCAGGAAATATTTGTCCTAAAGAATCATGAGTTGTTCTAGGGTAAGTGTCCAATAGCTATCTTGAGTTTCTGCGAGATGTTCTGGATGCCTTTGTTAAGACATTAAGTAGTCAAGAGGTCAGATTCCATCCACGCTGAGACATGCATAAGTCACACTTCTTCAATGGCCTCCTGGCTTCATTTTAGAGAACTCTCTTAGCAATACCAACTCCATTTTGATTCTCCTTCCACACACCAAAAAGAGACATTTTGGGGTGGAGAATTTTGCTCCCCTACTTCAATTTCTAAATAATGATCACAGAAACTGTGTTGGACAACTAGCTTTTTCTAGTAACACTTAATATGCTAATATGCCAATTTACCTTCAGTCTTTTCTAATGTAAGGATGCAACTGGAGCTAAATTTTGTAACTCCCTCATCTCAAAATGTCAGTACAACTTTTAGGCATCTTATTATCAGAGGATGGTATGGCTTTTTCATGGTAAAACAACACTCTAGGTTTAGTATTCCAGAACTTCAGTATTACCAAAGACAGTACCTATCTTTGTGAATACACTGTGAATACAGGTATTTACTGCCAGAAATGACTCTTCATTGACTATGATGTTGCAATACGAGGGAATCTAGTGGAGGAAATGAATAGTTTATTTATTGCATATTTATTATGCCAGGCATCATGCTATGTGTTTTGCTTTTACTTACTGATAGAATCAATTCTATAACACTATGAATAAGTTATTTTATTATTTCAATTTTAAACATGAGAAAATGGATAATTAGATAAATTTTCCCAGGTTACACTGGGAAAATAAATGTAAGTAAAGGAGATAAAATTCAAATCCAGGTAAGTCTAATTGTACACTCAATTCATAATATGAGGTCTTGAACTTACTGTCATTCCACAAAAACTAGTCACTGACAGCTCAGAGGGCTTGGGATATTAAGACAGAAGAATCAAAACATTCATGCAGAAAACTTGCCCTCTAAACTGGGAAATAGAGCATGCGAAAATACAGATATATCTATATTTTTTTCATCTTCCTTTATTTGGACTCTATGCTACAGTACTACATGCAGAGTTGTGTTGAGAATACCCTTGCTTCTGATTAATCAGAAATGATAGCTATATTGTACTAAGTTTCTTTATCTTGACATGATGTTTTCAATATACCACTTTGGGACAAGATGAATCAATTCCAACCATGTACCTTTTTTATACAGACTCATAAAACTTCAGTAGTGTGGCATAAGTATGGTTCTCTTAGCTTTTATGGCATAAATATAAGGAAACAAATGTACCAAGTTCAGCTCTCAATACACCACCAACTGCTATACTTCTTATCAAGAATATTTCATTTCTCAAGTGGTGGATGGGATCTGGTAGAAAAGATAGCACAGATTATGAGAAAAATGGGAAGGCACAATTGATAAATTTCCTATTATGAACAAAGTCTTAAAAGAGTAAATATAGATGACAGGATAAAGACACACATAATAAAACGATTTATTTAGGTTTACCATTTGTGCCAAGTAATAGGAAAGGTCAGTTCCAAAAAATAAATTGAAGCCAAATTATGTTTAAGGATTCTGTGTGAGTGTGAGTGTGTGTGTGTGTGTGTGTGTGTGTGTGTGTGTGTGTGTTTTCAGGCACTTGTCTCTACTGTTTCATTCTGAAGAACAATTTTTTTGATTGAGCTATTCATTCATTTTGCTAGAGCCAAAATAGAAATAAAGTATAGAACTTGAGTCACACTTAGAATGATTGGATTAGGTGATAAAATTACCTATGAATATTTTAAAGAGGTTTGTATAGATTTTTATATTTATCCAGGGAGTAAACAAATTACATATCATTATAACATTTTTCTGAACTGTGACACAATGGAAAACTTGTATAAAAGATATAAATAAACAGATTTTAAGAAAAAGTATTCTGGGTAGCAGAAAAATAGATTACAATGATCATATTAATATGTATGAGAAACAGAACAATCAATTTGAATTTGTCACATCTCCTCGCACCAGAAATTTACCCTATGTTAATTGAAAAGTAAAAAATAATTATTTACTCCAACCTTCTTCATTTCATTATGTTCTCTGGCATTGTTGTTAAATAAACGGTTTCCATAATATCCCCTAATGTTAGGGATAGTCAATTGCTTATGGGATTGTGATTCAAAGAAGCTATAACTTAAAGGGAAGGAACTATTTTGTTGTATGGTTACACAAAAAATCTCAAGGTTTGCATAATATAATTTTCATGTTAATGCCATTGCCCGCAATACAGGGCTAATATAGAAAGTATTACCTTTCATTCCTTAAGTAGTTATAAGAATTTTTTCTTGAATGTCTTTTTAAAATAAACATTTAATTTTAGAATATTTTTAAATTTATAGAAAAGGTAGTACAAAGTGCCTATATACCCCATACCCAGTGTTCCCTATTATTAAAATCTTATATTAATATGATAAATTTGACACCATTTCTGAACTAATAAAGATGCATTGTTAACTAGAGCCCATACTTTATTCAGAACTCTTTAGTTTTTAACAATTTTTTTTGTGTTCCAGAATCTCATCTAGAATACAACACTATATTCAGTCATGTGTTCTAAGCCTTCTTTTTGTTGTGACAGTTTTTCAGATTTTCTCAGTTTTGATGACCTTGACAAATTTGGTAAGTAATGCTAAGCTATTTTGTAGAATGTCCCTCAAGTAAGGTTTGTTTCATATTTTTCTCATGATTATACTGGGGTTTGGGGTTTTGAAGATCAAGACTACAGAGGTAAAGTGCCATTCTCATCACATCATATCAGGAAACATACTATCAACATGATTTACCACTCTTCAGGTTGACACTGATCACATTCCTGAGATAGTGTTTTCTTGGTTTCTATAAAGTAACTTCTTTCTCTCCCTTTCTATACTGCATTTTTTTAAAAGGAAGTCAATATGTGTAGTTTACTGACTTATTCCTTACATACTTAAGGAGTAAGAAATTATGAATGCCATATAAGCAAAATCATACAGTACATATCCTTTTCAAACTGGCATCTTTTACATAATATTATGCATAAGATAAATTTATGTTTTTGTCTATCTTGATAAAGCATGTCTTTTTAGTCACTTAATAGTATTGCAGGGCTTCCCTGGTGGTGCAGTGGTTGAGAGCCCGCCTGCCGATTCAGGGGACGCGGGTTCGTGCCCCGGTCCGGGAAGCTCCCACATGCCGCGGAGCGGCTGGGCCCGTGAGCCATGGCCGCTGAGCCTGCGCGTCCGGAGCCTGTGCTCCGCAACGGGAGAGGCCACAACAGTGAGAGGCCCGCGTACCGCAAAAAAAAAAAAAAAAAAAAAAAAAAATAGTATTGCATTCTATGGATATCATACTTTGTTTACCCATTCACCTATTGAAGAGCATTTTGATGGCTTCTAGTTTTGGGCAATTGTAAATAAATCTGTCATAAACATTTTCTCACACGTTTTTGTATGGCCATACATTTTCAGGTCAATTGGGTAAACACCTAGGAGTGTAATTGCTCCATAATATGCTAAGATTATGTTTAACTTTTTAGAGAAACTGCCAAACTGTTGCCAAAGAGCCCATACCATTTCTATCCCCATCAGCAATGAAGAGAGATTCCGTACTCTGAATCCTCACCAGCAATTGTCATTGTCAAGTATTTTGGATTTCAACCATTTTAATATGTGTGTAAGGGTATCTCATAGTTGTTTTAATTTGTAATTCCATAATAACAAATAATGTTGAATATTTTCTCATAAGTTAACATGCCATCTGTGTGTCTTGTGTCTCTTCAGATCTTTGCCCACATTTAATTGGTTCGTTTTCCTATTGTTGATTTTCTCAAAGTTCCAGGTATATTTTGTAAGTTTGGGAGGTAAGTCCTTTATCATATGTGTTTTGAAATATTATCTCCCAGTATTGGCACATCCTTTTATTTTTTTGATAGTGTTTTCACACAGCAGAGGTTTTTAATTTTAACAAAGTTTATTTTAACATTTACTTCTTTCATGGATCATACTTTTATTATTTTATCTAAAAACTCATCAGCAAACCCAAGGTCAACATGATTTCTCCTATGTTGTCTTCTAGAAGCTTATAGTTTTATATTTTGCAATTTCTCCTGTGATGCATTTTGAGTTAAATTTTGTGAATGGAATGAGTGTTGTATCTGGGCTTTCTCTTTTTTGCTTACTTTTCCAGTATATTTTGTTACAAATTTTTCATTATCCATTGAATTGTCTTTATGCCTTGTCAAAAACTGACTCTGGGTTAATCTAGTTCTAAGATCTCTACCCTGTTCCATTCTTTCATGTCTAACCAACATTATGCCATCTAATATTATTGTATCTTCAAACTAAGTCTTGAAATATGATAGTGTGAGTTCTGCAAATTTGGTTTTCTTTGTCAATTTTCTCTTGGCTATTCTAGCTCCTTGATTTCTATATAAATTTTAGAAGTATTTATCAATATCTATAAAAGAACTTGCTGGGATTTTGATTGCTTTGTATCCAAATTGGGAAGAATTAACTCTTAACAATACTGAAACTTTCAATACATGGACACAAAATATCCTATTTAATTAAATATTTGATTACTTTTATCAGTTTTAAAGATTTCCACTTATAAAACCTATGCACATTTTGTTAGATTTATACCTTTTTTTGGTGCTATTGTAAATAGAACTGTTTTTTAATTTCAAATGCAAATTGTTCATTGCTGATTTATTGGAAACTACTGGACTTCTAAAAGCATACTGACCTTTTATCCTATAACCTTGCTCTACTTGCTGATTAATTGCAGGAGCATTTTGATTTCTCTGTTTGCTTTGTAGGTTATTTGGCCTTTCCTACACAGACAATAAGATCATTTGCAAAGAAAAGCAGTTTTAGTTTTGTTTTTTTTTTTCAATTTGGATATATTTTATTTATTTTTTTGTGTCTTATTACACTAGGTAGTAATTCCAATTTATAATCTCAAATCACACTGGTGAGATAGAACATCCTTGGATTTTTCTTGATAACAGAATAAAACTTCCAGTCTCTCACAATTAAGTATAACCTTAGCTGTAGGTTTTTTGTAGATATTCTTTATCTACATATTTTTTTTAGGAGCTCTCCTTCTACTCATATTTGGTGAGAGTTTTTATCATGAATGAGTGTTAAATTTTATCAAATGACTATTCTGTTCAATTGATACAATATGGTAGACTATTGATTTTGAAATGATGAACTTGCCTTGCTTACTTTGAATACATCTAAAAATAAATAAAATCCTCTTTTCCGGTAGCTCACCCCAGTGTTTAAAAACTTTCAAGGTTTTTGTTTCAACAGTGATGAGTTCAATCTCTCTCCTCTATTGCAATAGTCTTACATAAAATCTTCCTTGTCTGTTTAACTCCATCCACTGCAATTTTTCTTTGACAATATTGGATGCTACAAATTCCTATATTATCCTTATGCTTGTTTTCCATATTGACTTCCTTATGTACTTCTCCACAGAGAAAGTGACTTCAGCTATAATCTACTCTTACTTCATATATTATTGTATTGCAGCCCTATGTGTGTTTTGGGGGTACTTTGAAGTGAATGAGGAATGTTCTTTAAACTCCTGATTAAATCTTAGTTATTTATTGCACCTGTGTCTGAGAACTCTATCCTGTAATTTTTGGAATTGCTTTGCTAATTTCTACAAAAGTCTGCTGGGATGTTGATTGAAGTTGACTAGAAACAACAGATCGTTTTCTGAGAGAATAGACATCTCAATAGTAATGAGTTTTCCAATCTATAAGCATGGTGTATTTCTCCATTAATTTGGGTATTTTTAAATTTTTAACATCAATGATTTCATTTTCAACTTTTTTCTTTTGAGTAGTGTGAACACTGTATATTTTCCCCATTATTTTCACTTAGATGTATTTGTGTTTAAACTTATTTAATTCATCTAATTTACTTTAATTTCCCTCTAATACTGTAAGCAGCAAATAACTGGACCTTGCTCTTTTATAATCTAATGATAATTTTTGCCTTTAAACTATAGTCTTTAGATCATTTACATCTGATATGATCATTGATATATTTGTGTTAGAATATAATATCTTCCTATTTGATTTATATTTGTCTAATCTATTACTTGTTCTTTTCCCCCATTTAGTATCATTTTTTATTAAGAGTATCCGTATTTTTAAAATAAATTTATTTATTTTATTTATTTTATTTTTGGCTGTGTTGGGTCTTCATTGCTATGCACGAGCTTTCTCTAGTTGCAGTGAGCAGGGGCTACTTTTCGTTGTGGTGTGCAGGCTTCTCATTGCAGTGCTTCTCTTGTTAAGGAGCACAGGCTCTAGGCATGCAGGCTTCAGTAGTTGTGGCTCGTGGGCTCAGTAGTTGTGGCTCACCGGCTCTAGAGCACAGGCTCAGTAGTTGTGGTGCACAGGCTTAGTTGCTCCATGGCATGTGGGATCTTCCTGGACCAGGGCTCAAAGTCATGTCCCCTGCATTGGCAGGCAGATTCTTAACCACTGTGTTACCAGGGAAGCCCAAAAGTACCCTTATTTTTTAAAACAGTTTCATATTTACTGAATAATTACAGAGAGTTTCTGTATGCCTTATACTCAGTTTGTTCTATTATTAATTTATCTTAAGAAGTCTTTGACCTATGGCTTATTTAAAAGTATCATGTTTGGGCTTCCCTGGTGGCACAGTGTTTGAGAATCCGCCTGCCGATGCAGGGGACACGGGTTCGTGCCCCGGTCCGGGAAGATCCCACATACCGCGGAGCAGCTGGGCCCGTGAGCCATGGCCGCTGAGCCTGTGCATCCGGAGCCTGTGCTCCGCAATGGGAGAGGCCACAACAGTGAGAGGCCCGCGTACCACAAAAATAAATAAATAAATAAAAGTATCATGTTTAACTCCAAATATTTTGTGATTTTTCAGCTATCTTTTTGTTATTGATTTCTAGTTTAATTCCACTGTGGTCTGAGAACATACTTTGTGAGATTTCCATTCTTTTAAATTGATTTAGGTGTGTTTTATGGCCCAGATTGTGGTCTATCTTGGTAAATGGTTCCATGTGAGCTTGAGAAGAATGTACATTCTGCTGTTGTTGGATAAAGCAGTCTATAAATGTCAATAAGGTCCAGGTGATTAATGGTGCTGTTTAATTCAAATATATTCTCACTGGTTTTCTGCCTGCTGGATCTATCGGTTATATTATGAGGGGTGCTGAAGCCTCCAACTCTAATAATGGATTTGTTTATTTCTCCTGTGAATCTCTTCATTTTTGTCACATGTATTTTGGCATGCTGGTCTTTGGGGCGCACATCCTAATGATTGTTATGTCTTATCAGAGAATTGACTACCTTTATGATTATGTAATGCCCCTCCTTATCCCTGAAAATTCCCCCTGTTCTGAATCTGCTATTTGAAATTAATATAGCTACTCTAGATTTCTTTTGATTAGTGTTTGCACTTTCACCATCCCCTTACTTTTATTTTTTTTTTTTAATTTTTTTTTAATTTTTTTAATTTTTGTGGTACGTGGGCCTCTCACTGTTGTGGCCTCTCCCGTTGCGGAGCACAGGCTCCGGACGCGCAGGCTCAGCGGCCATGGCTCACGGGCTTAGTTGCTCCGCGGCATGTGGGATCTTCCCGGACCAGGGCACGAACCCGTGTCTCCTGCATCGGCAGGCGGATTCTCAACCACTGCGCCACCAGGGAAGCCCCCATCCCCTTACTTTTAATCTATGAGCATTTTATATATAAAGTGAGTTTCTTCTAGATAACATATTTTTTCTTCAACTCTGAAAGGCTCTGTTTTTAATTGGTATATTTAAAACATTCATACTTAAAGTAATTATTAACATAGTTGGAATAATATCTACCTCCTATTTTCAGTTTGCTGTATTTGTTCATTGTTTCCATTTTATCCCCCTCTTTCTTTCTGCCTTCTCTGGCTTTAATTGAACATTTTATATAATTCCATTTATCTCTTCTCTTAGCACATCAATTATACTTATTTATTAAAAAGTTTGTTTTAGTGATTGCCCTAGAGTATTCAAAATACACTTAGTACTAATCTAAATCCCTTCTCAAATACTATCATGCTACCTCATGCATAACCCAGGTACCTTATAAAATAGTGTTTCATCCTTTATAACATTATATTCATTTCACTTATCATATGATATAATCACAAAATACATTGTTGCTATTATTATTATTTTGAGCAGTTATCTATTACATCAATTAAGAATAAGAAAAATGAGGACTTCCCTGGTGCCCAGTGGTAAAGAATGTGTCTTCCAATGCAGGGGATGCAGGTTTGATCCCTGGTCAGGGAACTAAGATCCCACATTCCGCAGGGCAATTAAGATCATGTGCCACAACTGCTGAGCTCGTGCGCCTCAACTACAGAGCCCGCAAGTCGCAAACTACAGAGCCCACATGTTCTGGCACATCCGTGCCATAACTAGGAGAGAAAACCTGCACACCACAACTAGAGAGAAGCCGGTGCACTGCAACAAAAATTCCGCATGCCTCAAAGAAGACCCCATGTTATACAACTAAGACCCAACACAGATAAAAATTTAAAAAATTAAAAATTAAATTGAAAAAAAAAAATAAGAAAAATATTTTATTACATCTTTATTTATTCCTATTCCCTCAGTCTTCCTCTTTTATATACAGATCTGAGTTCCTGACCTATACCATTTTCTTCTTGAAAAACTTATTTTAACATTTCTTACCAGTCAGGTCTACTGATAAAGTCTCTATTTTAAAATATTTCACCTATAAAGGATAATTCTGATGGATACAGAATTTTATGTTGGTATTTCTTTATCTTTCAACACTTTATATATTTCACTCCACTCTCTTTTTGCTTGCCTGATTTCTGACAACATGTCTGATGTAATTTTACCTTTGTCCCTCTATAGATAAGGTATTTTTCTGCTCTGGCTTCATTCAAAATGTTCTCTGTTTTTACTTTTCTACAGTTTAAATACGATAAGCCTAAGGGCAGATTTTGGGGTATTTATCTTGTTTGATATTTTCTGAGCTTCGCATATCAGTTGTTTTTTGTCTGATATTGTTTTTTAAAAACTTTTTGCCATTATTACTTCAAGTAATTTCTTCAGCTCCTTTCTGTTTTTCTTAGCCTTCTGTGAATCTAATTAAAGTTTTGTTATTCTGTTTTAAAGTTTTTCACAGTTCTTTGATATTCTGGTATTTTCTAAACATATTACTCTGCATTTCAGTTTTGGAAATTTCTATTGCCCTATCTTCAACTTACAGATTCTTTTCTCATCTATGTCCAGGTTATTAATGAGCCTATCAAAGGCATTCTTCAGTCCTATTACCATTTATTTATTTTTATTTTTTCCTTTCTTAGAGGAAATATCCTTCTGCTAACATTACCTATCTAGTCTTTCTGCGTTTTATCCACTGGACCCCTTACCACATTATTCATAGTTAGTATACATTCTCTATCTGATAATTTCAAGATCTGTATTATAACTGAATCCATTTTTGATGCCTGCCTTGTTTATACTTTTTTTTTCTAACATTTTAACATGCTTTGTAATTTTTCCTTGAATGCTGAAAAATAGGTAAATAGGCTTTTCTTGTGAGGTTTTATGTTTATTTGGCTTTGAGTTAGGTTACTGGCTAGGAGTGTTTTATGTTTGATATACCTATTGATGCTTCAGATTTCATATTCCTTTTAGGGTCCTCATTTGTTCTCCCCTATTGTTTTGGGGTCCCTGAGAACTCCTTGTAAAATAGAGTCTGCATCTTACAGTTCTTTAACCTGTAATCTACCATTGTTTTACCAGAGGCCTGTTGATGTGGTTGTAAAATGTGGGGGGTATGGATGCTTTCTATAATCTTAATGATTAAATCTCCATCTTTTACTTTTCTGTCCCTGCACTGCGACATTCACAAATGTTTCCTATTTTTTTTTTTTTCTTCTTCCTCCTTGTATCAATATACATATGATACAGGAATGCTAGAGAGAGCTGAAGTTGGGTAATTGCCCTTCTCCCAGGTAAACAAGGCTCTGGTAAATTCTTTTCCCACTTTAGAGTAGGCCTTTGTTATGGAGAATACTCTGGGTGTATTCCAAACAGTTGCTTTTTCTCTATCCCTGCTTGAAAAACTAGGGGATTTTTCCTGACTCTTTAATGTGAGAACCTAGTGGGGTTCCTGGATATAATTGAGGGGATTCCTCTAAAACTGGAGACCCTAGAAGTTTTTCACTCTCAAGTTAGTACATACCCTGCCTCTAGTAATTCATCAAAATTACCACTTAAGTCTTCCTTCCATATCATCTCTCCAAGTCTTTATTCTGTTTCTGCCTTACAAGTATTTGCATGTAATATAAATTCTAAAACACATTTTAATTTGCTTTTAATGATGTTTGATGAGATTTAGAATTAAGGAAATATAGCACTTTCTATTTACTTATATAAATATATACCATTTCTTTTGCTGTTGATTCCTTTTTGTAGAGCTAGAAGTCTATCTGGTATATTTTTAATACTGAAGAACTTCCTTTATTTATTTCTTTTTAGTACAGATCCCTTGGTGATTAATTCCTTCAGCTTCTCTTTATGTCTGAAAAGGGCTATTTTCATGTATACTTTAAAAAATACCTTTTATAGAATAAAAGTATTAAGTATTTTCTTTTTTATTTCCTTTCAGCACTTAAAGATGTTCTACTGTCTTCTCATTTGCATTGTTTCTTATGAAAAATTTGCTGACATTGTTACATTTTTTTCTTCTGTATATAATGTGACTATTCTCTAGCTGCTTTTGACAGCTTCTCCTCATTACTTGCTTTGAGCAATCTGATTACATCATTTGATCATCACATATGTTAAAATCACTTTCCCCAAGATATTGTTTGCTTTATAATTATTATTTTGCCAAATAAATAATATTTGATTCTGTAGATTTTTCTTTTATATGTTAAATTCTGAAAGAACTTCTCTTTAGAGATACTTACTGTATTATACTAATCTGAATAATCTCAATAATGTAATCTCTTATATAATTTATACTAATTGATGCTCATGCATGATTTTACATGTGTAATATTTTCTGTAAAATTCGTATTTTTCTTTCTGTTTGCTCTGATTTTGTTTGCCAGTTTGTTTTATTTGTTTATTTACATAGCCTGAGACTCTTTCTAATACAAATGAGCACGGAGAAAGTTCTGATTCTCTTTTCGGGTTTCTTTTTTCGTAATTTGGTTGGGTGGTATAACTTTGGTTGGGTGGTATAACTGATTACACTGGGAAGAAAAGTCACTTGTCTATATAAAGTAGTGAAGAAATCACTTAATTTAATGCATCCAATGTAAAAACTATTAAAAATTCCGTGGCAGAACTACCTAATTAACTACTTGGTCATCAAATATAGGTGATTTATATTATTACAATATTCTTTGATTTAATGAAAACCCCGAAGAATTCTCACATCAGATACTAAGTGATTTAAACTGCTTGTGAAGTACAGAAGGATATACGGCTCTTAAAGGATGGAACTAAGTATTCTTTCCTATCTCCTATCTATCTATCTATCTATCTTCTATCTATCATCTTTCTGTCTACTATCTAATCTATCTATGCATCTATCTGTATTTCCTGTAGAGATGTTTCATCTATTCATATATCACCTTTGATTATAGTCTCTCTATTCTTAATTAACTGAGCATTTTTATAAGCACCTGTAAAATATTAACAAATCTGTGTTCCCTGATGAATGTTACCTTAATGATTAAATAATTATTAAAGACCTTCTTTTTATGGCATTTTTCAAGTATCTTGATAGTGATACTGATCAAAAAGACAAAAAAGACACTATCTGTCTCTGTTATAACAATAATTTTACTAATTTATTTCTGCACTTATGACTCAAATTTATTACCTTTTCCAAGTTTGTCTTTAAATGTGCCTTACATCTTTTTTCTAATTAACATTTTTATATCCAACATTGAAACAAACATGCACAAATAAAACTCTCATACAAAATATATGGAGTGTAATGAAAAAATGCTTGTCAAAAACTACATATTTTGTTTCAAGTTCGATCCAATTAGTTCTCACCTTCTTGTGTTTAAAAAAGCATTCAGATAAATCCAACTCAAGTTTAGCTTGGCATAAAATTCCCCTCATACTTTACTTTTCCTGATTGATCTTCCACTGCTCCCTAGCAAGCACCATGGGAACTAATTCTTCTGGAGTATTCAGCATTTCCTGACCACATCATGCCTTTTTAAGCCTTCAGACCCTTTCAAAAACTTTCTCTCAACTGGCATACCTATTTTCTCATATATCAAAGTTATTTTCCACATCCATATAAAACATTACTTCTTTGTCACCTTATGATTCACTCTGTGTGAATAATATATAGTCATTAACTACAAATAGAATTGAAACAGGATTGGGCAACACTAATTTACTGTGGAATATTTCTAGTTAGAAAAATGTGAATGCACATTCACATTCACAGGAAAGAATTTAATGCTTGCAGACCCATGATTAAAGTATTTGAGAACTTCTCATTTTATAATTAGTTTCTCCAGCTCTTCAACTGATAGGTCAAACCACAATGAAATGGAAGCCTTGTTCCTCACAGTATTTTCTAATAGTACATATGTGATTAATTATGAAGCTACTGGAAATGAATGTGTAGGAAAATAAGTGAATAATCTCAGTCTGAAAATATATTTAGCTTTAGTACATGAATAGCCTGATGGAACTAGGCAGTTAATACAATATCAAGTCCCTAGCATAAGAAAGACCTAGGATATAATCACATTTATATATTATTTGATTTAAGGTCTGCTCTTCTTATTTGCTTATTTGTTCAATTCAGTTATTCATTTGACATTTATCTGAGCATCTACTATGTACTGAGCATTTTATTCAGAGTCTGATATATTTGTTTAAAATGAACCCTATTTTCAAGGAGCTACATTCTAGTGAGTGAGGCAAACAGACTAAACAATGAATAAAATATGTACATACATCTTACAAAATGTAAGAGGAAGAAAATTGTTGTGGAAAAAATAGAATGGCAAAATAATTTAGAAATGTGGGGAGGGAATAACAGGTTGTAATTTTAAATATTAGTGTCGAGAAAGTTTTCATTTAGATATGACAGAGCTGTAGTGAAAATGTCCCATGACAATCTAAGTGTTCCTCAAATTCTTGAAAGAGAAAGGAGGCAGTTAAGCAGGCCAGAAGTCAGCAAAGAATTAGGGAACGGGGAGATGTAGTTAGAGAGAGGTTAGATTATAATGTACCTTAAAGAGTGGTTGGTTTTTTTTTTTCTAAAACATCTTTATTGGAGTATAATTGCTTTACAATGGTGTGTTAGTTCCTGCTTTATAACAAAGTGAATCAGCTATACATATACATATATCCCCATATCTCCTCCCTCTTGTGTCTCCCTCCCACCCTCCTATCCCACCCCTCCAGGCGGTCACAAAGCACTGAGCTGATCTCCCTGTGCTATGTGACTTCTTCCCACTAGCTATCTATTTTTCATACACTACCAAATGTAAATTAGATAGCTAGTGGGAAGCAGCCACATAGCACAGGGAGATCAGCTCAGTGCTTTGTGACCACCTAGAGGGGTGGGATAGGGAGGGTGGGAGGGAGACACAAGAGGGAGGAGATATGGGGATATATGTATATGAAGCAACTGACAAAGGATTAATCTCCGAAATTTACAAGCAACTCATGCAGCTCAAAATCAAAAAAAAAAAAAAAAACAACCCAATGCAAAAATGGGCAGAAGACCTAAATAGACAGTTCTCCAAAGAAGATATACAGATTGCCAACAAACACATGAAAGAATGCTCAATATCACTAATCATTAGAGAAATTCACATCAAAACTACAATGAGGTATCTCCTCACACCAGTCAGAATGGCCATCATCAAAAAATCTACAAACAATAAATGCCGGAGAGGGTGTGGAGAAAAGGAAACCCTTTTGCACTGTTGGTAGGAATGTAAATTGATACAGCCACTATGGAGAACAGTATGGAGGTTCCTTAAAAAACTAAAAATAGAACTACCATATTACCCAGCTATCCCACTACTGGGAATATACCCTGAGAAAACCATAATTCAAAAAGATTCATGTACCACGATGTTCATTGCAGCTCTAATTACAATAGCTAGAACATGGAAGCAACCTAAGTGTCCATCGATAGATGAATGGATAAAGAAGATATGGCACGTATATACAATGGAATATTACTCAGCCCTAAAAAGAAATGAAATTGAGTTATTTGTAGTGAGGTGGATGCACCCAGAGTTTGTCATCATGCAGAGTGAAGTAAGTCAGAAAGAGAAAAAAAATACTGTATGCTAACACATAAATATGGAATCTAAAAAAAAAAAAAAAAAAAAAAAAACTCTGAAGAACCTAGGCACAGGACAGGAATAAAGATGCAGACATAGAGAACAGACTTGAGGACACGGGGAGTGTGAAGGGTAAGCTGGGACGTAGTGAGAGAAGTGAGAGAGTGGCATGGACATACATACACCACCAAATGAAAAATAGATAGCTAGTGGGAAGCCTGTAATTTTAACTTGTTTAATATATAAGTATCATTTATCCACTCCTTCAACTAGAATTACCCATTAGAATCTAGTACTGATCTGCAAATTACATATCTGTAAGATAGCTGCCACTATTTGTAAGTCGTACCAAAAATTTTAGTGCTCTAATATAGTCCCAAAGCTATTAACACAATTACTAATTAGATTGTTGGAGGGCTCGTTTATGTACAGAAAGATAAAAGGGAATTTCTTGAAGATATATTACATTTTGTGATTTTGTAGTTCATATACTTTCAATTAAAAATTATTAGAGTTGGTATTCCAATTATGGAAACTTCATACTGTAGTAGTGTATTAAGAAAAAATCGTATTACAAAAGTGATACTTCAATATAAACAGAAAAGTGGATAATGGGGCATTTTGGTTAGTTGCATGAAAAATATATTATGTAAGTACAGTGTAAGAGAAGAGGTATACTGACCCTTAAATATAATTTATAATATGAACATAGTGAACCTTTAAAAGATAAAGTCAGAAATGTTCAATTCCATTATAAAGTCACTCTGTATTTTGGTAAAAAATTAAAATACTCTTTTCAGAATTATTTCTATTGCTTTCACTTAAGGAATTTTTCCCATGACTCACTTCAGCTTCATGATATACAACAAACTTGACATTTTGTTGGCTTTCAAATGACATTATCTTAAGGCTTAAAATTATCTTACTGTCAGTCTGTTAGCAGGAAGCTTTGGAGATTTCACTGGAGCCAGAGCTGCACTAGCGAAACACTGGAAGTTCTGATTTTTTGCTTATTGCTGCTACTTTATTACCTCCAACATAGATATTAGTCAAAAACTAAGAAATGTCAACCTTTTGTCATCAATCTACATAGTATCAATTTTAAGCTCTGAAAGTAGTATGATGACAAATTGCTAAAGCCAAAATACATCCAGATGAGGTTCATCTCTGAGCATTTTTCTCTTATTATAAAAATAAGAGAAAATAGTATTTCATTTATTCTGGTTTTATTACAGTTTTAGGTAATATCTAGTTGAAGAAGAAGCAAAGAGCTGACCAAGCACTCCAGTTACTGTGAATTGCTTTGATTCTAGATATATGACTTTGAGACTCAATTTTATCTGTTAGTTCTCAAGGCCACATAAGGCACAAATCCTGACCTATCCGTTCATTCATGTCTTCACTGATTTTTTAAAAAAAGAATTTTTTAAAAAAGATGTACTAATTCCAAATAAATGAAACATTTTTTCCTGTTTCCAAGTATCTAACAGTCAAATATAAAGGAATAATTTTGTAAAGTAATAATTTAAAATTATTAAAGAGCAACTGGAAGCACAGAGATCTTTAGCTTTATGTTCATTCTGACAATGTTAAATGACATATGATTTCTTGATAATATTAACAATTGCAGCAACAGTTGGCTAGTTAGTGAATAAATGTTAATAGATTGTCATTTTTCTAGCACTACCTTCAGTTAATCTCTTTAACAAATGCATAAAATGGGGTACTCTAGTTAAGCATCAAAATCAATGAGTTCAGCAAAATATTCACTGATGCAAAATACCAATTTATTGTTGGTACATATGACTACTAACCTGCTTATTGGCTAAATAGTAAAGATGGCCACAGTCTCACCTTGGGTCTCCAGAAACTGACACTGATACAAGATTCATGTGAAAATGATTTACTTAAGGATTTCCTTTCCCCAGTTGTAAACGGTGGAAAGGGGGGCTTTGGGAAGGGAAGGAAGCCAAAGTACCATGAAGTTAACTTGTACTCACTATTTCAGGAAACAAGCACCTGGGAGCTCTGGAGACCATAGTCACACTTAGGGTTGTCCCCATCAGGGGGTGAAAGCAACAGTACATTAATTCTTCCTCACCCTCCAGTCATTGTTTAAGAGCTAAGGTAAAGAGGCAGAAAGGTGTTATTGCCCAGGGATTTCCAGTCTTGCTGCCCATAGATAAAACTTGCCCCAGTGCCCTGAGGGAATTGCACCAGCACAAAGATTTAAGTGTTGGTGACTGAAGAAGATATGGGGGAGTCTTGACAGTATCTGCTGGGGTCACTTAGGAATTCTCCAAATTTTGAAGCTTTTTTTAGTTTTTAGAGATAGTTTATGTTGATATTTTTTGTTACAATTACCAACATTAAAAATTGTTATTAGGGGGCTTCCCTGGTGGAGCAGTGGTTGAGAGTCTGCCTCCCAATGCAAGGGACGCGGGGTCGTGTCCCGGTCCGGGAAGATTCCACATGCCGCGGAGCGGCTAGGCCTGTGAGCCATGGCCGCTGAGCCTGTGCTCCCCAACGGGAGAAGCCACAACAGCCACAAATGTTATTAGGGACTATAATTTTTATTAAGTATGTTTATAAGTTTATTAAGTAATATTATTAATAAATATTAGCAAAATTCAGAGAAATACAAAAACTTCCCACCCATAGAATAACCACATATTAGTCAAGGAAAACACTTGTCCCTTACTCTATTTTTCAATAAATCATGAATCCTTTACCTACATATTTACAACCCTAAAACTTCTAAGTGGTTCTATGAAAGTAATTTTAAGTCTTTAACTAAATTATTTTATTAATTTCCATGAAAAAAAGTTTTGGACATGAAAATTCTATAGATGACATCATATTTAATGGTGAAACAAACTCTTTTGCCTAAGTTTTGTAAATAGGAAAAGATGTTCAGTCTCATTTGTTTTATTCTACCATTTATACTGGAATTCCTAGCAAGTGAAACAAAGCAAGAAAAAAATAATAAAGATTGGAATTGATATAAAACAAAGTTATCCATTTTGGGATGGCATGATTGTAAACGTGGAAAAATCCAAGTAACAGGAAAAATAAATTATCAGAATTAGGAAGTAAATTTAGCAAGGTCACAGGACACAGCATCAATATTAAAAATTAATCGAATTTATACATTTCAACATTAGTGAATATTTTAAAGAGCTGTGTATTTACAAAAACAGAAGCAATTAATTTAAAAGTACAAGATCTCTACACTAAAAATTTAAAAATTGTTCAGATAAGTGGACGAAAAAAGAGTTGGCTTTGCAAGCATCTCCTGCATATGCAGAGTCCTTGGGGTCTATCACAAGGACACTCTTATTTCCCCTGCACAATGACCCTATCGGCAATGATCCATTTTCCTCCTTTTACTGAGTAGTAGATAAAGTTAGAGAGGCTACATCTGTCCTCCCAAGGTAGCCCCGCTTCTAACTGGTACCACTAGGATGAGAACAATGTCTATTTTGCACGACTTTAGACTTTAGTCTCTTCACTGTAAAAATAAGGAAACTGGACATTTCCCATCCTAATGTTCCATAGACTTCTACTCTTTTCCTCCTTTCATTCCTTTCAGTACAGAGGTACTTCTGTATCTCTAAGCTTTTATTAAATGATGGAGTTACCCCCCACTGTCAGAGATTTTAAAGAAAACATTTTACAATTAAGAGATATATTATGTGCTTCTAATGAAAATTTTAAATTTATAAAAAAAATTGTATAATTTAAGGAAACTCCAGTCAACCAGTTGGTATGCTCAAAAAATACTTAAAGTATTCATTAAACTGATATATCGGACAATATTAATAAAATGATTATGCATGCATATGTCTTTAATAACTCAGACAGTCTCATTACAGAATTTCAAAAAACTTTAAAACTTTTAAATTTACACAACTTGGAGTTCTTCACTCATTTTTCACAAACATTTCTCGGTTTTTAAATTTTATTTTGCCAAAAGGCATAACTATTGACAAGTGACAAATTGAAGTACAAAGTGACAATTTTCCAGATTCTGATTGTACTAGTATGATATTCTATCATTGGTTTTTCACTTTTTATTTAAAAAAAAAGAGGTTATACATAATCTGAATCTCCAATATTTGCAATATTTCATGTTGATGTAGCAAGTTATTAGAACATACCTGATATACACAGATTATCTTTTAGTATATAGGGTATTAGAGATAAGCAAATAAAGCAGCATACTATTTTTAAGACTCATCCCTCTCAAATCTTCTGGAATAGGATATTTTCTTTTATCCAATCAGAATAAATCACTCTGTGGTACTACCAGTGAGCACTCTGAGGTGCTAGCCATAATATTTGTGGCTCTCTTTCTTGTAAGACTCACTTCCTCCTAATGTTCATAGTGCCTCTTTTTGTGTGTGTGTGTGTGTGTGTGTGTGTGTGCTAGGCGGGCCTCTCCTGTTGCAGAGCACAGGCTCAGCGGCCATGGCTCACGGGCCCAGCCTCTCTGCAGCATGTGGGATCTTCCCGGACCGGGGCACGAACCCGTGTCCCCTGCATTAGCTGGCGGATTCTCAACCACTGCGCCACCAGGGAAGCCCCATAGTGCCTCTTTGACACTGCTTTCCAAAACATCCCAGAGTGACCCTAATTTATTTTACATTTTAAAGTCAGAATTATACTCAAAACACAATATCTCTGGGCAGAGCTCCTCATCATTTCCCTCAAAGCTACTTACATTTTAATTTATGGAGTACAAGGAGGCCTTGCAAAAGAAATTCTAGTTTAGACTGTGAATCCAGACTCACTTTAAACAGATATTCCCATTTAAATTTATTGCATATATGAAGACACAACCTTCTTCGTCACGTTTTTAACCTGTTTATAGAGTTGAAACTGACATACGTTTACTGCACATGTTGAAAGTATACAGTTTGATATGTTTTGACTTATCCACTCCTTAAACAATCAGCGCAATCAAGGTAATGAACATACCAACAATCCAAAACATATCCTTGTGTCTTTTAAAAATCCATCTTTCCAATTATGCCTACACCCACATACCAAGAAAACAACTGATTGTTTGATGACACTGTAGATCAGCTTGTATATTACAGAAATTTATACAAATGGAATAATAGAGGATGTACTCCTTTTTTGTTTGGCTTTATTCACTTGGCACGATGATTTGGGGATTCATCCATGCTATTGTGTGTGGCAACAGTTCTTTCCATTCTTTCTGAGTACTAGTCTACTGAATGGCTCCACCAAAATTTATAAATATACTGGGTTATTTCCACTTTATTATTATTATTATTTTTTTTTTTTTGCGGTATGCGGGCCTCTCACTGTTGTGGCCTCTCCCGTTGCGGAGCACAGGCTCCGGACGCGCAGGCCTAGCGGCCATGGCTCAAGGGCTTAGTTGCTCCGGGGCATGTGGGATCTTCCTGGACCAGGGCACGAACCTGTGTCCCCTGCATTGGCAGGCGGATTCTCAACCACTGCGCCACCAGGGAAGCCCCCATCCACTTTAGAGCTATTTCAAATAAAGATGCAATGAACCTTAGTGTACAGTCTTTTTATAAATGTATGCTTTTATTTATCTTGGATAAATACTTACCAGTTGAAGATGAGTAATATAATAAGAGTATAATTAATTTCTTATTTATTTTTTATTAATACTTTCTGTTTTTAGAGCAGTAGTAGGTTCATGGTAAATTTGAAGGAAAGGCATAGACATTTTCTGCCCCCGCATATACAGAGTCTTCTCCATTATCAACATCCAAACCAGAGTGGTACATTTGTTACAACTGATGAACCTGCATTGACACATCATAATCACCCAAAGTCCACAGCGTACGTTATGTCTCACTCTTGGTGTTGTGCAGTTAACGGATTTGGACAAGTGCAGAGTGGCATGTGCTCTGCCTACTCATCCCTTTCAGCCTCCCCTAGGCCTAGCAGCCACTGATCATTTTTTTTGTCTTCAAATTTTTGCCTTTTCCAAAATGGCATATAGCTGGAATCATACAGTATATAGCCTTTTCAAATTGGCTTCTCTCAGTAATATGCATTTAAGTTTCCTCCAAGTCTTTTTATGGGTTTGATCACTCATTTCTTTTTACCACTGAATAATATACCACTGTCTGAATGTACCACAGTTTATTTATCTATTCACCTACTGAAGAATATCATGATTGATTTCAAGTTGTGGCAGTTTTTAATAAAACTGCTAGAAACATCCATGTGTAGGTTTTTTTTGTTGCATGTTTGTGGATATAGTTTTTAATTCCTTTGGAGGGAAATTCCAAGGAGGGAAATTGTTGGAATTGTTTGGTAATAATATTCTGAGTTTTGTAAGAAAGCATCAGACTGTCTTCTAAAGTGTCTATACCATTTTGCATTCCCACCAGCAATGAATGTGTTCCTGTCACTCCATATCCTTGTCAGCATTTGGTGTGGTATGTGCTCAAGATTTTGGCCTTTCCAATAGGTGTGTAGTTGTATCTCATAGTTCTTTAAACTTCATTTTCCTGATGACATATGATTTGGAACATCTCATGATTATTTGCCATCTGTATATCATCTTTAGTGAGGTGTCTATTAAGATCTTTGGCCCATTTTTTAATCATGGTGGGTTTTTTGTTGTTGTTTGCTTGTTTGGTTGAGTTTTAAGTGTTCTTCATGTATTTGGGATAACAGTCGTTCATCAGATATGTCTTTTGCAAATAATTTCTCTCAATCCATGACTTGTCTTCTGGAAATTTTATAGTTTTTTTTTTTTTTAAATGGAAATTTTGTAGTTTTGAGCTCAGATAGAAGACGATCTGGGAGAAGAAGCTACTGGAACCAGTAACTAGTAGGAACATTTAAATGGTAATTAATGGATGTAAGAGGCTGATTATGGACCATCTTGAAAGTTAAAAACTGCTTGATCCACCACAGAAACATTGATAAGTTGGATTTCATTATAATTTTAAAACTTCTACACTACTAAGATTATGAAAATACAATTACAGACTGGGGAAAATATTTGCAAAACAGATATCTAATACAGGAGTTTTATTCAAAAGATGCAGAGAACTTTTAGAACTCAACAATGAAGAAACAAAAAACCTAAATAAAAATGGGGGGAAAACGGTCTGAACAGACACCTCACCAAAGAAGATGTGCAGATGGTAAATAAGCATATGAAAAAATGTTCAAGATCTTAGTACATTAGAAAATTGTAACTTAAAACAGCAAGGAAATATCACAATACATGTATTGGAATGGTGAAAATCTAAAACACTGGCAATACCAAATGCTATTGAGGATGTGGAGCAAAGAAGTCTTATTCATCACTGGTGGAAATGCAAAATGGTACAGCCACTTTGGAAGACAACTTGGCAGTTTCTTAAAAAGCTAAACATAATCTTACCACACTAACCTAATTGAACTGAAAATGTATGTCCATGCAGAGACCTACACATGAATGTTTATAGCAGCTTTATTTAAATTTGTCCAAAACTGAAAGCAACCATGATGCCCTTTAACAGGTGAATGGATAAACAAACTGTGGTACATCCAAACAATGAAATACTATTCAATGATAAAAAGAAATGAAGCACGGGGAATAATTAGATGGTGAAGTTATTCTGACTGATATTCTAAAGGTAGATACATGGCAATATGCATTTGACAAAGCCCACAGAAATTCACACAAAGAATGAAACAGTATAGACTATGAACTTAAGTTAATAATAATATATCAATATTTGTTCATCAGTTGTGACAAAGGTATTACACTAATGCAAATTTTAATGAAAGGGAAATTCTAAGGGGAAGGGGCATAGATGGGAATTCTCTCTACTACCTGTTCAATTTTTCTATAAATCTACAACTTCTGAAAAATAAAGCTTATTAATTAAAACAACAAGTAAGGAGAGGTGAAAGACACTTAAGGCACAATTTCCAGTGCAGGAAACTTGGGCCTATAGTCACCTATATTAATATCTAAAACATTCATTAAAATGCAAAAATTTTTTTAAAAATTAGTAGAATTCACCAGAGAAGCCATACTGGCCTAAGGTAATTTTTTTTCCTGTTATGGTTTTTCTCAATAATGTAATTTTTCTATTAGATATATGTTTGCATCTTTTAAGTAATTTGTTCATTTCTTCTAAGTTGTTAAATGTATTGGCATGTAGTTGTTCATAATATTCTCTTTTACCCCTTTAATATCGTAGAGATGTCACGTCTCTCATTCATGACATTGATAATTTGTGTCTCCTTTCCTTTTTCTAATTTCTTATGGAATCTGAGATCTTTTCTTGAGAGCTTTCTTCATTTCTAATGTATTTATTACTCTAGATATTTCTCTAAATACTTTATCTATATCCCACAAATTGTGATATGGTATTTTCATTTATTTGGTTCAAAATTATTTGAAATTATATTTTTATTTCTTATTTAACCTACTGATTATTTAGAAGCAGTACCATATATGTGGTATTTAAGTACCATAAATGTGGGCATTTTCCAGATATCTTTCCATTATTGATTTTAAATTTAATTACACTGTGGTCAAGTAATATGCTTTTTATGACTTGAACATTTTAAAATTTATTGACATACTTTACAGTCCAAAATATGACCTATTTACATTTGAAAAGGTTGTATATTCTGTGTTGTTCGGTGGTGTGTGCTATAAATGTCCATTAGGTCAAGGTGACTGATAGTGTCCTTCAGATCTCCTCCATCCTTACTGATTTTCTCTATGCTTATTCTGTAAAATGTTGAGAAAGTGCATTTAAAATCTTGAATCCTAATTTTTAATTAGTCATTTTCTCCTGGAAGTTCCATCAGTTTTTATTTCAGGTATTTTGAAGCTCTGTTATTGGGTGTGTGTATGTTTAGAATTACGTTTTCCTGTTGAATGAGCCTCTTTATTATTATGAGATGTCATTTCTTAAAAAATTCCTGGTAACATTCTTTGATCTGAAATATACTTTATCTTATATTAATACAGGTTCTCCAGTTTTCTTCTGATTAGTGTATGTATGATATATCACATTCTGTCCTTTTAACATATTTTTATTTTTATATTTAAATTGATTTTCTTTTGCAGATGGTTTATACTTGAGTCATTCTTTAAATCTACCATTTTGCTAATTTTTTCCCATTTTCTCATCTGTTCTTTGTTCATTTTTATACCCTCTTTTTCACCCCATTTTTGCAATAATTGGGTACTCTTTTATGATTCCATTTTATCATCTTTGTTGTCTCCTTAGAAATAACTTTTTATTTTGTTATTTTAATAATTGTCTTGGATTTCAAAATATACCTTTTAAACTTATTCACAATCTAGCTTTATATAATATAAATATATATAAAATATTAATAATATTTATTATTTATATTTTTTCAGTATAGTGTAAAGGACCTAGGACCAGAATATGTATACTTCTCCCTTCCTGCATTTGTGCTAGTTTTATCTTACAATTTTTTCCTTCTACATGAGTTATTAACACCACAACACACATAGTTAGTATTTTGCTTTAAACACTGATTATCTTTTAACAAGATTTAAATATTAAAAGAGTCTTTACATTGATCCACGTAGTTACTATATCTGGTACTCTAGTTTCTTTATGTAAGTACCGATTCTAACTTTTTTTTCTGCTTGAAGGATTTCTGTTACCTTATAATGTGAGCCTTCTGATCATAAATTATTTAGCTTCTGAAAATGTTTTTATTTCACTTTGATTTTAAATGACTTCACTTTCATTTCTTGGGGTAGAGAATAATAGATTGGCAGGATTTTGTTTTGTTTTTTTGTTTTTGGTTTTTTTTTTTTTTTTTTTTTTGTGGTACATGGGCCTCTCACTGTTGTGGCCTCTCCCTTTGCAGAGCACAGGCTCCAGACGTGCAGGCTCAGCGGCCATGGCTCACGGGCCCAGCCACTCCGCAGCATGTGGGGTCCTCCCAGACCGTGGCACAAACCCATGTCCCCTGCATCAGCAGGCGGACTCTCAACCACTGTGCCACCAAGGAAGCCCTTTGTTTTCATTTTTAATTATTTAAATATGCTGCTGTACAGTCTTTTTTTTTTCAGAGATATGTCTCACCATAATTATCTTTGTTTCTGAGTACCTAATGTATCCATTTTTCTGCCTGCTTTTAAGATTTTCTCTTTTTCAATGGTTTGATGCAATTTAATTTTCAAGTATCTCAGTGTGGTTGTTTTCAATGACTTTGAGATTTCCTGAGCTTCTTAGATGTATGAGTTTGTAGCTTTCAACTGAGTCTGTTAAGTTTTTTATTATTATTTTTTTCTGCACCCACTGTCTTCTCTCCTTAGGGAGATAGATTCAATGGTGAATAATATGTAGGCCCTGTCATAAGAAATTTACATGGAATTCTTAAAAATTTCATGTGCCTTCCAAAGGACTTACAAAATATTGATGCTTCATCATGATAATATACTGAGTATTGCAAAAGCAGTTGTTTAAAATGAATTAGAACAAGAGGAAAACATGGTTTAGAGCAAGTATATATACTATCTTAAAATAAAAATCACAAAAAATATGACTTCTCTAATTCTATAGATTAACATATAAATTTGATGCGTGTTTATTTTTAAATGTAGTGACAATGAAACAATTGAAGAATAGGATTTTATCAGCATTCTTCATATTGCAAATGAATAAAAACTTATTTAAATGACAGGTTTGACAATAAACAAATTTTCAAATCACTTATTTAGTTAAAAAATAAATACAACACAGGAAAACTATGAATACAGTTAAATTTAGTCTGAAATTACAGTACTTGGTTATAAAAAGGTATCAAGGGCATTCAAAGTGACATAAGATTGAGAAGAATTAATTTCAATAAAACCTCTTTTATGAAAATAAATCTCCTAAACTTAAAGAACAACAGCATATTCTCATGATCTAAGAGCATCTTATAGGGATAAAATGAATTACTTTGCTTCTGTTAGAATGGTAATTTTCTACTCTGGACTTATTTTATCATGATATGTTATAGAGGGAATTTCCACATAGAGTCTAATTTAGAACTTGCATGTGGTACTCAAGTAATTAATCATAAGGGAAACTCAAATATTAATCTATTTCATGAAATTCACCTTAGGTAGAAAAAAAAATGATTGATCTTTAAATATTTCACTTTCATGCCAGTCTAATTAATGCTGGGTTGATACACCCTGTTACATTAAAAGCACTATTTAAATGTATGTATTATATATTCCCAAACACATACCCACATTAGTTTAAATTAGTCTTTCAAACTTATATAAACGAAGGCTTATGAATAATTGGATGAGTCATCCAGACTGCTATAAATAGAAAACTCCAGCTGGATCAAAGTAGATGCTGTGTATGACTGGATTTCCTAATCTGCAAGGACCTTTACTTTACAGAGTTGGCTAACAATTTATAAATGTTGTTATTTAACATCTTTATCCTAATTTTTTTAACACTTTAAGTTCTTCTCTGATTCAAACATTATTCTAAAATATATTTTTCCTAGTTCTAAAAACTTTCATTTCAATAACTTTGCTATTAAGTTCTAATTTTACTGCATGTCCATAGGAAATATGATCTCCATTATTTCAAAATGTATCAATTAAAAATGTAGCAGTCAGAATCCTGGTAGGAAACAGATGGCACCTTCAAATGAGATCATTTTGAGGTAGCTTAATAAAGAAATTAGTTATGAAAGTAAAGGCAGGAGTTAAGAAAAGCAACAAAGATGGTGCAGTACCCCAGGACTGAAATATCCTGGAAGCATTATCACTCCTAGAATTAAAAGGTGATAAAGCGGGAAAAGTTACGTGAACCTGGAGAGATAATTTTATAGACAAATCCTATGCTAAAGGGTAGCTGTTCTTCAATTTCTCTTGACTGTGTATGATATTATTATATATTTTCAAGTACTCATTTGCCCTTTGTTACTCTACTAACTTTGTAGTGATTGGATATGATATATATGGATCAATTTGACATCTTGCATCAGCAAGCCAGAAAAAAATAATTTCAAAGAAAAAAAGGTATTATTAAGAAACAATAAATTGGTGGCATTGTAAGTCCTTCATGTTGATAGTTAGTTACTATATTAATGGAGAAAATAACTGAATTAAAGCAGAACAGGTATTCTTATAGAAAGATATTTTTCATTAAGTATGGGATATTACAAGTTGGTAAAATAATAACTGGATTTTATTTCTTACTAATACTTAAAAATACAATAAATGGCAAATGCTGATAGATATTTTTACTACAGTAGTAGAGGAAAGTTATGTTATTATTGAATTAAACAAAAATATGGTTTTTTACAGGTTATTTAACATTCTTTCTCTCTGAGGGTACAGAAATAAGTACCTACATCACCAGTATAATTATATTTGTTCTTACAAGTAGAATAAATTATGTTCCCTCCATGTCTGCATATGATACAAGTTGTAAATGCAAAAGTAAGAAGGAAGGTTGTAATGAAAAAAAGGATAGTAAATATGGGCAGAGAAAAATTTATTTATTTTCAAGTCTCTAAATTAAAACATCTTTTTTTTACATTTAAAATCTACTTGAGTCACGCAGTTAATGCTAAATCATTCATTTATTCCATAAATGTGTCAGTTGCTTATCTTGCATAAAGCACTAATTGGGATTTGGAAATACAGTGTATGTAAAAGAAACAATGTTCCCAACATTCCAATGAAAAAAGATGGAATAAAACTGTAAACTAGACTGTCAAATAGTGGTGACTGGAATAAAATTGCAGGAATATGAGAAAGAGATCACTGGATATGAGGGAGTAAGTTAGATACTGTCCTCCAGGAAGTCTAATCTAAAGTGATGACATTTAAGGAGAGATCTGAATGGTGAGAAGACATTCTGAGAAATAAATGGTCAGAAGTAGAGGAAAAACCCTGGAAAAGACTTTACTATGTACAATGCAAATGACCCAAGACAAGAATAAGCTTCCTAATTTTCAGAAATGACAAGACAGTAATAGTTGTAGATAAGGTTTTAGGAATTAAAAAAGTATCAGGAAATTAGTGCAGAGAATTAACCAGGAGCCAGGTTTTATCAATCCTTATAAACCATGGTAAGGACTTTTTATACCATTCTCATTGTCATGGGATTTTTTTTTTTTCAGAGAAATGACTGCTCTGATTTTATGTTTTGAAAAATAACTCTGCCTGACGTATGAAAAATGAACCATAATAAGGTAAAAATGGTAACAGAGAAATACTTCCAAATCTTTCAGAACACTATTGTCTTAAGATGGGTTCACTAGGTTCAGAGCCTAAAATGGAAATTGGGATTTATTGAGAGAGTACTCTCAGGAGAGACAGATAGGGAGTAGGGAAGCCAAATAAAGAAGAGGAAGGAGCTCTCTAAAAATGTGATTTCAGGTGAAGTTAAGCTTTCTTCTTATTTCACAGGGAGCTCCAGAGTCTTTCCCATCTTGAGATATGGGAATGGGGATTTGTAGACTCTAGCATAGTCAGTCAATGCACCAGTAAGTCGCTGAACACAGACCATAAGGACTGGGAGTGAGTGGATATAATGCTCAAGGCACCGCCAGAAAAGGTGACCTTATTTGCCCAGCGACTATCTACTGGAAAGTTTCAGTTGAGAGCCATTAGTCTAAGCACCCACAGAAGCTAGGGTATGAATATAATGAAAGAATTGGTAAATAGAAGAGGGTCAGAAAAATAAATTTTGAAGGAAAAAAAGTATTAAGAAACAATAAAATAAGTGACATTATAATGGTCCATAATGATAATTATATTGATAGAGAAATTAATTGAATTAAGGAAAGGAAGAACAAAGTTAGATGTTCCTATAGAAATATTTGTTGTCTGGTGGGACAACAGAGTAGGCTCAGTGGAAGGTCCACTTTTTAATTTTTGTCATATTACTTTTATTAGATAATAATGAAGTATGTGTTTATGAATCAGTGATAATTTTCTATTAGAACAAATATCTTTACTACAATATGTTGATGAGAATAATAAAGCACTAAATCATAAAGCATGCTTGCAATGGCACCTAGAAACAAATGATCTCTGAAAAGAATTGCCAAATGATCGTGCTAACGATCAATTCGTATATAAAATTAAATCTGCCTTTCTAATAAATTGAATCATGAACAAAGCTACATATCTACACTATACAATCTTAGGAAAATGTCTTCATGCATGTAAAATTTAATATGTTCACAGATATCAGAAGTTATATAAAATTTTTAATAAACAAAATATTCATGAATCTTTTGTAAAACTGTGATTAAACACATTGTTCACTGTATTGTTTAAAAACAAATAAAATTCATACAATATATTCCTCTTTGAGTTCAGTGCCAAAAATAAAAATGTTTGTCTATTCTGAAAAATCTGCACACCAAAATTGATAATAGCATCTATGTAATCTATTAAATTTCCTTTGCCATAGTTGTTAGGTAATCCAGAGAGAATGAATAAAGCAAAATATACTTAATCTTAGCTTTTCATACAAATTATCCTTTTTCACCACCTCTCTAACATAATTCTTAAGTTTTTAAAAATATTATTATAATAATAATCAAGCTTAAGTGTATTGTATTGTGAATTTACCACAATTTCATTGACCGGGACTAGAGTAGACATTATAAATAATGTTCAGTAAGCTGCATTAGAGTATTTCATTCAGAAAGTTTGGAAATTATAAGGACACAATGACAGTAAAAATCGTATTTCTATAAATATCTGGTTTGAAATAAAGTCAAAGTGAGTTTATATAATTCATTAAGCTGATGCAATGATTAGTTTCAAATACTCAGAATTCAATGTGTAATACATGATATGACCACAGTACAATTCAGAATTATAATAACTGTGCTTGTCATAATTCATTGCTAAAAAGAAATGTATTTATTCAAGAAAATATATTTACTTAAGTATGCCATTTTCAATATAAAGTGTTATAATTTGGTAGGAATAAATTAGCTTATGTTTGGCTTTCATGTTTAAAAATATAGTTGCATACATCTGTGCACCACAACTACTGAGCTCGTGTGCCTCAATTAGAGAGCCCATGTGCTGCAAACTACAGAACCCATGTGCTCTGGGGCCCACCGGCCACAACTAGAGAAGAGCAACCCCCCACACCACAACTGAGAAGCCCTCATGCCACAACTACAGAGCTCACACGCCACAACTAGAGAGAAGCCTGCATGCTGCAGCGAAGAGCCCACGCTTCACAACAAAAGATCCTGCATGTCTCAACGAAGATCTCACATGCCGCAACTAAGACCTGAAGCAGTCAAATAGAAATTAAAAAAAAAAAAATCTGACCCATTCCTACTAGGACAGCAAGGAAATGTGGGCCTCTTTAAAGAAAAAAAAAATTGTAACAGTGGGTATTTATGATTTCCAATTATTGAAATATTGCAAGTAAGGAAGAAAATGTAAATTGGTGAAAAAAGGTCAAAATCGTAACACTTGTTGCAGGTTTCAGCTCTGTCACTTAGTAGCCATGATTTTTAATATTTTGCTCAGTTTCTCAGAGGTCAATATTCTTATATGTAATGATTTGAGAAACATGGAATAAAATTAGCATGAGACATCTATGGTACATTGAATTTACCTTTTATTTTTCTCACTGTTCATGCCTTTCTCACATAATAAATGTGTTGATTTCAAATGATAAGAGAATAACTTCTAAATGTCTTATCCAGTGCTTACCATAGTACATAATATCCTTACTTTACAAATGAAGAAATTAATTAAATATTAAAGAAAAAAGACCATTAATTTTTTTTAGGACAAGATCTGCAACTAAAACATATTTTGTTTTATGGTAATACATGCATTATTGAGACTTCCCCCTTTTTTTTCTTTTTCAGGAAATGTACCTTTTAATAATTATAGAAGTCCCATCAAGATGACTAGTACACTGACCTGACAAAAACATATAAACTTCATCTTTATGGTGGTGCCTCCCACGGGCTGCTTAAGCCAAGCAAGAACTTTTCCAAACTCACTTCCAAAGTGAGAAGAGAATTTTGATGACTCTGTTTTTCTAATTTTAGTTTTGTGTTTTGTTTTGGTTTTGGTTCATTTACAACTGATGTATTATTTTGCATTGGTGGCAACAATGACTGAAGATTTAGTTTTATGATCTGACCATATGGTGAGCTTTATTTGTTTTAGACATCTATTTTCTGTGGCATTAGAGACTACAGAAAATATGGTGTGTTAGTCTGTTTGCTTGTGTGTTTTTATGTTTTGAGCTCAAAACACTTAAGGATTTCATTTCTATCAGGAATAAAATAGCTATTTGATAACTGAACATGTGATTTCTTTTTAGTTTTAATGCTTTTGTGTTTAACATTGACACACGGCTTACGTTACACAACTGAAACTGTAAACTCTCTATGTGCTTGTATGTCTACGTGTCAGGAAATTAGAAAGATCTTTACTTCTCATTGTGGGGTTGTGTTATGTTTCCACTTCTGGAGGGTATTAAAACATTATATTGTAGTCTCTTAAACTGTATGAGTTCTGTTCTCATTTTCACAGAGACAAATAAGACAAATGTATATATACATATATATGTGTGTGGATGTGTGTGTGTGTGTGTGTGTGCATGCACGTGTGTGTGTTTGGAGAGAGAGAGAATATTCCTCAATTTCCCAGGAAATAAGGACATCGAATGTCTAATACTTTATGTGTAATATTCTTTATGTATAATATATGTATAAAGAAAATAAATCAATTTTAGAGGAAACTTTTACATTTTTTTAGAAAAATAAAATTAAAAGTTAAATAGCATGTCCAGTCTTTCATATTCTTTCATGTATTTAACATATATTTATTGTGTTTCTGTCATGTGCCATGAGTTGTCCAAGGTAGATGGAATTAAAGAGAACCAGAGGGATTATTTCAAGCTTAGGCCTTAGAGAGCACTAACACATGCTCAAAAGAAATGTGATTCGTGCAATGGATGGCATGAAAACAAAGCCGAGGGCCATGAACTAGGCAGAAGAGGAAAAGGAATCAGTCATGGACAGTAGCAAGGAATATCTTGCATGATTTCTAGAAACGCAGGTATTTTGTTTTTGGCCTTCAAGAGTTTATTGCCCTCCCCCAGAAAATGGATGATAGATATTGGCTTTCACAGGAGTACAATGAACTGTCAGATATGGTAGCTATTAGCCACATGTGGCTATTTAAATCTAAATTAAAATTAAATAAATTGAAAACTCAGTTTTTCAGTTGTACTAGCCATATTTCAACTGTTCATGGCCAACATGAAGAGATAGGCATTTTCCATCATGACGGAAATGTCTATTCCACAGTGCTCATTATGGGAGAAGAGTTTGCTCCCATTTAATATGTCTGTCTAGGAACATTTTTTCATATTTTGTTTTGTTTTATTTACTCTCTTTTAGAATTTGTATATGTTTGTTTTCTGGGGAAAAATTTTAAGGAAAATAGGAATTTGAGAAATATATCAACAATTGTTTCTTATGTGATGTGTTTACATTATCACTTATTCTCCTTTTTATTCTGACCTTTAAAGAATAAGTTGAGATAAAATCTGGTTATAGAATATGGAAAATCTTCAAGGTTTAGTTTAAAGGAAAGAACAATGAAAAGACTTTGTTATACTCTAATTTTCTCATCTATTAATATGCCATCAGCACTTGTAGATGCCATCTATCCATTTGAAGATATTGACTGGTGGTATGGAGCAGGAGACAGACCTAACAAATGATAGACTGTTTGGGAAGAACCCCTAATAGACAAAGTATAGGAGTTAACACATTATTATCTATTGCATTTCTTTTATCCTGGATCATCCATTTACTGCATTCTCACAGATGTCTAATCCTGTGAATTTATCTTATTTGCACTCTACACATCTCATGCCCTTAGGCTACTACTTTTCTCAGCTTACCTTAAAAAAAAATGTGGTGTTTTCCCTTTTAAGAAATCAAGTTGTCATAAAATGAGATAACATTTCATCATGACATTATGTGTTGGGTAACAGAAAATTGACTGATAGTTATCCATTTTATTTAGAGCATATTTTCAAAGCCATTTAAATGACTGCTAAAATACTGTTCCATGTGTGTTGAAGGATAGAGTTTATTTGTGCAATATGACAATGCTGTAATGTTATATAAGAAACCGAAATCTCATTATCTATGTGAAACTGATAAAATAATATTAAATTTTAGTGTAGTCATCTAATATTTACAACCAATTTGGAAAATTCATATACTGAGAAGCTCTTTTAAAAAAACATACAGTCAAGGATTCCTTAATGTACTTTCTATTTCAGTTTTAATACAAAAGGAAACTAAAGGAAAAGACAAGATTTGGTTTAATATGTGTACTATGTTAGGTAGAGTAGCATTATCTTCTATCTGAATTTTCAATTACATTAATCACTGAATTCTTACATAAGTACATTGAATATTGTGCAGAATGGAAACAATTGTTCATCACTCTACCAGAGTCTCACAGATTTACAAAAGTTTTTCAAAAACTGATACCCGCTTCTTCTGAGAGTACTGATAATGATGCACCATTTTATTCTTATTGTTTCCTTGGATTAAATATATAAATTTACCAAAAGAGGAAAACCATTTTTGTAAGAAAAGTCTACAGAGATCTCTATAATCTAACTGTATATTTTCCTTGATTAAATCCCCCACAGCAGTTCACAAATGAAGACAGTTGCATTTGACAATTGCTAGGTGATTTGGTACCATTGAAATGAGCCATTTTTTCAAGGTAAGACAGTTCTGAAGAAAATAGTCCTATAAAATATAATTAAACAATGCCCTGGGGACTGCATATATAATTTGCTGTAAAACAGTTGAGTTTTAGTATAATAACAACATACATCATAAACTCCACAAAGAGGGCATCAAATGACCTTTAACCGTTAATAGACACTCCTTGCAACCAGAAGACTATTTTTGTGTGAAAATATCTACTAGGTTTATAACAATTTAAAGTTTTCACTTAGTGAAACTCATATTGAAGGTGATTACTTCACAAAACTTTTTTCTCTCTCTCTTTATAAATAATATAACTTGCATACTGGAGGAGAAGTAGTAACTTAAGGGAAAGAAAAATAAACATACTAAGAGCAAGGTTTTTTGTTTGTTTGTTTTAACAGAAAGCAAAATTACTTGCCTTCATAAAGAATTGTGGCTTTCAAAATTTAGTCAGGATACACCTTCTTCAAGTGAAGTGTTACTATGAACTTCAGTAAGTAAAAATAAGCAGGTTGGGGTGAGAAGCTTAGGCTTGAAAATTCTTGGCCCTCAGTGGCTTCCTAAATGGACCCTGGAGGGCATTCTATGGTATAGAATTTTAAACCTGTGATATCAATCACTCTACCTTTGTCCTATGTGGGACAAAAAGAAGCTTTCCTCTACCCTTATAGGTTCTTTTGGCTTGTCTAAGAATTAAACTGACATGAGACAGATTAACAGGAGAAAAAAATCAAACTTAATTTCATAAGTATGGGACACCACATACATGAGAGGTTCAAACACAAAAAGATAAAATGAGGTATATATATCACCCTGAACTAAAGAATGGACAGGGGTCTGGTGCTTCCAAGAACAGAAGGGTAATTCACCAGGAGGTAAGAAGAAGTGCAGATGTTGGGTAAATAGAAGTTTTCCCTGCTATACATTTGAGCCACTCAGATAAAATTTATCTCTGGTAATAACTCTTACTGTGGGAAGGACTCCCAATTTAAATTCTTCTAAGTAGTTAAAGGAGGAGTAGAAGTTTCTCTGGAGCCTGCAGGGTCTTGATTGCCTTTAGCTCAAAATAATCCCCATTCAGAGTGGCACATTTGAGGAAGGCTTGTTCTGAATCCCTTCAATTTTATACTTCTTTGCTTTCTTTACAAATGGTCATAAACCCGGTTTGGTTTTTAAGTTTCTGGTTTTTTCCTAATCACTCCAGGGAAACATATAGGTGATAAAAATAACAAATATGAGGAAGTTATAAACCTGAGAAATCTTTCCCAATGTCTCCGTATTGCTCCATTTTCTCAAGTTCCTGACTGTTATGAAATTTTAGAAAGTCCCCTTGGATTTCCTTTATGATTTTTTTCCTGAGGGTAACTCAATAAACCACCCTTTTTCCTCTGATTCATCTTTTCTCAAAACTGTGAAGACACCTACCACCATAGTAACCTCTCTTTCTATGATGTAGCTTAGTTTAGTTCTACAGATAATATTCATGCCAGACACAGCTGGTTCCTTAAGGAACAAAGATTATTCATCCATTGACTCGGATAGTCCTCAAGGAGTCTAGAGTCAAATGTGGAGAAGCAGGCATATGAAAGGAAAATATCAAAACACTTTGGTAAGTAGTAAAATAGTGTGCACACACATGAAAAAAAAAGTGCTTAAAGGGAGAAGCACATTTTAAAATGAGTCACTTGTATAAATGAGGCTCTCTGATTAGAGCCTTTTTAGGACATTCTACTTTGTGCTCTATGTTGATGGTTTAAATACTGTATTAAAAATGGTTCTCTACATTAATTGGTGATGTTGCAGCTGCTAATTCAAACTGTTATGTTTCAAATCAGAAACAGCCAAAGGATACATTAGGTTCTGACTTTATTTTAAGGTTGTTCATTTAAAAAGTTTTTTAATGCTTTAACTGGTTTTTGGTAATTAGGTAAATTAAGTATGCTGCATTTTAGTGAATAAACATTACTGAACATTGAAGGCACAATTCACTCTGAATATTGTTTGATATAGAAACCTTAATGAAAAATGTATAAGTAGAAATAATTTTATATGTCACTAAAATAATAATTTCATTTTATTTTAATTATATTAATAATAGAATTTAAATAAATTAAATGCACCCTAATTCAACTATATTATATTCTTATGAGTAACTTAGATTCCCTCATGTTTGGAAAATATTAATATTTCTTTTAATTACAAATATATACTTCCTTAAACTAGATAATATTCTGAGATAAAAACAATCTGGAAATTAAAAGACTTCCTTTTTGAAAAATGATATAATTTTAATTTAATGCTTTCATAATTCCTTCTTAAAGACTTCAAAGTTGCCAAATTAAAGTTAAAATTGTTAGATGGGAGGAAAGATGTATAATAAAGAATTTCTTTTAGGTTTTACTAATTCTTTTTTCTGAATTGACAAATAGAGAAAAGAGCATAGAAGGAGCCACAGAGTTAGAAAAGTGAGAATCAGAGTTTGATTCCCACCTTATAAGAATTATTTAGAATCACCTGTGTTTGTTCTAAGCATTTACTTATGACTATAAAATGTACTTGGCATATAAGCAAAGTATTACTTAATACAACAAACAACGACTTACAGAAGGGAGTAGCATGATATATTTAAAGTGATGAAAGAGAAAAGACTACAACCAAGAATACCCTACACAGCAAGACTCTTGTTCAGATTCGACAGAGAAATCAAAAGTTTTACAGACAAGAAAAAGCTAAGACAATTCAACTCCACCAAACCCGTGTTACAACAAATCCTAAAGGAACTTCTCTAGAGAGACAAGAAAAGGCTGTAACTAAAATCAAGAAAAATATGAATAGGAAAGGTCACCAGTAAAGGCAAACATAAAGTAAAGTTAGGAAATCATCCACAGACAAATATGATATCAAAACCAGCAATCATAAGAAGAGGAGAGTACAAATGCAGGATATTGGAAATGAATTTGAAATTAAGAGATTAGCAATTTAAAACAGTCTCGTACATATATAGACTGCTATATCATAACCACCTGGGAATCACAAACCAAAAATCTACAATAGATACACAGACAAGAGAGAAACAGCAATCCAAATACAACACTAAAGATAGACATCACATCACAAGAGCAGAGAACAAAAAAGGAAGAGAAGAAAAAAGATTTTCAAAAAAAATTCAAAACAATTAACAAAATGGCAATTAGAAAATTCATATCAATAATAACCTTAAATGTAAATGGATTAAATACTCCAACCAAAAGACACAGACTAGCTGAATGCATACAAAAACAAGACCCGTATATATGCTGTCTACAAGAGACCAATTCAGATCTAGGGACACACAGACTGAAAGTGAAGGAATGGAAAAAGGTATTGCATGCAAATGGAAATCAAAAGAAAGCCGGAGTAGCAATACTCATATCAGACAAAATAGACTTTAAAATAATGTTACAAGAGACAAAGAAGGACACCACAAAATGATCAAGGGATCAATCCAAGAAAATATAACAATAGGAAATATATATGTACTCAACATAGAAGCACCTCACCATATAAGGAAAATGCTAACAGCCTTAAAAGGAGAAATCAGCAGTAACACAATAATAGTGGGAGACTTTAACACCCCACTTTCATTAATAGAGAGATCATCCAGACAGAAGATCAATAAGGAAACACAGGTCTTAAATGGCACATTAGACCAGACTGACTTAATTGATATTCAAAGAACATTCCATCCTAAGCAGCAGAATACACTTTCTTCTTAAGTGCACATGGAATGTTCTCTAGAATAGATCACATCTTGGGTCACAAATCAAGCTTTGGTAAATTTAAGAAAACTGAAATCATATCATGCATCTTTTCTGACCACAACACTATGAGATTAGATATCAATTAAAAGAAAAAAAAACTGAAAAGCACAAACACGTGGAAGCTGGACAATATATTATTTAAAAAACCAATGGTGAGCTGAAGAAATCAAAAAGAAAAGCTAAAACTACAAAGAAAAATGACAATTAAAACACAATTATCCAAAGCCTATGGGATGCAGCAAAAGCAGTTCTATGAGGGAAGTTTATACCAATACAATCTTACTTTAGGAAACAAGAAAAATTTCACATAAACAACCTAAGCTTACACCTAAATCAATTAGAGAAAGAGGAACAAACAAAACCCAAAGTTTGGAGAAGGAATAAAGTCATGAAGATCCGAGCAGAAATAAATGAAATAGAGACAAAGAAAAAAATAGCAAAGATCAATGAAACTAAAATCTGGTTCCTTGAAAAGATAAACAAAATTGATAAACCTTTAGCCAGACTCATTAAGAAAAACAGGTAGAGGATTGACACCACAGAAATACAAAGGATCATAAGAGATTAGTATAAACAACTGTATGCCAATAAAATGAACAATCCAGAAGAAACAGACAAATTCTTAGAAAGATAAAACCTTCCAAGACTGAACCAGGAAGAAATAGAAAATATGAACATTCCAATCACAAGTACTGAAATTGAAACTGTGATTTTAAAACTTCCAACAAACAAAAGTCCAGGAGCAGCTGGCTTCACAGGTGAATTCTATCAAACATTTAGAGAAGAATTAACACCTATCCTTCTGAAACTCTCCTAAAATATTGCAGAGGAAGCAACATTCCCAAGCTTATTCTATGAGGCCAACATCACCCTGATACCAAAACCAGACAAAGATAACACACAAACAGAAAAAGAGAAAATTACAGGCAATATCACTGATGAACATAGTTGCAAAAATACTCAATAAAATACTAGCAAACCAAATATAAAAATATATTAAAAGGATCATAAACCATGATCAAGGGGGCTTTAACCAGGGATGAAAGGATTCTTCAATATATGCAAATCAATCCGTGTGATACACCACATTAGTAAACTGAATAAAAAGCATATGATCATCTCAATAGATGCAGAAAAATCTTCTGACATAATTCAACACCATTTATGATAAAAATTCTCCAGAAAGTGGGAATAGAAGGAACTTACCTCAACATAATAAAGGCCATATATGACAAACCCACAGCTAACACGATTCTCAATGGTGCAAAACTGAAAGCATTTCCTCTAAGATCAGAAACAAGGCAAGGAGATCCACTGGTGCCACTTTTATTCAACATAGATTTGGAAGTCCTAGCCATGGCAATCAGAGAAGAAAAAGAAATAAAAGGAATCCAAATTAGAAAAGAAGAAATAGAACAGTCACTGTTTGCAGATGACATGATACTATATATATAGAAAATCATAAATATGCTACTACAAAACTACTAAAGCTCATCAATGAACTTGGTACAGCTGCAGCATACAAAACTAATATTACACAGAAATCCCTTGCATTCCTAAACACTAAGAATGAAAGATCAGAAAGAGAAATTAAGGAAATAATCCCTTTTACTATAACATCAAAAAGAATACAATACACAGGAATAAACCTACCTAAGGTGACAAAAGACCTGTACTCTGAAAACTATATGATGCTGATTAAAGAAACTGAAGATAACACAAACAGATGGAAAGACATACAATATGCTTGGATTTCAAGAATCAATATTGTCAAAATGACTATACTACCCAAGGTAATCTATAGATTCAGTGCAGTCCCTACCAAATTGCCAATGGCATTGTTCACAGAACTAGAAGAAAAAAATCTTAAAATTTTTAAGGAAACATGAAGGACCCTATCTTAAAATTTATATGGAAACACGAAAGACCCTGATGAGCCAAAGCAATCCTAAGGAAGAAAAACGGAGCTGGCTGTATCGGATTCTCTAACTTCAGTCTATACTACAAAGTTGCAATAATCAAACAGTATGGTACTGGTATAAAAACAGAAATAAAGATCAATGGAACAGGATAGAAAACCCAGAAAATCACCCACACACCTATGGTCAATTTACCTACAACAAAGGAGGCCAGAGTATAAACGGAGAAGAGACAGTCTCTTCAAAAGTGGTGCTGGGAAAACTGGACAGCTACATGTAAAAGAGTGAAATTAGAAAATTCTGTAACATGATATACAAATATAAACTCAAAATGGATCAAAACCTAAATGTAAGGCCAGACACTATAACACTTAGAGGAAAACATAGGCAGGACACTTTTTGACATAAATCACAGCAAGATGTTTTTCAATCCACCTTCAGAGTAATGAAAATAAAAACAAAAATAAACAAATGGGACCCAATTAAATTTAAAAGCTTCTGCACAGCAAAGGATATCATAAACAAAATGAAAAGAAAACCCACAGAATGAGGGAAAATATTTGCAAATGAAGAGACTGACAAGAGAGTAATCTCCAAAATATACAAACAGCTCATGAAGCTCAATATCAAAAAAACAAACAACCCAATCCAAAAATGGGAAGAAGATCTGAATAGACATTTCTCCAAAGAAGACATACAGATGGCAAAAAAGCACATGAAAGATGCTCAATATCACTAATTATCAAAGAAATGCAAATCAAAACTACAATGAGGTATCACCTCATACCAGTCAGTATGGCCATCATCAAAAGGTCTACAATGAATAAATGCTGGAGAGGATGTGGAGAAAAGGGAACAATCCTACACTGTTGGTGAGAATGTAAATTGGTACAACTACTCTGGAGAAAAGTATTGAGGTTCCTTAAAAAATTAAAAATAGAACTACCATATGATCCAGCAATCCCATTCCTGGGCATATATCCATAGAAAACTATGTTTCAAAGGAATACATGCACCCCAATGTTCCTTACAGCACTATTTACAATAGGCTAGACATGGAAGCAACGTAAAGGCCTATCGACAGATGAATGGATAAAGAAGATGTCATACATATATACAATGGAACATTACTCAGCCATAAAAAAAGAATGAAATAATGCCATTTGCAGCAACATGGATGGGCCTAGTGATTATCATACTAAGTGACGTAAGTCAGACAGAGAAAGACAAATATCATATGACTTCACTAATACGTGGAATCTAAATTTTAAAAAATGATATAAATGAACTTATTTTCAAAACAGAAACAGATTTACATATATCAAAAACAAACTTTGGTTACCAAAGGGGAAACATGGGCTGGAGGGATAAAATCAGGAGTTTGGGATGAACATACACACAGTACTATGTATAAGATAGATAACCAACAAGGACGTACTGTATAGAACAGGGAACTTTACTCAATACTCTTTGAAAACATATACGAGAAAAGATTCTAAAAAAGAATGAATAGACAAGCCTCTCAGATAGCCTCATCCAGCAGAGGGCAGACAGCAGAAGCAAGAAGAATTACAATCCTGCAGCCTGTGGAACAAAAACCACATTCACAGAAAGACAGACAAGATGAAAAGGCAGAGGGCTATGTACCAGATGAAGGAACAAGATAAAACCCCAGAAAAACAACTAAATGAAGTGGAGATAGGCAACATTCCAGAAAAATAATTCAGAATAATGACAGTGAAGATGATCCAGGACCTCGGAAAGACAATGGAAGCAAAGATCAAGAAGATGCAAGAAATGTTCAACAAAGACCTAGAAGAATTAAAGAACAAACAGAGATGAACAATACAATAACTGAAATGAAAATTACACTAGAAGGAATCAATAGCAGAATAACTGAGGCAGAAGAAAGGATAAGTGAAGACAGAATGGTGGAATTCACTTCTGTGGAACAGAATAAAGAAAAAATGAAAAAAACTGAAGACAGCCTAAGAGACCTCTGGGAAAACATTAAAGGCAACAACATTTGCATTATAGGGGTCCCAGAAGGAGAAGAGAGAGAAAAAGGACCCGAGAAAATATTTGAAGAGATTACAGTCAAAAATTGCCCTAACATAGGAAAGAAAATAGCCACCCAAGTCCAGGAAGCGCAGTGAGTCCCATACAGGATGAACCCAAGGAGAAACATGCCGAGACACATAGTAATCAAATTGGCAAAAATGAAGGACAAAGAAAAATTATTGAAAGCAGCAAGGGAAAAATGACAAATAGCATACAAGACAACTCCCATAAGATTAACAGCTGATTTATCAGCAGAAACTCTACAAGCCAGAAGGGAGGGGCATGATATACTTAAAGTGATGAAAGGGAAGAACCTACAGCCAAGATTACTCTATGCAGCAAGGATCTCATTCAGATTCGATGAAGAAATCAAAAGCTTTACAGACGAGCAAAAGCTAAGATAATTCAGCACCACCAAACCAGCTCTACAACAAATGCTGGAGGAACTTCTCTAAGTAGGAAACACAGAGAAGAAAAGGACCTACAAAAACAAACCCAAAACACTTAAGAAAATGGTCATAGGAACATACATCTCGATAATTACCTTATACGTGAATGGATTAAATGCTCCAACCAAAAACAGAGCCTTGCTGAATGGATACAAAAACAAGACCCATATATATGCTGTCTACAAGAGACCCACTTCAGACCAAGGGACACATACAGACTGAAAGTGAGGGGATGGAAAAAGATATTCCATGCAACTGGAAATAAAAAGAAAGCTGGAGTAGCAATACTTATATCAGATAAAATAGACTTTAAAATAAACAATGTTACAAGAGATAAGGAAGGACACTACATAATGATCAAGGGATCAATCCAAGAACAAGATATAACAATTATAAATATATATGCACCCAACAAAGGAGCACCTCAATACCTAAGGCAACTGCTAACAGCTCTAAAAGAGGAAATCAACAGTAACACAATAATAGTGGGGGACTTTAACACCTCACTTACACCAATGGACAGATCATCCAAAATGAAAATAAACAAGGAAACAGAAGCTTTAAATGACACAATAGATCAGATAGATTTAATTGATATTTATAGGACATTCCATCCAAAAACAGCAGATTAAACTTTCTTCTCAAGTGTGCATGGAACATTCTCCAGGATAGATCACATACTGGGTCACAAATCAAGCCTCCATAAATTTAAGAAAATTGAAATCATATCAAGCATCTTTTCTGACCACAACGCTATGAGATTAGAAATGAATTACAGGGGAAAAAATGTAAAAAACACAAATACATGGTGGCTAAACACTACGTTACTAATTAACCAAGAGATCACTGAAGAAATCAAAGAGGAAATCCAAAAATACCTAGAGAAAAATGACAATGAAAACACGACGATCCAAAACCTATGGGATGCAGCAAAAGCAGTTCTAAGAGGGAAGCTTATGGCTATACAAGCCTACCTCAAGAAACAAGAAACATCTCAACTAAACAATCTAACGTTACACCTAAAGGAACTAGAGAAAGAACAAATGAAACCCAAAGTTAGCAGAAGGAAAGAAATCATAAAGATCAGAGCAGAAATAAATGAAATAGAAACAAAGAAAAGAATAGCAAAGGTCAATAAAACTAAAGGTGGTTCTTTGAGAAGATAAACAAAATTGATAAACCGTTAGCCAGACTCATCAAGAAAAAGAGGGAGAGGACTCAAATCAATAACATTAGAAATGAAAAAGGAGAAGTTACAACAGACACCGCAGAAATATGAAGCATCCTAGGAGACTACTACAAGCAACTCTATGCCAATAAAATGGACAACCTGGAAGAAATGGACAAGTTCTCAGAAAGCTATAACCTTCCAAGGCTGAACCAGGAAGAAATAGAAAATATGAACAGACTAATCACAAGTAATGAAATTGAAACTGTGATTTAAAATCTTCCAACAAACAAAAGTCCAGGGCCAGAAGGCTTCACAGTTGAATTCTATCAAACATTTAGAGAAGAGCTAACACCCATCCTTCTCAAACTCTTCCAGAAAATTGCGGAGGAAGGAACACTCCCAAACTCATTCTACGAAGCCACCCTGATACCAAAATGAGACAAAGATACTACAAAAACAGAAAATTACAGACCAATATAACTGATGAATATAGATGCAAAAATCCTCAACAAAATACTAGCAAACAGAATCCAACAGCACATTAAAAGGATCATACACCATGATCAAGTGGGATTTACCCCAGGGATGCAAGGATTCCTCAATATATGCAAATCAATCCATGTGACACACCATATTAACAAATTGAAGAATAAAAACCATATGATCATCTCAATAGATGCAGAAAAAGCTTTTGACAAAATTCAACACTGATTTACAATAAAAACTCTCCAGAAAGTGGGTATAGAGGGAACCTACCTCAACATAATAAAGGTCAATACAACAAATCCACAGCCAACATCATTCTCAATGGTGAAAAACTGAAAGCATTTCCTCTAAGTTCAGGAAAAAGACAAGGATGTCCACTCTCACTGCTATTATTCAACATAATTTTGGAAGTCCTAGCCTCAGTAATCAGAGTAGAAAAAGAAATAAAAGGAATACAACTTGGAAAAGAAGTAAAACCGCCACTGTTTGCAGATGGCATGATACTATACATAGAGAATCCTAAAGATGCCACCAGAAAACTACTAGAGCTAATCAATGAATTTGGTAAAGTTGCAGGATACAAAATTAATGCACAGAAATCTCTGGCATTCCTATACACTAATGATGAAAAATGTGAAAGAGAAATTAAGGAAACACTCCCATTTACCATTGCAACAAAAAGAATAAAATACCTAGGAATAAACTTACCTAGGGAGACAAAAGACCTGTATTTAGAAAACTGTAAGATACTGATGAAAGAAATTAAAGATGATACCAACAGATGGAGAGATATACCATGTTCTTGAATTGGAAGAATCAATATTGTGAAAATGACTATACTACCCAAAACAATCTACAGATTCAATGAAATGCCTACCCAATTACCAATGGCGTTTTTTATGGAACTAGAACAAAAAAATCTTAAAATTTGTATGGATACACAAAAGACCCCGAATAGCCAAAGCAGTCTTGAGGGGAAAAAAAACAGAGCTGGAGGAATCAGACTCTCTGACTTCAGACTATACTACAAAGCTACAGTAATCAAGATAATATGGTACTGGCACAAAAACACAAACATAGATCAATGGAACAAGACAGAAAGCCCAGAGGTAAATCCACTCACCTATGGTCAACTAATCTATGACAAAGGAGGCAAGGATATACAATGGGGAAAAGACAGTCTCTTCAGTAAGTGGTGCTGGGAAAACTGGACAATTACATATAAAAGAATGAAATTACAACACTCCCTAACATCATACACAAAAACAAACTCAAAATGGATTTGAGACCTAAATGTAAGACCAGACACTATAAGACTCTTCGAAGAAAACTTAGGAAGAACACTCTTTGACATAAATCACACTAAGATATTTTTTGATCCACCTCCTAGAGTAATGGAAATAAAAACAAAATTAAACAAATGGGACCTAATGAAACTTCAAAGCTTTTGCACAGCAAAGGAATCCATAAACAAGACGAAAAGACAACCCTCAGAATGGGAGAAAATATTTGCAAACGAATCAATGGACAAAGGATTAATCTCCAAAATATATAAACAGCTCATGCAGCTCAATAGTAAAAAAACAAACAACCCAATCCAAAAATAGGCAGAAGACCTAAAATAGACATTTCTCCAAAGAAGACATACAGATGGCCAAGAAGTGCATGAAAAGCTGCTCAACATCACTAATTATTAGAGAAATGCAAATCAAAACTACAATGAGGTATCACTTCACACCATTTAGAATGGGCATCATCAGAAAATCTACAAACAACAAATGCTGGAGAGGGTGTGGACAAAAGGGAACACTCTTGCACTGTTGGTGGGAATATAAACTGATACAGCCACTATGGAGAACAGTATGGAAGTTCCTTAAAAAACTAAAAATAGAATTACCATATGATCCAGGAATCCCACTACTGGGAATATTCCCAGAGAAAACCATAATTCAAAAAGACACATGCACCCCAATGTTCATTGCAGCACTATTTACAATAGCCAGGTCATGGAAGCAACCTAAATGCCCATCAACAGACGAAAGGATAAAGAAGATGTGGTATATATATACAATGGAGTATTACTCAGCCATAAAAAGGAACAAAATTGGGTCATTTGTTGAGACGTGGATGGATCTAGAGACTGTCATACAGAGTGAAGTAAGTTAAAAAGAGAAAAACAAATATTGTATATTAATGCATATATGTGGAACCTAGAAAAATGGTACAGATGAACTGCTTTGCACGGCAGAAATTAAGACACAGATGTAGAGAAGAAACGTATGGACACCAAATGGGGAAAGCAGCAGGTGGGTGGGGCTGGTGGTGTGATGAATTGGGCAAGTGGGATTGACATGTGTACACTGATTTGTATAAAACTGATGACTAATAAGAACCTGCTGGAGAAAAAAAATAAGTCAAATTTAAAAATTTTAAAAAAATTATTGGATTAACTTTATTATTAAAGAATGCAGCTAATTTCATATAAATTACATTTCTTTTAACTAAAACATAAATGATTCTGGAATGCAAATTCTAAGAAAATTGTAAGGAATGTTAAGTATATTTAGTTTTGATTTTAAGTCTTTTTTATTTTGCATAAACTGAATTTATAAATGGTGGTAATCAGGTAACTACAGAATTTAGTGTCAGTGAAAACTCTAAGCAGCTTTCAGGTCCAGTTGGTACTCTTACATTTTTTATGATGCAGTAAAACATACAACTATCTGAATTTATACTTCAGGTAGAAACAAGTTTGAGGACTTTCAGGATAATTAATTTTCCTATCAAATCATAAAATAGCAAGACCCTCACTAAAGAATTCTGGAACTAGAGAACAAATGTGATTACAAATTTCAAAGTATTACATATGCCACTAAACTCTTGGTATTGCTTTTTGGCTTCTATTAAAGACAACAAAAAGTGCTGGAGGCATTTTTAAATTGCCTTTCACATTCAACGATACTTGTTTAGTTTGTATTCAGTTTCTTAATGGAAGAGTAAAAGATGATTAAGCAAGAAATGCTTTATATATTAAAGGGAGCAAATGTTGAGTTTTAACCTCCTCACACTAATTCCAGAAGCATTAAATTTTTTTCTATTCTATTGGGACCAATAGTATGATTTTAGCATATTATTGAGTACATAATACGTGCAAGGAATTAGCTTAAGTAATTTATATACATTGCCTCCTTTAATACTAAAAAAACCCATGATTCACTAATTTTATGTATCTAAATGTACCATTTATATAAGATTCAAGCATCATGAAGCCAGACATTTTCAGTATGAAAAATTTTATATACCATGTTTTTTTTCAGTGACCAAGAATATATGAATATTATAAATAGGTCTACAGATAAATGAATAAATTTTAATTTTGGAAAACTCCTAATAGCAGATGTAGTTTTAGATTTTTAACTTATCAGTATTTTCTCATACTTGATTCCATATACTAATCACAAAAACCTAGAGATTGATGCACTGCCATTATATACATTTTTAAATATAAATAACCTTACATTGAAGAATTTGTGGCATGCCCAAGTTCTCACTAAGACTTACAGGTATTTCTGGAACTAGTTCTCTAACTCCACTTTTAGTATTAAATCCGCTATCATACAGATGCAAATTGTGGTAGAGATGGTTGTATTTCAGATAGTGTTTAATGAGATACTCTAGAAAAATGATTCATATTTTTATATATCCATTTCTTCTTGGAAATTATTATTCTTTTGGTTGGTTTCTTTTTTTAATTATTCTATCAGTTGAGATAAGATATATTAAAGGAGAAATGCAAGACATCTTGAAAAGAAGAACAAGGAAATTGCCATTCTATTAAAACAGCAATGTCTTTTGAGAAAAAAAAAATAGACATCTTAAGTAAAAATTCAAACAAAACGCATTTAATGTGACGTGAATACACAGACTAGTACACTAATTCAACCATTTATTTCATTTTTTAACCACTGTCAAGCATTCCTCCTAAGTCAAATCCCTCAATTATAATTATACTTTATATTATTTTTATGATTGTTATATGTTATGTAAGCATTATACTATATGTTATAACATATATTAAATATACATTGAAGTATATATTAAACATGCTGTCAAAGACATATTTAGTGGAAAATTTCTAATTTTGGAATTATTTGCACTTTATTTTTAAATATAATTTTTGAACATTAAAATAAACAGATACTTGAACTATTTTTTAAAATATTAAGAACTTTAAGTAAAAATACCTTTACTTACCTAAATCTCAAAAATAACTTTAGAATGTTATTAATTGATAATATAAAATATATGTAGTTTAATGAATGCAACTCTAAAATGTATGAACATTGTATATCTTAATTTTAGAATGAGTTCATAGTATCAATTTATTATTAAAAATGTTATGATGTAACTATTAATTTTAATAATCCTAATCACTGAGTCATAGATGAAATAGTTAATGACCCATTGGAATAAAACTTAGAAAGATTTTATTTGCATATTCAGTCAATATATTTATTACCAACAATGTTACTATATATATTAAAATAAATATATTTAAGTGGCAAAATGAATCACGTAAAACTTTATCACTTTTAAAAATATCTTCTTGGGAGATATATTACCTGGGTTTTATACATTACTCTCCACATATACCAACTTTGAGGCATTCAACTGTGCTCTTAATGTGTGGGCATTTATTTCTTTTCCAAAATGGAACATTATATGAGATTATTTCAAATGTTCTATGTTATTCTATGATTCCAAGAAGCAATTTTTTATGGAGGTCCACATAGAAGTCAAATTTACATTAACAACTAACTACAAAATGATTGGCTTTCATGAAGCATGTCAAAACTTGAATATTTTAGCATTTACTAATCTAGATGCTCAATTACCCAGTTCTTTATGATACCTTGCTAGAATCCATTGTCTTTACTAAAGTTCATTTTAGAATTTTATTGATATGTCATGAAAAAAAATTACCAAAGTCTCTACTGAACTTCATGACTAGATAGAAAAATAGATATTTGATATTCATTTTTTCTGACATTTATAATAAACAAAGTTTCTGTGATAGGAAGAAATAGTTTTTATAAGACTACCTGGCAATAATCCTTTAGAATAAAAATGTATGTCTGCAGTTCAAATAATATTGTATTTTTCAATTTATATACGTTGTATTTATAGAAAATTTAAGGGTTTCAAAATAGTTTTCACATTTTCAAAGAAAAATTTCAAATGTTTCATCGAGATAAATACTGATAAAACTATTTTTATTTTATCCCATTTCTGATATTTAGACAATAAAATATCTTAGAGAAAACTGAATCATGATATAATAATTTGGTTTGATACCTATTTTAAATTTATCTGGTTCAATATAACACCTGGCTGGCAGTTCATGAAATATTATTTTTCAATTTCCCCCTAAAAAACATATGAGAATATTTTTGGTGAAAACCAATATTTTAAAAAATTGAATCTTATTTCAATAACATATGTAATCTGAAGGATTTTAATACAATTGTATGAGAATGGTTAAATTCACATGTTATGTTGGTTCCATGGAGTGGAACTGACCACCTGAAAGATGATTATTAGAGTCTCTGTTAGTAAACACAGATTAAAGCAATTTGCTGGAAGAGTATTCATTTTCCTTTAAAGATAAAGAATTGGAGCAAAATTATTAACTGATTCATTGGGCTGTTTTCTTCTTCCCATTTTATAATGGGTTTTATTTTTCCTTCTATTAAGAACAATTATGAAGAAAATAAAACCAATGTTTCTTTTGTAATATCCTCACATGAAGTTTGAGCTAGATATTTAGAAATTCTGGATTCACGTTTACAAAACTGTTGAATAGATTTCTTTTTGAATTGTTCATAAACCAAAAGTGGGTTACATTAAATGTACAACTGGAAAGACAGAAATGTTAAAAAGAGAGAGATCAGTCCCTAAGTTTGTTCTATACAATCTGAATAAGAAAGCTAATCTCAGCCAAGTGAAGTGGTGTTAAGAATTGGCCAAGGTCAAAGAAGGTTCCTTGGGCCTAAGGTTTCCCCTGAATATACCCAACTTCAGGTTACTGGCTGCGCGATCTGGAAACTTCAGCTTCATTCCTTTTTAAATAGCAAAATAATAAATGCTACACAATGTGTTTTAAATCAGAAATACATATTTTCTTTTTTTTTAATTTAAGATACTGCTTTATATCTTACTTTACAATTCATTAGTACAGTGATTTCAGCAGCAAAATGACAAAGCAAAACAAAATTTCACAAACTCTTTCACTGAAAGTAAATGAAATAATGTTTTAAAAAGCTTATAAATTTGAGAGTCTACATATTCTGTTTTTTTTTTTTTTTTTTTTTTTTTTTTTTGCGGTATGCAGGCCTCTCACTGTTGTGGCCTCTCCCGTTGCGGAGCACAGGCTCCGGACGCACAGGCTCAGCGGCCATGGCTCACGGGCTTAGTCGCTCCGCGGCATGTGGGATCTTCCCGGACCAGGGCACGAACCCGTGTCTCCTGCATCGGCAGGCGGACTCTCAACCACTGCGCCACCAGGGAAGCCCCATATTCTGTTTTTAAGACTAGCTTAATACTAAAGTTTTTCCATGCAAAATCCTCAGTTTTTATAATTTACATTTGAAAAAAAAATAGACCTGTACATAATACTTTCTGACTGTACCAGACCTGTACCCTCTGCTCTTCACCTTTGGTACTCTGGCTGGACTTTCTTTCTACTCGTAGAAAAAATAAGGAATAGTCCTTAGTTTCACTCTATTCAAATATTTCCTGCTACTCTCCTTTCTTACTGTTTAAACAGTTTGGTTTTGGAATGTGAGTTATCTCTGAATTGAGATTTGGTCTAAATTTATTACCCTATGCTTCTTTTTTTTTTTTTTTTTTTTTTGGTGGTACGCGGGCCTCTCACTGTTGTGGCCTCTCCCGTTGCAGAGCACAGGCTCCGGACGCACAGGCTCAGCGGCCATGGCTCACCGGCCCAGCCACTCTGCGGCATGTGGGATCTTCCCAGACCGGGGCACGAACCCGTGTCCCCTGCATCGGCAGGCGGATTCTCAACCACTGCGCCACCAGGGAAGCCCACCCTATGCTTCTTATAAATGTCATTTACTCATCCTGGGCTTTATTCCCTATACTATTATTTCCCCCTAGTTCTCCCCAAAATCCCACTGATGGAGAGAGAATGGGAATCACAAATGTTTGGGAAATTTGTCAGACAACTGTGCTTCTACATTTTTGAGAAGGCAGTGAGTTTCACAAAAGTTCTGTTCACATTTGGGAGCATAAGAAGAAAAGTAAAAATGTTGGTTTAAAAAAAGTCTAGGCACAGAGCTGAGATAGTTCCCCAAGTCTCCTGCTGCCCCACAGAGCTAGGGGGGAATAATTGAAAAATTCAAACTTCCCTTGGAGAGAGAATGAAGGCTAGTGACATGGCTAGCAAATTCTCATGAATCCTGGGGACTAAACGAGGAAGATACAAGGGCTGATGACTGAAAACCATGGCAGGACTACATATAGCTCAAGGAGTGACACTGAAGATAAGCTCTAAAGGGATAAATCAGAGACTACAAGTGTTATCTCACCAGCTTAGCATCAAAGATGGCCATCAACCATTTATTTGTTCAGACACTCTCAATACATAAACCTCTAAAACCTAGATACCACCCTGGGAAATTAGAGCAAACAAGGAAAAAATCTCAGTTGACTATTTATAATTAATTAAATGCTCATAAAAAGCACCAAAGCAACTGAATTTACCTAGAGTTGACTAATTGTTTTCTTCAGGTGAAATGGAGACTCAGTATAGTAATTAAGTTGAAATATCAAAGATAATGTTATATTTTTCTACACCTGAGTTATCAGGCTTATGAAAAATAATTCATGTTCTCCTACTCGTATTGAACTGTGTCAAAAATCTCCACACATTTGAAATTTAAAATGTTTTAAAATATTTGCCAGGTAGAGAGTTTTGTTAGAAACAAGAGACGAGAAGAATTTGTCATAAGGACATATTCATTATAATTTAAAAGAGTAATCTAGGAAAATCAAGGTGGTTTCAGTCATTAAACCTCACTTTAGTATGAGTTAAGAGTAAATGAAGGATTTAAATTCTGAGGAACTCAAGAATTCACATAACTTAGGATGGAAACTGAGCTTACTAAAAACTCTTCAATAAGATGTGCTTGCTGTTTACATCAGGAGAATTAGAAATCTGTTCTTTCCAAATACTGGTTGAAGCAAATGCTAACAGAAGGCTAAAGACGTGTGTATAATAGGAGTTTCTGTGTGTATGCACTGATGTCATAAATATCCCACGAGGAAACAGCTCTCGGGGTGATAGGAAGGTGACTCCTGTTCAGCTGCTTTGCCTGAACCCTGCCCTAGACTCAGAGGATGGGAGGGAGGCCTGGTGGGAAATCTGCCACATGCAAGTGTCCATTCTTGTGTCCTGGGTCTGCTGGACTGCACCATTTATGTCCTTGGCTTGTGTAGAGGCTCCTCCATGCAGGAGGAACCCTGCCCGTTGGGAGGAAGAGAGAAGGGGAAACAGTCCTTCCTTCCTCAAGGTTCCAGGGAGAGGAGGACATTTCTACTTCAGGAGTAAAACTCTAGTTTCATTAGTTTCCTTTTTTGTTCTCAGACTTTACTGGGGGAGGAGGAACATCCACAACATGTTCACTTCAGGTTCTCAAGGGACATTGTGAAAATTTATTTTTGGTGCTATAGTTTTAGTAGTATTATGGTTATTATCATTATTATTATTATATAGTACTTATTACCTTTTCTGTAGACAGCATATTCTTTTGAGTGAGCTTTGTGGTAAAATCTCTGACCTACCATGAGAAACCCAAGTTGTCCAGTTCCACCAGTCAATAAGATAGGAAGTCTTTCTTATTCAGACATCAAGTATGAGCATGCCCATTTGGCCATAACCTAAAGCCACATTTCCAAAACAGCATTAACAGCAATATAGCCATCTGTTCACCTCCTATATAAGTCAATTGGTTCCAAATATGATAAAGAAAAATCATTTATTGTCTTTTAAAACTCCAACTCATGCCTTGTTTATTTAACTATTGTATACCTTTTAGTGTGTGTGTGTGTGTGTGTGTGTGTGTGTGTGTGTGTGTGTGTGTGTGTGTGAGTGCATAGTTTCAAGCCAAATCATGTTTGATAGTTAAAATGGACTTTTCCAACTTAGGGTGATGTTGTATCTAACGTGAAATTTGGGATTTGACGAACACAGTTAACTTCAGCTCAGGACCCACCAATAGGAGAAAATCAATTTTTATCAGTTACAGGGTACCACAATAAATTATCAATAGCAGCTTGGTATGAACTCAGAAAATGTTAGGGGGCCCTGTAGGGAAGCAAACTGATTGCACATAGAAAAAATTAACCTGCAACTGAAGACCAGGTGGGAAAAGAGACAGAAGCAGATACGGCTGTGCATTTATGACCCTCTCTGCTGTGACTCTGACCTTTATTCTGTTTTGCCTCATTAGCCTAAACAACATCACTTTTCCAGCTCCTGCAGCTTCACGTGAGAAATCCTGCACATGAACAGTCCTGACTGTGGTTGCTTGTGCCCCCATGCTTACCTCACGTTTGTTATCTATGATTAAAAGGAACGTTGATTTTCATATTTCTGACTCCATGTTGGAAACCTGACAACAGTATCAATTAACTCCCTTTTCTCCTTCTTTTAGGTGAGGATCCAGTCCTCTTCCTTTGACACAAAATGTGTTAGAAAATTATAGAGGGAAAATTTCAAATTGACCAGATAAAAAAGTGTAATTACCTTGAGAAAGCTAAGGCTTTTCCTCTCTTCTACTCAATATCTTTTTTACTAGTTCTGTTCGTGATGGACGCCTTTCTGTGTCCTTTGGTAGAAATCTTTGGCAGTTGTCTCACTATATTTATAAACACTCCTATTGCATTTGGCATGATATCTATCATTTTCCATTGCTCCTGTCCTCTCTCTTGTTTTACTGCTATCTCCTGCTTCTTAGCGGACACCTGGGGTCTCTCATGTGGGCCAAAGTTTCTTGGCACACAGTTCACTCTAAAGGATAGATGCTCACTACAGACAAGACAATAATAACACAACTAGAATAAAAATGTAAATATCCTTTGAGAAACTGAAGATGCTGTTAATGTTATCCAAAGTTATTATCTCTGCCACTTAAACGGTTTCAATCATTTCCCCCTTAAAGGGTATTGAAAATTATATCCTCTCCTGCTTCCTGGTATCTCTAGTCTGTGCTGTAAGCCTTTAAATTCACCTTTTTTGTTTCCCCACTTGCTGTGATTGTTACCCGCAAATAGAGAAAATGTACATTAATCTCTAGGGTGCTGCACTTACTCACAGGCTACAAAGAAGTTCAGTGTTATGCTCCTAATCAGTGTGTACCAGCAAGTAACTTTTTCTTCTTTACTCTGAGTCTTCATAAGGCTCTGGCAAGTTCTTATGAGTTGAGTGTTAGACACTATGTTTTGCTCAGAATGGTGGCATCTCTCTTATACTGAGGCATTACCTTTATATATGTATGTAATTCACCTATACTTTAGTTCTCCATTCAAGGAAAATGCATCCTTATCCAGAATGTCATCTTTCATCCAAAGAGAGTCCCAAGAAACAACTGGCCTCAGTCATGCTAATGTGTGTCTGAACCTATTTCAATGTCAGTTTGGTTTCCATCTATGAGAAATACAATAATTTCTTTTGCTTTTCTATTACAGCATATATATGTATCTTTTCTCCACGAGTGTCCCTTTTTAAACTATTCTGATTCCCTTTAATTATCTTCAATTTTTAAGTTTCTTTCCCCCAGAATTTTTTTTTTTTTCAGTTTCTTCCTCTTGCCTTTTACCTTCTTACTTCTTACCTTATTACCTGTAGAACAATGGTCATTTTGGGACTAATATGAATCCTATACTCAGGAAAATTATCGAAAACAAATTTTGTCATAGATTGTAGATTATGATTTGGTGTGGTATCCCTTGCTGAAGAATGAGGTCAGAGAGAGAGAGAGAGAGAGAAAGTGAGAGAGAGAGAGAGAGAGAGAGAGAGAGAGAGAGAGAGAGAGAGAGAGAGAGAGAGAGAGAGAGAGCGCTACCTTTTGACAAGGTGATTATTTGATTTTACATTATGTTTAGGGATGTATTTAGAGAGCAAAATGAAGACTGCATCTCCCAACAATCCATGGGCAGGAGAAGGCAAGGCAGAAAGAAGGAAGAATACCTTATCTATAGCATTCTTTCTTTCTCCCATTAGTAAAATCTGACCCACAGGGCATTAATTCCCCCACACTCTACTTTCTAGTCTTTCACTCATAGATGTTAAATGAGCTTCAGAGTATCTTGTGCCCCAATAGCTCCAAGAGAAGTCTTGGAGTAAGAGCACAGAGTCTCCTGTTGTAGGTAGGAGGAAAAGCATTAATTGTGTTGTGTCCACAAGCAACATGAAAAATTATCTTTTCAGGTGAAATTCCCAAGAACAGGATATGAGATAGGGGTTCTGTTACACATTGATTGAGGGAGTGCTCTTCAGTATAAACCTTTAAGTTATGGAGTAGAGCAGGCTATGGAAGGAGAAAGAGATGAGAAGTGATGGAGTCTCAGCCTTGGTCTGACCCACAAGGAGAAGGTTCAACACATAAGCACTACACAGTTGCCCTTCTCCCCCTGAGGCAAGAGAGTTTGACTTCTGAATCCACATATCAGTCCATCCTTGGCAGTAGGTTGTCCTGGGAGGGGTAGAAGGGATAAGTTTCCAGTTGAGGTGGTTCCCTTCAGCTGAGAGTAACAATCAAGGGGAAGCCTTTAGGAGTCAGTACTTAGCAGTTGGGAAACAGGTATAATGAACCACAGGTAAAGTGCACCTAAGAGTAGCTGCTCCAAGGGGCTGTCCAGCTGCCCTCCCCATGCCATAGCATACATTGTTGCTAAATATCTCTGCTTCTTTAGGAGGGCTGCTGTAGCCCAGAAAACAAGGTATGTAAATACGCATTAGGTGAGGCCTAAACTCAAACTACGGCAGATTACTATTCTACAAGATTTCTTAATGCTGTTCATATCATTACAAGGCATCTGTAACCTTATGAAATAACACGTTTACTGAAAATATATAATATTTAATGAATGCTAATGTATCATGAGAAAAATTTACTAGTTGATATAAAGAAACTGAAGTCCATGAAAATAGTATGCAGAGTGAAATTAATATTTCCCAAATAGGCTCTCTGATAGTGGAGACAAGGTAAACATGTTGACTGACTTAATGTAGTACATTGAAAGTAGTTTTTTTTTTTTTTTTTGAAAGGAAAACTCTAACCCTGCCACATAGAAAATGTTTTTCTCAATGATTCTCTACCGTCCACTTTGTACCTTCATCTCCTTTCCAATACCTTTAATTTACTCTCAACTACTCCAAATGCTCAATACTCTCATGCACATAATATCTCATATGTAATCCAAAAAGCACCTCATATTCTAATCATTTGAACTCCTCTAACAACTTCCCTATCTGTCTTTTTGTCTGGACCCAAACGTGAATATAGCTTCCCTACGAATGGCTCCAATTAATTAAAATTTTACCCTATCTGTATCTTGATAGCTACCTTCTTTTTTAAGGTGAAGTTATGTGGAAAGTTTGTCAGAGAACAATCCAACAGCACCAACACCACACTGCTTACTTCTTGGACCTATATTGAATATGGTTATTTTTCCAATATTAATATTAATAATATTATTAATACTTAATATTAATAATATTATTTCAGAGATTTAATCTTCTAAGAAAAGTACATTCACATCCTACTATCATATTCCTGCACTAAGAAATAAATAAAGCATTTTGAAAATCACTATGACTTACATTTAGCACTGGTTTCCAAATACCAGTATAAGAATTTCTATATGCAAATCAGTTAAAACCTTTAAAAGTAAACTTTCTCCTACCTTCGTGACAAGAGGTAGCTTTATACCTTGGAGAAAGTTTGAAGAAAGGTATCTGCCAAAGTTTGGCAACTACCCTCCCACAAAAATTGGAAGATAGGGGCACTGTCTTCCTTGAAGAGTGCATTTCAAAGGGATGCCTCCCAGGCCCTTAGAAAAAGACATTCCTGGTTGTAAAACTGAAAAGAAGCTTTTAAAAAAGATTTGTATCTCAAAAGGAGCAGTGAAAGGATTTATAAGTTTTCTAAAGTATATGCTCTAAGAAAAGGGAGTTCAGAGGCCTAAAGGCAGAAAGAAATGTCTCATATGTAGTCAGTATGAGGAACATTAAGGCTACCTTGGTTGGAATTCTCACTTTCTTCCTATTTCTACTCAAATGTCACTTCACCTATTTTGCTTTTCCTGAACACTCTCTATTAAATACAACCTTCTCCTGCTTGTAGTACTTCGTGTCCCCACTGCCTTGCTTTATTTTTTTTTCCTGGAAATTATCACTGTCTGAAACATTATATATTTACTCTGGGTCAGCTATCTATTACCTCAGAACGCAGTATAACCAATAGAAAACCTCAGTAGCATACAATAAAGGGGTTATAGGGAGCCATTATTTATTAGGCTCCCCATTAGTAGCTGGTGATGAAGCAATAAATAAAAATATTGTCTGTGCCTTACATGTTTACCTGTGTGTAGGATGTTTTCTGAAGCCTTAATTATCTTAAAAACATCTTTCTTTTATTTTCACCCAAAAAAAGACAACTTGAATGATAATACAGTTGATGGATAACATTATTTTCCCTCCCTTATCTTTTGAAATGACCATTTAGATTTTGATACTTTGTGGATAATTAGCCCATATACTTGTGATTCCTTTCCCCATCCGCATTCCAGCCTCTCCTTTACTTCAGGAAAATTTTTTTTTAAGCCTTTGATTTTTTTCCTTCTGTTCCAGTTGATCATTTTGTTTTGTTAATTTCCTTTTAAAATTCTTTATAAAAAATGGTTGAATTGCATTGGTTCCCTACATATTTATCATATGCTCTCTCTTTGCTTTCATTTTTATTCTACATTTCTTCTGCACTTCCAAGAATTTTCCTTACCACCACTAATTTAATTTTCTATAGTAGTAATTCTCCTAATTACTGTATCCAATTTTTAAAAATCTGTTAGTCCATTATTGAAGTTATTTTTTTTCCTTTGAACTACAGGTTAAAATTATGGACTGTTTTCTTTTCAATACAAACTGTCACCCACCCCCTACCCAATGCATTATATAATAACTTCCAAATTAACCTTTGCACTAGCAGAATCTCTTTTCTTTCTTTTTCTTACATAGTTTTTATAAAATAATATAAGTTGCATAAAAAATTCAAGCAGACATTCATAGCTGGTGCTAGTAGTAGTGGTATTACTATTTTTTATTAGTTCAAAAGGTTTTAGAAGAGGAAACTTTTGTGATTCAGCTTTACATCATCATATTCAAGAAGAATTCTTCAAACTCTAATTTATCCTTTGATAACTAAACTTTTATAACATTAATTTTTATCACTGTCTCAGTAACTGAATTAATCCAAAGCCCCCTGTAAATAAATCTGCAGTATGCCACACACCAGTTTCCAAACTTGTTGTCTTCTATTACTCTGCATATAACACATGCTCTAACCATAGAGCCATTAACTATTACCTAATATCACCCTGCAAGTTTACTCTCTACTGGTTTCTACAGATTACTACTTGGACCTGAAATGTACCACTCTTCTCTACCTCCCATCAACTTTTAAAATCCTCAAACATTGATTTCAAATGTCATCCTTCAAAAAACTTTTTCTGATTCTTCCACCCAGGTATCTTTGTGTTTCTCTTGTGAGACTTCTTGTCATGTTTCTTATATTGTGGTTGTCAGTGGAATAGACTTACCTTCCTATGATGGTAAGATCTTATTATGGAGAAGGATACATTTTGCCTACTTTGAGACCCTTCCCATTTTCTGAAAAATTTTATAGAATCTTCAGTGCAATGTTTTTTCAATAAATATTTGTGAAATGTAAAGGAAAAAATTTTTTTGACCTTCAAATATTTCAGTGACTTCAGAAGACCAAATAAATAAAGATAAATCTTATAATATTAAATGTTCTCCCCTCCTCTTGATAGTAGTCAGGGCTCAACCATCATTTACTTATTTTTAAAATTTTTCCCAATACTTATACACCAGCCAGATCATGAAACTTGCTGTTTCTAGAACACCTTAACGTTCCCATCTCCATGTATTTATTCATGTGCTCTTGTCCTAGAGCATCTTTACAGTTGAAAAATGACCCCATTATTTAGTGACAAGATAAAATCCCCTTTTCTTCATTTATAGCTTTATTATTTACCTCATTCTTGAGTAATTCTTCCTTTTCAACTACTTAAGGTTTTTCCATTCACAATATACATCACATTCTGATTTGTATTACTATCAATTCAGAGTCTATTGTTTAATTTCCACCCTATTAAAAACATTACAAGTGATAAGACTGAGTTTATTCACTTAAATAGCCCTCCCAGGACACAGTTCATTGTTTTGCATATATGAAAGGCACTAAATAAATATTTTAAAAATTATTTTGAATGTGGAATAAATATATGAATAAATAGTGAAGTAATGTTATTCTAATAATAACATTCTGAATGTTACAAATAATTGTAGTATATTTTTTAAATTAATTACTTAGAATTTTAAATAGTCTGATAGATATAATATGAATTGCACAAAAGGTCATATTTCTAATAGGCGCATATAACTATTTTTTTGTTCTTTTAGGGGGAGAAGATTTAAATCTGCAGATTGTTGCACATAGTGTTGCTTTATAACTGCAAAGTTCTACAACAATATATATGGAAAGCTCTAATTCTTATACGAGCTATTCCCAATGCATGTTTCTACTTTCAGTGCAAGCTTCTAATACTACCAGTTTCCTATGGCATTGACTTGGAATAGGAGTTAAGGACACACCACTTATTAATCATCCACAGGATGAATCTTGGTAGGTTAAAACACTATTTCTATTACTAGCATACCCTATTTTTAACTTGTTTATCTTTTTGTATCCAAGCATTTGGGAGACAAAAACCTTTACTTTGTCATAAAAGAACAAAAGTTCTAATCATAGCAAATAAGTGTAGTCTTAAAAGGATAAGTGTCTCTTTATTCCAGTCATCATAAACAACCATAAAACCCCATGGGTTGTGGAGAGTATATATACATATGTATAGTTGCATATGGCCATGGCTAAGACATAATCAAGGTATAATTCCCAATGATTTAATTTGTATATTTTGATGTTGCTGATTAACTATACAAACTGCTACTGGAAGTACACTTTTGTTGTACAGTTTATATTTTTGTCATTGTTATTGATCCCCAAAGTAAAGCCTTCCTGTATAATGGTCCTATTCATCTTTGCATTTTCAGAACATGAGTAATATGTGGTTTACAGTGTTGGAGACACTTTTATGGAGAGTTTCATAATATATGTGATAGTCTTCACATATGCTGTAGGTCATCCAGAGGAATTTTATCAACAAACTTACATCATAAAGACACCAACAAATGTTAAGTCAAAGGAAGAAAGAATCCAGAGCATACCCATTCTATTTTTGCAGCAAATCTTCCTACTTTTGAGTACATTTATTCCCACGAACAGCGAAACCTCAAGACCACTAGAAAAGGGGTAACTGATTTCAGAAAATAATAGTATACTGCACTGAATTATTCTCCAAGTGCGTATTTTAGAGATTACTTTTTAGAATTTATAAGAGGATTTTTATAAAGAGAAAATTCAGGTTTGATAAATTTGCCAAACTCAACAAGCTTGCATTGCAATATGATCAATGTTGTACAGAAAGCAAAATACCTGAAGTCAAATGATAGGGAAACTTTTGTTATGAATAAAATAAAGAGTGAATAATTAGTGAGAAGAAAAGAGTAAATTGGAGAGAAGGCCACGACCACTGCAAACAGGATAACCTGCCCCTGAGTCATGCAGGGCATAGGACTTTGAGCTACTCCTGCCCTTCTAAAACAAACACACAAACAAATAAACAAAAAACTAGAGCTTAAAAAATGAGTTATGTTCTTCAGAATACAAAAATGTAGTCTACCAACCAAAATCATGTAAACTATAAAAGGCCTACAAAAAGTAAAATGATGCAAAAAGCTTTAGTTGTTTAAATGTTTAAGCATGTCAGTATGTTTGAAAACCAATTTTAATTCCATTGTTCCTACTTTGAAACAATTTCTGAATAAGTAAAATGATGGCCAAAAGTTAACCAACTGTGAATTTATTTATTTAAAAAATTTTTTTTGCAGTACACGGGTCTCTCACTGTTGTGGCCTCTCCTGTTGCAGAGTACAGGCTCCGGGCGTGCAGGCTCAGTGGCCATGGCTCACGGGCCCAGCCGCTCCGCGGCATGTGGGTTCTTCCCGGACCGGGGCACGAACCCGTGTCCCCTGCATCGGCAGGCGGATTCTCAACCACTATGCCACCAGGGAAGCCCCCAGCCAACTCTGAATTTAATGTAACTTGTAGTCAAATAATTTGAGAAGCAAAGTTATAAAAATAATTTTAATATTCTCTGGCCAAAATATCCTAACTATCTAATATAGATTTATGTGATATGCTTAATATGGAGGGATGTTTCCAATTGTTAGTACCTTTGGGCTATTATGTCTTAAAAAGACCTTGACGGTAGTTTTTTAAACATAAGAATATATTCGAAATTGAGTGTTCCTTCAACAAAATGTGAAAATCTTCTTATATGTTATCACCCATCAGAAATCATCTACCATACAAGAGCCACAAACCAACCAGGTAGTCAGAATGACTCTGCTAGTTGACATCAGCAATCTGTCACTGACCACTGCAGGCTGGCACATAGTGTTACAGAGCAAGGGGCTCACTGTCCTGATGTGCATAGAAGCCAATACTATGGCACAGGATTTTGAGAAAAGAAAGAGCTTTACTGCAAGATGTCAACAGGAAAGAAGACAGGAGGCAGGGCTCAAATTCATCTCCCCGATCTAGGATCTGTTCAAACTTTTATGAGTTAGGGAGAATAGGTTGGTATGCTGAAGTGCTGGTGGTGCAGGTTTCCTCTGGAGGACTTTGGAACTCAGTCATTTACAGTAAGGTAGTAAAGAGGCCTCTTGTACAGTGGATCCTTTGCTTCTGAAAGAGATCTGACATTCAAGTTCTGCTTATATTCAGGCCCTTCGGCTCCATGGGAGGGGTAAAACTTTGGTTGCGGCTGTTGAGTCAAAATTTTCTCCTCTGCATGTGCCCTTGCTTCATGATTTATACATTTGCTCTGTTTTCTCTGACAAACGATTGAGCTTTCTGGTTAGAAACAGGATAGGCCAGTTTGAGCTGGTTTTGCAGTTGTAGTGGGTTCACAAATACAGGAGCTTTGGGGGCAGGAGTGGAGGATGTGAATGGCCCTAACTGCCTAGTCACCAAGTCTGATCTAACTAGTACTGCTGTCCAATGTCAAACTTGCCAGCAACATAGACTAATGGTAAACCCCGAATTCAGTTTCTCAGATAAAGATGCCATTTGCTGAAGAGTTAATTATATTGCATCCTTTCCACACTGGAGGGAGGATTGATTCATTTTGACTGAAATAAACACATATTTCTAGATATGGATTTGACTTTCCTTCTCACAGTTCTTCTGACAGTACTACAATTTGGAGACTTACAGAGTATTTGATTTACTGACAAAGGATCATATGTAACATAAATATAGACCAAGGAAACTATTTTTTTAAAGGAACTATGGTTTTGCATACACGATTATGGGATTTACTTATTCCACACGCCATATCTCTGAAAATCTGCCATTCTGATAGAGCAATGTAAGCCTTTTGAAGACACTGTTGTGGTGCCAGCTTGGAGATGATTCCTTTAGAGGATTAGCTGCTATGCTCACTGGCAACTGTATAGTGCTCTGTCCCCAATACGTGGAACACAAGGTCTGGTAACTCTTCGTGATGCATTAGGGGGGTTTTACTTCCTGTCTTTGCATTCTGGGCTGAGAAAATTTAAAATTCCTCTTTCCCAGAGGGTGATCGCTTCCATCGGTGGACAGAGCAAGAATTAAACTTTATGCTATGGCTGCCACTCAATTATCTGGACTCTTTGTGCCAAGGGACCAGCAGGCAAGGAAAGAAGACATTACCCCGGCAGATTATTGACTCCAATCATCAGAAGGAGTACAGCAGCTGCTACACAGCGGTCAGGCAGGAAGACACTTGGCATCAGGGCAGTGGTGTGCTGGTGTGGCTCTCGAACCTGTTCATCAAAGCTTATTATTCGTGTCCCTTCCCAGCTTTTCAATATGCAATATTGGTAGTGTTAAATTAGCCATGGTTGGAGAATTTTACTACAGGAATCAGCAAGTGCTTTAAAGCAGGGATTTGATTTTCTTTCTTTCCAGAGAGCTAGTTAAAGTTTGCCTTTGTCAGCACATAATTTCATCCAGGTGAGCTTCTAGGCCATCACTTTGTACTTCCTTGACTAATATTAATTTTAAATCACTTAGTTCAACAGTCACAGCATGCTAAGGAATTGGTGATTAGAAGCTCAGAGACCACAGAGATGAGAGTCTGGGTCACTCTACTAGGTAAGCCACTTAGATCAGCAGAGGTGAGAGCTTACCATCAGGGGGATTTAGATTTGATATTAGAGGAGGGGGATAATGAGGATTTTGAAACCAGCTACGGCAGTGAGGACTTCAGTTTTCCCCACTAAATTTATATTTTTTAAGTTTCTCCAGAAAAAGAGACTAACCAAAATGTCTGGAGATGCCTTCACAGATGTACTGAACTTAGTATACAAGTGAATTCAAGTGGTTCAAAGTGTAGGCTGCAGTGAATATTGTCATGTTTTACTTAGATTCCCCTTCAGGACTGAGGCACTCATGCCCCAGATGCTGGGATTATTGGCTACTGAGGGCACAAAACTGACTCCCTCCATGGAAATTATCCTTGGTCCAAGATACACCTTTCCGGGAGCATTCCACATTTGGAGACTATCATCTGACTCTAATAAACTTTTACTGAATTTTACAACTAAACCATCATCTCTTTTCCTTAAACTTTTTTTTCCCTACAGGCTTGGCAGTGTCTACAAGGACAAAGTATGTGACCGTCTAGATGAGACTGTAAAGCTAATGAATGTGTGTGTGTGTGTGTGTGTGTGTGTATCCAAACTGCTTTTTAATAAATGATTAGATTTATTTTAAAAAATCAGTCTTATATTTTACTTTTAATATGATACCTAGTCGTGATATTGTAGGAGAGATAGTATCTCTTTTCCATGTATCTTTAATTACTGATGCTTACCAATAGCTACAAAAACTAACATAATTAGTGCAAACACCATATTATCTTGGTCGTTTTGCCACACTTGATTTCTTCCTTGAAAGTATTAACTGAACTCTGAAACTCAGCAGCAAACAAGTTATAAACTGAGATAAATCACTACCTTCACATCTGTTGTCATCCACATCTATAAAGAACGAAGATGCCTAGGTCACCAGGGAATCCTCCTTTGAGAGCAGGAAACAGATTAGTTGGTAGCATTTGTTCTTGCATTGTAATTGTTATGAAGATATTGTAATTGAGATGTTAATATGACTGACCATATGTAGGAAGTTTAGTGATGAGATAAACTGTCCATATTCCTTTTATCTCCTAGATAACTCAGAACCAATGTCAATATACCCTCCCTGCTGGATTCTCTACCTCAGTTCTAGATCTCCTGCCAAAATTTTCTCTAAAAGGCACTATACCAAATCTATCATCATAATAATTATATAAAAGCATTGTACCATCTAATTCCATAAAATACATTATGAAATGAAGCTTATTTGCATATAATATGCTCATTTGCATTGCCAGTCTGCTCATATCTTCAACCTAAAACATTTTTCAGTTCCACTGTTATATGATTTACTCAAAATATTTATTAATATTTTGAGAATGATGATTGTGAAACTGCATTTTTTTAACCAAGCAGCAAACCTGTAACAAAGATGAAAAAGAAAGTCCTTGGCTCCTTAAAACTACTACTCACTTGTTGTCACAGAGAAAAATTTCATAATTCCTAGCAATAGCACTATTTATATTAGTTTTGACTCTAACTTTTCCAAATAGCATAAATTATCTTATTATATGGCCATACTGTGTTGGTTGTAGAGGACCACAGGGGTAAAGAGACATTACCAGTTTCCTTGAATAGTTTATAGTTAGCAAAAAGTTGTATGTAAACTAACAAACAGGATAAAACAATGTCAATGCATATCATATGAGTGTTTATTTTGTCCAATATTTCTTAGGTATATTTCATGTCATATCATTTTAATAAAGGAAATAGCAATTATTATATTTGGAGCAAACAGAATTTATAGAAGTTAAGTAAATTTCCCCATTGCAAAATGGAATTTTGAATCAGATTCTACTAATATACGACCATCTTTGAAATTTTTTTCATCACCTTACTTATGACTGAACAAGAAATTATATATTGTTGTAACATAATACACTATATAAGAAACATTTGAACTGAACATTTGTATTGTTTTTAGCACTCTCCATATATGTACAAATTATTTTAAAGAATCAGAATCAAGTTTCATTAAGGATAGGAGTCTCTATTTAAAATTTAAATGGATGGGATCCCTGCACCAGTAGTGTCAGAAAAATTTGGGTGCTTGTTAGGAATGCAAAATCTCAGGCTCCACTCTGGACCTCCTGAATCAGAACCTTCCTTTTAACAAGATCCCCAACAATGTCCTTGGCTTCAATCTATGACAATTCCTGACTTGTGGCACCAGCAATCTTGGGAAAACATCATCCAGTTTCTTGGATCCAGATCCTGGGGCCTCCCTTTCCCCAGCATCACCCCCACCCATCCTAGACTAAATGACCCAATGGTTTCCTAGCACACGCCATTCAGCAAGACATGGTGGTAAACTCTGACTCTACATCTTCATGACTGAGGGACTCTTTTGCACAACACAAAGGGATAATGCTGAATGAATCACAGACTGGTGGATGCATGTGCCTTCCTAACATTTTTAATTAGCAGCACTGCCTATTAGGAGGAACAGATTACTGCGTTTCTGCCATACATTACTCCCAAGTCCCTTACATGGAATAGAAATCTTATTTTCCACAAGCTGTGTGGCTGACAAGCTCTTGGTGCTCCGGCCTGGTGTCAGGTTTGAGACTCTGAGGTGGTAGACCCGAGTTCAGGACATTGGACCACCAGAGACCTCCCAGCCCCAGGTAATAGCAATCGGCAATAGCTCTCCCAGAGATCTCCGTCTCAATGCTAAGACCCAGCTCTACCCAATGGCCAGCAAGGTTCAGTGCTGGATGCCCCTTGCCAAACAACTAGCAAGACAGGAACACAACCACAACCATTAGCAGAGAGGCTGCCTAAAATCATACTAAGTTCACAGACACCCCAAAACACACCACCAGACACAGCCCTGCCCACCAAAAAGACAAGATGCAGCCCCACCCACCAGAACACAGGCACCAGTCCCCTCGACCAGGAAGCATACACAAGCCACTGAACCAGTCTTACCCACTGGGGGTAAAGACCAAAAACAACAGGAACTACAAACCTGCAGCCTGTGAAAAGGAGACCCAAACACAGTAAGTTAAGCAAAATGAGAAGACAGAGAAATATGCAGGACATGAAGGAGTAAGGTAAAAACCCAACAGACCAAACAAATGAAGAGGAAATAGGCAGTCTACCTGAAAAAGAATTCAGACTAATGATAGTAAAGATGACTCAAATTCTTGGAAATAGAAAATACAAGAAATGTTTAACAAGGACCTACAAGAACTAAACAGCAAACAAACGATGAAGAACACAATAAATGAAATTAAAAATTCTCTAGAAGGAAACACTAGCAGAATAACTGACAAAGAAGAACGGAGAAGTGACCTGAAAGATAAGACAGTGGAAATAACTACCACAGAGCAGAATAAAGAAAAAAGAATGAAAAGAATTGAGGGCAGTCTCAGAGATCTCTGGGACAACATTAAATGCACCAACATTTGAATTATAAGGTTTGCAGAAGAAGAAGACAAAAAGAAAGTGTCAGAGACAATATTTGAAGAGACTACAGTTGAAAACCTCCCTAACATGGGAGAGAAAATAGCCAGTCAAGTCCAGGAAGTGCAGAGAGTCCCATCAGGATAAATCCAAGGAGAAACATGTTAAGACACATATTAATCAAGCTATCAAGAATTAAATACAAAGAAAAAATATTAAAAGCAGTAAGGGAAAAGCAACAAATAACATATTAGGAAATCCCCATAAGGTTAACAGCTGATCTTTCAGCACAAGCTCTGCAAGCCAGAACAGTGTGGCAAGACATATTTAAAGTGATGAAAGGGTAAAACCAACAACCAAGATTACTCTACCCAGCAAGGATCTCATTAAGATTCGATGGAGAAATTAAAAACTTTACAGGAAAAACAAAATCTAAGAGAATTCTGCACCACCAAATCAGCTTTACAACAAATGCTAAAGGAACTTCTCTAAGCAGGGAACACAGAGAAAGGAAAACACCTAAAATACCAAACCCAAAATAATTAAGAAAATGGTAATAGGAACAAACATATCGATGATTACCTTAAATGTAAATAGATTAGATGCTCCAACCAAAAGACACAGACTGTCTGAATGGATAAAAAAACAATACCCATATATATGCTGTCTATAAGAGACCCACTTCAGACCTAGGGACACATACAGACTGAAAGTGAGGAGATGGAAAAAGATATTCCATGCAAATGGAAATCAAAAGAAAGCTGCAGTAGCAATCAGACAAAATAGACTATAAAATAAAGACTATTGCAAGTGACAAAGAGGGACACTACATACTGATCAAGGCATCATCCAAGAATAAGATACAACAGTTATAAATATTTATGCACACAATATAGGAGCACCTCAATACATAAGGCTAATGCTAACAGCCATAAAAGGGGAAATCGACAGTAACACAATCATAGTAGGGGACTTTAACACCCCACTGTCACCAATGGACAGATCATCTAATATGTAAATAAATAAGGAAACACAAGCTTTAAATGACACATTAAACAAGATGGACTTAATTGATATTTATAGGACATTCCATCCAAAAACAACAGAATACACTTTCTTCTTAAGTGCTCGTGGAACGTTCACCAGGATAGATCATATCTTGGGTCACAAATCAAGCCTTGGTAAATGTAAGAAAACTGACATCATATCAAGTATCTTTTCCGACCACAATGCTATAAGACTACATATCAAACACAGGAAAAGATCTGTAAAAAATACAAACACATGTAGGCTAAACAATACAATACTAAATAACAAAGAGATCACTGAAGAAATCAAAGAGGAAATCAAAAAATACTTAGACACAAATGACAATGAAAACATGATGACCTTAATCCTATGGGAGGCAGCAAAAGCAGTTTTAAGAGCAAAGTTTATAGCAATAAATTCCTACCTCAAGAAACAAGAAAAATCTCAAACAACCTAACCTTACACCTAAAGAAATTAGAGAAAGAAGAACAAAGAAACCTCAAAGTTAGCAGAAAGAAAGAAATCATAAAGATCAGATCAGAAATAAATGAAAAAGAAACAATAGCAAAGATCAATAAAACTAAAAGCTGGTTCTTTGAGAAGACAAAAAAATTGATAAAACATTAGCCAGACTCATCAAGAAAAAAGAGAGAAGACTCAAATCGATAGAATTAGAAATGAAAAAGGAGAAGTAACAACTGACACTGCAGAAATACAAAGGATCATGAGAGATTACTACAAGCAACTATATGCCAATACAATGGGCAACCTGAAAGGAATGGACAAATTCTTAGAAATGCACAACCTGCCGAGACTGAACCAGGAAGAAATAGAAAATATGAACAGACCAATCACAAGCACTGAAATTGAAACTGTGATTAAAAATCTTCCAACAAACAAAAGCCAAGGACCAGATGGCTTGACAGGCAAATTCTATTAAACATTTAGAGAAGAGCTAACACCTATCCTTCTCAAACTCTTCCAGAATATAACAGAGGGGGGAAAACTCCCAAACTCATTCTACAAGGACATCATCACCCTGATAACAAAACCACACAAGGATATCACAAAAAAGAAAACTACAGACCAATATCACTGATGAACACAGATGCAAAAATCCTCAATAAAATACTAGCAAATAGAATTCAAGAGGACATTAAAAGGATCATATATTCTGACCAAGTGGAGTTTATCCCAGGAATGCAAGGATTCTTCAATATATGCACATCAATCAATGTGAGAAACCATATTAACAAATTGAAGGATAAAAATCATATGATCATGACAATAGATGTAGAAAAAGCTTTCAACAAAATTCAGCACTGACTTATGATAACAACCCTCCAGAAAGTAGGCATAGAGGGGACTTACCGCAACATAATAAAGGCCATATATGACAAAGCCACAACCAAAATCATTCTAAATGGTGAAATACTGAAACCACTTCCACTAAGATCAGGAACAAGACAAGGTTGCCCATTCTCACCACTATTATTCAGCAAAATTTTGCAAGTTTTAGCCATAGCAATCAGAGAGGAAAACGAAATGGAAGGAATCCAAATTGGAAAAGAACAAGTAAAACTGTCATTGTTTGCAGATGACATGATACTCTACATAGAGAATCCTAAAGATGCTACCAGAAACTACTAGAGCTAATCAATGAATTTGGTAACACAGCAGAATACAAAATTAATGCACAGAAATCTCTGGAATTCCTATACACTAATGATGAAAAATTTGAAAGAGAAATTAAGGAAACACTCCCATTTACCAGTGCAACAAAAAAATAAAATACCTAGGAATAAACCTACCTAAGGAGACAATATGCTGAAAACTATAAGACACTGATGAAAGAAATTAATGATGATACAAACAGATGGAGAGATACACCATGTTCTTGGATTGGAAGAATCAACATTGTGAAAATGACTATACTATCCAAAGCAATCTACAGATTCAGTGCAATCCCTATCAAACTACCAATGGCATTTTTCACAGAATTAGAACAAAAAGTTTCACAATTTGTATGGAAACACAAAAGTCTTCAAATAACCAAAGCAATCTTAAGAAAGAAAAACAGAGCTGGAGGAATCAGGCTCCTTGACTTCAGACTACATTACAAAGCTACAGTAATCAAGACATTATGGTACTGGCACAAAAACTGAAATATAAATCAGTGGAACAGGTTAGAATGCCCAGAGATAAACCCACGCACATATGGTCACCTTATCTTTGATAAAGGAGGCAGGAATATACAATGGAGAAAAAACAGCCTCTTCAATATGTGGTGCTGGGAAAACTGGACAGCTACATGTAAAAGAATGAAATTAGAATACTCCCTAACACTATACACAAAAATAAATTCAAAATGGATTAAAGACCTACATTTGAGGCCAGACACTATTAAACTCTAGGAATACATAGGCCGAACACTCTATGACATAAATCACAGCAAGATCCCTTTTGGCCTACCTCCTAGAGAAAGGGAAATTAAAAACAAAAATAAACAAATGGAACCTAATGAAACTTAAAAGCTTTTGCAAAGCAAAGGAAACCATAAACAGGATGAAAAGAAAACACTCAGAATGGGAGAAAATATTCGCAAATGAAGCAACTGACAATGGATTAATCTCCAAAATATACAAGGAGCTCACACAGCTCAATATCAAAAAAACAAACAACCCAATCCTAAAATGGGCAGAAGAACTAAATAGACATTTCTTCAAAGAAGATATACAGATTGCCAACAAACACATGAAAGGATGCTCAACATCACTAATCATTACGGAAATGCGAATCAAAACTACAATGAGGTATCTCCTCACACCAATCAGAATGACCACCATGAAAAAGTCTACAAACAATAAATGTTGGAGAGGGTATGAAGAAAAGGGTACCCTCTTGCACTGCTGGTGGGAATGTAAATTGATACAGCCACTATGGAGAACAGTATGGAGGTTCCTTAAAAAACTAAAAATAGAACTACCATATGACCCAGCAATCCCACTACTGGGCATATACCCTGAGAAAACTGTAATTCAAAAAGAGTCATGTACCACAATATTCATTGCAGCACTATTTATAATAGCCAGGACATGGAAGCAACTTAAGTGTCCATTGACAGATGAATGGATAAAGAAGATGTGGCACATATATACAATGGAATATTAGTCAGCCATAAGAAGAAACAAAATTGAGTTATTTGTAACGAGGTGGATGGTCATACAGAGTGAAGTCAGTCAGAAAGAGAAAATCGAATACTGTATGCTAACACATATATATGGAATCTAAAAAAAAAAAAAAAAGGTTCTGAAGAACCTAGGGGCAGGAGAATAAAGATGCAGAGGTGGAGAGTGGACTGAGGACATGGGGAGGGGGAAGGGTGGGCCTGGATGAGGTGAGAGAGTGGCATGGACATATATACACTACCAAACGTAGGGTGGATAGCTAATGAGAAGCAGCTTCATGGCACAGGGAGATCAGCTCAGTGCTTTGTGACCACCTAGAGGAGTGGGATAGGGAGGGTTGGAGGGAGACACAAGAGGGAGGGGATATGGGGATATATGTATACATGTGGTTGATTCACTTTGTTGTCCAGCAGAAACTAGCACAACATTGTAAGGCAATTATACTCCAATAAAGATGATAAAATAAATAAATAAAATAAAATAAAATAAAATTTAAATGGATTTTTTAAAACTGGAATGCTTATTACTGATAGGGTGGTGTAAATACAAATGATTTCAAACCTAGCCATTTATTAAAATACATGTAATAGAGTAAAAATAAAAAGCTTGTTACTTTAAAGATTCCAGAAAAATAAAATACAATATATTTTATAATGTAGGTATTCAAAAATTAGGGTTATCATAGGCGAACTGATGCCCAGCTATTCCCCCAGGCAACCTGGGAAGAATCCACTATGGACATTGTTCACCTAAACGTTGATAAATGAGAAGTCTGTCAGGTAAATAAGCAGAGAGAGAACATTTCAGACATAGAACATGTGAGGAAAGATGGTATTGTAAGTAGGAATTCAGTTTAAGACACTAAAACAGCCCCTTGTAGTAGGAGCATATGAGTGAAGAGTAAAGTGATACAAAATGAAGATGAACCATTTCCCTAAGGTAACCTGTGATTTCTACTAAGAAGTGCATGACAGATTGGCTCCATCTTTTAACCCCAATGAATGGTAACTTGAAGACATTGCAGGCTAGTTGTTCTCAATTATTGGAGGTGAAGAGTCTTCCCTAGGGGGAAGGGATAATTAAGGAGTTTGGTACACATTTGGTACACATTTCTATATTTAAAGTGGATAACCAACAAGGACTTACTGTATATATAGCACAGGGACATATGGATAACCACAAGGACCTACTACCTCTAAATGTTATGCGGTAGCCTGGATGGGAGGGGAGTCGGAGGAGAATGGATACATGTATATGTATGGCTGAGACCCTTTGCTGTACACCTGAAACTATCACAACATTGTTAATCAGCTATACTCCAATATACAATAAAAAGTTTAAAAAAAAAGAATTCAGGTTTTGTTTCCAGTGGGTTAGGATATAGTAACTGACAAACTCTAGGATCCTAGAGCTGCTCTAATTATAGCGCAGACTGACTCCTACCCTGACACATAACGTATGACAAAATGAATGAACTGAGCGGAGACCTACTACACTTCAGATAGGAAGGGGTTGGGTTATGGTGTTATCCCTTGCAGAAGGAACACAGGCCTGCTGACTCCCAGCCTGTTGACCTCTGGGGCCTAAGTTGCCAATGAACTATGTATGCACTCTTCTTCCCATGCAGTACTTCTTTCCTTGGCCTTAAATGATGCCCCAAACATATTCTTGCCCCCTGAGCCCCCTCCATTTTCTTGAGATTACTCCCTTAACTATAAATGAGTGAAATGGCATACTCTTAGAAATAAAAGATTCCTTATATACCAGCATTTGAAGACAAGGTTTTCACATCAACAACCTGAACACATATGCCTAGCCTGCAGTGATGGCAGAAGGGTTTTTCTTGGATGGTTCATCTCACTCCATCCCTGCACAGGCTTACACATACAGAAGCCAAGGGATGGAGTCTAGGTTACACTATTCTCCTGCTATGTCATAATCACTTACGAGCTGCATGTACACAGGCATTTTACCTTTCTGAAGCTCTGTCTCTCCACTGATAATATGGACACAATAATACTTTTTTTCCCTTGTGAATGATAAAGTTTACTGTGTTTAAAAATTCTTTCAAAATCACCAGGATAAATTCCTCCCTCTTTAATAACTGCATCACTGTTAATTTAGGTCAGACAAATAACCTCCAGACCATAGCTAGGAAGTAGAGAGAGCATAGAGCCTCAGGAGAATATTTTACAAAAGGAAAGAGCAATTGCAAAGAGGGTGCGGGAAAACAGATTTCATACCCATGGATAAGGAATCATAAAGAAGGAATGCTGTGAGCATACAGTTTAAGGCACAAGTTTCCCAAATGTGAAAGATATCTAAAAGAGGTTCTGTTGTCCTAATCACAGCTTCTGGACAAGAAGTAGTGGAAGATGTGTCCCAGGAGGCCTCAAGGGACCCCTCCAGCTTCTTTGGTGTTTAGCATCTCTAAACTTAATGTGTTACTCCCACTATCTTGTTAATCTGACTTCACCTCTTCACAAAACATTGGAGGTAAGTAACATTTCCTACTGGAAGGCTGTTTTGGAATGCCCAGTTGTGCTATGTGCCACTCCTTTTGACTCCTATGTCTTGAGCATTACTGCATCATATTTCTAACCATGTTATACTGAAACCATTAATAAATTTGCCAATTATTTTCACAGAAGGAACAGTGTATGTTTTTCTCTGTCCTCTCCAAGCCCAGGAGACTGCCTGGCTGCCTAGTTCAAGTAGGTTCTTTATGATATAAATGGAACTGAAATTAACTCCCCTATATTCTGCCTATATTTAAATTTGCCTTTAAGCCTCCAAATGCTAAGATATTCTTATTCCAATCCCATCCCCAACTCAGTTAAAACAAGTTGAATTTTTCAGATCCTTCTATTCATTTTTCTGGAGTTGATTCTTTTGTTAAAATTAAATACAAAATGCAGACTGGAACTGGAAATTCCCTGATTAGATAAAATCACTTAAACCACATATACAAAACTAAATCTAGCTTATTTCATAGACCTAAGTGAAACTTAAATTAGGTCATTTCTTGTAAATGCCTCTGATAATCCTAAAAGAAACAAGTTCTCTTCCCCCAGATGGTATAAGATAATCAGTCCCCTACTATCTGAAAACCCTCATTGTAACAACCAATCACTGTAAAGATTAAACAGCTACCTCATTTTTACTCTATAAGCCATCATCAAACATCATGCCCCGAGCTTTATATCAGTTTTAAACTTGAAAGCTCCCACCTCAAACTGTTCTTATATGCACAAAAACTCTTACAAAATACTATTTATTTATTTGGTGGTTTTAATTTTGTTACTTCCAGATTTTTTACATCTTTAATTAAAATACTCTTTCTCAAAGTCTTCTGTCCAAGTCCTCACCTCTTCGCAGACTTAACTCAGATCCTGTCTATAAGGGTTAAGAAGCTATTGTTGACCCATCCAATAAGAAGGAATTTATCCTGTTTTCCTATTGCTTTCCCCCTATTCAGTTCAAGGTACCAGCTTAATTCTTATCTTACAGTCCTAAAAGGAGTATACTTTTGTTTTAAAACTGTGAGGCCACTAAAAGGACACCAAATTAGAAGTGAGAAGAATTTAGTTTAAGTCCTGGCTCTGCCATTCACTAGCCTGTAGACTTAACTAAGTCACATAATTTTTGTAAAATTGATTTCCCTTATACTGAAATTACAAAAACACATAGCCAAATATGTTATATTGTGTTATAATTTTATGCAATGTTATATATTTAAGATACAAAAGAACAGGGCTTAAACAAGCTTATCTATTTTATGCTCCTTAAAAAATGGGGATTTGAAGCAATATTTAATAGAGTAAAAAATAATATAAAAATCAAAAAGTGTTCTCCTACTATAGAAAAATATGTAACGCCATCCAGTCACTCTTTGTCCCAGAAGAATGTGTGATATATTTGTAAGAATACATGGTAGAATTCAGTATGTACAGTCTATGAATTACAAACTATAAGCATGAGAAAATATATTACGACAAAGGATTTATTAGTAAAATGGTCTTATCTTTTATCAGTTCTTGAGGGAGAGACTACAGTTGCCATATCAGACTCTGATTATGATTGATGGAGCCCTTGCCATGCTACGTAATAACTTTATAGAAAGGGAACTGCCGTTCTATCCACTAGAATCTAAAATGCTTTCTTTACTTTCCATCTCATCTTCCCACTTCCATAATTCAATCAAATGTATTTCTATGATTACATATTTAGCTTCCCCTGTTTATTTTAATATATATTCTTAATACATAAAAGTCATACCACTCAAATTTAATTGGAAAATTTTCAAAATTATTTAATTTATATATTATAATAAATTTATAATTTATTATTTTTAATTTCTGATTTCTACTAGGTATGACATGTTGCTGTTATTATTGTTTTTTAATTATAGTTACAAGTTTTAGCTAAGTTTTAATAGCACTATTCTATTAATCCTGAGGCTAAAATATCTTTGACAAGATTATTCCCCCTTTCAAAAATGTAGTTCAATGTCATAAATATGTCTTATAATACTATAAACACCAAGTTCAAATAAAACAGGTCAATATAAAAATTTTGAAAAAACAAAACTAAATATGTGTATACAAAACATTTTTATTCTAACAATATAATAAAGACTTAATTCAAAAAACTGGAGACTTCTTTCTGAATTGGTGCAAACCCTAAATTATAAATTTTTTTAAAATACAGTTTTAATCTAATACTATCAAGTTTATACTGTACACCTTGGGTAGAATCCTTACTTGCCAGCAGAGTCCCTTGGGGGAACTGTTGTACTGCTTAGATAAGAACTATTTAAGATTAGCATTTCAATTATTTGACAGCAAATGGGAACTTCAAACATGCTTTAAGAGCTCTAAAACACTTATTATCTTAAGTAGTTTGAAATAGTCTTCATTTTATGTATACTATTAATTTGATTAACAAATCCTTTCCTTGTAGAGCTCATAGAGATAAATGTCAGCCTGAACCAAGGCTGAAGGACTGCAAAATCTAAATTAGACCCATGCAATTTAATGAGACCTTTATGTAGTTCTTCCCTGAACCAACATGGAAGTGCTGTCTCCTGACACAGTGAGCTACCCCAACGGAGGGTAGTATGGGGCAAATGCAAGTTTCTTCCCAATTTACATATTTGGAAAGTATTGCTTTAATATTTCTTAAGTATTTGTATAACAAAACAAGGGATTTATACATATGTTAGAGTGGTATTCCTACAGTTCTAATGTTAGAGAGAAAAAGGCAAAATATTTATTTAGCAGGAAATTGACACAGCAGGAAACTCTGATGCTCTCTTTGAAATACACGCAAAGGCAAAGACCCATATATTGCAAATGAAGCTATGCAATTTTAAGTACATGTATTAGATTTTGAAACTGTAATCAGTATTTTAAATATAACACAGTGGAATAGTGATATTGGGGAAAAGATAAACATCCATCTAGAAACAAGATATTATTGACTCATATTTGTTGACAGGCATACCCAAATCCTGTGATAATAAAAGCAAGGATCCTCAATAGGATGTCTGGGATTGGTCGGATCTCAGGCAGATTTATGCAGCATGTCAGAAGAGTAAGACTTTCCTACCCCAGGGTCTCCTCAAGCAGCCCTCCCAACGAATTTGTAGAACATGTAAGGCCATGAGGATATAATTCTAAAAGATTTATTAATACTTAGTACTGGCATGACAGGGAGAAGTGAGTTATCAGCAGAATAACAAGTCGTCAGATATCCAGCTTTTCTTCAACTAGTGTGCTTAGCTATCCATAATATCAAATACCTCTTCCTCTGTTTCTCCTTTGACTCATCTAGGTTCTTGCACAGTTTCAAAGCCTGGGTAAAATATGTACCACCCAGGCTAGTATCATAGTGCTTTTTACTTCAGTGCCCAACTTACACCAAACCTACTGCCTTGTATTACCAAGATGTTTCTTTAATAATAAAACCTAACTACTTATTTCTTAAATTGTATTTAAACCTGAACATGAGGTTATATTCTGAATTTTGAGAAGTATCACTGGATTTGCATTTAATTTGAATCAGTATACTAATGCTCTGTGTTATAACCAGATGACTGTAATCTCTCTCACTCAGAAGAGGTCACTGTTGTGATTAATCTAGACATCGGGCACTGTTCCATAGGATGTGCCTTTCCTCATATGAAATTGTTAAAAGTCTTTAAACTGTGTGTGGTAAAAATTGAGTGAATTACCTCTGAACTTATAATTACATGACAGTTGATTTGAGCTTCTTCCTTCAGGAGAAGGGCTCATAGGTGATGCTCCCTGACTTTTCCATTTAAGTAAATACATTACAGTTTAAGTATGATTACACAATTTTTAATACCATAAATTTCCCTATTAAATAAAATAACTTTTAAATTTAGATCTTTTAAGTTGCCAATAGTACTGTTGGCTTGGCCAAAAAGTTCGTTCAGGTTTTGCATAGGATCTTACGGAAAAACCCACATGAACTGAATGAACTTTTTGGCCAACCCAGTAGCAGTGGTACCACTGATTGGTTTGACAATTATGTGGACACTTGTAACATGACCCTTCCCAAATCAATAAAATCTTTACTTACAACTATGCTAGACCAAATAGATCAGAATATTTATAAATCTTATAGACGTTTTCCATGACACCTGAAATTTAATTGCACAGGTATCACAGAGTTGACACCATGGATATAATATATTATTGGCATGTCTATTTGACCAACAGACCCTGATTTGCATAAAATACACCCTTGCCTGCAGCATTCTAATTAGAAGGAAAGTGCTAGTATTTTCCTAAATAACTAGTCTTAGAATCTAGGACAAAGAGATTTTAAGAAAAAAAGAGAAAATAGAACCTTGTCAAATCACAAATTTTATCAAGTTTGATAAAACTCTCTTGAATTAAAGCCTTAAAGGATAATGACTTAAATGGGAGAAACAAATCAAAAACAAAAACAATGAAATATCACCTCATAACAGTCAAAATGGCCATCATCAAAAAATCTACAAACAATAAATGCTGGAGAGAGGGTGGAGAAAAGGGAACCCTCCTACACTTTTGGTTGGGAGTGTAAATTGGTACAATCACTATGGAGAACAGTGTGGAGGTTCCTTAAGAAACTAAAAGGAGAGCTACCATATAATCCAGCAATCCCACTCCAGGGCATAAATCCGGAGAAAAACATGGTTTGAAAGGATACATGCACCCCAATGGTCATTGCAGCATTGTTTACAATACGCAAGAATGGAAGCAACCTAACTGACTATCGACAGATGAATGGATAAAGAAGATGTGGTACATATATGCAATGGAATATTACTCAGTCATTGAAAAGAATGAAATAATGCCATTTGCAGAAGCATTGGTAGACCTGGAGATTATCATACTAAGTGAAGTAAGTCAGACAGAGAAAGACAAATATATGATATTGCTTATATGCAGAATCTAAAAAAAATCATACAAATGAACTTATTTACAAAACAGAAACAGATTCACAGAATTAGAGAATGAACTTATGGTTACTGGGGGAAAGGTGGGCAGGAGGGATAGATTGGGAATTTGGGATTGACATGTATACACTGCTATATTTAAAATAGATAACCAACAAGGACCCACTGTATAGCACAGGGAATGCTGCTCAATATTCTGTAATAACCTAAATGGAGAAAGAATTTGAAGAAGAATAGATACATGTATATGTATAACTGAATCACTCTGCTGTACACCTGAAACTAACACAACATTGTTAATCAACTCCAATATAAAATTAAAAAGTTTGAAAAAGTTTACTTTCAGGCAGCATTTTTTCTATCTCTAACAAATGGAATAATACCTAAAATTTTAATTCAGAAAATGTATAATGAAGACTATTGACTAATAGTTTCTGGTTGAATGTCAGCTTCACTTTTTTCTTAAATTGAAGTATGGTTGATTTACAATATTTTGTTAGTTTCAGATGTACAGCATAGTGATTCAGTATTTTTGCAGATTATATTTCATTATAGGTTATTACAAGATAATGGTAATAATTCCCTGTGCTATACACTAAATCATCACTGCTTATTTATTTTATGTATAGGAGTTTGTATCTGTTAATCCCATGCCTCTAATTTGTCCCTCTCCCCCTTCATCTCCCACTTTGTAACCACAAGTTTTTTTTCTATGTCTATGAGTCTATTTCTGTTTTGTACATGTATTCATTTCTATTATTTTTAGATTCCACATATAAGTGATATCATATAGTATCTTTCTTTTCCTGTCTGACTTATTTCACTAAGCATAATATTCTCTAGGTCCATTCACGTTGCTGCAAATTGCAATATTTCATTCTTTTTTACTCCCAAATACACTGTAGTCCTACAAAGGACCATTTGAAATTTGGCAAAAGTGAGCACTGTGACAAGAGATTCTTCTAGAAGTTACAGTTTAAAGCAACAAACTAAAGAACTCATTCTCAGGGCTTCCCTGGTGGCGCAGTGGTTGAGAATCCGCCTGCCAATGCAGGGGACGTGGGTTCGTGCCCCGGTCCAGGAAGATCCCACACACCGCTGAGTGGCTAGGCACATGAGCCATGGCTGCTGAGCCTGTGCATCTGGAGCCTGTGCTCCACAATGGGAGAGGCCACAACAGTGAGAGGACCATATACCGCAAAAAAAAAAAAAAAAAAGAAAAAAAAAAGAATTCATTCTCAGTAGAGTATTATAAAAGAGACACAGAAGAAATGCTAGTGTTAGCAGCTGTATTCTGACTGCCTAAGTTCAGTCCTACCAGGTCATGGAAAACAATGAGTTAAGACTTAACTAGCTTTTTATATCTCTAAGCCAGGTGTCCTTAAAACTCCAGCTACAGAAGAGAAATTTTAAAATGAGAAATAGAAGCTATTGCCTGAGATCATACAAATAGTAGGAAAACCAATGTTCATGTTATTTCCATTAACCATTTTCCTTCTCAGCTTTGATGACCTTAAGTATGGTCTTGTCCTATGACACCCCAAAAGTCGGTTGGGGGAAATAAATATCCTGGTTTAACAAAGAAAATTCAGTCAACTCTGAATGTCATATTTGATCCAGAGAACAAATGTAGTATCTCATGGTTCTGAGACAAGAGGAAAGGGGGCAGGGCACAACCTTTAAATGACATAGTCATTGTGGATATAACAAAAAGTAGTTAGAATCTATAGGCCCAAGATGGTGGAAGATTTAAGTTCCAGCAGACCTTGAGCCTCATTATACACTCATTTAAATACATTAGCATGCTAAATGACATACCCACAGGTGCCAAGACAGTTCCAAGGTTGACCATAAAAGGCCAAAAAGTGGGTGGTGGCCCAATTCCTGGCCCAAATCCCTGCTCTTTCCCCAAAATAGTTGGAATTATCCTCCCACTCATTAGCCTATGAGATTACCCAGTCCATAAAAATTAACCACCCCATATTTTGAGCCCTAGTGTCTTCTGAAATGGCACACATTCTGTCTATGGAATGTGTATCTCCCTAAATAAAGTTGCTTTCCCACTTAGTTCTTGAGGCAGAGCTCTCCTGACTGCCTGCTTGTATCCTACACAACTGTCTTATATTAATAAACCTACTTCTTGCCTATAGCTTTGCCTCTTGCTGAATTCCTTCTGCATAAGACAAAGAACCCGAGCTTCATTAAGTCCTGTGACCAGGTGTGTGATTTAAGCTGGGAGATTGTGGGTTCCAGTCCCCTCTTAAGCTGGAGATTGTGGGTTCAAGTCCCATCTGAGGCACAACTGGGTTTGAGTCCCACCAGAGGTGCTATTGAGTTTAAGTCCCAATGTGGGGCATGTGGTTTCAGTTTTAGAGATAACATTAAGGATTTACACACCTTTCTTTGAGCATGTGCAAAGACAGTGAACTAGGAAAAAAAGAGAAGCTGAAAGCAGCCTTGTGTAAGGAAATTTTTGAGTGAAGTTATTAGTTAATGAGCACAGTAGCCCTAGATTCTTAAGTCTTCTAAATCTTATGTGCTGTTTACCAAAACTATTTTTATTTTATTCATAAAGCATATCTGATTTCACTAGGAGTCAGAGTTACTCCTAGGGGAAATGTACACCATCCTCAAATAATCTTCTGAACCAGAAACCTTCCTCCAGCAAACCTGTGATAATGTCTTTCAGCTTTCTTATCTTGTGATTTAGAACCCTAACAGAGCTGCCATTTGCTGTCACCATCCCAAAACTGCCATGTCAACATTGCCCAGTCTCCCATACTTATAATTTAGTTTTAGGAGAGACTGAAGGGATAACAGCCTTGCTAGTATATAAGATGTTTGTGCTGTGTGTGTGTAGATCATACTTTTACTATTAATTTTATTGAGGCAAAATTTACATATGGTGAAATACACAAATATTAAGCAGACTTTGATAATTTTTGTCAAGCTTACACCAAAAATTCCAAATTCCAATAAACATATAAAATATTTCCCTATTCCAGAAAGTTTCTTTCTGCTTTCTTTTTAGACAGACTTGGCCACCCCAGAAGTAAACACCATCCTTATTTCTATCACCATAAATTTGCTTATTCATACAGTATCATCATTTGTTAAAATCAGTATTCTTAAATTTAGCAGTTTTAGTGGGTATGAAATGTTATCTCATTGCAATCTTATTTTCAACTAATTAATGACTAATAATAATAAGTACCTTTTCATGTGGTTATTGTTCATACATATATATTCTTTATAACCATTCTGTAGAAATCATTTTTATTTTGAATTTAAGATTTGATTTTTATTTAAAATTTGCCAAATTTAAGTAGGTTATGTGTCTCCTTATTATGGGTTATTAGTGTTCTTAAATATTCAAACCTTTTGAGAGACATACGTACCAATATTTTCTCTCAGATTGTGGCTTATGTGTTCATTTTTCTATTGCTACACTTGTATGCAGTTAAAAATTTTGATGAGGTCTAACTTATCAATTTGTTTCTATTATGGTTAGTGATTTCTGTGTCCTCTAAGATAAAATTTTGCTACCCTAAGAAGAGTGACATATTATCCTAGATGTTCTCTCAAGTGCTCTGTATTTTTAGGTTTTTAAAAATATGTGGGTCTATAATCTCAGCTCAAGGTAATTTTTTGTGTAGGGTAAGCAAGGGGTCAAAGTTAATTTTTCTATGTGGTTATACAGTTGTCCAGCACCCTAATAGAAAGAAGTTTTCGTTTCCTATAAATTGCTTTAGAGAATTTGAGGAACTTCAGATAATTGTGGATATGTGGGTACATTTCTAGACTCTATTCTTGTCCATTGATCTATAAGCCTTAGCCAGCACAATAAGACATGAAAAGGAAAAAGAGGCATACAGATTGAAAAGAAAGAAATAAAACTGTCACTATTTGCAAATATCATGATTGTGTACATAAAAAAAACCCTGAATCAACCAAAACCTCTAAGAACTAATAAGTGAGTTCTCAAATTTGCAGAATAAAACATCAACAGAAAAACATCAATCATATTTCTGTACATTAGCAACAAATATGTGGGAACCAAATTTTAAAACACAATATCATTAGCAATTACTCTGGAAAACAAATGAAATACTCATGTGTCAATATAACATATACATGTGAATGAGGCTTTTTCTGGGAACTGTGAGGTCAAATGATTATAATGCTCCAGAGATGGAAATTTATGACGAACTCCAAATAGTCTGCTCCTTCTAGCGGCTGCAAGGCTGCTGCTTATCACAACTATACCATGGTTGCAAGCCTGCTGGTTTTCAAGGCTACCACAAAGCTGAGGGTGTAGGTCAAATTAAAACACCATAATTTCTGCTGTTCTTACTGAGGTTCAGTTACTTTTCACTATTAAATAACTATAAGAAAACCTGCCTTGGTACAGAGCACAGCAAGGAAAACAGCTGTGTCTGAGAAGTGAAATGACTAGTCAGCTCTCAAGGGAATTCACAACCTATTTTAAATGTGCCTATAAATTATTTGATACTCCTCACTTTAAGAGATAGAAATTAGTGTCCTTCCCATTGAGGATGGGCTGGACTTGGTGATTTCTAATAAACAGAATAAATAGAAAGTGACAGTGTGTGACTTCAAAGCCTAGATTCTTCCTCTTTCCTCTCTCTCTCTTAAATTGTTCACTCTAGACAATTAGGGTCTATGTTGAGATCAGCTCTGTAGAGAACTACATGTGACAAAGAAATGAAGTCTACAGCCAACAGTCAGGTGAGTGCGGTTTCTTGAGAGCAGATTCTGTAACACTGGTCACATTCTCAGATCACTGAGTCCAGACAACATCTTCACTACAACCTGATGAGAGACTACAATCAAGTATCACTCAGATAAACTGCCCCCAGATTTTTGACACCTAGAAACACTTTGAGCTACTGAATTTTTTGGTATTAGATATTTAACACATAGCCCATATTCTTAATACTCAAGAAGTTCAAAAATTCAAGCTGTGAATTTAAAATGTCTCTGCCCAATAGGACTCTAGTTTCTTAATGGAAATAAAAAATTCTCTCTGGAGAAATACGCCTTCATTCTAATAGAATCCCCAAATAATTGTGACAAATACTATTTTCAAAAGAAAATGAAATATTTAATATAAAGTATTTCTAGCCACAAAGAAATAAGACACTTGAAAGTATATATAAAAATTAAACTAACAGAACTATAATAATTATTTACAGTGGAATTAACACAAATAGCATGTAAGTAAGGAAGAGATTATTCTTCCTACTTTCTGAAAAATTTAAAAAAGTAACTTGAAAAAAATGAGGAAAACTATAAGTAATGACAAAGCAAATTTGAAAAAAGTACATTGCAAAAATAAATATATGTACTAATTTAAAAAAAAAATTCAAAGGACAGGTTTAAGAGCTGATTAGACATAGCCAAAGAGATAAACTGTTGAATTCAAAAGTAGATCATATGTTTTCCACAATGCAGCATAGAGACAAGAAGGAAATATATATATTATATGGAAGAGAGCTTAAGAGACAGGAAGTATGGAGTGAGAAAGCTGAATACATATTGTTGGTGAAATAAAACTAAAAACAAATCTGCCAAACCAAAAACTTCTCCACAAAAGAAGAGAATACACTTTTGTACTGAATAAGCATTAAACAAAAATATGATGTGCATAATAGACAGTTGGCTAGAGACTGCAAAGACAGAAAAAATCTCATCCTTTTATATAGCAAAGCAGGTGTAGCTCTTCTCACACATGCTCTCAAGATAAACAATGAATAGTCTGTCCAGAGACAGACACATATAAAGGGAAAACAATGAGAAGAGAGTCAGAAATCAGATGGCCATCTATAAGGCAAGGAGAGAGACCTGGAACATATTTTTCCCTCAGAGTCCTCAGAAGGAACCAACCTTGCAGACACTTTAATTTCAGACTTTTAGTTTCCAAATCTGTGAGATAATATATTTCTGACGTTTAGGTCACCAAGCTTGTGGTACTTTGAAACGGCAGCCCTAAAAAACTAACACAAAGGAGAAAATAAAGATATTTCCAGACGAATCCATGGAAGTTTCCCACCAGCAGACTATCATTAAAAGAAAATCTGAATGATGTTTGAGGACAATGATCCAAGAAAGAAGATCTGAGATGCAAAAATGGATAAAAAGCAAAGAAGCAATAAGGATGTGGCTAAATGTATTCCAGCATTAGCTTTCTGAATCAAAAATAGTATCATATGGACTTAATAAGACAGAATTAAATAAAATAGCATATGATAGAAAAAGGACTAAATGTAGTTAATATGTTCAAAATCTCTTATAAGGGAAAAGAGAAAATATAACAATTAAATTTAAGACTATTAAAAAATAAAGTATGCAAATTTTAATCTCTGGATTAATCACAAAAAGAATAAAATATTGGATATACCTAATAAGAGTTGAGTACAACAAACTGTTGAAGAAGAGATGAAATGATAAAGTTAATTAACAAATACAAAAGAACACAGGAAAAGAGAAAAGGAAACAGAAATCTCAGAACAAATAAAATGCACAGAAAAGGATGTTAGATATACATCTAAATATATCAGTATTTATAGTTTAAAAAATGGATAAAATGATCCAGTTAAAAGACAAGTTTTAAAATTTGCTTTTTAAAAAACCCAACTACATGTATTTTACACAAGATATAGATAGCTAAAACATATAGTTAAAGAAATGTTGAAAAGAAATTGGAAAAGGATGCATTATTTGTCAAAGATAATTGCCAAAACAAGGTTATATAGTTTTGTTAATGTAAGACAGATTTTTCTATAGAACCAGGCGTTTTTCAGACAAAAAGAAAGCTATTGGATAGTGATTGCAATTCCCCAGAAGGATGTATTTATTTTAAATGTGTAGGCAATTGATAACACAGCCTCAAAATATATAAGACAAATTTACATAAAGCAATTGTAATTATTGTTAACAATGACCCTAAATGAGGCAAATTATTTTCCCAGTGAATGTTGGGTAATTGGAGCATCCTTTATAATTGCATTCTATAATTACTGCTAGGGGACTCTTTTAGTATTTACTCTGAGACCTAAATCTCTCATTGATAGTTAAACATATTAATATTGGAACACCATCTGACTCTAGCCCCTCATTTTACAAATGAAGAAGTTGAGATCCACAGATATTAAAGAAGAGCAGCCTGAATAGCATTTAGTGAAAAAGTCAGAGATTAGTCTACTGACTTTCCATCCAAAGTTCTTGGCAATATTTCACAATGTCTACAGTTATATAATCATTTCTGCACTAAAAAGAAGAGGCAACATAAATATTTCATTCACTGAAAATTATAATTTCAAAGTAACAATTTAGTTTTGGCTCCAAGGTTCAGGTGAACTTTCATGCACTGGAGACTGGCCTACAAAATAGCTCATATTGTCTTTTCCATACAGCCCTGCATTTGTGTGCATGTTTGTGGCCCAGTGAATATAATGGGAAAGCCTAATAATGTTCCTCAGTTACAGAAAGAAAAAAACAGCTCTGAATATTTTAATAAAAAATAGATTTATTAGAGAAAATTATCAGAAGGTCTAGAGGAGTAGGCACTCAGAGAGACCACCAGCAATCGCTCCCAGAACAGGAGGAGCAGCTAGCTGCCCAGCCAGAGGAGTCATTGTCTCAACCCAAATAAGGAAGATGGGGAATCAGAAGGCCATCACTAGAAGTACTGACCTTAAGAACATACTGCTACAATTACGGCATCAATGAGCTGAATCTACAACCAACTGCCACAACCCCGCAAAGCAAGTGACTAGATTCCGGAACTATGATACAGAAGAAAAAAATCAACTTCTCTACAACCAAGCTTTATAGCAGCAATAGCCCCAGAAGCTTCGCTTCTGCCTTCAACATCTAATTTTGGAGCTTCTAATTGGTAGAATCCAATTTACATCCCAAACCCTAAATGCAAGTTTTCTATCCTCTGTAGAACAGAAAACATTCCAGAGGAAGTCTAAATAGATGCTGAGTGCTAATCACTATATCTATAGGGGCTCCTCTTACATTATTATAGCATACTCTTTTTACCATAATTTTACTTGCTACTATATATAATAGTCTTTGCTTATTTGTGTTCTTTTGTATTATATGTCTGCTCCATTATATTATAAGCTTCATGAGGACATGAACCATTTTTGTTTATGATTACTCAACATCTGACCTGTAGGAGGTCCATAGTAAATTTTTGTTGAGGGAATTCATTGGAAGCATCAGGCCTCATTCCTAAGTGGGTTAAAACTCAGCTCATTCACTGATTTGTTAAACAAATGTAGAAGCTTCTCAATCTGCATGGGCTTCACTGGCTTGTGTGCAAATCAGGCTAATAACAAGGCATGAATATCAGCCATCCTGCTCTGTTCTTCTCCTATGTCAACCAGCTCATGTTATGTATAAGGCCTAAACTTCCCGTCATGGGGCAAACAATATCTTGCCAAATGTATGGTGAAAACAACTAGCCTGTGGACCTGAGGGCCTCTATCTAAGAGGGGGTTTGGCACAACATATATCAAATATGCCTTAATTGTCACTCTCAGGTTCTTACTGCTCAGGTACTCCTGATCTGGAAACACCAGAGAGGGCACAGAGCTCCAGCCTCATTTCAAGCAGCACTGTATCCTGAGATTCACCTGCCACAGCACAGGTATACATGTGAGGGAGAAATTCTGAGTCAGCTGTTTCCCCTGCCATTCCTGGATGAATGACAAGTCCAAACTCAGTGCAGGAGAATTCAACCCCACCATAACCTACCATCTATGCTCTTATTATGCTTAAGATCCCTCCCTCCTGGAGCTCTTTAAAGCCCTCAAAAGAATTGCCCACAGTGGAGTGTTTAAGTGGATGTAAGTGTGTGTGGGTATGTGGATGGTGAGGGGTGAAGGATTGGTTAGCAGTGACACCTTGCTACCTCCTATTCCTTCTGTACACATGGGAAACTAACACAGCATAGGTTACTCTCTGGGCCAAAGGTTCTGAGGCTCAGCGCACACTGCTGTCTTAGAACTCCATCAGGAAAAATTTCCACCTTCCAGGTTCCTGTTTTCTCCCTGGCAAACACTTCCAGCTTCTTGATAGCTTCTAAACTGTTTGCAAGAAGCAAAGCTGCACTTTAGAAAAAAAGAGTTACTACCAAAATGAAGAATGTTGGGAGGGGAAGAGAGAGGATAGAGCATTTTCTGTCCTCAAAACGCAGTATGTAAGGCTTCCCTGGTGGCGCAGTGGTTGAGACTCCGCCTGCCGATGCAGGGGACACGGGTTCGTGCCCCGGTCCGGGAAGATCCCACATGCCGCGGAGCAGCTAGGCCCGTGAGCCATGGCCGCTGAGCCTGCGCGTCCGGAGCCTGTGCTCCACAACGGGAGAGGCCACTACAGTGAGAGGCCCGCGTACCGCAAAAAAAAAAAAAAAAAAAAAAAACCACACAAAAAAACAAAACAGTGTGTAGTTTAGAATGAGGATGGAAGTGGGTATTGTGAAGAAATACTGAGAGAGAAAGCTGTTCCTTGCTCTAAGGGGAGACCAGGAATAGTTTGTTTTTCCCTATTCCCAGGAGTGGAGCCTGATACTATAACCTGTAAAAGTCCCTTGTTTATTGTTCCTATTCTCTTAATTCATCCCCTGCTCCCTTACACTCCTCAAGTGTACTACTGCAGCTCCCTCTATTAACACTGAGAAAACACTGGTAGGAATGACCACTCCCAGCAACTCACCCTTATGATTCCGCCAGGCAGGGTGGAGAAGCATAGACTCCTCGCTGCTCCTCCAGGCCTCACTCCTCACGTGGGCAGAGGAGAGTGGGTACAAGTTAATGTTTGAGCCTGGGAAATATATGTCTTCCCAAGGAAGATATTTCGAATGAAAGGCTAATAAGATAAGGTAAGGAGAGATCAGTTTTTCCATCAGGGGTGTACATGGTCCCATCTCATACTAGAGCAAAAGTCTCTTCAGAATTATCTACGTTGCCTTCTTCATAGAAAACTGTAGGACACTCCGAAACTTGAAAGGAAAAAAAAAACTAGAGAATTTTGATATATGACATTCTTAGAGATTTTTTGTATTAATATTAAACCTGCAGTTAATTTAGCATTCCTGACATTATGATTTATGTCACCTTATTAATTTTGCAGTTTGTCTGGGATTACCCTATTTACACACATTTTTTAGGGAGTGTCTACATTTCTTTTCTTCAGTATCATGACTGGGCTATGGAATACTACAGGCAGACTTGACCTGTATTAAATTTATACTGTCTAGCTTTATTCTGGCCCAGATCCTTGATCATCTTCCTAGTGAACTCCCCAAATCAGCCCTTCCAAAGAACTTTCTATTTCATTGGGTTCCAATTACTATAGCTTTCCACCCCATTACAGCCCACAGACAGCAGAGAACTTCTCTCATTTCTGAGAAGCGCTATATCACATAACACGCATTTGCCCTCTTTCTACCACCATGCAGCTCTTTATTTATACCTGTAGTCTCATCTCCATTAGATCCTTATATAAAAATCTTTATTAATGCTTATCCTCTAAAATTAACTGCTCAAGAAAATGAACTCCTATGCTATTGACATTATCTCTTCCTAAAAGACCTTGATCATGTATTTATGCCCTGTTTCCAGCATGATTAATCTTAATATCCTTCCAGTCTAGCTTCTCTACTGTCTTATATACTACTGCCCATGTTATGCTTTAATCATTTTTATCATGTCCCTCCCTTTTCAAATTCCTCCAAACACTATTTCTTTCAACAGTTTCCACTTTTTTAGGACTTTATTTTGATTGCCTCTTATTAATTCAACTGTATATTTATCATTTCTCCCAAACATAGTCTCCACTGTATTCACGCCAGTGCTTACGGTGATTAAAACCCACTGTATTCACACTAATTGGCATATAATGGGCATTCAGTACATGGTTGAAAAGTAGACGCATGCAAGTTTACTCCTGCTGCCATAAATTAAAATTAGTCGGGCTTCCCTGGTGGTGCACTGGTTGAGAGTCCGCCTGCTGATGCAGGAGATACGGGTTCGTGCCCCGGTCTGGGAAGATCCCACATGCCACGGAGCGGCTAGGCCCGTGAGCCATGGCCGCTGAGCCTGTGTGTCCGCAGCCTGTGCTCCACAACGGGAGAGGCCACAACAGTGAAAGGACCGCGTACCACAAAAAAAAAAAAAAAAAAAAAAAAAAAAAAATTAGTTCTCACATCTGAATGGGTATTTTACTATCCCTTAGGCTATCATAATCTTAACTGTTTTTGAGTCAAACTTTAAATCTATTTCCTTTATGAAGCCTTCTTTTAATATTCAAGTTTTAATTCATACTCTTTTATTTGAATATTTTAGTAAACATTGGATATGCCAAACAATTTTGTATTAGTCAAGGTTCGGTTACAGGTAACAAAAACTCACCCACTATTTTAGGCAGAAGAAAGAAATATATTTAATAAAGGAAAATATGTGCTTATAAATTGTTAAAAGGTTAGAGGAGCAGACTTTCCATTGATTGGGCATCCAGGAACAATGCATCAGAAAATACCACTAAAGTGGAAGGCTAAGGAATCTGTCACAACCAAGGAGAACTGCTATGCTTGATGACACAGGAACACTTCATCTGTAACGTAGGCATGAGTACAATTCTATCACAATTATGGGCTCTAGAAGTTGAATGTGCTGTGCCTATTAGATCCAAACAGAAATGAAGCCTGCATCCCAACACCCATGGATGAATACAAAGACCTTGACTAATGTTACCAAAGAAAATCAAACACTTCCATGATACTGCTTGGGAAAGTGCAGTATTTGCCTTACTGTCAACTTCCAAAACATGTATGAATTCATCCAACTGGCTGAGTTCTAATAACACATGAAATGCTAGTTACGAGAAATTCCAATGAATTGATTTTTTCAGTCTTCAGCATTTCCAGTATAGCATGAGGAGGGATGGATTCTGGGTATCAGTTCATTATATTCTCTACAAGTGGGTTTTATTTCATTACTTTGTTATTTGCTACATGATGATCACATCTTCCTAAGTATATAAAAACTATGTAACTATTTGATAATGGCTAATTGGGATGGCATCATATTGTAGAGGGAGAAATATGCTAAATCAAAGAGTATTTAGTTCTAGTCATACCTTTGTTCTCTGTTATGCCTCTTTGTATGTTTGTTTAATCATAAAGTCAGTCACTTAGCTTCCTTAGGTCACATTTAATTTGACAAGTTTTATAGATGATATCTTGAGCACTCTCCTGGTTTACTAGTCTATGATTTCAAGAGTGATTGAACTATATCCTGTTCAAGTAGCCAGCCCATCTGCTTAATAGGAGAAAATTGTATTTGAATATTAAATGTGTACTGTGTGTTTCACTTCAGAAGATACTGGAGGAGAGATTTGAGAGACACACAACATTGACATTTTTCTTTTTCTCTGAAGACTGGTTGAATGCACATACTTTTATTCTTTTTGATGATAGGTAGAGACTTGAAGCTCCTTGTCTTACTGCTGTTTTAAAGACTTTAACAAGTTACATGGAGCACTCACAATAAAAACTGTGTCCCCAAGTCCAATTCTATATGACTTAGAGAGGGTCAATATCATTCTGACTTTTCCCCAATACAAAATAACACTCTCTTGACTTGCTATTTTACAGTATGCTCTCAGCCATTGATCCCCCACTTAGAATGATTGATATTCCCTATCTTTTGCTATCACTGGCAGTCAATCCTTACACAGATGGGACTCCAATCACTCCCTGAGGATGGTCTCCCTAAATAACTACCTGTCCACTGAGTGTAACTAGATTTGGAAGCTGATGCCTATATTATTGCACAATAAGATAGTTTGGCTTGAGCTCTACAGTTATTCTAAGAATAAACTTGGCAACACAAAGAACCACATTTAGAGTGTCAGCTTCTAGTATGTATCTTTTCTGATTTTATCTGGAATGGTGTAATTGGAAATGTGTTCTTGTATCAATCCTTGATTAACTCCACTGCCAGATTGTCTAAAGAAGTAAGCAGGGATTCTCTACTGCAGATAATAATTGCATCCTTAATCCCATAGAAAATAGCCAAATTTAACTGTCAACAAATGATGCTTAAAATAAAATCTTTCAAACAAAATCTTACAAAAATACAAATTTGAATGTAGATTCTTGTCAAGAGTCTCATGTATATGTGCAAGCTTTCTTTTATGAAACTATTAATGGGTAAAGATATTTAACAATTCTCTAATTGACTACAAATTCATTCAGATATCTTGGTTCATCAAATTATATTATAGAGAGTAAAGAAATTTTGTAAATATGCTACCTAACTAAAGACACATATCTTTGAAGAATCTTGGGATAGAATTTCACAGGAAATTAATAAATACTATCTAAATTTCCAAACAAGAATATTGAATCAATAACCTATTTGAAAAGAGAATCTTATAATGAACCCATTTCAAGGTTTTTAAGACAAAGTATTAAAAATCTGTGAACTTCTCATGAAAATCAGTGTTCAGCAATGACTCATTAAAATAAAGTTATCACAGACTAACCTTATCTCATTTTATAGCATTTTAAGATTGCTATTTTAGATAAACAAATTTATAAGACATGTTTAATACTGATTTCCAGTAAATGGTTATTTACCATTTGGATTGATTTTTGTGGCAAGGAGCAGTATATCCAAGTCAAAATGAGTTAAGTGGCAAGAACACACAATTATTTCTCATAATAATAAGTCCATCAGTAGGGCTGTTTTATGTTTCTTTTCCCTCATCCTTAGTTGTCATTCCAAGACATCATAAATACACAGGATCAATCTAGCCAAAGAAGACTGAATTAATCTGCATCCTTAAACCTCTGGTGATTCCCCACCCGGTATTCTGGCTTTCTCTTATAAATCTCTTCTTTTAAGAAAGAAATATTCTTCCCAGAGTTTGTTATTCTAATTTCATTTCTCAAGAAGTTTTGATCAAACATGGATCACATGTTATTACCCTAACTCAAAGAGTTCATAGAATTTCAAGTATTTTGTATTTTTAGCTTCTAAAGTGGAAGATAGACATTGCCAGAAATCAAAAAAGTAGGAAGGGAATGGCTGATGGGTAATTACATCAGGTTCCTATTGCTGGTATAACAAATTCCCACAAACATAATGGTTTAAAATAACACAAACGTGTTATTTACACTTCTAGGGGTCATAAGAAAAACTCAGTTTTTTGCTTTAAAGTTCCAGTAAATCCAGAATCTTGTCTAACACAGCTGTACTACCAACCATGATGAAAGAAAATAATATTTCCAAATCTAGCAGATACTCTTGTTTGACATATGTTAAAGATTCAAACATATCTATGACACAGGTTCAATAATTTAGGCCACAATTTGACAGCATTTCTTTGTAAAATTGGAAATACAACAGAACAAAAATATTAATTGAGGATTATCTTATAATTCATGTTTCATTTAAGGCTAAAGAAAAAGAACATTTAAAAAAAATTTTGAATCAGTTAATCTTTGATATTATAAAATCTTATATCTTATAGATAATTATTTTCTAGTTCAATTGACATCATTCACTTTTGCAAAACATCTTTCTACAGTCTTTTTCTCATAATTTTCTGAAAAGTTTTCTATAACAAATAATTTAACCACTTCTCCATCTAAAAGTGATTTTCTATTTTATGCAATATTTCAAGCTGTTTTACAGCTGGTTAACCTTACAATATTCAACTCTTAAAAACTCATTTAAAATTTTTCTACAAGATATTTAGTTCTAATTTTAGACAACTAATTTTATCTATTCTTTTTTGACAGCTGAGACAAAACTTAAATGCATATATTTGCTAAAGTGTCTCAATATTGTTCACTTTATTTTATTTAATTTTTAACCCAATTAACAAAATGCTTTTTTATTTTGCTCTACCACAGCAAAATAATGCAGTTTCCATTAATCATGAAATTGGCAAATACCTTCTTCCTCTATTTTTTTGCTTTAATGTTCTGACTGTAGCACTAACTTCTGTATCTCCACTTAATTCTGTATCAGAAGTGAAGTTTGTTTTAAATTTACAAATCTGACTGTACTTACTTACTTACATGAGAAAAATAACTTATTTACATTTTAATTAAATAAGTATAATAAATACTTGCAAAATAATCACTATTTACAATATAAACACATTACAATGTTAAATAAGTATACTTTAAAAATCATTCAGATTGAAGCAATACAATGATACTTACTAGAGCAGTGTTGTGTATACATGTAATATTAAAAACTAGACAGGACCTGACAGAACACTATAATACAACCATAATATCACACAATGCAATGATTAAGGTGAAACATAGTCATACCAAAACAATAAAGTTGTGTTTAATGGAAAAACTATTTTATATAATTTCAGCCTTCAAATTTAAATTAAATTAATTAAAATAAAATAGAAAATTCTACTGCTTAATCTCACTAGCTGCATGTCAAGTGCTCAGTGTTTGCATGTACCTAGTGGCTATTGCATTAGACACCACAATCTTAGACTAATGTATGCATACATACAAGTAGACTTGCAAGATATTTTATCAATTAAATCAAATAAAAACAATTGCCCATTTATATTACTCTACTCACTACAATCACTCTTAATTCATTTTTATTTTGTTTTATAATTAAAGACAATTATTTTCAGACTTCTGATATGGGGATCATAGTGTTTGCTTTGCTTAGTCATCTTCAAAGATCTAACTCATACATTGTTATTCGGTTCTAAAAATTCATTGATAAGAAACACATTAAAATGCACAGAAGAAGATAAAAGTCTCCTGGGGAGAGATCATGATGGCAAAGTAGGAGAAAGTGTAGCTCACCTGCCCCCACAAACATATCAAAAATTACAACTACATGTGAAACAATTCTAACAGAAAACAAACTGGAAACTGGCAGAAACAACCAAAGCTGCAGGAAAGATCCCCACATAACTAGGTAGGACAGAAAAAAAAAAAAAAAAGAAACAGGACAGGACCAGGACCAGCGGCCCCGGGAGGGATCTGTGAGTAGGGAGTGTCAGTACAGACAGTTCCTTGCTCTGCGCAAACTGCCCCCACCCATCTGCTGGGAGGTCTGCTGGGACAGATAGGGAGCTGGAGGGGCCTGGACTCTGCTTGTGAGGACTGTGCATCTGCCGACTTGTTAGCAATTAGAGCAGAGAGAGCTCAGCAGTGACAGCTGCCACCTGGCTACATTTCACATACCAAAGTGCATGATGGGTGGGGTTGCTGCGAGCTGGGAGAGGACTGAGTCTACCTGCATGGAGACAGCCCAGAGGGCCTGGAGTGTGATCTGGGCTGCCAATGTTAGTGCATCCGAGTGAGGGCACAGATCTACCATTGGAGCCCCTTTATCAGCACAGCATAGGGTGGGGCATGTGCCCACAAGCAGAGCCCACTGTCACTGTACTCACAGCAGGGCATGACTCCTGTGGCAGCAGGCTTTGTAAGCATGCACATGACAGAGGTAGGGCTGATACCTGAGCCCATTATTAACTCTCCCAGTTGAAATTATAAACAAAAAGAAATATTCATGATCAAATAGTTTCTTTGTGAACATCAGTGTCCCTGGGTCTCAGCTAAATATTAAATGTGGAGAAAAGGGAACCCTCTTGTACTGGTGGTGGGAATGTAAACTGATACAGCCACTATGGAGAACAGTATGGATGTTCCTTAAAAAACTAAAAATAGCACTACCATATAACCCAACAACCCCAATCTTGGGCATATACCCTGAGAAAACCGTAATTCAAAACAACACATGCACCTCAATGTTCATTGCAGCACTATTTACAATAGCCAGGACATGGAAGCAACCTAAATGTCCATCAACAGATGAATGGACAAAGACGATGTCATACATATATACAATAGAATATTACTCAACTATAAAAAGGAACCAAATTGGGTGATTTGTAGAGACATGGATGGACCTAGAGTCCATCATACAGACTGAAGTAAGTCAGAAAGATAAAAACGAATATCATATATTAACACATATATGTGGAATCTAGAAAAATGGTACAGATGAACCTATTTGCAGGGCAGGAATAGAGACAGACATAGAGAATGGACCTGTGGACATGGGTGGGGGAGGGGAGGGGTGGGATGAGTTGGGAGATTGGGATGTATGTATGTGCACTGCCATGTGTAAAAAAGATAGCTAATGGGAACCTGCTGTATAGAGCAGGGAGCTCAGCTCGGTGCTCTGTGGTGACCTAGATGGGTGAGATGGGGGTGGGGGGGTGGAAGGGAGGTCCAAGAAGGAGAGGATATATGTATACATATATAGCTGGTTCACTTCGTTGTACAGCAGAAACTAACACAACATTGTAAAGCAACTATACCCCAATAAAAATACAATAAAATAACGGGAATACTCTTATTATTGTTATTATTATTATTTTTACTTTTAGCAATTGTACAACTAGAGGGAAAATAATAGAAGATTTTAGAAAGAAATGGATATACTCACTTCATGGAAACTGGGGAATGAGAGAAATTTGCAGCTCCAAATAGGTGTTTTGGCCAGAAGTAGGAGATGAAAAATGGAAGAAGTCAAAGAGGCGATAATTAAATTTCACTTAGGTTGGTCCCAATACATAAACAAGTCGTAGTCCAATATGAACCAAATAGCTTTTCGTTTAAAAATTATTCTTGGATAAAGTGTTATTCTTAGTAACTTAATTATTTTCACAATTGAAGTTTATTCTTTCAACAATAAAATTTTGCCACTGTTATTTGAAACAGAACTACACTTGCTTTTAAAATGTCTATATTTAGCAGAGTTGAACATTTCCCACTGTCTCAGCTTGCAGTGTTTTAGCTTGCTCTTTTCAATTCCAAAGGACACATATGTAATTCTCTCCAACTCCTATATATTCAGGGATCCTGTGTTTTGGTCATTATTTTTTCTTTCCAGGTAATGGAAAATATATTTTCAATTATTATTTTAATCTAATTTCTGACCAGTTAAAGAAATATTGTAAACAAACAGTAAAAAAATTAAACTCAGCAAAGCACCTTGCACAGTGTTGCATGTTGTAATTTTTTAATAATTTTTCAACAGTTTGGCAATAACCAACAAATAAAATTGCTTAGCTCTTTCATGGAAAGCATCTCCAACATCATTCCAAACACCTAACCTTAAAATGCAGGTCTGTCATTTTAAAAAGTAGGTGTATATAAAAGATGAAAAGCTAAAGTAGGAGTTCAGAATAGATGAAAAGCTGCAATGGGAGGAGAAAAAAATGAAGGAGAAGGAAAGCAAAAAAGAAATGTCAAAGAAAAAAAGGTAGAAACAGTTCTAATTTTACTGCATGGTATAATTAAAATAGCCAAGTACTTTAAAGAATGAAATTTCTGAATTTTATATTGTTTTTTAAAGTATTTTCATGGATTAAAAAATTATCAAAATCTATTTTTATACGTTTTGAAACTTGATGGAAATGTGACCATAAGTCTTGTTTTGGATAAATATTTACTAGAGTATTGATTGCTAATAGTAAATTTATATGACAAGGATCAAAGTGACGTGGACACAAGTTCCTCAACAGCTTTACGAAAGGATATTGTGTCAACCTGTTCCTTAATCCAGTTAATAATTTTTCTGTAGATTGCAATTTATTGTCCACATACTTAATAATTATGCTCCAGTTAAAGTCAGCTTGGAAATCCTAAGAGAATTTTAATATTTGTTTTCTAATTAGGATGATTATTTTCAATTAACCTCCACTTAAAGGCTTTTAAATAAAATATAGTCACTGATACTCTCAGAACCACCATTAACCAGAAAGCTGTGGACCTTTTATTGCATCCCTTTATATTCATCTTTCCAAATTACTCATAATTGACATTGGACATTTTATAAATTCTGCCCACATCCCAAAGCTAAACTGGGAATAAAAGGGCTTTATCACTTGTTAAGGAGATCCTTTTCCAGTTAAACTGTTTCTTGCAGCCAATCAATCTGTCAGATCAGAGGCCTATCTTTTGTGAGAGTTCCTCTGAACTAAAGCTGACAGGGTAGGCCAGGGTCAGTTGTCTGATAAATCAAAGCAAAAGACAACTTAAAGCACTACAGTAGAGAGGGTTAGGGATTAGCACAGATGGCATTATCTGGAAATTGACATTGATAAAAAACATATTTGTTAAGAGTTAGCTTGCAAGATGTGTTTTTAAAGCTCTTTTATTCCTTGCCCTCTCAAATGACATTCAGATTAATTTAGAAAAGTTAGAAAAGAAAGGGACTCATAAGCCATTTATCTACCAAGCGGTAAGATTAAAAAAAATTAAATCTTGATGGTCTTCAATAAAGAAGCTTAACAAAGATTAAGGGTTATCAATCTTTGCTGTAAGCTGTCAAAACTGACTGACCTTAAATTGCATAGAAATGAGATGCAGTATCACAGATGCTTTATTGAAGGTATATGTTCCAATACTACAAAAATTTAGATATTTATTTACTTAAAGTTTACAAATTTGTAATTAAAAATGATAATATTTTCAAAATATCATACTTATAAGAAACAAAATTATTCCTATAAGGTGTTGTTCATAATTACATCAAACTTATAACTTAATTTTTATAGAAAATCTTTCTATGAGTCTGATAAATTCTAATGTTGAAGTCAGTGAGTTAAGGTAACTTATGTTTCTAAGTTTCAGGATCAATCATAAAATGTTCTCAATTTACGAGTACTTTATACGCATGAGATACCATGTACTGTATCTTGTTGGTGAGCTATGTTGTCTCAAAATGAAAAAGCAGTGACTGAATCTTTTTCTAACAGATAAATATCACAATCATTCTATGTGGCTCAAATAGAGAGTAATGGTATGCAGATCATCAACCATCTAAATAATTGTCATGGGAGACTGCGGGTGACGGAGGGGGAAGCTTCGGAGCCGTGGAGGAGAGCGCAGCAACAGGGTGCGGAGGGCAAAGCGGAGAGATTCTGCAGAGGATTGCTGCCAACCAGCACTCACCAGCCCTAGAGGCTTGTCTGCTCACCCGCCGGGGTGGGCGGGGCTGGGAACTGAGCCTCAGGCTTCAGTTGGATCCCAGGGAAAGGTCTGGAGTTGGCAGGGTGAAAACAGCCTGATGGGGTTAGTGCACCACAGCTAGCCGGGAGGGAGTCCAGTTGAAGTCTGGAGCTGCTGAAGAGGTAAGAGACCTTTTCTTCCCTCTTTGCCTCCTGGTGCGCGAGGAGAGGGGTTTAAGCGCGCCGCTTAAAGGAGCTCCAGACACGGGCGTGGAGCTACCGAAGAGACAAGAGACTTTTTCTTGCCTCTTTGCTTCCTGGGGCGCGAGGAGAGTGGATTAAGGGCACCGCGTAAAGGAGCTCCAGAAATGGGCGCGAGCCGTGGCTGTAGGCACGGACAACAGAGACGGGTGTGGGACGCTAGGGGTGCTACTGCCGCCACCAAGAGGCCTGTGTGTGCGCACAGGTCACTCTCCACACCGCCCTGCCCGGGAGCCCATGCAGCCCACCACTGCCGGGGTCCCGGGATCCAGGGACAGCTTCCCCGGGAAAAAGCACGGTGCGCCTCGGGCCGGTGCAGAGTCACACCGGATTCTGAGGTCGCAGGCTCACCCCGCATTGTTGCCCCCCCACCCCCCCCGCCTGAGTGAGCCAGAGACGACGAATCAGCTGCTCCTTTAACCCCGCCCTGTCTGAGCGAAGGGCAGACGCCCTTGGACGACCTACGTGCAGAGGCGGGGCCAAGGCCAAAGCTGAACCCCAGGAGCTGTGCGAACAAAGAGAGGGGGAGGTCTCTCCCAGCAGCCTCAGAAGCAGCGGGTTAAAGCTCCACAGTCAACTTGAAGTTCCCTGCATCTGTGGAAAACCTGAATAGACAGCGAAATATGCCAAGTTGAGGAGGTGGACTTTGGGAGCAAGATATACTATTATTTTCCCCTTTTTTTCTTTTTGTGAGTGTGTATGTGTGTGCTGCTGTGTGAGATGTTGTCTGCAGAGCTTTGTTTTCACCATTTGTCCTAGGGTTAGACCGACCCGTTTTTTTGTTTGTTTGCTTTTGTTTTTCTTTAATAGAAATTTTGCATCTTAATAATTATTTTTCATTTTAATAACTGTATTTTACCCTACTTTATTTTGTCTTCTCCCTTTCTTTCTTCCTTTCTTCCCTCCTTTCTTTCCTACTTCCCTCCTTCCTTTCTTCCTCCCTCTCTTCCTTTCTTCCTTCCTTCCTTCCTTCCTTTCTTGCCTTTCTATTTTTTTCTCCCTTTTATTCTGGGCCGTGTGGATTAAAGGCTCTTGGCACTCCAGCCAGGTGTCAAGGCTGTGTCTCTGAGGTGGGAGAACCAACCTCAGGACACTGGTCTGCAAGAGACCTCACAGCTCCACGTAATATCAAACGGTGAAAATCTCCCAGAGATCTCCATCTCAACACCAAGACCCAGCTTCACTCAAGGACCAGCAACGAACAGTGCTGCACACTCTATACCCAACAAAGAGCAAGACAGGTCTACAGCCCCATCCATTAGCAGAGAGGCTGCCTAAAATCATAATAAGGCTACCAACATCCCGATACACACCACCAGATATGGACCTGCCCACAAGAAAGACAAGATCCAGCCTCATCCACCAGAACAGAGGCACTAGTCCCCCCAACAAGGAAACCTGCTCAACCCACTGAACCAACTTCAGCCACTGGGGACAGCCACCAAAAACAGAGAGAACTACGAACCTGCAGCCGGCAAAAAGGAGATCCCAAACACAGTAAGATAAGCAAAATGAGAAGACAGAAAAACACACAGCAGATGAAGGAGCAATATAAAAACACACCAGACCGAACAAATGAAGAGGAAATAGCCAGTCTACCTGAAAAAGAATTCAGAATAATGATAGTAAAGATGATTCAAAATCTTGGAAATAGAATAGACAAATTGCAAGAAACAGTTAACAAGGACCTAGAAGAAATAAAGAGGAAGCAAGTAACGATGAGCAACACAATAAATGAAATGAAAAATACTCTAGATGGGATCAATAGCAGAATAACTGAGGCAGAAGGATGGATAAGTGACCTGGAAGATAAAATAGTGGAAATAACTACTGCAGAGCAGAAGAAAGAAAAAAGAATGAAAAGAACTGAGGACAGTCTCAGAGACCTCTGGGACAACATTAAACGCACCAACATTCGAATCATAGGGGTCCCAGAAGAAGAAGAGAAAAAGAAAGGGACTGAGAAAATATTTGAAGAGATTATAGTTGAAAAATTCCCTAATATAGGAAAGGAAATAGTCAATCAACTCCAGGAAGCACAGAGAGTCCCCATACAGGATAAACCCAAGGATAAACACGCCAAGACACATAATAATCAAACTGTCAAAAATTAAATACAAAGAAAACATATTAAAAGCAGCAAGGGAAAAACAACAAATAACACACAAGGGAATCCCCATAAGGTTAACAGCTGATCTTTCAGGAGAAACTCTACAAGCCAGAAGGGAGTAGCAGGACATATTTAAAGTGATGAAGGAAAAAAACCTACAACCAAGATTACTCTACCCAGCAAGGATCTCACTCAGATTTGATGGAGAAATTAAAACCTTTACAGACAAGCAAAAGCTGAGAGTTCAGCACCACCAAACCAGCTTTACAACAGATGCTAAAGGAACTTCTCTAAGCAAGAAACATAAGAGAAGGAAAAGAACTACAAGAACAACCCGAAACAATTAAGTAAATGGTAATAGGAACACACATATCAATAATTACCTTAAATGTAAATGGATTAAATGCTCCAACCAAAAGACACAGACTGGCTGAATGGATACAAAAACAAGACCCCTATATATGCTGTCTACAAGAGACCCACTTCAGACCTAGGGACACTTACAGACTGAAAGTGAGGGGATGGAAAAAGATATTCCATGCAAATGGAAATCAGAAGAAAGCTGGAGTAGCAATTCTCATATCAGACAAAATAGACATTAAAATAAAAACTATTACAAGAGACAAAGAAGGATACTACATAATGATCAAGGGATCGATACACGAAGAAGATATAACAATTATAAATAGTTATGCACCCAACATAGGAGCACCTCAATACATAAGGCAAATACTAACAGCCATAAAAGGGGAAATCGATAGTAACACAATCATAGTAGGGGACTTTAACAGCCTACTTTCACCAATGGACAGATCATCCAAAATGAAAGTAAATAAGGAAACACAAGCTTTAAATGATACATTATACAAGATGGATTTACTTGATATTTATAGGACATTCCATCCAAAAACAACAGAATACACATTTTTCTCAAGTGCTCATGGAACATTCTCCAGGATAGCTCATATCTTGGGTCACAAATATAGCCTTGGCAAATTTAAGAAAATTGAAATTGTATCAAGTATCTTTTCTGACCACAACGCTATGAGACTAGATATCAATTACAAGAAAATATCTGTAAAAAATACAAACACATGGAGGCTAAACAATACACTACTTAATAACGAAGTGATCACTAAAGAAATCAAAGAGGAAATCAAAAAGTACTTAGAAACAAATGACAATGGGGACACGATGACCCAAAACCTATGGGATACAGCAAAAGCAGTTCTAAGAGGCAAGTTTATAGCAATACAATCATACCTTAAGAAACAGGAAACATCTCAAATAAACAACCTAACTTTGCACCTAAAGTAATTAGAGAAGGAAGAACAAGAAAACCCCAAATTTAGCAGAAGGAAAGAAATCATAAAGATCAGATCATAAATAAATGAAAAGGAAATGAAGGAATCAATAGCAAAGATCAATAAAAGTAAAAGCTGGTTCTTTGAGAAGATAAATAAAATTGATAAACCATTAGCCAGAGTCATCAAGAAAAAAAGGGAGAAGACTCAAATCAACAGAATTAGAAATGAAAAAGGAGATGTAACAACTGACTCTGCAGAAATACAAAAGATTATTAGAGATTACTACAAGCAGCTCTATGCCAATAAAATGAACAACCTGGAAGAAATGGACAAATTCTTAGAAATGCACAACCTGCCAAGACTGAACCAGGAAGAAATAGAAAATATGAACAGACCAATCACAAGCACTGAAATTGAAACTGTGATTAAAAATCTTCCAACAAACAAAAGCCCAGGACCAGATGGCTTCACAGGCAAATTCTATCAAACATTTAGAGAAGAGCTAACACCTATCCTTCTCAAACTCTTCCAAAAGATATCAGACGGAGGAACACTCCCAAACTCATTCTATGAGGCCACCATTACCCTGATACCAAAACCAGACAAAGACGTCACAAAGAAAGAAAACTACAGGCCAGTATCACTGATGAACATAGATGCAAAAATCCTCAACAAAATACTAGCAAACAGAATCCAACAGCACATTAAAAGGATCACACACCATGATCAAGTGGGGTTTATTCCAGGAATGCAAGGATTCTTCAATATATGCAAATCAATCAACGTGATACACCATATCAACAAACTGAAGGAGAAAAACCATATGATCATCCCAACAGATGCAGAGAAAGGTTTTGACAAAATTCAACACCCATTTATGATAAAAACCCTGCAGAAAGTAGGCACAGAGGGAACTTTCCTCAACATAATAAAGCCCATATATGACAAACCCACAGCCAGCATTGTTCTCAGTGGTGAAAATCTGAAATCATTCCCACTAAGATCAGGAACAAGACAAGGTTGCCCACTCTCACCACTCTTATTCAACCTAGTTTTGGAAGTTCTAGCCACAGCAATCAGAGAAAAAAAAAAGAAATAAAAGGAATCCAAATAGGAAAAGAAGAAGTGAAGCTGTCACTGTTTGCAGATGACATGATACTATACATAGAGAATACTAAGGATGCTACCAGAAAACTACTAGAACTAATCAATGAATTTGGTAAAGTAGCAGGATACAAAATTAATGCACAGAAATCTCTGGCATTCTTATACACTAATGATGAAAAATCTGAGAGGGAAATTAAGAAAACACTCCCATTTACCACTGCAACAAAAAGAATAAAATATCTAGGGATAAACCTACCTAAGGAGACAAAAGACTTGTATGCAGACAACTATAAGACACTGATGAAAGAAATTAAAGATGATACAAATAGGTGGAGAAATATACCATGTTCTTGGATTGGAAGAATCAACATTATGAAAATGACTCTAGGGCTTCCCTGGTGGCGCAGTGGTTGAGAATCCGCCTGCCGATGCAGGGGACACGGGTTCGTGCCCCAGTCTGGGAAGATCCCACATGCCGTGGAGCGGCTGGTCTCGTGAGCCATGGCCGCTGAGCCTGCGCTCCACAACGGGAGAGGCCACAACAGTGAGAGGCCTGCATACCGCAAAAAAAAAAAAAAAAAAAAAAAAAAAAGAAAATGACTCTATTACCCAAAGCAATCTACAGATTCAATGCAATCCCTGTCAAATTACCACTGGCATTTTTTACAGAACTAGAACAAAAAATTTCACAATTTGTATGGAAACACAAAAGGCCCCGAATAGCCAAAGCAATCTTGAGAACGAAAAATGGAGCTGGAGGAATCAGGCTCCCTGACTTCAGACTATACTACAAGGCCACAGTAATCAAGACAGTATGGTACTGGCACAAAAACAGAAATATAGATCAATGGAACAGGATAGAAAGCCCAGAGATAAACCCACACACATATGGTCACCTTATCTTTGATAAAGGAGGGAAGGATATACAGTGGAGAAAAGACAGCCTCTTCAATAAGTGGTGCTGGGAAAACTGGACAGCTACCTGTAGAAGTATGAAATTAGAACACTCCCTAACACCACACACAAAAATAAACTCAAAATGGGTTAAAGACCTAAATGTAAGGCCAGACACTATCAAACTCTTAAAGGAAAACATAGGCAGAACACTCTATGACATAAATCACAGCAAGATCCTTTTTGACCCACCTCCTAGAGAAATGGAAATAAAAACAAAAATAAACAAATGGGATCTAATGAAACTTAAAGGCTTTTGCACAGCAAAGGATACCATAAACAAGACCAAAAGACAACCCTCAGGATGGGAGAAAATATTTGCAAATGAAGCAACTGACAAAGGATTAATATCCAAAATTTATAAGCAACTCAGGCAGCTCAATAACAAAAAAACAAACAACCCAGTCCAAAAATGGGCAGAAGAACTAAATAGACATTTCTCCAAAGAAGATATAGAGATTGCCAACAAACACATGAAAGAATGCTCAACATCATTAATCATTAGAGAAATGCAAATCAATACTATAATGAGATATCACCTCACACCGGTCAGATTGGCCATCATCCAAAACTCTAGAAACAATAAATGCTGGAGAGGGTGTGGAGAAAAGGGAACACTCTTGCACTGCTCATGGGAATGTCAATTGATACAGCCACTATGGAGAACAGTATGGAGGTTCCTTAAAAAACTACAAATAGAACTACCATATGACCCCACAATCCCACTACTAGGCATATACCCTGAGAAAACCATAATTCAAAAAGAGTCATGTACCAAAATGTTTATTGCAGTTCTATTTATGATAGCCAGGACATGGAAGCAACCTAAGTGTCCATCAACAGATGAATGGATAAAGAAGATGTGGCACATATGTACAATGGAATATTACTCAGCCATAAAAAGAAATGAAACTGAGTTATTTGTAATGAGGTGGATAGACCTGGAGTCTGTCATACAGAGTGAAGTAAGTCAGAAGGAGAAAAACAAATACCTTATGCTAACACATATATATGGAATCTAAGAAAAAAAAAGTCATGAAGAGATTAGTGGTAGGATGGGAATAAAACACAGACCTACTAGAGCATGGACTTGAGGATATGGAGAGAGGGAAGGGTAAGCTGTGATGATGTGAGAGAGTGGCAGGCACATATACACACTACCAAATGTAAATTAGATAGCTAGTGGGAAGCTGCCGCATAGCACAGGGAGTTCACCTCTGTGCTTTGTGACCACCTAGAGGGGTGGGATAGGGAGGGTGGGAGGGAGGGTGACGCAAGAGGGAAGAGATATGGGAACATATGTATATGTATAACTGATTCACTTTGTTGTAAAGGAGAAACTAACACACTATCGTAAAATAGTTATACTCAAATAAAGATGTTAAAAAAATAAATAAATAGTTGTCACAAACTTTACAAAAAAAGAAGAATTACTGGCTGGGGGTCTGGAAAATGGTAAAGTGAAGTATTTCTCAAAAAATGTTGCTAAAAAGCCCCTTTCTCTGCCTCTTGCACTGTCATAAGAAGATACCAAATCCAGGGGAGAATTTTTTTTCTTAACACTGAAAAAAGAGTTTCCAATGAAGGAAGCTAATTTAGTACATAAAGATTTATCTTTATAAATAAAAAATCAATTAAAATGTTTATTCCATAGGCTCTTTGACTCTTAGTTTGGCAACACTTAATTTTCATGTAAAATTACATAAAGAAATATTCTGTAATATTGTATAAACCTATAGTTAACATATAAGATGGCAAAATACAGTTAAAGAGGAAAACAGAGTCAAATGACAAAGTACTTGAGAACATATAAGATATTTCAAAGTACTCTGTTAATGACAAAAAGTTTTATTAAATTTTCTTGATTTTGAAATAAGAATTATATATTATAAGTGCTACAATATGTTTACAAGATTTGATTTGTTATAAATGATTGTTTTCGATAGAACATAACAAATAACAATGTTAGGTAAATTTAAGAAAGTACGGGGATTAAATACTCACAATATTACTCTCCCGTAATAGGATTTTTACTACAATTTTACAAACTCATGTTTTTGACCTATGAGATGACACATCTAAAGCAATATTTTAAATAAACCATTAAATTCTTAAAGCTTTTAAATAAAATTGAACTATAATTGTTCATCTTTAAATAAGATATTTGCTGTGTTCATATATTTCATACACCTAATGAATCTAGATACAAAGTGATTTCTTGATAATTTTCACAGGGATTTTTTAAAAATTGGCATAACATGGAGGGATTTCTTTAGGCAATTATCAGAAACCCAAATTTAAATATAAAATAGGAAAGATTGATGTGGTGATTTGGATGATAAAAAATCAAATTTTTGATAAAAAATCCTGTAATCCAATCTTGAATCCCTCCTCCTCCTCCTTCTTCTTTTGCATAACTTTTTAATGTAAGAATTAGTAAAAAAAAAAAAAAAAAATACAGTTTTCATGACAAGTAAAACAATACACTCTTTATAATTGGTAAATTAACTAAAAATAAAACTTAAAGGTGTTTTGTTTTATACACTACAATAACCTCAGATATTTACTGTTTAAGAGGTGTTCTGTATTGTGACCAAAAAAAATCTATTTTTGGTTGCCAAACTTCATAGTTTATTTGGCTCAAAAATGAACACTTTCAGGGAAAATGAGAAGTTGAGGTGAAGCAAGAGCTTCACTAATCAAAGTAAGATATATTTAAAACTGGAAGTGGACAAAACTCTATTTCTAGAAGACATGTTCCAGGGAACTTGATATTCATTCAGGATAGAAGCTTCAGCTGTAACTGTAAGAACAAAGAGGATCAGGGCAGAGATGCCAGACAAGTATTTACTCCCGCACTTGCACGATATCCAGGAACTTGGACTGTTCCACCAAAATGAGATATAGTTTTTCTTAGATGGGAAGAAAGACGAAGAGTCTATCCCAGGGCTTATTTCATCCATAGGGATTGGAGGCAGGTTATTTGTATTTTGGAAGCAGAGGATAAAGTGGAGTATAATGAAGACTCTTCTACAATGGTACCAAAAGCAGAATGATATGGTTGTCCAGATTCTAAAATGATGAAAAGTGGAGACCAGTACACTGTAAACATAAGGCATGTTTTTACTTCCTCAGAGGAAAAGAGAAACACCACATATCCTACCATAATTACTGAGAGGTAAGACACTCCAACAGTAACATCAGATGAAGGAAAAGGAACATCAAGATTGTTTTTCATCAATGAAATATTTCCAAATGTTCTTTAAGACCAGATAGATACTTCAGAGGCAGAAATTCCAGATATATTTATGTCATAGAATGTGGAAGAGAGAAACACCACAGCTTTAAATTACATTACTGGGCCCATCAAGGGTAAGGCCAAAAGCAGCATCACTGAAAGTGTTCATCAAAGATGTATCACCACGACTTATATCAGAGGAAGATGTTTTCCTAGGTAATTCAAGTATCTTCACATGGGGGTGTGCAGGGATTCATATGACTACATTGCTCTTTAGAATTTTTTTCAATTATGGATATAATAATTAGACTTCACAATCTGTTACACTAGTAATATGAAATGGAATGCTCCAGGGTATGTACCCAAAAGAAAAATATTGGTCTTGCTCTTTAGTGAGGCTTCCTCCAAACAAAGAAATGTTTCAAAGCTCTATATTAAGATATTTTAAATGCCTCCACCACCTGCTTGGGATAAAGAGAGGCCTTTATACAATATCACATTTCTTCTGGGCACTATTCTTAGAATAAACCATAAGAGTTGGGTTCAGCTTTGAAGAATGATGGCATGGATATTCAACGGGAGTAGACCAAAGAAGGCATTGTGACAATGTTCATCAAAGAAGCATCAGAATGGCACAGATCAATGACAGTTGTGGTTCCAAATACCCCCAGATAGTTCTTAAGAAATGGAGTAAGCCTCCTGGATTTTCCTGATCAGTTCTTCATCTACTTTTCTATTAAAATAAAGCATCATGCCACAGCGGTGTTTATCTCCAATAAAGATTACAGGTGGGTGTGGTCCCAAAGAACCAATTATACATAGAATTAAAGATTTAAATGGTACAAAGACTCAAGTTAGAATTAAAGCTTTCGCAGATGCTCAGACTTCATTGAATTAGGCAAAAGTCCACTTGCAGTTTTCACATATATTTGAGTAGTAAGAGATTTCCTGGTTATATATCTATTACCAGAGATGGATGAGTTTCCCTAAATTTCCTGGAAGATAACCTAAAAGAGGTCAACTGAGACACTTTCTTAAATGGTGAACCAAAGGGCCAGAAGAAGTTCAAATTCTTCTTCAAATGTCTTTGTTGCTACCACAGTCTGTGTAGAAGCTGATGGCCCAAACTAGAAGTCAGCTCATGAAACAATCCTAAGGTATAAGAGTGTGCTCTCATAACTGAATCTAACAACAGTGATGGAAAGTTCCAACAAACACAAAGAATAGGCATTTCAAACTGTTCATCATGAAATGGAAGAGAGATGGATTTTTTTTCTGCAACGATATTCAAGAATTCCCAGTTGGACCAGCATTTATACTTTCTTAATTATGTCTCATCATTTCAAGTACAGTTAGAAGACAAGAAGAATGTTATCATTGGGCCCCTCAGGAGTGAAGGACAGGACTCCTTGATATTCAGATATGGGCCTGATGCTGACTCAGAGTTCCAATTCATCAGTGAGGCAGAGAGGGGCTACTAGCAGCAATACAGATTTGTTTACTTGCCTCAAACACAAAAATGGATCAGAAAAAAATTCCATTTGCTTTTTTTCCCCACTTTTTCAGGACTCATCTTAGTGAGTAAGAACAAAGTAAAGTAAGAACAAAAGGAGTGATGGAGACAGTATCCTTAAATGTCTTCACCTTATTCTTTAAGAGGGAAGAAAGATCTTTGGGGATTTCATACTGTCAGCTTTTCCATCACTCAGAAGTTCTTCACTAAACACTTGTTTTTGAATATGTTCTTTAGATAGAGTTTTATTATATCATATAATCTGAATGCTTTCCCATCTCCAGGAAGGTTTTGTTCTTTTACTGATTTCATTGGAATATTAATCCTTTATAATAAATTATCACATCCATGACATAATGATATTCCATACACAGTGTATGTTGATATTATCAAATATATATTTTCATTATTTACTATATTAATAGTATATTTTTCTTTCCTTTATTGTGCTGAAATAACTGAGAATACGAAAATATACTTTGGAACGTGTACGGTTATAGTTACTGTAGGCTTTGATACTTTAAAGTATTCAGATCACAGGCCATTGATCTTCACACTGTGTATAGATATGTACCCCAGAACATTGTTCCACAGTCTTTGGCTGAAAAATGACATTTACTATAGCTCTAAGATTTATTGGCTTTTATTAACAGTTTATAGTAGACCTTCTGAATTACCTGTTCTCCTTTCTTCACGTGGGTGCAATGACCAGCCTCTGCTGACCATGTGGACTACTGAGCAAATGAATCATTTCTATGTTTCCATTCTTTAGAAGACTTGTTTCTTCTTCAGGTGTGAAATGGTATATAGCTTTCTTCATCTGCTGCTGCACTGACTGAATTCCTGGAATCTTTTGCGTTTTGTTTGTTTTACTTTAATGAATGTCACAGAGATGTCTTCCATACCAGTGGTGAACAGGATACTAAATCAGTAAATGTGACTGACATTGAAAAAAGTTTTTTTAACTTTATCCAGCACAGTAACCTCTTGTCTACTTCATTTAGCTCTACAAAAATACAGTACTTTGTCTATGACAAGCAGTATTATGATTTAAAAGGGGAAGAAAATGACCTTTTTTACATATTATTGATCAGGCTGGGCTTTCACACCAACATCAGCTTTAAACTCATGGCAGCATCATGCTAAGAATGTGACATACTCATCTACTCTGTATTCCACTCTTCACCAAGGAAGCTCTTCATGACTATGAACACCTGCACAGGTTCTCTCTCTCTCTCCCTCTCTCTCATCATATATATATATATATATATATATATATATATACACACATATATATATATATATATGTATATAAAATCTGTAAATACATTCTAAATTCATAAAAATATACTTCAAATCTATATTTTATATATTTGTATAAATATATATGTATATTCTATGAATTAAATGTTAATAAACATTATATACTTATTTCTATGGATATATATTTATAGATAATAAATAGCAGTATAAAACAGTAAAACCACATTGACAGAGCATACAGCAGTTACACACTCTCTCTCCATTATTCCTAATTTTGTCATACTCTACAAATGACTACATACTTAAGGTGCATCAGCGGTCCTGAGGTCTCTCTTCATTTTGGTTTTGTGAAGCTCATCTACTAGTTAATTTCTTCTGGAGGTCTATGGAGACAATATCCTCCGTGTTTTTTCCAGGTTGATAATAAAAGATTGTGCTCTTCATGTGCGAGAGTCAGTTTTGCAGGATGTAAAATACTAGGCTCAAAAGTGATCTCCTAAAATGTCAGATATATTAGTCCGTTTTCTGACTTAATGAATTACTGCTAAAAAAGTCTTATAATAACCTAGTTTTCTTTTCTTCATACATCATATACACATTTATTGTGGTTTTTTGTTTGTTTTGCTTTGCTTGTTTTAATCTAGATCCAAGATCAACAAACTATAGTCCCCAGATGAAATCCATCCTACTGTATGTTTGGTTACATTGCCTAAAACATTTACTATATGGCCCTGCATGAAAAAAATTTGACAACCCCTGGTCTAGATTCTTGAGAGATTAATAATTTTTAAAATTAAATCCCAATAATTTTAGAGGCATATATCTTGTTGTTAGTCATTCTTTTTAGGAATATGGTGAGATAACTCAACAAATACTTTCATATTTTTTACTTCAGGAAAATTTGCTTGGATTAATGTATTTCATATTTGTTTTGTTCCCTTGCATTGGTGTTCTTCTTCAGTTTCCTAATATTGGCACATTGAATGTTCTTTACCAATCTTCAGTTTTCTTTTTACTTAAATCCCTTCATTTTTTCCTTTCATTTTAGTATTTAAAATATTCCTGCTTTTCTTCTTTTTCTCATATGAAATTAGCTGTTGTATGTAAAAATTCTCATGTTCACTGCAGCTTAGTCTTCAACTCTGAATTGATTTTTTTCTTTTATTTCTAATATTTCTGAAGTTCTGTGATTTCATTTCTGGTTTTCTAATTCTGTGTTCATTCATATGATTTGTGTGTTAGCTCATTTGTATAGTGTTGTTTTATAATTCTGATCTCTCCATGTACAGATCTTACTGGTATGTTATTATTGTCTGTAGGGGTTCCATTCTGCTATTCTTTATTTATTCTGCAAGTCTGTTGTTCTTTTTTTTTTCCCTTGTAGAAATATTGCATGGATTTTGACTTTATTTTCTGTAGCTCATTTTTTTATGAAATCAGTTTTTGTGACATTTTAGTAGCTGTGTTTCAAGATAACATTTCTCTTGTCACAGACTTTCCTTTTCTATTGTTATCTGTAGTGTGAAAAATATGGATATTTTCTATGAGCATTCTTGGCTCTGTTCTTACCCCCTATGTTAAGTTGGATATTCTCCTTCTTTCTTATCTGTTGTCCTTTCAGCACAATTTTGATTCCATTCCCAAAAGTTTCTTCTAAATGTGAGGTCCTGTCCTACTCTGGAACTGTTCTCTGGGGGGTCAATTTTGATATTCACTAAAGATAGACCATTCAAATCTCTTCAGCCCTTATGGCAGACCCTTTACTCTCATGCAACTGATTTGGACAAAACCCTCCCAAGATTCTGATATTATTCTCAATCTAGCCTTATTTTCTAGTGAATACTTGTTGGACATATATGTACATTTTTATATATGTATTTATATATATATATATACACACACACACACACACACACAGACATGGTGATACTTTGAAGGTCTTGCGCCAGCTGGTGGTTTTTCTCACCCACTTGTATGTTACGGTTGTTGAAGATACCTTCTTGCCTAGGATTTTTGCAAATGTTGCCCATGCTTTTTGTGTCTTTTTTTCTTCTAATTTTGTTTGATATCCAGTTATTTTGTCTATGTTCTTGAAGACATTCATAGAGATTTAAAAACTATATTAACACCATGATGGTCCCAGAATCTTTATAAACATCGTTACATCAATATTTTTGCCTTACCCTTTCTCTATGGCCTCAGAACAGTAAACTGAAGGCAATCTTTTACTGTTAATCCCATCTACTCACTGGATGAACAAAATTAAATCCCTTCACTATAGATACCATCAAAAACATAATTTGATCATTCTCAAATTAAGAGCATTACCTATTTTAATATAAATAAAGGTACAAATGTGAATAAATACAGAATAGTTATTAAAATAAATTCTGAGGTAACTGGTCAAACACAGAGAGGTACACATAAAATTTTAAAAGTTCTAGTGTATGATTTATTTAACTTTATTGGGCTTATTTGAGGACCTAGCACCTGGTAGTCAATCACTGGTATTTTATTCTAATCCTGGAAGAGTTTTATATCTCCTGATCATGTATTTACAATAAATTAAATTTACATCTCATTCAATATATTTGCGTATGCTCTGTTTTAAGTTTGTATGAAAAGTCTAATTCTAAGTATGACAAACATATTTAATTTCATTATAATTTCTGATATGTTTAAAGTCATTTTGCTATAATAGATTAAGTTTAATTTTAGGCAATGCATCTTATAAAACAATTTAATGTTTCTCAGAAATTATCAAATAAATTAATATTTAAATATAAATATTTCTATCATACTCAGCTTAAACATATCTACCTTCCTAATTTAACCAAAGTTGACTAAAATAAACTAATTGTTGAAATAATGCTTCTGTTAATATTTATCTTCCAAATGATGCATATTTCTTACCCTTTTATCCATTGTACAAGTTAACAGTTTACAATTTATGTGATATATTATAAAGGAAGATAGAAACCAAGATTTGTTCATTTTTGGAGGATTAACATTCTTCCCATTTCTCTAATAATATTTTCTGGGCAAATTTTAGCATTGTTCTTAGAAATAAAAAGAATTAATAGGAATATAGAAACATGATACACCTGTTTGAGTTCACAAAAATCATTAGTGATACAACTGATTAGATAGCAACAACTTACATAAATTTGCTCCCATTACATGTCTGCTATATTTTAGATATCAAATCAGTATCCCTAATCATCCTGATATAAAAACCAAATACACTACCAAAAAAAGAATATTACAGGCCAATATCTTTGATGAATATAGATGCAAAAATTCTCAACAAAATATTAGCAAACAAATCCAGCAACACATAAAAATGATCATACACCACAACCAAGTTAGATTCATCCCATGGTCTCAAGGATGGTTCAACATATGCAAATCAATCATTGTGAAAAACCACATCAAAAGAAAACACAAGAAACAAAAAATCACCTCAATAGATGCAGAAAAGGCATATGATAAAATTCAACATTCATACATGATGAAAACTCTTACCAAAGTGGGTACAGAGGGAACATATTTCAACATAATAAAAGCTAATTATGACAAACCCACAACCAACATAATACTCAATGGTGAAAAGCTGAAAGCCTTCCTGCTACAAACAAAAATGCCCACCCTAATTATGTCTAATTAACATAGTACTGGATGTCTTAGCCACAGCAATCAGACAAGAAAAGTAAGTAAAAGGTATCCAAATAGAAACAAAATAGGTAAAACTGTCAATATACACAGATGACATGATAATATATATAGAAAACTCTAAAGACTCCACACAGGTTGGCCGCACAGCTTCTAGGTGTCCACTCCTCTGGTGAGATGGGGCCTGAAGATGCTCTCCTCAGCTTGTTGCCTGGATGGGCAAGTCAGACTCTAGGGCTGGCAGAAATCCTCATTTGAGGGTCCCACCTAGTTCCCTGGTCAGAGTACTGTAGCTGAGTGGAGCAGCTACTTGGGACTACAGCATGTGCACTGCAGAAAGCCTTTTTGGAATGTGAGATGTTATCACTTTGGGACAGTTGGCCAGCTGCTGATGACTTGGTCACATGAAAGCTCAGACTGTCCCAGACTCTGAACTGAAGAGAACTGAAACTATTAGCATATCTCTCACCACCATGAATGAAGGTATTTCAATGAAGAGTATGAGGAGGACATCCACAAATCCCAGACTGGCATGTGCAAGTTCTGAGGAATGGTGGAATAACTCAATGTATCTGGGTGACCTTTGAAGCCAGCTAAGACAGAGCTACAACAAGGAAGTGGCAGACACACAACTCATAGCCCATTCTCTCCAGTTGTGCGGCTGACAGGGTCTGGGTGCTCCAGCCAGCTGTCAGGCCTGAGCCTCTGAGGTGGGAGAGCTGAATTGGGAACATTGGTCCACGAGAAGCCTCCCAGCCCCACATAATATCAATCGGTGAGAGCTCTCCCAGAGACCTCTGTCTCAACGCTTAAACCCAGTTCCACTCAACGACCAGCAATCTGCAGTGCTGGACACCCAATGCCAAACAATTAGCAAGACAGGAACACAACCCTATCATTGGCAGAGAGGCTGCCTAAAATCAAAATAAGGTCACAGACACCCAAAACCACACCACTAGATGCAGCCCTGCCCAAGAGAAAGAAAAAATCCAGGCCCACCCACCAGAACACAGGGACCAGTCCGCTCCAACAGGAAGCCAACACAACCCACAGAATCAACCATACCCACTGGGGGCAGACACCAAAAAAAAAAAAAAAAAAGGGGGGGGGAACTACAAACCTAAACCTGCAAAAAGGAGACCGCAAACACACTAAGTAAAGCAAAATGCAAACACAGAGAAATACACAGCAGATGATGGAGCAAGGTAAAAACCCACCAGACCAGACAAATGAAGAGAAAATAGGTAGTTTACCTGAAAAACAATTCAGAGTAATGATAGTAAAGGTAATTCAAAATCTTGGAAATAGAATGGAGAAAATACAGGAATATTTCACAAGGACCTAGAAGAACTAAAGAACAAACAATGATGAAAAACAAAATAAAACAAATTAAAATTCTCTAGATGGAATCAATAGCAGAATAACTGAGGCAGAAGATCGGATAAGTGAGCTGGAAGATATAATAGTGGAAATAACTCCTGCAGAGCAGATTAAAGAAAAAAGAATGAAAAGAATTGATAACATTCTCAGAGACTTCTAGGACAACATTAAATGCACCAACAGCCGAATTATAGGGGTCCAAGAGGAGGAAGAGAAAAAGAAACGGACTGAGAAAATATTTCAAGAGATTATAGTTGAAAACTTCCTTAATATGGGAAAGGAAATAGTTAATCAAGTCCAGGAAGCACAGAGAGTCCCATACAGGATAAATCCAAGGAGAAACATGCCAAGACACATATTAATCAAACTATCAAAAATTAAATACAAAGAAAAAATATTAAAAGCAGTCAGGGAAAAACAAGTAACATACAAGGGAACCCCATAAGGTTAACAGCTGATCTTTCAGGAGAAGCTCTGCAAGCCAGAAAGCAGTGGCAGGACATATTTAAAGTGATGAAACGGAAAAACCTACAACCAAGATTACTCTAACCAACAAGGATCTCATTCAGATTTGGTGGAGAAATTAAAACCTTTACACACAAGCAAAAGTTAAAAGAATTCAGCACCACCAAACCACCTTTACAAAAAATGATAAAGGAAATTCTGTAGGCAGGAGACACAAGGGAAAGAAAAAACCTACAAAAACAAACTAAAAACAATTAAGAAAATGGTAAAAGGAACATACATATCAATAATTACCTTAAATGTAAACGAATTAAATGCTTCGGCCAAAAGACATGAATTGGCTGAATAGATACAAAAACAAGACCCATATATATGCTGCCTACAAGAGACCCATTTCAGACTGAGGGACACACACAGACTGAAAGTGAGGAGATGGAAAAAGAAATTCTATGCAAATGGCTATCAAAAGAAAGCTGCAGTAGCAACTCTCATATCAGAGAAAAGAGACTTTAACATAAAAACTGTTAGAAGACACAAAGAAGAACACTACATAATGATCAAGGAGTCAATCCAAGAAGAAGATATAACAATTGTAAATACTTATGTACCCGACAAATGAGAACCTCAATACATAAGGCAAGTGCTAAGAGCCATAAAAGGGGAAATCAACAGTAACACAATCATAGTAGGGAGTTTTAAAACCATACTTTTACCAATGGACAGATCATCCAAAATGAAAATAAATAAAGAAACACAAGCTTAAATGACACATTAAACAAGAAGAACTTAATTGCTATTTAAACGACACTCCATCCAAAAACAACAGAAAACACTTTCTTCTCAAGTGCTCATGGAACATTCCCCAGGATAGATCATATCTTGGGTCACAAAGCAAGCCTTGGTAAATTTAAGAAAAGTGAAATCATATCAAGTATCTTTTCTGACCACAATGCCGTAAGACTAGATATCAAATACAGGAAAAAAAACTATTAAAAAAACCACACATGGAGGCTAAACAATACAATACTAAATAAGAGATCACTGAAGAAATCAAAGAGGAAATCACAAAACACCTAGAAACAAATGACAATGAAAACACGATGACCTTAAATCTATGGAACACAGCAAAAGCAGTTTAAAGAGAGAAGTTTAGAGCAATACATTCCAAACCGCAAGAAACAAGAAAAATCACAAATAAACAACCTAACTTTACACCTAAAGCAATTAGAAAAAGAACAACAACAGCAAAAAAAACCTCACAAAGTTAGCAGATGGAATGAAACCATAAAGATCAAATCAGAAATAAATAACAAAGAAATGAAGGAAACAACAGCAAAATCAATAAAACTAAAAGCTGGTTCTTTGAGAATATAAATAATATAGATAAACCATTAGCCAGACTCATCAAGAAAAAAAAGAAGACTCAAATCAATAGAATTAGAACTGAAAAAGAAGTAAAACTGACACTGCAGAAATACAAAAGATCAAAAAATAAATAAATAAATACAAAGGATCATGATAGATTACTACAAGCAACTATATGCCAATAAAATGGACAACCTGGAAGACAAGGACAAATTCTTAAAAATGCACAACCTTCCGACACTGAACCAGGAAGAAATAGAATATGTGAACAGACCAATCACAAGCACTGAAAGTGAAACGGTGATTAAAAATACTCCAACAAACAAAAGCCCAGGACCAGATGACTTCACAGGCGAATTCTATCAAGCATTTAGAGAAGAGCTAACACCTATCCTTCTCAAACTCTTCCAAAAGATAGTAGACGGAGGAACACTCCCAAATTCATTCTATGAGGCCACCATCACCCTGATACCAAACCCAGACAAAGATGTCACAAAAAAAGAAAACTACAGACCAATATCACTGATGAACACAGATGCAAAAATCCTCAACGAAATACTAGCAAACAGAATCCAACAGAACATTAAAATGGTCATACACCATGATTAAGTGGGGTTTATCCCAGGATGCAAGGATACTTCAATATATGCAAATCAATCTGTGATACACCATATTAACAAATGGAAGGAGAAAACACATATGATAATCTTAATAGATGCAGAGAAAGCTTTCAACAAAATTCATCACCCATTTATGATAAAAACCCTCCAGAAAGCAGGCATGCAGGGAACTTTCTTCAACATAATAAAGGCCATTTATGACAAACCCACAGCCAACATCGTCCTCAATGGTGAAAAACTGAAACCATTTCCACTAAGATCAGGAACAAGACAGGGTTGCCCACTCTCACAACTATTATTCAACATAGTTTTGGAAGTTTTAGCCACAGCAGTCAGAGAAGAAAAAGAAATAAAAGGAATCAAAATCTGCAAAGAAGAAGGGAAGCTGTTACTGTTTATAGATGACATGATACTATACATAGAGAATCCAAAAGATGCTACCAGAAAACTACTAGAGCTAATCAATGAATTTGGTAACGTAGCAGGATACAAAATTAATGCACAGAAATCTCTTGCATTCCTATACACTAATGATGAAAAATCTGCAAAAGAATTAAGGAGACACTCCCATCTACCACTGCAACAAAAAGAATAAAATACCTAGGAATAAACCTCCCTAAGGAGACAAAAGACCTGCATACAGAAAATTATGACACTGATGAAAGAAATTAAAGATGATACAAATAGATGGAGAGATATACCATGTTCTTGGATTAGAAGAATCAACATTGTGAAAATGACTATACTACCCAAAGCAATCAGCAGGTTCAATGCAATCCCTATCAAACTACCACTAGCATTTTTAAAAGAACTAGAATAAAAATTTCACAATTTGTATGGAAACACAAAAGACCCTGAATAGCCAAAGCAAGCTTGAGAAAGAATAATGGAGCCAGAGGAATCCGGCTCCCTGACTTCAGACTATACTACAAAGCTACAGTAATCAAGACAGTATGGTACTGACACAAAAAGAGAAATATAGATCAGTAGAACAGGATAGAAAGCCCAAAGATAAACCCACGCACATATGGTCACCTTATCTTTGGTAAAGGAGGTGAGAATATACAATGGAGAAGAGAGAGCCTCTTCCATCAGTGGGGCTGGGAAAACCAGACAATCTACATGTAAAAGAATGAAATTAGAACACTCCCTAACACCATAGAGAAAAATAAATTCATAATGGATTAAAGACCTAAATGTAAGGCCAGACACTCTAAAACTCTTACAGGAAACAATAGGCAGAACACTCTATGACATAAACCACAACAAGATCCTTTCACACCCACCTCCTAGAGAAATGGAAATAAAAACAAAAATAAACAAATGGGACCTAATGAAACTTAAAAGCTTTTGCACAGCAAAGGAAACCATAAACAAGATGAAAAGACAACCCTCAGAATGGGAGAATATATTTGCAAATGAAGCAACTGACAAAGGATTAATATCCAAAATTTATAAGCAGCTCATGCAGCTCAATATCAAAAAACAAGCAAGCCAATACAAAATTAGCCTGTAGTCTGCAAAAAAAAAAAAAAAAAAAAAAAAAAAAAAAAAAAAAAAAAAAAAAGTGATCCAAAATCTTGGAAATAGAAGGGAGAAAATACAAGAAATGTTTAATAAGGACCTAGAAGAACTAAAGAGTAAAGCAACAATGATGAATAACAGAATAAATGAAATTAAAAATTCTCTAGAAGGAATCAATAGCAGAATAACTGAGGGAGGAGAACGGATAAGTGACCTGGAAGATAAAATAGTGGAAATAACTACCACAGATCAGAATAAAGAAAAAAGAATGAAAAGAATTTAGGACAGACTCAGAGACCTCTGGGACATCATTAAACACACCAACATTCGAATTATAGTGGTCCCAGAAGAAGAAGAGAAAAAGAAAGGGACTGAGAAAATATTTGAAGAGATTATAGTTGAAAACTTCCCTAATATGGGAAAGGAAATAGTTATCAAGTCCAGAAAGTGCAGAGAGTCCCATACAGGATAAACCCAAGGAGAAACACGCCATTCCCATATTCTTAAACTGGAACTGTGGGGCATTAATCTCCCCTGCCCCTGCCCCAGGGCAATTCTTAGGCCTTAAGAGTTAAAAGCCGGGCTTCCCTGGTGGTGCAGTGGTTGAGAGTCTGCCTGCCAATGGAGGGGACACGGGTTCGTGCCCCGGTCCAGGAAGATCCCACATGCCACGGAGCAGCCAGGCCCCTGAGCAATGTCTGCTGAGCCTGCGCGTCTGGAGCCTGTGCTCCACAACGGGAGAGCCCACAACAGTGAGAGGCCCGCGTACCGCAAAAAAAAAAAAAAAAAAAGAGTTAAAAGCCAATAGATAAATGCTTCTTGCTTTCATTGCCGAGGCAAACAATTCTAAAATTCATTGTGTAAGGCCACTTAGATATTCCCAGTAAGATTTAACCCAATTATCCACACTTGTTACCAACTTTATAATAATCATTTATTGGCTTTTCCTAATTGCTTTCTTTCTCCTTTCCTATTTTACTCTCCCTAGTTATTCATGCCTGTTGTCTGTCATTGATTTCCAAATAAATTCCCATGAAGTGAGCCCTTGCCTTAAGCTCTGATTTTGTGGAACCCAGACATAGTCCATTGTACATGACTATCTTGTCCAGCAGTATGCTAGCATTGCAATTATGCAATAATGTATAGAACCATGCCTTTTTTCCTTAAGATGTGTTATTTAGTTTTAATATTGTCATTTAAATTTATCCAAGTTGTATAAAGTATAAATGAAACTCACAATAATTATTTCAATTAATACTTGATCCAGCTATATTCATTCATAAATCTGTTTCTTCCAAGCAGATGTAATATTTTTATGAAATGCTTTATATCCTATTTTATGTTTACACATTAAAATTTACTTCTAATTTTTGTTTTCTTGAACTAGATACTGTTTCCTATATTTATAATAAGAAAAAAAATTATAGTTAGTGGTATTCTGTTCTTTACCTTTTTTCCCATACACACAACATTCTCCTCATCTTCTCACTAAAGCTTTATTTTTTTCTCTTCTCTTTCTGGGCTTTAAAATTCTCTTTGATGTGTTTTCTCTTAAGCAACACTCCAACCTAAGAATAATATCAGCCATATCCATGGGAAATATAGTATTAGAAAGTTCAGCTTTCCTTTACTTTCTTTTGAAGAATGTCAAGCTAAACTTTATATTTGCAAATACTTTCTACTTATAGACATAAAACAAAAGTAAAATTGATTTTCTCTCTTAGGCAATAGTTTAAAATGTTTTCTAGTTATATCTTCCAATCCAAATGTCTCTTATATACTACACCAGGACTTTAATAGCTACGACAGCAAACACATGTTAAAAAATTAATCTTTTAAATGTTCACAAAGTCCACATTTTGATTTTAATGCAGATACTGATATAACGTACATAGCTTCCCCAAACATTTCAAACTCAGTAAAACAAACCAGAAACATATTTCAGTGAAGAGTAATTTTAAAAAGGATGTGGTTGTTATTAGTATATGGAACTCAATACATAGAGTCTTAGTCTATCAGAATTCCCTATTTGAGGGAAGAAATTGACTATGTTTCTCAGGTAGAATGCTATGTCTCTACTTACCCACTTGACAAACATCTATACATTTCTGTCTTAACTCAAACACAGACTGAAAAGCCTTCTTTAACTTTCTCAGTAGTCTTAGTGTTTTGCTTTTTTTAAATTTTTACATGTTTCTATTGACATTTGCAAATAGGCCCATTATTGCAATCCCCATAGACTATATATTTTAAAATATCTAAGTGTCCTGTCTTTGTCTTACATACTGCCCAGCCATGTTTCACATACTCAGCATCTCTTGCTTAGAATATCACAAGTCTTTTCCTACTTCTAAACCACCAGAACTACTTCCATAACACAAATATACTTATGTCAGTATGTGTACCATCATGCTGGCTTAAAAGCCCTAATTTGGAAGTAAGAAGATGTTAGAGACAGTCAGAAATTATTTTCTCTGTCATGTAATAATTGCAAAGCTTTACTTCTCTAAGAGTGCTTTAAAACAAAACAAAATATCCAAATGGAGTTATTTACCTTACATGGTTTTCATGAAGATTAAATGAAATGACATTTATGAAGTGATTGGCACACTGTCTGATACATTTTAGGCTGTGAAACATATAGGTTTTGTTATTATTTATTGTTCTCTTCCACTTATAAAATTCAAACTCTTCACAATACACAGCCAGTCTGGGGAAGCTTGCCATTGTCTGCCTGCCCAGATTCATTTTCCAACACTAGCCTTTTACTTGCTATATCCCAGCAATTGTGCATTATATGTACTTCCCGAAGTAAGTCATGCTGCTAAATACTTCCATTTTTTGTCCAAATATACAGGCCATTAGTTTATCAGTGAAGCTTTCCTTGAACATTTCTGGCATTATCCCATCACGGTTCATGTCACATTTTCATTTTTGCTATCACTACATCCTCTAAAACATTTTACATATACACCTATAACACACATTGAGATTATCTTTGTGTAAACCTTTCCTCCCTCGATATGAGAGTTCCTTGATGGTTCTGGGCAATTTTTTAAGCTCCATTTAATCTCTAAGGTTTATCACAATGCCTGGAATATTAGTGTTAACTATTAAACTGTATTTTGATACATAAATATATGTACATGACATCATTTTGGTCAACATTAAGAAAAAGATCACCAAAACCCAAGATTGAAAAGGTTTTACCCACCAAGCAACTCTCAAGTTTCTCTAATATTTTAATTCCCAAAATTGGTAGGACAAACTGTGAATGTCAGAGATGTCTTCAAAGACAGTGTTACAAAATGGTTCCTCACTGGATAGAGATAAAGGCTAAAACATGTCTAATACGAGAAAGGTTAGCATGAGTTTAATTGACAAAGGGTGGGCTGCGTGCTGAAGATGGACAGCAATGAGTCTGTGTTCTGTGATGGTAGTAAGGAACACAAAAGTTTATTTTATGTCTATTTTTAATGAGTATATGGGGCATAGGTAGAAAAAAAGTTTGTGGCAGTGGTGAGAGCTGAGGCTGGAAGTACCTACCAATGAAAGATATTTAAGATAAGGAAACATCTATTATTAACTGTTGATGGATTCTTTGGGTCTAGAGGTATATTTTTCCCAAGAATATACACCAAATGTGATCTTTCTCTCCTTTAGCTTCTATCTTGACTAAAAGTAACTACTGGTGACTTTTATTACCAATATATGCCAATCTCTGTTGCCCCTACACTATTTTCAAACATTTTAAATGTGAACTTTGTGAACAAAACATAATTTTATTAATACTTTTATTGCATTAATTGTTTAGTCTTTCTAATAGTATTACTTAATATTACTTAATATAAGAGTTATGAGTGTTATTGTATTAAATTTATTTGACTGTAACATTTTAGATCCTTCAGGTCTAAAAACTTCTTTTTTCCCCCACATAATATATTTTTAAACAGTATATGTTTATCTTTCTGTAAAGAATATATGCTTGTATAGTAAGCTGGTATTAAAGATATATCATGTATTAGTTCTTTTTCTATCCCTTATATAATTTGTGATTTAGGCACAATACATATTTAATGAAATAAATTTTCTACTACTTCAAATGCTAGATTATTTCTTCTACTAACAGAGTATTTTGTTCTGAATACTTTCCATAGAAGAAATGAGTACATGGGTAAATGTGAAATTAGTTTTATTCAATAAAGCAGAGGTAAATTAAAAAACCTAATTGAAAACTATTATTTCCTCAAGTAAGTCTCTAATATTGGGAATAATATTGGTGATTTATATTAGCTCTTTTGTAGAGAGGAAAGAGCAAAGAGAGGCATGGAAGCATACATACTATATAGTAATTTTAAATTGGAAGACATTCCCAGCAGGGGGAAAATGGGGGCATTGTAAATGCCAAACTTTAAAGCAAAAAGAATCTTTTTCCTATTTTGTTTTAGCTAATTTTGTCCAAGTCCCTGAAAATAAATGTCTTTGAATTGCTTAAAATCTAACAAATTATTAAATCCTAGTACATGGAAATGTGTCTGTGATAGTTATTTGACAGCACCATAAAAGCACTTTGCCAGAAAAGAAAAACCTAAAACAGCTGATATCTATCCTCCATACCACTACATCTGACAGCATGAAATACTTTATACAGTTTATACAGAGGAGGAAAAAACACCCTTTTAGGATCGTTTGTCAAATGCTTAAGAGAAAAATAAGTTAAAGATTTGGGGCTGTAGCAAAATGTAGTCATAAAAATTGCTTCCATGAAGTTTAAGGGATTACTGCTTATTTGTCACACAATAGAAATTAACCAAAGACTTAAGGGCAGTTTGGTTAAGCAAAAATACAGTTGTTTGGTAAACAGAAAAGATAAAGAAATAGCCAATCTATGTCATTTTGTTTCTACAAAGAAGAAAAGGTCTGCAACACTATTTGAACATTCCCAAATTCCACTAAGCAGTTTAACTGAGGAGCCCTGAAAGAAATTATTCATGATTATAGCACTTTTTTTGGTAATTATTCAGTCAAGAATACACAAATTTTTGATTAGTAAATAACGAATACTACACTTTATATAAATTAGTGTCTATGAGTGTACTCACATGGGTAAGATATTGATACATATTTTATTTGCTCTGAAATGAGCTATATTTGGCAGAAATCTGGGAGGGAAAAGTATATTTGCAAAACATAGTCTACTAATTCAAACTAAATAACACAAGAATCCTAGAAGTATTAAGTTACCTGGCAGATATAGGAATGTGTTGATCAGATGCACCTTCAAGAAAGAACTAGCTGCCCAGCTGTGAAGAGTGTGGTTAGCTGGATCTTTGCTTCCTCGGGTCCTACAACAATTTTCAAGCCAATGCCGTGTATTCTTGGGTCCTGCCTCCAGCCAATGACTCAGCAAGGTACTGCTACTGGAGAGTCCACTTCTCAACTGCCAATGACTTGTTAGCCATGACTAAGCAGGCCCCAGTGAGGGATTCCTCTCACAAACCATCTTTTTTCCAGAGCTCAGCATTAGTTGATCTGCACTGCAGCATTATTGCTCCCCTACACAATCCCAGTTTGCCCCATTTTCTTCCACAACTTTTACTCCCCTAATAACTATGTTGTACTCCAAACTACATCTCAGCTTCTGAGTACTGGAGACTCCAAACTGGCATATATTATACCAGGAGCCATCTGAGAAAGCAGTTATAGGAGGAGGTTTGGGGACTGGATCACTGAGTGTTCTAGAATATTAAGGATCCCATCACTGCTGGTAGATAGTTTGCAGGCAGCTCCTGGTACAAAGTGGCATCCAATTGTTAAAGTTTTAACTAGATGTAAGATGGTATGGTATAACAGTAAAGGGAAAGCACTGGCCCCTCTGATAATTTGGGGATTTTAAATTTCAGGGGAAACGGTAAATATGAGGACAATGAAATTAGATGGTTGTACTAAGTTGCACTGGGGCTCTACTGGAAAATAATGAGAAGCTGAGGGTAATTATCAGACAATTGAAAACTAATTAGGAGAGGCAGAATAGCTCTGTAAACTTGAATAGTTTACAAAGAATACCTTATCTCAAAAAAGAGGGAGGACAGGGAAAGCTGAAGATTGACTCCTGGATTTGGTAGCTAGAGCATCTGAATTTCAAAGACACTTGCATGTTCAAACAAGGTTGATGTATTAGAGCAAAGCCAAGGGCTTAATTGTGAAAACCTGAGAACATGAAAAAAGAGACGGGAATATTTGGGTGAATGCTCTGTCTCACAAAACTTTGACTCTTTAGATATTTCCGAAGGTTCTGAATCTCTTTAGTGGACTACTTACTCCCATTAATACCCCCAGGAGACAATACCATAGTGTTTTCTCCACAAAGGAAAAGATATCACCTTTAGTCTAAGGCCTTTGATGATTTCCTGTCCTCCCTTTTTCTGGCAGTAACATACTTTTATCTTTACCAAGCCGTTATATGAGTACAACCTATGCTATCTTGTAAATCTTTTCAATTAACTGATCCTGTGTGACTCATGAAATTGCCACACATTTGGAGCTTTTTGGATTAAAAATAATATTCTCAGAAAACTGAAATTCTAGATTTGAGTCATATTCACATGTGGGTCAAAATCACATGAACTCTGATATAAACATTGAAAAATTAAAGTAAATGCCACACAAGAAAAAATAAATTTGTAACAGTGACAGAGGGAACTTAATCTTCAGATTTTTCATTTCTCTGTTAAAATATGCCTTTTCTGAAACTTTACCTAAATACCAAATATTCTTCCTTTGCTTACCCCTCTTTCCAAAACCCAGGATACTACCCAAAAATCCATGTATGAATTTTGATTTTTACTGTAGGAGATCATTTTCATATCAGATTTGTTTTAATAATTGAATGAAATTTCTTTTTAAATGGTGAAGATGGAAAACTAAGAAAATCACAAATCTTCTTAGTTTTTTCAGTATAATTGCTTCTCTGTGTTTCAATTACCTTACAAATTCTCAAATGATTCAGTGTTACTTTACTTCTTATATACAATTATGGTCATTATTTATTTATGATTTCTTACCAAAGAGGGACCATTTTAAATCATAAATTTACATCATTCTATTATTTCATTTGTTATTATAGAGTACCTTAGAAGAGGACTCCTCCTAATCACTTTGTTTTCCAAATGAACTTTTCTGTTTGGGGGGAGGTAGTATTAAAATTGTGGCTATCCCTCAACCCTTTTAAGGTAGGCTGGGTTAGGGCCTACTCAGTTGGGTCTCTCACTGTTCTGTAGTAGCCACTTCTTTAAAATTTTGATGTGTGTTGTAAATTGAATTGTGTCTTCCCTAAACTAAATATTGAAGTCCTATTCCCCAATACCTCATAATGTGACCTTATTTGAAAACAGGGACTTTGCAGAAGTAATGTTAAGACAAGGTCTTACTGGAGGAGGGTGAGCCCCTAATCCTATTTGACTAGATAGAGTCCTTTTGTAAAAAGGAGAAAGTTGTAGATACAGGCACATAAGAAGAATGTTATGCGAACATCAAGGCAGAAATCAGTGATGCATCTAGCCAAGGAACTGCAAGAGTCTAGGGAAGAGACATAGAATAGATTCTTCTCCACAGACCTCAGGAAGAACCAATCCTGATAACACCTTCATCTCAGACTTCTACCCTCCTGAACTGTGAGACAGTAAATTTCTGCTGTTTAAACTCCTAGTTTGTGGTACTTTGTTACAATGGCTCTAGCTACCTAATATAATGTGTAAAATCAGAGGGTAATACAGAGAGTTGAGTTCCTAAATGGTGATCAGGAAAACAGTTTTTAATCCTTCATTTGACTACAACTCATAATACTGTGATCACAGGGAAGAGCAAAAACCAAAAGAAAATGAAAGAGGATTACTTTGCACAAGGTGGAGGTGCCCTCAAGAAATTCTGGAGGTGAAATGTGTACTTTCACAGTGGCTGTGTTATAAGTAAACCACAGCATGGATTAACATGGACACTTTGGCTCATTTTAAGGGACATGAAGAGAATGGAATACCACAAATGCAAGTGAAAAACAGCACTTCTAAAAATCCTTGTTTTCTAATAAATTATTGACTATTATACACTTTAGTTTAAAAGTGTTGCTTTTTTAAAATAAAAATTTAAATCAGGGAATAACTTCTAACAAATACATGGTTTTCCACCGATGACTGGTCAATATTTTTGCACTCACGTTAAGTGAAAGAAAGAGATTGTAGTCAGAAATTGTTTACCATGTATATTGCAAATACACTTACAGACAGGTAAAAACACAGAAATCGATCAAGTATGAGATGCATAGCATATATTTATGAAAATAAACTTAGTGAAGAATATCATGTAAATATATGTAGAATTGTACAATTCTACATGTAGAATAGATGTAGAATTAAATGCATGTTAAAATATAGTATTTATCCATTTAGTTAGATAGGTTTGATTTATGTTGCTTATTAATTAGTGAATTTGTAGTAAGGTAAAATGCACTGCTTTACAGTAAAATGAAAAATGGGGATTTATCTATATCAAGATATATTATTTGATTTATGTATTTTACTATTGTATTTTGATTCATATTTTTATTGATATGTGCTAAAAAAATCCTATGTTTAGTAATGTAAGATGAAAATCTACATCACTGACAATTCAATACTTTTAAAATTACAACAAATACAAATCTGCATTAACAAAGACACTAACAACAAATTTGTGATGTTGGCTCTTATGCCTTTCCAAGACATCTTAATTTAGGCTTCCACAGAAGCATGCTTGAGAAAAACATCCCAGAATCAGTTTTTGGTGTTTTTTTTTTTACTTTTATTTATAAAGAACACCATTCCTCCCCAACACAGACATAAACACTAACACATTCCAAAGTGGAGCTCATTAAAAAAAACGATGACAACAGAACTGGGGGACAGAGGAACTTATTTAACACCAGTCTGTGTGCCCAACTCGGGGATCACTGGGAATGTTTCCTCAGATGTGATATCTCACCTCAAAGAAAGGAGACCTTGACCTGGAGGGCCCACCTACCCACTGGGCAAGAGCTACGCCCTCAGTCTTCAGTATCATCAAACTGTCCCGTTTCAAAGACCATCTTGGAATAATGGGGTATCAGTGGAGGCAGATGGTGCCAATTGGGGTCATAGATCATGTCTCCTTGCGGGGCACAGCACACCCAGGTTCTGACCTCTTGAGAAAGTAAATCTGAGAGTTGAAGGTAGGGGAGTTGTGAAAGGAGACAAGGAAGGGAAAGCTGCCAACAGAGAGTATGTTATCAAGTCAGAGGCCACTCTAGGTAACAGGAACTCACATTTGTTATGGAAATGCTGGGTGCTGTTTTGAAATTCACATCATAAAAAGTATTCCATGTGCTGGTTGATCGACCTAAGGTATATACACTGTGGACCACTAGTCATTGTTCAGGTACAGTGTAAAATCCCTGGCTCTTTTGGCTTATAAAATAGGCACCAATAAGTTTCCTGAGTCAAAATAAAGCTATGAGGCAATGATATAAGATTCTGGCAATTGCACATTGGGCCGGTATGCACCAGAATCTGGGATGAGGAATCACTGGCAAGGTACTCACAGAGTTTACCTGAGTCCATACTTCACACTGCTGTGATTCCTTCATTCACCAGGTGCATTTGTTTCCTATCCTTACAGTAATGAATTACCACCAACTTTGTGGTTTACAACAATGCAAATTCATTAACAGTTTTGGAGGTCAAATTCCAACGTGGTTCAGTAGGGCTGTGCTCTTTTAGGAGTCTTTAGGGAACAATCTGTTTCCTTGCTTTTAACAGCTTCTAGAAGCGGACTCCATTCCTTGGCTCCTGGCCTCTTCCTTCACAGAGTATCACTCCAATCTTTGGTTTAATTGTCATATCTTCTTCTCTTAACTCCAACTCTCCTGCCTCCCTCTAATAAGGACAACTGTGATTACACTGGGCCCACTTGGACAGTACATAACAATCCCCCTCAAAATTCTTAATTTAATGACTTGCATAAAGTTCCTTTTACCTAGTAAGGCAACATACATTGTTACAGGTTATAGAATTTGGGTGTGGATATCTTTGAGAGTGTGGCATTTTCCTGACTATCACACCAAACTAAATTAACTCAGTCCCGTTCTTGATTTTTCAAGATATTGGCTTGTCATAGTTTCTTAAAAACTTTACAGTCATGTTTTGTCTTGTTGGCCCTAGGTCTCAACTATTATTCATTATTTGCCTTCCCTAGAGTCCTTTCTATACTTTCTTCAGCCTTGGCTAATACTTCTGCTGGATTAGTGAGTTTCTTTTATGAAATAATGCAGATATTCATCCTTTATACGTCAAACCGTTTGTTATTATATTTTTGTCAGGCCGTGTTTGTCAAAATTACCAAATTGTGAATATCAGTAAGCATGGATTTCAAAGAATGGCACCAGTGAATACCCTAAGTCCCACACATAAATCTACTTATTGCCATTGTGTAGAAGTAACCTTACTGCTTTATGTTAATTAGGACAATTATCCCTACCAGTAATTATTTTCTTTGCTTGTTGGAATACTGGTAATAGAAATCCAAATGCCTAACTACACTAATAGCATTAAGCATACCATGCCTTCTCGGGAAAGCTTTCTGCCCCTGTGAGCCAGGATATCTAGTCCAGCAGAGCCAAATTTCATGGTACATCAAGCAAAAGTTACCCAAGTGGATAACAGGAATGAGCATATGTACACCCCTTGGGTTTCACCTGTATATTATACCAGTTGGAAATCAGGAAAATCAAATAGCCACAACTTAAAGGTATTTTTCACTCCTAGATGGACAGTGCCCTAGTCTTAGCTATATTTTTTAAGACTTTATTTCTTTAGAACAGTTTTAGGATCAGAGCAGGAAGATACAGAAGTATCCTAATACTGCCTGACTCCACACTACATAGCCTTCCCCATTATCAACATGCCCCACCGGAGGAGTACATTTGTTACAATTGATGAACTTAATTGACACATGTTAATCACCTAAAGTCCACAGTGTACCTTAGGGTTCACTCTTGGGTTTGGACAAATGTATAATAGCATGTGTCCATCATTATGAAATCATACAGAGTATTTGCACTGCCCTAAAAATCCTCTGTGCTCCACCTATTTATTCCTCCCTCTCCCCAACCCTTGGCAATCACTAATCTTTTCTACTGTTTCCATAGCTTTGCCTTTTCCAAAAGTTGTATAGTTGGAATCACACAGTATGTAGCCATTTCAGATTTCCTTCTTTCACTTGGTAACATGCATTTAAGTTTTCTCCTTGTCTTTTCATGGCTTGATATTTTTTTAGCACTGAATAATACTCTACTATCCGATGTGCCAGTTTATTTATCCATTCACCTATCGAAGGACATCTGGGATGCTCCCAGTTTTGGCAATTATGAATAAAGTTGCTATAAATATCCATGTGCAGTTTTTAGTGTGGACATTAGTTTTCAAGTCCTTTGGGTAGATACCAAGGATGTCTTATGTGAATTTAATTCTTAGACCAACCAGAAGAACCTAAAATGACAAGAAAATTTCATCCTCCCTGAGAGTAGAGTGTTAAACTGTATTTTTTTTTAATGTGATGAATTAGCTTTTGAATAATGTGTTTAACACCTAAAACCAATAGAATTTATTCTCAATTGACACTTGAATATTCTAAAAAAAAAATCAGGCAACCAATATATAAAAATATATAAAAAACATACATTAGTATTCATCAACAGAGACAATTCTCTTCATAATGAGAAAAATCTCCCCAGCAGTTTTGTAGTATTTAAAATATTTCACTGACAGAAATTGCTTTATTATTACAGTAATCTTTGTGAAAGAATAGTTTTTCTTTGTTTGAAAAATTCCACACATCATCAAAAGTAATGATGTCCATTAAAAGTACATCTCAGAGCAAACCAGTAGTTCTGCCACAATTTAGGCATTCTCAGTGTATGGCCACCTGATGAACCAATCATGAACTGGCAATGTATTTAAGCATCTTAAATAACTGAATAGAGCAAGGATTTTCATTCTAATCCTGATGTCTCTGATCTTAAAAATGCTTCTTTATATCTGTGAATACAAGCTACCTTCACTATTGCTGAGTGATCAATATTAGCTTGTTGAAATAAATGCCAATTTTTGTAAATGGCAAATAAATAATATGGATTCTTCTAGCAATAATTATACTTGGCCATGTAAAAATTATTTATAAGTAAAATCTTTTTAAACTTCTATTGGTAATGGCCATCCTTCTTCATCTCATAGTGCCTTTGTTCAAAGAATGGTTTTAATTTTAACTAGCTATGTTTCCATTGCTGAATATCTTACCTTCAGCATCTAGAACCAATTGGATTTATTCTTTAGCATTTCTTCATAGCCCTGCTCCAATTTATGTTAATTAATAAAAGAAAAATCTTTGAAATTTAACCTGTAAGTTTATATTGACCAATACTTGTACATATTTTATTCTACCAACAGATTTATTGAGATAAATGACTATTGATTTTTAAAAATCATGCTAAGGTGCTGTTCTGATTCAAAGGAGACTGGCCTTCTTTTTGCATTTTCCCAACTATCTTCTTTTTAACTGATACCTAATGTATAATTTTACAGCTCTATTTACATATACACCTTGGCATTGTAAGAGTAGTTAACTGGCTTCTAAGAGTACAGAGGAACAGTTGTTAGGTCTGAAAGAATGAAATACTGGTGTCAGATTGACTTTTTTTGATTAATCTATGTAAAATAGGTCTGTTTTAGAATGTAAGATTTATTATTATTCAGGTATGGTGAGGTCAAGAGATCAGGCAATAATTGCCCTTGAAGAGATCGTTTATGAATCAACCTGCTTTTATTTTGAGGTAGAGGGAGTCATACCCTGTCATAAAGGGTCACACAATAGAAAACAGGGTTGTTGATCCAGGCAGATAGAATGGGGAACTGCAAGAGAGACTTTATTGCGGTTTTAGAGGAAAGGAATAGGCAAGGCAGAGTAAGCAGTCTAAGCAGGTTTAGCATTATCTGGTTTGGATAACTTCAGCCAACTCTAGAGTGTAGGGACTGATGCTAGTTGTCTGATACCTGGCCCTGAGGTGATTAGGGAGGGGAATAATGACTGAAGTGCAAGAGTCAATAAAGAAGAAAATTGGAAGCTATGGGCCTGTACTGTTCATTTTGTATATGAAACACAGGTTCACTGGAGAATCATTTGCTTGCCTGGGAATTGGCTAAATGGGAAGTCAGAAAGGTCCCAGATGTCAAAGCCTCAGATACAGAAAGTAGAAAACATGGTTAATACAAGGTCCAAACTGTCTCCATATTTTTGGCATACGACTTGCAAAATTGAAGCGGAAGTTTTTACACACTTCCTTAATTGTTACAAATGTTTTTGAGTAAATTTGTGTTATTTTTATGTGTATTATATGTGTATGAGCACATGTGAGTACAGATGCAAGTGTGTGTGTATGTATGTGTTTTAATACTGTATATCTGTCCCACTAAACAATGAAATTTGTTTTGGTGTTTAGCATAAATATTTATCTCAATGGTGTCCTTAATATTATTCTCAATAAGTATAATATTTCTATGCTGATAAATTATTTTCAGAATAAGTATATTCTTTTAAGTTCATTTATAACTCGAATATCCCTTTGTGTTCCAATTACTCATGGTCATCTTTACTTTAAAAGTTTTAATAATTATTTTGAGTACCTTTTTCATTTCCTTTTTTAACTTGTATTTTCGAGGCCCTGAAGGCAGGGTGAGGGTGGAGGAGTAACATAACTCTAGTCTCCTTTTTTACCAAAATCCTGCTTTTATCATATGTTTGATCCTTGCTCACTATTTCACCTTCTGTGGCTGCTGTCCCGTCTCAACTGAGTATGGTTTCCATTTCATTACCCAAAACAAGAGCTATATAATACTCTTATAATAGTCTTTATTGAAGGTTTGCTGATACACAGGGTATATACTGCACATAACTAGGAACAACTTTAGGTTGAAAGGCAGATATCACTGCTTCCAGAATTAACTGCTTGTGTCTTATCACAAGGAACCCTGGGGAATTTCTCCTTTCTCAACTCCATAGAGACCCAGCTCACTAATTGTCCATTTCTTCATATTTCAGTCCCTCAACCACCCCCTACCACTGCCCTAAATAGCTTACTTTGAAAACATAATATTCTATCACTTAATTATGCAGATCAAATTAAATCTTTTTTTTTTGGGGGGGGGATCTAAAGGTATACCCAAGGAAATTTGTCATGTGAACTCATCACCAACAATAAAAATGCCAAAAACATCACTATAACAAAGACAGGGAAAAAAAAATCAAGATGTTTTCATAAAGCAAAGGTCTACCTATCTCCTTCCATCTAGTGATTATAAGAACTAAAACTCCAGTCAGTTTTTAAAGTAACATTCCTCCCTCCAAAACAGTATGTATTATATAAAATTTGCCATTGGATATAACATATAGTACTGAGAACAAAGTTAACCTAGAAACAATTCACAAACGTCACACCTTCACTTCTGAGGGACTTGAACAGGAAAAACTTAATTATGAATAAGTTCAAATCAAATGAATTTGGTCCTGGAGGTCCTGGAACATTTTTCCAGTTTGATCTCTCTATTATTGCCTCTCAGAGCATCTTGTAATTTTTTTCATTACAGGACTTTTAGTAGCATGCAAATATAATTTTGTGTTAATATATTTTTTTAATGTCTCTCCTTTGCTAACTTTGAGCACCATTGAGTAGAGGTAACCTGTCCTACCCACTGCTGTATTCCCATTGCCTAACAGAGTATGTGGCACGTAGAAGGACTCTCTTAATAAATGAAGGAATGAAAGTTTGTGGGTTGAAGGATATATGTGTTCATCAAACTACTGTTTTAATAATCAAAACTACTATTTACTGAGGATATAATGCATGTCAGGAAATAAGTTGAGTCTTTTACACTCATAGAATATATTTTAATTTTGACAGCAACCTCATAATTATTATTCCCAATTTGCTGGTGAAACACAGGTAGAGTTAATAAAATGTTGCCGTGTAGTGACCAGATTAGGACTTGAAACACATTGGTACACTCCAAAGCCTAAGCCCTATATTTTCTCTTGTTTTTATGTATGTGTTTAAAAAGCTACATATAAATATTTTTTAAGAAGTTGGATATTAAATCTTTTTACTTTCCTGATGTTTTATTTTCTTTAAAGTCTTCAACAAAGTCCGATCTCCCAGTCAATCTTCAAATTACCCTTACAGAATCTGAAGTTATTTGTTATAGATACTTCTCACTCTATCTAAAATACTCTCTGCTGTTTTATTTAGTAGAATAAGCAGAAAATGGAGCCACATCCTGGTTTATTTATTTTCTTTATACTCAGAAGAACATGAAGCTAATCTTTACTCTTGTGATCTCACAGCTTTAGGAAAATTATAAGTAGGTGATTCCCCGAGAAAGGTCAAGAATCACTGACAGAAATGAACTTGTATTGGATAACTTCGACCAAAGTTTCAGCGAGGGTATTCCCTAAACAGCTGTGCTGTCAAGCATCTTGTCATGTCCTCAAATTGATTTCAGAATTAAGGATCCTTGGATATCATCTGGGAAATGCTAAAGTGAGGGGTTAGTTTCCCAGATCCAAGGAGGATCTAGTCTTCAGTATTATACTTCCTTTCCTCAATAATTTATACTGATTTGGTTTCAATTATCTTTCTTTGACTAAGATATAGTGTTGCCAGTAGTGGTAAATTTTTTATTTATTTTATTATTATATCAGTGTATTTTACCTAAAGACATAATGAGATTTTATTTTGATTTTTCCTATTGTTAATGACCATTATCCTAATTTCAAACAGTGTCTCTGGATAATTTTTGAGTGGAAAAACACGTGCCTCTGAAAACCTCTTGTAATCTTCAAAATACGTCTTGAAGATGCTGAATAAGCAATATTAATTTACTGATTTTAAATTAAATTTATATTTAATTTATTAAATATTAAATTGTATTTAAGATTGTCAAGATGGCCATGCTCTTCAATTTGCATTATAAATGGCACAATGCCACTTATTTTCTCAGCATTAATAGCTTATTTTGTCTTTTAAGACAACATTATGAGCATAGGGCACTACCTAAAATGGATTTACAAATTCAGTAAAACTAACAAACATGACTTTTATGTAAAATTGGCTATTCGGGTATGCTAAAGTCTCCCTCAGCATAAATTAGTCAGATCGCATGGCAAAGCACACTATTCCTGAATAATCAGCTTGAATGGCCACATGATACTATTCAATCTATTTTTGCTCATTTTTAATGTCAATGGCTCTATTTAAAAATTTTTTTTAAGTATTTTATATCCAGTTTGAGAAACCAGATTATTTGACAATGTCATAGTAAAGCTAATCATTTCAGAAATAATTTTCTGAAATACCTATGAGTAAGAATACATTATTTTGTTTAATATGTTTGTTGTCACCTCCTCACTATTCTTTCAGTCTTTGAAATAATTTTTCATCTGAGATAAACATTTCATCTGAGATGAGATAAACATTCTAGCTAGATGGTATCTATCAATAAATAAAAAGTATCTACTAAGAGAAAATATCAAAATCAGACATAGTGTGAATGAAGACAATGAAAAACTTCCTTCAAATATAATACCTTCATTTATATTGAGACATTTTCCACTGAAATTATATTATAAATTATATACTTTCTGGTTACATAATAAAGTTTTTTAAAGGTATTATATGCCAGCAAGTACATAGTTAATAATACTCAATAATATTTTATTGTTATTACTTTGTGGCTTAGGGCTTTTTTGATTTGTAAATCATGTCTAATATTCAGTGAAGAAGAAGCCCAAGCATTATAAGTATCCAACTCGGTTTATTATGGTAACAAAAAAGAGAAGAAAAGAAAGAAAAAGCAAGAAAAACAACTTTAACAGACCCTAACATTGCATTTTTCAAGTTGAGGAAACCAAAGTTCAAAACAAACAAACAAGAAAAATCAGCCGGCATATTTTACTACATTTGAAGATATCGACTAAAGGGGTAATATAAGGACTGCCCAAATCATGTAGAGAAATTAAATATCACTAAATGGTCCTATAGTTCTGATTCAGTGTGTTCTATTTGAGTAGATCCGAGAACTATGGGAACCTAGAAATACTGTAGCAGACTTACTGAAATACATCAAATATATTTGATTGAAACTTCAGGTTTCAAAAAACTTGACTAGATACATGCAACTTGTTTTAAAGAGTACTGTGTTCATAATGCTCGATTAAATTATATGAAATTCTAGGATTCACTTATCATCATACTAGCATTTCCCTACCTATTGATTCCAACTTTGTTTTACATTCAGCTACCTCTCTTCTTTCAAATTTTAATTAACTTTCTTAGAGGACAAGTATATTAGCCAATTTGGCTGTGAAATTCACTAGAGAGGGCTCTGTCTTAGCTTCAGTTTCTGCAGGTTTATGTGATCAGTGATGATAAAACACCTAAGATCTATATTTTTACTCCAGAAAAAAACAAATTTTATCCTCTGCATTCATATGACACTCTGAAACTACTAGCATATCTTTTGACTTATACATTTGAAAGTTATTGCAATACTTTGGTTGTAGTTCAAAAATGAAATTCTGCAATTTATGTCTGGATATATTATAAAGTTACTCTTTCTCCCTTCCATATTTCTTGTTTCTCTGTACTCCCCCAATTTCTTTATTTAAATGTTTTCATTTATAAAGTTTGATTACATATTTTATTATTACAAAAGATTGGCTATTGGTCCTCAAAGATTGGTTTTAAGTATCCCAGTGAGGCAGAATGGCATGACTTGGGTGCTGGGTTCTGTTTATCACCACTTACCCATGGTTTCCTTTTAAGATTTAAAGAATTTTTCCCTCTTGCTCTTCTATTAGGCTAAAAGCAGTTGAAAGCTGGAAGAAAAATCCTTCCTGTCCCAGACATACTTGACAAGTAGAACTATTAAATTCATACTTACTGAGTGACTAATCTTACTGGTTTTCCACAAGTCCACCAATCCAGATAGTCTCATGATGCTCACTTCTTTAAACTGTCCAATGAATGATTTCTGTCAAATGAATCATGAAAAACATATTTAATTGTATGTATATGTGTCATGAAATGATGTTGTCAGTCTGTGACACACAGAGAAGAGGAAGGTCAGTTCATCAAATACCATTTTTTAATTCACACCTTTTACGTTTGTGCCTGCTTCATATGAAATACTAAACAAATGTTGAATAAAAGAATGGATTGTTTTCCCTGACTTCCTGGTCACTCTATCAGAAGCTTTCTCCTCTTTTATGGATGCTTACATTATTTTTTACCACTAGTGTTTTAATGTGTTGCTTTGTACTGATGTTAACTGCATATTTTACTATCATTATTTATTATTATTATTTGTATTATTTCTATCCTATAGTGAATGATCTACAAGTAATCATCACTCACCATTATATAAACCATAGTTTATAAATTATGATGTGCAAATAGAATAATAGAGTTTAAGTTTAATAAAATGCCCACATTTCCTTACAGAATAATAAAATACTGTCTTCTTACTTATATCACGCCCCTGAAGCAGGGAGTTTGTTTGGATGGAGATCCCAAGAAGCACTAATGGGGATATTGGGAAGTGTGTCAGGAAATGGAAGGAAGTCAATGAAGGATTTGTTATTAGCAGATTATTACTATATGCAATAGAAGCTTGACCTTAATGTGGACATTTGGGAAACATGTACAAGATGCTTCAACATTATGCTACTCCAAAGGAGAAAATTGCCATATGAGTCCTTCACATGTGGTGTGCATTAGACTAGTGATTCCAAAGGCACGTGAATTGAACACCAAGAGTATCTGCAATATGGGTTTCCCTGGTGGGGCAGTGGTTGAGAGTCCACCTGCCGATGCAGGGGACACGGGTTCGTGCCCCGGTCCAGGAGGATCCCATATGCCACGGAGCAGCTGGGCCCGTGAGCCATGGCCGCTGAGCCTGCGCGTCCGGAGCCTGTGCTCCGCAACGGGAGAGGCCACAGCAGTGAGAGGCCCGCGTACCGCAAAAAAAAAAAAGAAGAAAAAAAAAAAAAAGAGTATCCGCAATAATATCTAAAAAATGGGGAACTTTTCTTATTTTTTAGAGTCAACAGAAGGTATAGTAACTTAAAGAGGGAAGAGAAGAAAAGCTGTGATTACAATGACCCTTCAACTCTAAGGATCTTAAAGTTCACAGCAGGGGAGCCAACCTGCTTGATTTGCAAAGATAAATATTCAATTTAGAGAGCTAATTGTGATTAATAGGAGCATAACGTATTAAACTTACTCCTGTCCTGACAGTTTTCATATTTGCCTATTTCTATACCGAGACAAATTCCATTAGAATTTAATTAATTGAATTTTAATTATTATTAATAATATAATTTTAGTACTTATATGTCATTTAATTTAGCCTTAAAAGTTTCCATTTGACGGTAATGGACTAAGATATAGAAAAAAGCTAACCACATTTTTTGAGTAACATTGATCTTCCTTGCCTTAATATCACAACTTTGCATAATAATAATATTGAAATAAGAGTCAATATGCTTCAATTGAATTTATTTGCTTAAGTGAGTTATTAAAAGTGATTTCTTTTTAACAAAGTCTTGCTGATTTTCATAATGGCTTCACTTTAGAATTTATCTGGAACAATTAACACTTTTTGCTCTTAGCTCTAATTGAGCTAGCTTTTCACCATTCTGTGTATTTGAACAAATAAACAACAAAAACTGAATGCATACATAAGTTTTTTCTATATTTCTATAATTCTTTGTGAATATTTCTATTTATAATGCCACATAATATTATAATTATCTCTTTATCTGTCATCCATTTTTACTTGACAGTAGGTGTCATAAGAACAACATCATTTATTATTATTCTCTGCAACTTCAGCATTTGATGTAGTTACAGTTTCCAAATAAGTAAAGGATAAATAATTATTGAAGAACAGAAAGAATGAATGGATAACTAACAGCCACTTTAAATCATCATCTGACATTTAAGTGTTTTATGTTTTTATTGAAATAGAAGATCTGTGGGTTTGGTTTGAGAATGATTGCCTGTCTGTGACCAAAACCAAAGTCTAGCATTTATCTAGGTGAAAAAGAAATTATTTTGCTGGTACTCAGTTTAAAACAATTTAAATATATGGACTGTTCAGATGAGTCAACTCATAGGCAATACAGATGATGACATTCTGTGCCAAAGCATCCAGTTGAATATGAAATGGTTATGTGTTACCCGGTAGACAAAATTACTTAAGGGTCGCAAATTGGCAGTGGAATGTACCTAAGCATATCTTTTCTTTAGCCTGTAGAGTGTTTAAAAGTCTTTGAATTTAAATAGTTGTAGCTGGGATAATGTTCTTTTTTTCATCTCTAACACTACCAGTCTATATTTGGAATGTAAATTCTAAAGCTGCTTCCCAGACTTCCTTAGCTTACTTGGTCATTGATGTCATCTGAGTTTGTAAGTTTGTAACATCTGAATACTATGCAACGCCAAACAACTATTTACTACTTCGCCCTAATGCCTCATTTTAACAGACTTAACCTGTGGTTTTCATGTCACCTAAACAAATCCTTGCTCCACAGCATTTCCTTGCAAATATATTTAAAGTTTATTTCATGTCATTTTATAAAAAGCAGTTTCAGAGATCAAAATACAATAAAACATACATATTGCAAAAGTAACTGCAATATCAAAAATATTTACCAAATACAACTAAGGAATAAAAACATGAAGGTGAATTTCCTCATTTTTAATGTATCATATCCAAATACTTTAGATATTCTGGTTCTCAACTGGATTGATTTTTGATCCCAGAGAACATTTGGCAGGTCTGGAGACTTTTTGATTGTCACATCTGGGAGGGGGATGCTACTGGCATCTAGTAGGTAGAGATCAGGAATGTTCTTAAAAATCCTACAGTGCACAGGACAGCCCTTTTCCCCAGCCTGACAAAGAGTTATCCAGCCCATAATGTTGATGATGCTGAGGTGGAGAATCCCTGATGTACAGTAGATAACATCAGGTTATTTATTATGTTTGCCAAGTGTCTAATCCTCCATGCAGCTCTTTGGAGAAACAAAAGAAAGCCACAATTCTCTCTTTATAATGACCATCTATGCAAGAAGAATAAACTGGTATACAGAAAACAATAAGACAATCCTTCATTATTACAAACCAGTTACGCTGAATGATATAATAAGGTAGATCTAGCCTGTACCAAGAGAAAATTAAATATTGAGAATCTTAATACAAACTGCATCTTTTTTCTCCCTTAATAAAAAGTGTGGAAGATGAAACTGCTGGTATTGTTTTAGCTTCTCAAAAATGCCAGCATTTTTGCAGCTCTCTGTGCCTTTGCTTCATGGGCTCCAGATGGCTGCTGTGTCTTCAGGTGGGAAGAATGATGGAAGAGGGGAACAAAGGCAGGGGTGGTGGTGGTGCCAATCATTCTCTTTTATCAAGAAAAATGAACACTTTCCCAGAAGCTCCCAGCCTATTTCTGCTTATATTTCAGTAGCCAGAGTTGTGTTGCATTGTAAGGGAGGCTGAGAAAGCATTTATTCCGATTTTTAACCTCAGTAGTGAAGTGACAGTGAAGAAAGTAGTTGAGACTGTGTTGAGTTGATCACCAAAACAAGCTTCTGCTACAAATAGATATATTTGTGCCATAGTTTACAGAAGGAATGAAAGTACTGCTTTCAACTGAAAAAGAAAGTGGATCTGAATTCTATGCCAATGTTTATCCAAAATGGATGATATAAAGGATAAAAGCAAGACAACTTCCCACACAAGCACCACAGACCCAAAGCTTGGCAAATTTGTAATTATAGAAAACATTGTGTCTTTGTTCTTAATCTAAAGCAAAAGGAAAATGTGAAAATATAATGCATGTTGAACTGTTACATATTTATTAATACTTTAAAATGAGTATTGCAATTAACTTGACCAACTTGCTTTTCAAGAAAGGTTTGTATTTTTCGTTCATAAGACAAAAATGAATATTTTATAAGATTTAATCAATTGTCAATCAATCTTAATCTCTTAATCAACTGTTATTGTTTCTTGTAATTGGCATTAACTATATATGTGAATCTGTTAATAAGCATATGTTCTGGATTTTTAAAAATAGTCAACCCCATAGTTCAAGGGCAGCAGGTAGTCCCATATCAAGCCCTTCGCTTATGAAGAACACACAAAGCCTCATGTCTGCATTTTGTTATACATCTGTTTCCTGTTTTCTATATCTCAGGGGAAAAAAAAAATCTCATCTCAGGATCCCACTGGCATACGTTATTACTCAGTGGAAAAGCAGCTGTAATGACTCCAAAAACAAATTAAAAAGGAAGATGATAAAGGTCATAGCCACTGTTAGGAGTCTTACTCCCACAGGCAGTACAGATTCTGTAATATCAGTTTCCCAAAAGGGTTCACTTTGCTGATGCCTTCTTTGGTGTTGCTATGGCCTTCGTTGCTAGGGAACTACCCAGTCAAAACCATTTCCTAAAGGAATGGCCTGGTGTCAGTGCTGAATCATGACCTGAGAAGAGTGGTAATATTATTTAATACTTCCCAGGGGCTACCAATCCATGTTCTTCTTTCAGCTCAGTCAGATTAAAAAAAGAAAAAGAAAGTGTTCAAAACAGGAGTCAGTTTGAGATAGCCTCAAGTAAAAGATTTGTGTGCCATGTTGCTAAAACATTTTATATTTTAGCACTGTCAGTCCTTGTAAACCTTATCAAGAAATGAATGCCATTATCAAAGATTTGGGGACATAATACTTATTTGAAGACAGTAGAAAATCTTTCTCATTAACTGTATCTAAAGGATGCTAATGTTAAAACAAAAGGTGGACAAATAAAGTTATAACTCTAATTAGTTATAAAGAATTTAAGTAAAAATTATTATTGATTCATTTTGGCTATGTTGTAAGAACTCTTTCATTTACACTCCATAATGTAAATATTTAAAAAATAAAATTACATCTAAAAGAATCTGTGCTCTCTGATCCTACAATTCTTTCAAATGAAATATGGTTCTAGCTCATGATTTATATTTCACCATGAAATTGTTTGCTATACATTCTTACCCAGCACGAAAATAATCATAACCATCAGAGATCATTAACAATGGGTCATCTGATAATCAGAATTCAAAATAACAACACATTTGGCTGTACTGAAACTCACTAGCATTTTCATATAAATCATGAACATTAGAATCTCAACTAATAATTCTTCAAATCTGATTACATTTAACATTTTAAATGTCCCATTTGAACTTATATAATAGTCACAAAACAACTTCATAGACTGAAATATTCTGATAAAAAGCATCTGCTTTCAGAGCCTCTAAATTTTATTGTAGTTACTACAGTTAGCAGACTTCTAATTAACAAGGCCATAACTTTACAAGAGGACAAAGCTTGTTTTTTACTCCTTATTTTCATCTTTTAAAAAAAATCAAAAATGTATTTGAAAATCATGGCAATTTAGTATATTTTTCATTAATATAGTTGGAAGACTAAGCATAGATCAAGTTTAAGAATTCTGTGCTTCAGAACAGATTGAAATTATTTAATGGAATGAACTAGTTCCTGTGTTTTGTTTATATTTATGCTTTTAATGCGTTTTGTTTTCTTTCGGCTTCTCTCTTTTCCAAAGTTTCTAATAAAAAAAAGGAAAGGTTTATCTTTTCCACAAAAGAGTTGTTAGTTGAATAATAAAAAGAAGTATGTAGATTTCAATAATTTAAAGGGAATTTATATTTGTAGAAGACCCAAAAACCTGGGGAAATAAAAATGCTTTCAATAAAAGTTAAATATTAATTAGATAACTGGCAAAAAATTCTTTACTACTATTCATTCTTAATTTATTTTAATACAATACTATGGTGTTGGTCACTTGGAGGAAACCTACACAAAATATTTTGGTCCACTAAGGTATAGCACAAATTAATATGTAATATCAAAGTTTAAAAATACTACCATTAAACTTAAATTAGGTAGTCTTTTGACACAGTCGCTTTGAAAAGTGGCCACCAAATGTGTTTTTTAAGGTAAACTGGAAATAGAAATTTAAATTCAACTGTGAAGTGTTTTTTGTTATTTGATTTTTCTTCTATGCTTATCTTGCTATATTAATGTTCCTTGTACTCTTAATTTCTCTAATGCTGCTAAAGAGATTATTTCATTAGATAACTTTAATTAAAAAGTGAGCTTAATGTATTTGTATTGACATGAAATTTCAATATGAAATTTCCCCAAAATATATTAAATGTTAACAATAATGTAGAGAATAATGTTCAGAGTAGGATTTTATGTATATAGAAAGAATTCCTACTATAAGTGTTTTTTACACAACTGTTATTTTATATTGAGGTGAAAGTAGCAAAATGGGAAGAGTATGTATTTTGTGGTCAAACTGAAAGTGAATCCAACCTTTTCCCTGCCAGAAAGGTTGGAGTCTTTATTTGTAATTAGAATAATATTTTATAGAATTATTATAATCAAATATGCATGTAAAATTATTACACATATTAGGCATTTACATTTGCTGTGGTATCTCCAAGCTACATGACATATAAATCATTAAGTCATCTTAATAGCATTCCGAAATTTAGTAAGTAAATTAGATTTAATGTATAAGCAAAGATATTTAAGCATTGATAAAGGGAACTTGTAAGATTTCAATAAACATATGAGCATGGATTAATCTTAATAATATATTTTTGCAACATGCTATTTGTAAGTGATAGAATAGTTAGCATAGTGATTGAATGAGAAAACACTAATGGCTGATATGAGACATACTTTTGTTTCTTTTCTGCCAAAGCTCATGTTGACTTAGTGTATGTATCAAAACAAACAAACAAAACAAAATTATGGTTACCAAAGCAGGGGGAGGAACAAATTAGGAGTATAGGATTAACAAATACAAACTACTATGCAAAGAAACAGATAAGCAACAAGGAATTATTGTATAGCACAGGGAATTATACCCAACATCTTGTAATAACCTATAATGGAGTATAATATACAAAAAAAACCTCCAGATCACTATGCTGTACACCTGAAACTAACATAATATTGTAAATGAACTATACTTCAATTTTTAAAAAATCCCCCCAATGTTACATCTATTAGCAGGAAACACTTTTCTGCTCTTCTCTTGACAACAAAACTGCTCATAATCATTGAATAATTGATTGTAGTTCCCTAAGATGTTTGGTCCTACGAACAGAGTTTATTTCAGAGGCTGGATAGGAACATTGGCTCTCACTTTCAATGAGCTGCCCCCAAGGTAAGGTCTTAATGTAATGAGAAGAAATGACTTCAAGTGTATGTCAGAGAGGAATTATTTCAGTGGGATACCTACTCGTATTCTCAAATCCTATTGCTTCTCACAAAAGCTTGGATATAAAATACAGGATTTAAGAAAAAAAATATTTCCAATGTCAGTTTATTCTTTAAAATGTGTTGTAGTCAACTTTGATTTATTATCATTTGCACAGATCACTCTTATTACTTTTAATTTAGAGGCACATGAGTAGTTGAACTCAACTCCATGCATCCTTGCTCTTTGAAGATGATAATTTGGGAGTTTTAGGTAGCTAATTCAGGGAGTTTCAAGCAGCATCTTTTAGCTCAAAGATCAGATGCATACTTTTTATTGTACATACATATGAATAAACAGATGCTGCCAAAAATATGTATATTTATGTATTACTAAGAAATTACCCAGAAGTTTTGGTAGATTATATTCTGCCTCTTTTTCTCTTACTCTTATACATTTTAGATGTATAAAAAATAGCATTTTACCCCAATATTATGAAATTATACAAGATGCTAAAACATTAGAGGTTAATGATTTCATTACTTTCACCTAAAATTCTTCCATTTTATTACTGGGAACTTTACTGTTAATTATCTTTTGTTCATTCAGTACCTGAAAAATATTAGGCACTCGCTTAAGTAACCACTGGTCAACTTAAAATAGCTACAAATGTATTATTTAAGTTTATCTAAAAATCTGTAAACACTAATAGAATTAATAAATACATGTAGAAAATATGATTGAGAGATATTGACATATCACACGTGCAAAAGCACATGTATGTGTCTAAAATCTATATATTTATATTATACATCCAAAGAGACATGACAGAAAACATACTATTGAATAGGTAGTTGCACAAAAACTGTACTTATGATTTATGTCTCTAACAAATGCTGATGCTTTTTCTTTACTGAACAATAAACATGGAATTACTTTCTAATGCACCATATAGTTCTAAAAGCTTTCAAATAAATTTGCATTACAGTACCTTAAAATAGTGCTAAAGGTATAAAATATTTTTTCTGTAATGAGATAAATGTTAAATTAATTTTTCATGAATACTTGTAAGTAAACACCAAAAAGACTATCTAGTTGTGAAACAAAACGGGATTAAAGATGGGAACAGAATAATTAGAAGTTTATTGACCTGTAATATTATTATATACTTTCCAAACATGGTTTTTAATTTTTCTAATTTTAGCCATTCTGATAGGTGTGTATTCCATTCCCATCTAAATTGCATTCACCGGATGATCAATGTTTTAGGCACAATTTTATATATTTATTGTCAATTTGTTCTCTTCATAGTCTCCTTAAAAACTTTGCCTACTCCGGTGTCACAGGGATATATTTATTTTTTAAGAACTACATTATTTATTTAACATGTAATATATTTGATATTCTTTTTATATTCATTACTTTATAAATGTTTTAAAATGTTTTCATTCTAGTATGATAAATATTAATAACATAATATACAAACAAGCTAGTTATAGTCCTCATTAACTTTGAGTGAAAAGGGATTCTGAAATCAAAATTTTGAGAACTATTGCTCACAATTTCTTTGAGAAGGGATCTTGAGTACATTTTTTAATCTATGACTTTTATATTTGAGCCACACTTCTCATCTGTATGTGATCTGAGTGAAGCTCTCATTACTGCAGGATTCAGTGTGGAATTCCTGTTGCATGAGGAACGCTGTTCTGAATTATTCTCCATTAACAGTGTAGGAGAGTACTGATTTTTTTTTTTTTTTTGAGAGTACTGATTTTTGATAGTTTGGCCAACACTTAATATTTTGTCTTTTTCTCATTTCAGTCACTGTGGTGGGTATGTAATAGTGTCACATTGTGGTTTTAATTAACATTTCCCTGTTTGACTTCTCAAATAATTTTAAGAATATTTTTATATATTTACTGTTTGGGTATCCTTTACCAAGTGAGATGTCTGTTCTAGTTTTTTGCTCATTTTGCTATTAGACTGTTTCTTATTTACTTACTGATTTGAAGCTTTTTTTTTCATATTTTGAATATGAGTCCTTTTATCAGATGTGTTTTATGTGAATTGTCTTTTTACTTATAGGTATCTATTGAAGAACATAAATTATTAACTTTATTATAATCCAACTTATGCATATTGTTCTTACAATTATTGTTTTGGTGCTTTGTTTAAGACAGACTAATCTAATGTCTAAAGATATTCTCCCATATTTTCTTCTAAAGACTTGACTATTATACTTCTATAGTTTTGCTTAGAAATATCATTATTACAAGTGTTCTTTTTTATTGAAATATTCTTGACATGTAACATGTAAAGTTAATGTGTACATGTTGATTTGATACATTTATGCATTGTAATATGATTGCCATTGCATCAGTAATTAAAACCTCTATCAAGTCACATAATTATCATTTCTTTTTAGTGACTGGAAAAATTAAGTCTCTTAGCAAGTTTGATGATTACAATACAATGTTGTTTTCTATATTTACTTACTGTGCATTAGATCTCTAGGGCTTATTTATTACTCATTGCAAGTTTGTACCCCTAAACAACCATATTTCTATATTTTGATCTGTGGTCTACCTGCAACTGATATTATTTTATGGTGTGTGATGGTTAATTTTAGGTATCAACTTGATTGGTCCTGGGGTGCCCAGATTAAACATTATTTCTGGATGTGTCTTTGAGGGTTTTTTCCCATGAGATTAGCATCTGAATCAGTGGACTCAGTAGACTGCCCTATGCAATGTGGGTGGGCATCACCCTATCCTTTGAGGGCCAGTACAGAATGAAAGGCAAATGAATTTACCCCTTTTTGCATGCCTCACTGATGCCTCACATCTCATCTCATTTTCTCTTGCCCTCTGACTGGGATTCATTACATCATTGGCTACCTTGGCTCTTAGTATTGCAGGACTATGAGCTTGGTTGAAGCCTTTGAACTTCAACTGAATTATACCACTGGCTTTCCTTGGTTTCCAGCTTGCATATGGCAGACCATGGACTTAGCCTCCATAATCTGTGAGCCATTTCTTCATAATATATCTCCTTTTAAATGTATAAAATAATTTGAATCCTATTGATTCTATTTCTCTGAAGAACCCTGCACAGTGTGAGACTGGAATCAAAACACATTTTTTTTCTTATGGGTATCTAATTGACCCAGCATTATTTATTTTAAAAGACCATCCTTTTTCCACTATACATCAGTGTTGCTTTCATTACATATCTGGAGACTGTACATGTGTGGGCCTGTTTCTAGATTCTCACTTATACTTCATTATTTAGTTTTGGACCACCTTTTCAATCTCTATGTCCCTCTCCTTCCTCATTCAAAAACTGGTGGATAATAGTAGTACTTATTTGATAAGGTTGCTAAGAGGTAATAATCAGTTAATGTATTTAAACTACAATTAAGATTTCCTGGAGTAATTGTTAAATGTGTTAGTAAAATTTGATAAAGATGATGATGTTCATCACTATCATTATCATCATCCTCATCTGTTTTCTCACAATCTCTTCCCTGAGCTCTTGAAGATATTTCTCATTATCTTCCATCATAGAAGCCGTTGCTTAATTGTATATTTAATTCACAGCAAACTATAGTCTCACTTTTAATCTACTTTATAAAATTGCATTTTATTCCTGCCTGGGGAAACTTCATCTGCCATTTCTTTCTTTCTTTTGTTGGATTGTAGCATCTTTGTGTAGATCAAGTACTGTTTCCTTTTTAATTACCCATCATTGCACAAGCACTTTTTTTTAAACCAGCTATTAGTAAGAAGTCTGTTAGGGGAAGGATCAGCACAGTATTTCAAGCCACCTAAATTTTTTTCTTATAAAATAGGCCTTATCTAAGAGTAAAACTAGCTTTTACTTCTTCCCAGTTAATGGACATGGGCAGCTAGAGATTGTTTGCAATATATTCTTTTTCTTTCTGCTGTCAAGAGACAGAGTGCTTATACATATATGAATATATGTGGGATTCTTGATTTATGAAGAGATCTCTGCTTCTAGGAGCCAAGTTAGGTCCAAAAACTCCAGATGATAACACATATACTTACTTTATTCCAAACTAGAAATTTAGTGTCTTCACCTTAAGAATTAACACCTAATGATGTTTTCTGAAACAAAAAACATCATGCTACCACTGAATCCCTTTCCATGACTTATTTTAGCCTCCTGCATGCCTCCCACACTATCACCACTTTATTTTGATACTGGATATTTATATTTTCTATAAATATACATAAGTGTACAGATATATATTTGTATTTTGTCTAGGTGTCTTATCTTGTCCTAGTTAAATTATGTTTTGTTTTATTCTCTTTTTGTGTTTCATCTCTAGGAAGAGAAGGGGCATTTTAACTTGAGGACCCCATGTGCAAGCCAAAAAGAAAACTCACCTTACATGTTCAAACCAGAAAAAAATAAAATGTATCATTTTTAAATTTTGGTGAGATGACTACATTTTAAAGGTTTATACTGTAACAGGTACTTTACTTTCCCATCAAGTGTCATTGTGTAAATATCTAAATTATTTTTATATCTGAGTTTGCCATTCTAAAAGGAACCACAAGATATGGGTACATATTGTGTCACCTGGCACCACCTATAGGTTAAGAAGTATGTAGACACCTTGCATGAAGGTAATTTATTTCTTTTACCTTACATACTTATGAAATCAAATGGAAATGCAAAAGAAGCAAATTATATCTTACATCATATGCCTGGAAAATCATGTACAGAGTAAGCACATCATAGATTTTGAGATTAAACTAATCATTTTCTGGAGGAGACCTTGAGCAATTTTCCTAAATTTCAACACCTTGATTCACATAGTTTATCAAAAGAAATTGTACTTCCATAAGCTCACCTATGACACCTCACAGATCCAGGACACTTCTATATTTGGCTAGAATGAAAACTTTTGAAACTCATTCTTCTTGTGATAATGGAATTTTAGTCTGACTTACCCAGTTCTCTGATGGTTTAGTGTTATAAATTTACAATGATGGATTGATTGGGTTCACCAGGTTTAGAAACAGTGTAAAAATAACTGGCCCCAAAAGGGAAGTTTGACCAAAGTTCGACCATGGGCTCATACCCAAAGTATAGGGTACTTCACAGTCAGAGTGATAAAACAAATTCTTAAATATGGTCTCTGTCTTATATGTACAAGCAATCTAAATTATACTTAAGGCAGTTTAAACCGTATAATATAATAACCTCTTAACCACATGCCGCAGATATCATCACTCAAAAAAATTCTGATGGTGGGAGCGGGGAAATCAAGATTCCATAGTAGAGGGATGTGGAGCTCACCTCCTCTGACAAATACATCAAAAATACACCTATATGTGGAACAATTCTCACAGAATACCTACTGAAAGCTTGCAGAAGATCTCAAAGCTGTAAGAACATTCCCCACATAACCAGGTTGGACCAAGGGAAAAGGGAGAAAAAGACTAATCAGGACAGGATCTGTGCCCCTGGGAGAGATCTGTGAAAGAGGAAAGGTTCTCTCACCCTGGGAACCTCCTTCACCAGCTGGGAGGTCCATCAGAACAGATAGGGAGCTTCAGAGGCTGGAGAGGAGAATGTGGGAGCTTGTCTGCACCTGTGAAATAAACAAATGGGGCCTAATCAAACTTATAAGCTTTTGCAAAACAAAGGAAGCCTAAACAAAACAAAAAGACAACATATAAACTGGGAAAATATATTTGCAAACAACGCGACCAACAAGGGCTTAATTTCCACAAAACATTTCTCCCAAGAAGACATACAGAGAGCCAACAGGCACATGAAAAGATGCTCAACATCGCTAATTATTAGAGAAGTGCAAATCAAAACACAGTGAGGTATCACCACACATTGGTCAGAATGGCCATCATCAAAAAGTTTACAAATAATAAATGTTAAAGAGGGTGTGGAGAAAAGAGAACCCTCCTACACTGTTGGTGGGAATATAAATTGGTGCAGCCACTATGGAAAACAGTATGGAGGTTCCTTAAAAAACTAAAAATAGAGTTAACATATTATCCAGCAATCCCACTCCTGGGCATATATCCAGAAAAGATGAAAATTCAAATTCAAAAAGGTACATGCACCCCAATGTTCATAGCAGCACTATGTATAATAGCCAAGACATGGAAGTGTCCACCAACAGATGACTGCATAAAAAAGATGTGGTATATATATACAATGGAATATTACTCAGCCATACAAAAGAATGAAATTATGCCACTTGCAGCAACATGGATGGACCTAAGATTATCATACTAAGTGAAGTCAGACAGAGAAAGACAAATATATGATAGCACTTATATGTGGAATCTAAAAAATAGTACAAATGAACTTATTTACAAAACAGAAACAGACTCACAGACATAGAAAACAAACTTATGGTTACCAAAGGGAAAGGGTTGGAGGAGGGATAACTTGGGAGTAGGAGATTAACAGATGCATACTACCATATGTATAATAAAATAAGCAACAAGGATTTACTGTATAGCACAAGGAACTATATTCAATATCTTGTAATAAATAATAATGGAATAGAATTTAAAAAATACATATATATATATATATATAACTGAATCACTTTGCTAGAGCTGTACAGCTGACACTAACACAATATTGTAAATCAACTATAGTTCAATTAAAAAAAAAATTCTAAGCATGATTAGTTTTCTGGGAGATCTTCCATAGCTCAGTGGCCACTCATTGGATAAAGAGGACCAAAGATCTATTACTTTTCATTTTTCTGTGCCAGATTACTATAGAAAACAACACAAATGTAGTTGAATTGTGAAGCAAATACTCAATTTCATTTCCTTGAAAAAGAGGTCACAAAATATTTGTACTTGCTTATAAACTCAGGTGAAAGGAAAACATTATACATCACTAAGACACATGTAATAGCTGTCCCTTTAGCAAAGAGAGAGAAATATCCATTCTATAGAACTAATCAGCTCTAGGATTCAAAAAGAATAAATTTAAAAAAATTAAAACACATCATTATTTATGTAGCTTTTTTAGTATAAAGGATCCATTGTTTTTAGGAAGAAAATGCAAAGAATACTAGAAGTAGGGGTAGAAGTAAACCTGTAAGAACAAGCTAAACCTGGTATCACATAAATCATAACTCATAAACCCAAAGTAACTCTCAAAATTGTTTTTATATCAATTTATAATTGTTTTACATAATGCAATGTTTCTCTTTATTTTCAATTTATTTTTTTTTCATTTTTTAAACATCTTTATTGGCATATAATTGATTTATAATGTTGTGTTAGTTTCTGCTGTATAACAAAATGAATCAGCTATATGCATATGTATATCCCCATATCCCCTCCCTCTTGCGTCTCCCTCCCACCTTCTTTATCCCACCCCTCTAGGTGATCACAAAGCACCGAGCTGATCTCCCTGTGCTATGCAGCTGCTTCCCACTAGCTATCTATTTTACATTTGGCAGTGTATATATGTCCATGCCACTCTCTCACTTCATCCAAGCTTACCCTTCCCCCTCCCTGTGTCCTCAGGTCCATATTCTACATCTGTATCTTTATTCATCTCCTCCTCCTAGGTTTATCAAAACCATTTTTTCTTTTTTTTTTTTTTTTTTTTAGATTCCAGATACATGTGTTAGCATATGGTATTTGTTTTCCTCTTTCTGACTTACTTCATTCGGTATGACAGACTCTATGTCCATCCACCTAACTACAAATAACTCTATTTTGTTCCTTTTTATGGCTGAGTAATATTCCATTGTATATACGTGTCACATTTTCTTCATCCATTCATCTGTTGATGGACACGTAGGTTGCTTCCTTCATGGCTATTGTAAATAGTGCCGCAATGAATATTGTGATACATAACTCTTTTTGAATTATGGTTTTCTCAGGGGATATGCCAGTTGTGGGACTGCTGGGTCATATGGTAGTTCTATTTTTAGTTTTTTATGGAACCTCCATACTGTTCTCCATAGTCGCTGTATCAATTTACATTCCCACCAGCAGTGCAAGAGGGTTCCCTTTTTTCCACAACCTCTCCAGCATTTACTGCTTGTAGAGTTTTTCATGGTGGCAATTCTGACCGCTGTGAGGTGATACCTAATTGTAGCTTTGATTTGCATTTCTCTAATGATTAGTGATGTTGAGCATCCTTTCCTGTGTTTGTTGGCAATCTGTACATCTTCTTTGGAGAAATGTCTATTTAGAACTTCTGCCCATTTTTGGATTGTGTTGTTTGTTTTTTTGATATGGAGCTTCATGAGCTGCTTGTATATTTTCGAGATTAATCCTGTGTCAGCTGTTTCATTTACAAATATTCTCTCCAATTCTGAGGGTTCTCTTTTTGTCTTGTTTATGGTTTCCTTTGCTGTGTAAAAGCTTTTAAGTTTCGTTAGGTCCCATTTGTTTATTTTTGTTTTTATTTCCATTTCTCTAGGAGGTGGGTCAAAAAGGAACTTGCTGTGATTTATGTCATAGAGTGTTCTACCTATATTTTCCTCTAAGAGTTTCCTAGTGTCTGGCCTTACATTTAGGTCTTTAATCCATTTTGAGTTTATTTTTGTGTATGGTGTTAGGGAGTGTTCTAATTTCATTCTTTTATATGTAGCTGTCCATTTTCCCAGCACCACTTATTGAAGAGGCTGTCTTTTCTCCAGTGTATATTCTTGCTTCCATTATCAAAGATAAGGTGACCATATGTGCATGGGTTTACCTCTGGGCTTTCTATCCTGTTCCATTGATCTATATTTCTGTGTTTGTGCCAGTACCATACTCTCTTGATTACTGTAACTTTGCTTTATAGTCTGAAGTCTGGGAGCCTGATTCCTTCAGCTCCGTTTTTCTTTTTCATGATTGCTTTGGCTATACGGGGTCTTTTGTGTTTCCATACAAGTTGTGAATTTTTCTGTTCTAGTTCTGTGAAAAAAGTCATTGGTAGTTTGATAGGGATTGCACTGAATCTGTAGATTGCTTTGGGTAGTAGAGTTATTTTCACAATGTTGATTTTTCCAATCCAAGAACATGGTATATCTCTCCACCTGTTTGTATCATCTTTAATTTCATTCATCAGTGTCTTACAGTTTTCTAAATACAGGTCTTTTGTCTCCTTAGGTACGTTTATTCCTAGGTATTTTATTATTTGTGATGCAATAGTAAATGGGAGCGTATCCTTAATTTCTCCTTCAGATTTATCATCATTAGTGTATGGGAATGCAAGAGATTTCTGTGCATTAATTTTGTATCCTGCAACTTTATCAAATTCATTGATTAGCTCTAGTAGTTTTCTGGTAGCAACTTTAGGATTCTCTATGTATAGTATCATGTCATCTGTTTCTTTTTCTTCTATGATTGCTGTAGCTATAACTTCCAAAACTATGTTGAATAATAATGGTGAGAGTGGGCATCCTTGTCTTGTTCCTGATTTTAGAGGAAATGGTTTCAGTTTTTCACCATTGAGAATGATGTTGACTGTAGGTTTGACATATATGGCCTTTAAGTTGAGGTAAGTTCCCTCTATGCCTGCTTTCTGGAGAGTTTTTATCATAAATGGGTGTTGAATTTTGTCAAAAGCTTTCTCTGCATCTATTGAGACGATCATATGGGTTTTCTCCTTCCATTTGTTAATATGGTGTATCTCAATGATTGATTTGCATATACTGAAGAATCCTTGCATTCCTAGGATAAACCCCACTTGATCATGGTGTATGATACTTTTATTGTGCTGTTGGATTCTGTTTGCTAGTATTTTGTTGAGGATTTTTCCATCTACATTCACCAGTGATATTGGCCTGTAGTTTTCCTTCTTTGTGACATCTTTGTCTGGTTTTTGTATCAGGGAGATGGTGGCCTTGTAGAATGAGTTTGGGAGTGTTCCTCCTTCTGCTATCTCTTGGAAGAGTTTGAGAAGGAAAGGTGTTAGCTCTTCTCTAAATGTTTGATAGAAATCTCCTGTGAAGCCATCTGGTCCTGGGCTTTTGTTTGTTGGAAGATTTTTAATCACAGTTTCAATTTCAGTGCTTGTGACTGGTCTGTTTATATTTTCTATTTCTTCCTGGTTCAGTCTTGGCAGGTTGTGAATTTCTAAGAATTTGTCCATTTCTTCCAGGTTGTCCATTTTATTGTCATATAGTTGCTTGTAGTAATCTCTCATGATCCTTTGTATTTCTGCAGTGTCAATTGTTACTTCTCCTTTTTCATTTCTAATTCTATTGATTTGAGTCTTCTCCCTTTTTATCTTGATGAGTCTGGCTAATGGTTTATCAATTTTATTTATCTTCTCAAAGAACTAGCTTTTAGTTGTATTGATCTTTGTTACTGTTTCCTTCATTTCTTTTTCATTTATATCTGATCTGATCTTTATGATTTCTTTCCTCTGCTAATTTTTCAGTTTTGTTCTTCTTTCTCCAGTTGCTTTAGGTGTAAGGTTAGGTTCTTTATTTGAAATTTTTCTTGTTCTTTGAGGTAGGAATATATTGCTATATACTTCTCTCTTAGAGCTGCTTTTGCTGCATCCCATAGGATTTGCATCATTGTGTTTTCATTGTCAATTTTTTCTAAGTATTTTTTTATTTCTCCAGTGATCTCTTGGTTATTTAGTAGTATATTGTTTAGTCTCCATGTGTTTGTATTTTTAAAGTTTTTTTCCTATAATTGATACCTGGTCTCACAGCGTTGTGGTCGGAAAAGATATTTGATACAGTCTCAATTTTCTTAAATTTAGCAAGGCTTGATTTGTGACCCAAGATATAATCTATCCTGGAGAACGTTCCATGAGCACTTTAGAAGTATATTCTGTTGTTTTTAAAGGAATGTCCTATAAATATCAATTAAGTCCATGTTGTTTAATGTGTCATTTAAAGCTTGTTGGTCCTTATTTGTTTTCATTTTGGATGATCTGTCCATTGCTAATAGTGGCGTGTTAACATCCCCTACTATGATTGTGTTACTGTCGATTTCCCATTTAATGGCTGTTAGCATTTGCCTTATGTATTGGGGTGCTTGTATGTTGGCTGCATAAATATTTACAAATGTTATATCTTCTTCTTGGATTGATCCCTTGGTCATTATATAGTGTCCTTCTTTGTCTCTTGTAATAGTCTTTATTTTAAAGTCTACTTTGTCTGATATGAGAATTGCTACTCCAACTTTCTTTTGATTTCCATTTGCATGGAATATCTTTTTCTATCCCCTCACTTTCATTCTGTATGTGTCCCTAGGTCTGAAGTGGGTGTCTTGTAGACAGTATTTGTATGGGTCTTGTTTTTGTATCCATTCAGCCAGTCTATGTCTTTTGGTTGGAGTATTTAATCCATTTACATTTAAGGTATGTTCCTATTACCATTTTCTTAATTGTTTTCGGTTTGTTTTTGTAGGTCTTTTCCTTCTCTTGTGTTTCCTGCCTAGAGAAGTTCCTTTAGCATTTGTTGGAAAGGTGCTTTGGTGGTGCTGAATTCTCTTAACCTCTGCTTGTTTTTAAAGTTTTTAATTTCTCCATCAAATCTGAATGAGATCCTTTCTAGGTAGAGTAATCTTGGTTGTAGGTTTTTCCCATTCATCACTTAAAATATGTCCTGCCACTCCCTTCTGGCTTGCAGAGTTTCTGCTGAAAGATCAGCTGTTAACCTTATGGGGATCCCCTTGTATGTTATTTGTTGCTTTTCCCTTATTGCTTTTAATATTGTTTATTTGTATTTAATTTTTGATAGTTTGATTAATATGTGTCTTGGCATGTTTCTCCTTGGATTTATCCTGTAAGGGACTCTCTGCGCTTCCTGGACTTGATTGACTATTTCCTTTCCCCATGTTAGGGAAGTTTTCAACTATAATCTCTTCAACTGTTTTCTCAGACCCTTTCTTTTTCTCTTCTTCTTCTGGAACCCCTATAATTCAAATGTTAGTGCGTTTAATGTTGTCCCAGAGGTCTCTGAGACTGTTCTTAATTCTTTTCATTCTTTTCCCTTTATTCTTTGTGGTAGTTATTTCCACTATTTTATCTTCCAGGTCACTTCTCTGTTCTTCTGCATCAGTTATTCTGCTATTGATTCCTTCTACAGAATTATTAATTTCACTTATTGTGTTGTTCTTCATTGTTTGTTTGCTCTTTAGTTCTTCTAGGTCCTTGTTAAATCTGGTGCATGGGGCTAATTCTTGTCTTTCTAGTGGTAAAGACTGTGTCCAGCAGTGTGTTTTGTGGTATCTGTGAACTTTGTATCATTTTATGCAACCTCTCTTCTAATGGGTGGAGTTGTGTTCCTGTTGCTAGTTGTTTGGCCCGGGGTGTCCAGCACTGGAGCTTGCTGGCTGTTGGGTGGAGCTAGGTATTAGCGTTGAGACAGAGATTTCTAGGAGAGTTCTCGTCAATTGATACTACATGGTGCTGGGAGGTCTCTGGTGGTCAAATGTCCTGGACTCGGCTCTCCCACCTCAGTGTCTCAGGCCTGACATCAGGCTGAAGCACCAATACCCTGTCACTCCATGGCTCAGAATAAAAGGGAGAAACGAAAGAAAGAAAATAAATAAATAAATAATAAAATTAAATTTAAAAATATTTTTAATTATTGAAAAATATAGAAAATTTTTAAAAAGAGAATAAAGGAAAAAAAAGAAGACAGCAACCAAACCAATAAACAAACCCACCAATGATAACAAGTGCTAAAATCTAAACTAAGACAAACATAAAAATCAGAAACAAGTCAGTTGCAGACAGCAAACCCCAAGTCTACAGTTGCTCCCAAATTCCACCACCTCAATTTTGGGTTGTTTCATTGTCTATTCAGGTATTCCACAGATGCAGGGTACCTCTAGTTGATTGTGGGGATTTAGTCCACTGCTCCTGAGGGGGCATGGAGAAATTTCCCCTTCCCTTCTTTGTTTGCACAGTTCCTGGGGTTCAGACTGGTTTTGGCCCCACCTCTGCATGTAGGTTGCCCTCAGGCTTCTGTTCCCGTCCAGACAGTATGTGGTTAAAGCAGTGGCTGATTTGGGGGCTCTGGCTCACTCTTGCTGTGGAGAGGGAGGAGTACAGTATTTATAATTGGAAAGCAGGATGAGCCCGTGGCAGCAGAGGCTGGCGTGACTGCAACAGCCTGAGGAACGCCGTTTGTTCTCCCAGGGAAGTTGTCCTTGGATCAGAGGACCCTGGCAGTAGTGGGCTGCACAGGTTCCTCTGGTGGCGGGGGGGTGGGGTGGGGTGTGTGTGTGGATAGTGATCTGTGCTTACACACAGGCTTCTTGGTGATGGCAGCAGCAGCATTACCGTTTCATGCCTGTCTCTGGTGTCTGCACTGGTAGCCACAGCTCACGCCTGTCTCTGGAGCTCATTTAGGTGGTGCTCTGAATCGCCTCTCCTCACGCACCCCTGAAACAATGGTCTCTTGCCTCTTAGGTGGGTCCACACATTTTCCCGGACTCCCTTCCTGGCTAGCTTTGGATCACTAGCCCCCTTCAGGCTGTGTTCACACAGCCAACCCCAGTCCTCTCCCTGGGATCTGACCTCCAAAGCCCAAGCCTCAGCCTCCAGACCCCACCCACCCCAGTGGGTGAGCAGACAAGCTTCTCAGGCTGGTGAGTGCTGGTCAGCACCAATCCTCTGTGCCGGAATCTCTCCACTTTTTCCTCTGTACCCTTGTTGCTGTGCTCTCCTCCGTGGCTCCAAAGCTTCTCCCCCCCACAACCCCACCCCCCTCTCCACAGTGAAGGGGCTTCCTAGTGTGTGGAAACTTTTACTCCTTCACAGCTCCCTCCCAAAGGTACAGGTCCCGTTCCTATTCTTTTGTCTGTGTTTTTTCTTTTTTCTTTTGCCCCACCCAGGTACATGGTGATCTTCCTGCTTTTTAGGAAGTCTGAGGTCTTCTGCCAGCATTCAGTAGGTTGTATTTTTTATGTATTTGTGGGGAGGAAGGTGATCTCCATGTCTTACTCCTCCACCATCTTGAAAGTCTCCCTGTTTCTCTTTAAAATAAATTTACACTGGGTTTAATTCTGACTTTTGATGTAAATTTACATACATGAAACTTTATTTTAATTTTCACTAAGCCTTATTCATGAAAGGGAATTCATTTTTATCCTTATTGCATAAAGATTAAAAAATCAGAGCTAAATGTTTAGATATTTATGAAAACATTTAGGTAATTACTTTTTAAATTATATACATTTCAGATGTGCAGCATTATAATTCAACATCTGTATACAATACTACTAAAGTAATTACTTTAAAAATTTGAGGGTCAAAAAATAGTAGTTATGATGGAAACCATTACATACTTATAGAATTATCTAAAATATTGTTATTTGCTTAGAGTCTTTTTTCTTTTTTTTTTTTTTTTTTTTTTGCGGTACACAGGCCTCTCACTTGTGGCCTCTCCCATTACAGAGCACAGGCTCCGGACACGCAGGCTCAGCGGCCATGGCTCAGAGGCCTAGCCGCTCCGCAACATGTGGGATCTTCCCAGACTGCGGCATGAACCCGTGTCCCCTGCATCGGCAGGTGGACTCTCAACCACTGCACCACCAGCGAAGCCCAGACTGAGTCTATTTTTAAACATCTTTTTTAAACTTAAAGCTATTTTGTAGAAACAGCAAGGTAAAGGACTGAACTTAAGAGTTGAAAATGTAGCATGTGAAACATATTCATGACGGTTTTAATTACATTTCTTGAATCAAAGGACTTAGTGGGAAGTAAAAATTTTAAAACATGATTTATAATAAAACCCTCTGATGATGAGTGCTAAGTACAATTTAGGGGAAAAAATACATGAATTTTTATAAAATTCTCCACTTCATGTCTTTCAGATATATTTTAATTTCTTAATGTCATAAAAATTAATGCTCAAAGGAACACTCAGGCATTAGATATTAACTACTCTATACTCAATTTTTCCAGTAAACAGAATGAAACCTAAAGCAGATAAATCATTGGTGTAATCTTCCGACATTATAAGTGACCAATCAAAGCAAGTTCATGCCATTGAATACTTTGATTTTCACCTTATAATGAGTATACTTATTTCTTGTTTCAGCTCCAACAGGTAAGGAGCTTATACGTTGTTTCTCTTGTTCCTACAAGAAAAAGCCAGCTATTCTGGGACTCATTAGAGAACTGAGGTTACAGAGAAAACCATTGTGCCCCAAATCTGAAGAGACAGGAGCAACTGGGGATATGCAGGAACTGAGTTATGGTTCTGCTTACCAGGAGCAGAAGCCAATGGAGCTATAAACTGGTAGGAACACTTAAGTGGTCACCTTGAAGGATTGCTGGAGGATGAATGTGGACTATATTTAGAGTGAGAAACCCTGGAAGCCATAGTCTTAGGGAAACCCACAGGCATCCATGGACTTCTCCTGGAATACCATCAGGTTATAATTAATCAAAGAAAGATCCCTCCTAGGCTCTGGAATGCAGAGGGGGAAAGTAACCATTGTAAAATACACATAGATCCTTTTATATAAAAAAGGCTGGCACTCCAAGGGAAAGAGCTTTTCTAGAGGACAACTCTGAAACTTACTGGTAGCTGGGGAAGGAAATCCTCCCTATTCTAGCTACCTTCAAACTTTCTGTCTCACCTAAAGGGGAAGAAAGGAAAACAATAGTCAACAGAGGTAAAAGCTGTAAGACTGTATATTGAGAATGCTTCAGCCAGAGAAGGGAATAAGGGATAGAATTTTAAAACAGCTCTTCCAATAGAGATTCACTGTGAAGGTCATTGTTCTGATACATACACCCACTGGTAGACTGAGATTTAATCAGATTATATAATGTTCTTATTCTCCTAAACTTTCTGCCACACCAACAGTGTTCTGGTATAACAATGACTTGCAACTGAAGAAATGCAAGAAACAAATTCTATCTGGGTTTAGTATTTAACATTTTTTAATTTATATGTTTTATATATTTTTCACTTATCCCTGGTTTTCTACTCAAACCTTGCGGTTTGGTATGACACAAGTGGCAGGATAAAGTAGTAACAAAGTCAAAGAAGATTAGCACAGGTGCTTAAGGAAGATACAATACAGTGTCAGGATTAAATATTTCCAAAGGTGAGAGCAATCTCCAGGCAGAGTCAAGATGTGAAGCTTGTTAGCATTATCATTATCATTATTAGTATGGTTCACATATTGAGTCTGTCTTTTATATATTATATATTGTGTATTACGTTCTGTATGTCATAAGGCACAAGTGGTCCATCTCTATCCTCTATTACTAAACACATAATATTATCCCAATTGTGGCAATTTTTCAATTACTAATATCCCAGGCTCCATATCCTCACCCTCTATACTCTGCTCTGTGAAGCTGACACTGGGATTCAGCAAACCACATTTTTGCTTTGCCAGATGGCTCCCTGCTAGTCTCTGCAAATAGGACATTCTGAAAGGAGACAGCAAAGCCAGAGGAGGAAAAAGTTTTTTCCTCTTTTCTCTCTGCTTCTTACAGGTTTTCTGTGGGCTTACTGACTCCTCACTGTTCTTTTGAGGGTCACTCCTGAATGCTTCCTCATTCTTTACAGCAGTTCCTTTCATGCAGGAGATGAATCCAGTCTGCAGATGAATCGAACACTTACAGACATCTACATCATATCCCAGCGCCACCAGTTGGTACCACCTCAAAAGGTCTATGTCCCAATCCAATGGGATGCCTCTCTTGAGTTCAGAGACACTTCATACAAAGAGCAATACCTTCTCCTCCAGGACAGACTTTGAGCTACATGGGGGCCCCTCTCTAATTTCTTAAATCTTAATAATTTCCTCCTTTTGCCATTTTTCTTCAGATCTAAGAGGGTACCTACTCCCTGCAATTGCCACCTCCTTGATATCTTAAAGTTCTCTTATTGTCTTTGATGTCAACTAGTTAGCAAAATTATAGCTAATTAACACTTTGTAAAAAATTGATTTCTCTCTGTTAGAATAACAGAGTGCTTTCTTTTTCCATACTGGAGACTGACTGATATATCCATTGCCACAGAGCATGTCCTCATACCTAGAGACTGTAGAGGTGAGAATTAAACTAAAGAGCTGAACCATTCTAAAACTGAGTTCTTTCAACCATACACTACTATAGTGGATATTGCAAGGACAGGGAACCTACACTGCTATTGGAAGAAAAGGTTACCAGCCATTTGACACTGTAGTAGTTTAACCATAGATGCCTGGATCTTAGCTACCATACTGTAGTTGAAGGGAAAGCAAAACAAGTGAAAACAAAGAAACAGAGACACAGATTAACAACATAAACTCATGTTAGAATCTATTGTAACAATTGTGGTGCTCAAGAATGAGTTAATATTTAATGATTATTTTTGAGGCTTTTGTACACGTCTGTAAAAAAGAGAGCTTTTCTGAGACACATACAAATGAAAACAAAAGATTCTGCCCTAAAATGTGGGACCAGAATGGATGAAATTCCTGCCACTTAAGTCAATACCATTTGGAAAACTTAGAAGTGGAACTGAGTGCAATTTGGAAAGGATGCAGAATCTCAAAATCAGACAGGTTTTTAGAAGTATTTTTAAATGGAGATGGTAACCCTATTGTAAATCTGAAAGGTTACTTAAAAATAGTTCATATAAACCAATTTTTTTTGATGCTTAATTTATTTTATCTTTGGTTCCTTCTTATCTGCAGAAAAGATAGCACCACCATAGGGGAAATAAAAGCTAAATAAACAGCATCTTTTCTTACAATGCACACAGGCAGTATATTTAGGTCTAATAATAGTTTAATCAATGACGTTTGTTAGTATTAGTCTATATATGCAAGAGAATGATCAAGAAGCCAATGAGACGCTGAGTCCTTTCACACAGAGAAGGTCTCACAGCTAATTAAAGCACTGTGAAGTCTTTTGAGGGTCTATGACCACCATCAACTTTGCTGCTTTATCTTAGATGCAAACCTCTTCATCAATACTTACTGAATAAACTTATTTCTTCTAATTTACTTTCAGGCTCTGCTTTGCTGATGACAAATTTTAGTTATGATGTACATTGGGAGATACGGATCTTACTTCGCTTAGCAGTCTGTTAAATTCTCCAAAGTTGAAAGCCATGACTTTCTTATTTTAGAAACAACCACTGCTTAGCATAGAACTTTGCACACAATAAGATTCAAGTATATTAGTTGAAAAAAACATTTTGGCCCTATTATTGAGCTTGAAGAAATCAGTAATATAATTTACTAATGGATTGGGATTGACATATATACACTAATATGTATAAAATGGATAACTAATAAGAACCTTCTGTATAATAAATAAATAAATTAATTAATTAATTAATTAATTAATACTTCCCCAAAAAAGAAAGATCAACGATGGGGGTTAATAACTTCCCTACATCAAAATACCTATCAGCCTTAGCAGAATAAAATGTACTAATATGTAAAAAAAAAAAAAAAAAAAAAAAAAAGGTATACGTTAAAGAAAATATTATGGTATACATGATTTGGCCTGTAATCACTCCATCCTTAGTAAATATGGGCTGAATAACAATGCAGTCTTAATCTTAGCTTGAGGACACATACAGTCAACCTGTTATAATTAATGTAATATATGACACATTAAATTCACATATAGACATATCTTTCCATGTGTAAACCTTTACATATAGTTTTCACTGCATCCTTCTACCTAATTTAATTATGTACCTTTGCAATGATCACATGAGTTAAATTTTATGAGTTAAAATTTCAGATTATATTTCTGTAATATTTCCTACTTTTAAATAAATTTCCTATATTTATACCTTACTGAAACACTGGAAATAATTTCAAAATGCAAATCCTATTGTTTTATCTCTATCACAATTAGGAATGTTTTATACAACAGGGAGACTACTTAAAGGGCTTAAGACACATCTGCAGATGTGACTGAATCAATAATTGAATTATTTGTATATTTCTCCTTTCAAAACTGTATTATTTCTAATTAAAATAATGTATGCTTATTGATTTAATAGCACTCACACTTCACTAAGGAAAGTTATGTTAAAAATTGATGTGTTCCTTTCATGCATTTTCACACTATACTTATTTCCATATAGATGGGATCAGTTATATATGCTATTTTACAAATGGATTCTTTAACCTAAAATGTAGCTATTTTCTAAATCAATAGCTATGGAGCTAATTCATTTTCTGATGATTTTATTGTTCTCATTGGTATAAAATCTGCTTCAGTAATTATCTTAGAAACTGCAATCTTATTAACTACTGCTTTATGTCTTTGACAAATTCCTAGAAGGAAAACTTATAGGTCAAAGTGTTTTCCTGTTTTAAAATGTTATGGATACCATCAGACTTCATTTCATAAAGAAAATTAGTTCATGATTCTACCAGCAGTTTTGAGATATACTCATTAAAGTTATATCAATCTTAGCAACTTCATTAAAAAATGTGTATTTTATACCTTTTACTACTGTTATGTGTGCACATCATTTCTCATGTTTTTATGTACTTCTAGTTTCTAATCTGTGAATATTACAAAGTTTATATAACTTTCCCAATTTCAATTGGTTTTATTTTAATGGTTTTATCAATTTATAACATATACATTTAGCTACAAACCACTCATGCAGCCATTCATACACTCTCTTTCCCCCTATGCTGCTTAACTCCAATGAGTTCAGTGACGTTGAAATCCCATAAGATGAAAGCAACCTGGCCCCTTAATCACTGCTTGAGGGACAGCCATCAACTAGTCAGGAATATCTGTTTGGGGATCAATGTGGACAAAGATAAATACTGTTGTTTTAAGACACCGAATGTTGAGTTATTCTGTTACTGGAATTCAATTGTCCTGCCTGACATATTCAGAATATACAATTTAAAAAATCAACCTGTCAATGGTTTGCTTTATGGCACCTGTGTTTCCGATTGTTTAAGTTTTCCACTTCCGTGAGATCCTAAAAAACATTCTCCAATAATTTCTTGTAACTGCATGATTTTAACCTTTGTATTAATTTTTAATAAAACCAGATTTATGGCCTGTTTTAATCAGATCAGTTAAAAATAAGAAAAATAAAACTTTGTTTTTGCAAACATATCACTAAAATTTGGGAGTCTCCATCCACATATTAATCATAAGTTATATAAATGATAATACTAATATAAATCATAAGTTAAAATAGAAAATAAAACAAAGATCAAAACAATTCATAAACTATTATACATATATAGTTTTATGTGTTCAATCATAATTTACAATTAAATTTACAAGGAGATGTAAATATATATACCTTTTCACTTAAGAACAAAAATACCAGAAAAAGTATAAAAGGAAGAGGTGTTCAGCTCATGAAGAACTTATTTTTATTAAATTAAAAAGTAGAAACAGTTGAGAATAAGGAATATGAGATACTATATACAAAAGTTTTTACCCTTTTTTCCTTTTCAAAAATCATTACTACAGAATAGTGGATTGTTTAAGCTTTAAAAAAAAAGCATAGAGATCACAAAGTCCAACACTCACTGACATCCACAAATTTTATGTAACTTTTATAAGTCAAGCATTAATTAACTTAGTTGTTCTATAAATATAATAATCAGTAGAAGAGAACTAGACAATTTGATTTTTATCTGGTCTTTACAAATCTCTGTCTCTATGTACATGTATATGTGTGTGTCTGTGTGTATTCTAAGTGATGTTTCCATGAGACCTAAAAAGATAAATCATACCCTAGGCGATGATTAAAATTTAAGTCATCTATGATCCGCAAATAAATACACGTTACTAGAGGAATATGAAACTATGGTAAATATTTCCAAATATTTGCTCCATGGAAATTAGTTTTAAAATATTTATGACTAAAGACATATTGTAAATATATATATATTTTTTTTTCTTGGTAGAATTTTATGAAATGATTATTGAAGGCAATTAATGTATTATTTACATCAAAAGACATTTTGGTAAATTTGCTTTGAAATATTTGCTCAACAAATAACATATTTATTGACCACTATAAACCATATTCATTCAGACATTAAAAAAAATTGAGCACCTAATAAATACACTAGGTTTGAAACTAAGATTAATGTGCCAATAAACAGACATGATCCCTCTTTTTATGAATTCACAGATATTATTCTAATCACAAAAATGAACCTAAAATTGTAATTTAATCCTAGAGTATAATTCTTTGTTGTTTAGTTTGTATTTTTATATATCCATTGTCCGTTTGGAAACTATCTTTTGAGAAGTGACTATTTCCTTGGCCCAGTGGTCTTCAGTGTCACTGGTCTTTTTCTTATTGATTTATAAGACTTTTGTATACAAAACAATAAAATTTTTCATTATTCCTATGTTTCTCTGTGAATTTTCTATTTTTATAAAACATATTCCATTATTCTTATAAAACATATTTTAATAAATAATAAAATTTAATAAATAATTAATTTTCCCACACCATTAATTTAAATCTATTATTTCTATCATATAACAAATATGACCTTTTTAAGCTCTCTATTATGCTCTGTTAGTCTATTGAAGTACCTTGTGTCAATATCAAACTTTCAAATTTTAAGTTTATAAATCTTGATTTCTAGTAGCATGTGTCCTTCTCTACATCCCTTTCTTAAGCTTTATTTCTTTATTTTCCTTCTCTTCCTTTTTATCCTTTACTTTCTCTTTATTCTTCTCATTTTCTTTTTTCTCTTCCATTTCCTAAACTGTGAAGACTATCCTTGAACATTTATGCCTGTCTATGAATGTTTAAATCAGCATAAATTCCATGAAAAACCCTGTAAGAATTTTGTTGGGAATCATCTTTAACTTGTGGATTAACTCTGGGACAGTTGTCATTTTCATTAAATTATTAAATTATCTATCCATGTCCATGATATAGCTATTTATTTAGGTCTTATTATTTCCTCCAATAAATTTCTCTAATTTACTCTCATAATATTTTGACAAACTTATTCCCCTACTTGCAGCTTATTTTTCTCCTAATTTTTATTTCAAGAGGGTAGATATTTTAAAATAGAAAGTATAATTTGATATGATACTCTCAAGCCTAAACAGGAAAATGTTAATTAAAAAAAATATTAAAGACTTCCAGTCTGGATAAAATGGCATAGACGTGTTTCTTGCTCCTCTTCTCTGAGGATAAACTCTGCAAATAATGTAAAAGGCAACCACAGGAGAACTCTAGAAGGTGGAAATTGGGAGCAAACTAGTTCAGGACCACAGAACTGGAGGAATGACATAACAGCAAGGTGTTTTATATTTCTACTCCCAATGGAAGAAAGCAACACAGGCCTAGCATTTTCTGGTCCAAAACCTAACAGAAGGCAGCCCAGGTAGGCTCATTCCTTCCCAGGATGGAACCAAAGCCCTTGGATAATACCAAACAATCCCTGTACCATCTGGCTACCAACAACAGGCACCTATTGGGAGCCCTGATAACCATAAGTGGCCAGGGGAAGAGCCTGGGGAAACTGTCCACACTAGTTGGAAACTCCCTCTCCTGATCAAGAGGCACATGGGTGGCTGGCTAGGCAACACTGGAAAAAGGGACCCACCACAACCAATCCTTCATGAAAGCTTCTTTCTCCCTACAGGCAAACCAGGACTCTTCTTTTTCATGGAGTGACACCAGATTACTCAGCCTCAACAATGGAGATTCAGCCCAAACAAGTGGCCCTGCCCAGGATGCCCCTTTGTCCCTTTGGGCCTAAGCATCCTTTTCCCTTCCCAGAGGTAGAAGGTTGCTGAAATACCAGTAGGGGAAATCCTGTCCCAACAAATGCCTAGCACAAGAAACACTTTCCTTCCCCCACAGGCAAGGGAATTCATCACAACTGAAGACTGGATAGGGAAGCCTCTTCATCCCTTAGAGATTGAAACTCACTTTTCTAAACCCCTAATGAGAGACATCTGGTGGTTAGTGCTAGAAATAGCCCTCTTACTCCCTCAGGCAGCCACCGCAGCACCAGATAAGCCAAGGAGACCAAAATAACACTGCAAAGTCTGAAAATGAAACTATTGTTGGACCCAGAGCCCACAAAAGTAGACCAGGATCTATGAGCTAAACTTAAGCAGGGGAGGTGCCTGATAAAATAAAGGGTATAAATAGATCAGGAAGTATCCTACATAATAGGCAAAATGTCCAGGGTACAATACAAAACCATTCATCATATTAAGAACCAGAGGGCTTCCCTGGTGGCGCAGTGGTTGAGAATCCGCCTGCCGATGCAGGGGACACGGGTTCGTGCCGCGGACCGGGAAGATCCCACATGCCGCGGAGCAGCTGGGCCCGAGAGCCATGGCTGCTGAGCTAAAAAAAAAAAAAAAAAAAAAAGAACCAGAAAAATCACAACTTGGAGGAGAAAATAAAATCACTGACACCAACACCAGAATGAATCAAATGGAATTAGTCCATAAGGATTTTAAAGTAGTCATCATAAAAATGCCTTAAAAACCAATTTGGAATTTTCTTAAAGCAAACAAAAAAAAATTAAATCATCAAGGAAATAGAAATTATAAAAAAAGCAAATGTAAATTATGGAATGGAAAAATACAATAACAGAAATAAAAAGGCATGCTAGATGGACTCAATAGTAGAGTGGAGATGACAGAAGGTGGAATCAGTGAAGTTGAGGACAGATCAATTGATTTACCTAGTCTCAGTCACTGAAAGAAAACAGACTGGAAAAAACATTAACAGAGATTAAAGGATCCATGGGATGATAACAAAAGGTCCTATATTGTGTCTTCTATGTCCCAGAAAGAGAAGAGAAAGATAACTGGGCTGAAAGAGTATCTGAAGAAAATGGCCCAAAACTTCCAAATTTGGCAAAAGACACAACAGATTTAAGAAACTGAGCAAATCTCAGATGATAAAGCTGAAGAATTCTAGGTCAAAACATATCATAATAAAACTTCGGAAAACAAAAGAAAAAAATTGTGAAAGCTGCCAGAGAGAAATGGAACGTGAACTATAGGGGACACCAATTCTAATCACAGATGATTTCTAATCTGGAACCAAGGAGACCAGAAGGAAGTGGCACACCATTGTTCAACTGGTAAAAGAAAAGACCTCTCAGACCAGAATTTTCTATCAAGAAAAAAATAATTCTTTAGAAATGAACATGAAATAAAGACATTCTCAGAGGAAAGAAAACTAAAAGAATTTGTCTCTAGCAGACCTAAAAATTGGCTATTGGAAGTTCCTCAAATAGAAAGGAAATAATAAAAAGAAATCTTAGATTATCAGGAAAGAAGAAAGAACAATGAAAGAACATAAATATGAATATATACTATTAACTATCTCCTTCATGATTTTATAAATTATTTTTGAAGATTAAACAAAAATAATAACAGCTAACAGACCGTTAAGGGACTCATAGATGTTTGTTATTTGGCCTGAACAGTGTGTAAAACGATATGAAGCCTTTATGAGGAATATACTCCACAGTTTGGCCAAAATCCCACACCCTAATCCCTGTTTTACACCCAATCTCAGGGTCAAATCTTATTTAAAGTGACACTTAAAGGATTGGTAGAACTTGCATGAGAGATTTAGAAAGGAGTGAGATTCCAAAGGAATGGAGTTAGAAATAACACATAGTTTTTCAGAGTGATAATTTATTTATTGTTCCATCTGTGATGGAGTTATCAAATATCTGTAACCTTTTCTTTGTGTTCTGAAAACTGTAGTGTTTTAAAATACATAAAAATATACTTCATCATTGTCAAAATGTGCTAATAAAATTAATGCGTTGTTGCACATTAAGTTAAAATACATTTGTGGGAAACTGAATATTTTACTTTTTTTCTGAGCATGACAAAAATTGTAGCATTGTGTTTTTACAGAATACAAAAGTGCAAATGAATATTTTTGCAAAGGACTATAGACTATGAAAATACTTTCACTTTCTCTTGATCCTATAAATAGCTACAAAACAGAAGGAAATAAATTACTACTTTTTTACTAGCGCTTTTTGCCTATTAACAACAGATGTTGTTTCCACAAATTAGTTTATAATTTCTTTCATAACTCAGAACAATCCTTCAATTTATAGTCAGGAAATAGATATAGCGCTGCATATAATTCTAGTAACTATGTACCAAAACTGCACTTTGCTATATGAAAACCTTGGCCAACAATCATTCAGTTTAGTGTTGGGTCAACTTAATCTTCTATTGCAACAGTTATGCAAGGCTCAGTCACAAACACAACAGATTTGCCAGATTTACACTGAGTGAAAAGTAAATGATCAGTATGAAAGTTAATAGCTAGACACCTAGCCAGCTAGTTAAATAGAGCTGATAGGTACTGCATGCAATGAATGCAAAATATTTTGGGGGGGCAGGGGGGGTTGGAAACAATCAATTTTCTACTTCACAGAACTCCAATATACTTGTCATCTAGTTTATAAGTAATAATAACTGTGGTTTAAATGTTTTCTTTTTCTAAAGAAAAATAATTCAATAATATTTGAATTTCATACCATATCTTGGAGTCTTGGATTTGAGAAGATGTTAATTTAGGTAACACATTTCAGAATGAAAAAGTTGTAATTTATAAACAGTGGGGGGAAGAATGGTGTATTTAGTTCAGGAAATTTATAACTCTTAAATTAAGAGCCTAGGGTCACTTTCAAGGTCTTGCAATTTATTCAATATTATGTTCATTTTATATCTTATAGACCTGAAATAGAATTTCATTAATGGTAAAATGATTAGGTTGAATGTCCTAGGGAATCACTGCTCATCTTAATATTTTACATTGGTTGATAATTTATATTTCAATGGTATTTTCTATTCATTACTTTATTTTAAGCTTAAAATATTTTATAAAATAGCTGAGGCAAGCTTACCGATCACACTTTACAGGACATTGAAATTCAGAAAAGGAAAATAACTGTCCAAGTCCCACAGTATGTAGATGGCAAGGGTCAAAATACAAGTCAACTTTACCATCTTGGCAACTTTTATTCAATGGCTACACAAAAACGGATATCCTTGTTATTTATAATACAAATAAATGCATTATTTTGGAAATACATACTTTTTAAAGTGTTATATGTTTCCATGTATTCAAACTTCTATAGAATCTAATAATTTACTCTGTGTCATAACAGTGAGTCTGAGGAGAACAGAGAGAAGTCAGTTTCAATGATGGGTTCCTGGGACTGAGACCACATAATGCCCTCAGAGACCAGTGGCCAAAATCAACATTTTTATGAACTTGAGCAATTGAAAGTTATATGTCCCATGCCTTAAAATTGATCTGCTTTGTGGTAAATCAAGGATTAGAGCATATTTCCACATAGTGATGGGAAGCAGGACTTTTAGACATATCATTTATTGATTTTAGTTAGTAAAAAGACTGCCACACACATCTTCTTTAGAATGTGAGATCCTAAAAGGCCAAAGGGTTGATATTAAATCTTACAATCATTACCATGTTGGACTTTAGATGGGCAGGAGAAGAAGCGCCAGGACCTGCAGGCATGATATCTCCACTCAGAAAGTGAAAACACAAGATCAAGCGATGCAAAATCTGTTTTGAATCTGGGTGGGTAAATAGTTTGTACTAAAAAAGATATATTAAGATGAGGTACTATATTCTCTCTGGATTAACAGTATGCACCTGTATGACTTTTCCTGTACTTTTACATATTTTTTTCTCTTATGGGTCAATGTTGCTAGTATGAAAGTGGCTCCCCAAGCAAGACAGGGACTTTGCTGCATCAGACATTGTTCCCAGTGTAAGGAGGAAAAGAGCACAGACACAAGATAACTAAAAGCTGAGTTTTAATCTTGAAGAGATAAGAATCTAGCACGGGTAAATAACACTGACAGCATTTTAAGGCCCTAAGGAATTTATCTCCTGAATTACCTGTGGCCAGGTCACAGATGCCTATTCTCACCTAGCATCTACGGAGCTGAACTACCAGCTTAGTGCAGAATTGCGATTTAATTTCTAACCTAAAATACTAAGACTTGAGAAATATATAACACTCTATCATTTGAAATTTGACTTTTAGTCAGTTGTCTATACAGAGTGAAAAATAAAAACTGATGAAAGTAATATTTGTAATAGGTCTCCATGAAAACAATGCTATGGAAAAAACTACCTGAAAATTTAAGCATTTTTAACAAAATGCAAGGTCAAGATTTGTATTTTCTATACATATAAACGTGTTTTATCTGATAAGGAACTTTCCCTGGTTTACAACATTATGATTAGGAGGCTACTTGACACAAAAAAATGTAGGAAAATATACAAATTTTAAAAACAAACTATATTTTTTCACTCATTTTGTTTTCCCACTTAATTATTTTTGCTTTTGTTGCCTGAGCTTTTGGTGTCATATTAAAAAACTGCCAAGGCCAATGTCAAGAAGCATTTTTCCATATATTTTCTACTAGAAGTTTTATGGTTTCAGACCTTTTTGTTCATTTTGAGTTGATTTTTGTGTACAGTCCAATTTCATTCTTCGGCATGTGGATACTCAGTTTTTCCAACACTATTTATTGAAGAGACTATCCTTTTTATGATAGTCTTTCATGAAATATTAAAGAGAAGGGAGAATTGATTATTTAAGCAAATAACTTTTCCTTAAATGTATATAATTATGTAGATTAGGTTTAATGAAAAATAGTTAGAAATGATAATCAAATAATACAAGGAAAATAAATAGCAGTGCTTTAGAAATCTGAAGCAATGTATAGTAATTTTCAGAGGCTCCAAAGACTTAAGTAAATTAAGATTGTGAATTAGTTGACATCACTCTGTGCCTTCCATCCTACCAGAATTTTTTGTAAATGATAAAGGTGGATAAATATGTGTGAACAGAGTTTATCTTGCAAACTAAACTGAGATCCTTACATTCCTGAAGCAAAGGACCTGCAGCTTCTTGGCCTCCTCTCTGCGTCTGATAAAAATCAGACCAGCTTAAGCACAATTTACTTAGGAGTTAAAAGATGATGCAATTTATACGTATTCTATATATGCCTCACTGAATAAAATAAGAATCATAATAAGATAAATGCTTGATTTGGTAATTTAGTTTCACATTAATTAAAACAAAAAATGTTATAATGTGATATGATTAAAAATTATATAACTCTCACTAGAGTTTTTTAAATTTAAGCTTTGGATAATAATACAGATTGAGAACTGAAAGGGACGGCTTAAAGATGGCGGAAGAGTAAGACGCGGAGATCTCCTTCCTCCTCACAGAGACATCAGAAATACATCTACACGTGGAGCTTCTCCTGTAGAGCACCCACCGAACGCTGGCAGAGGACCTCGGACCTCCAAAAAGGCAAGAAACTCCCCACATATCTGGGTAGGGCAAAAGAAAAAAGAATAAACAGGGACAAAAGAATAGGGACGGGACCTTCGCCAGTGGGAGGGAGCCGAGAAGGAGGAAAGACTCCCACACACTAGAGGCCCCTTCGCGGGCGGAGACTGCGGGCGCCGGAGGGGGAAGCTCCGGAGCCGCGGAGGACAGCTCAGCCACAGGGGTGCGGAGGGCAAAGCGGAGAGATTCCCGCAGAGGATCGGTGCCGACCGGCGCTCACCAGCCCGAGAGGCTTGTCTGCTCGCCCGCCGGGGCGGGCGGGGCCGGGAGCTGAGGCTCGGGCTTCAGTCGGATCCCGGGGAAAGGGCTGGAGTTGGCAGAGTGAAGACAGCTTGAAGGGGGCTAGTGCGCCACGGCTGGCCGGGAGGGAGGTCGGGAGAAGTCTGGAGCTGCCGAAGAGGCAAAAGACCTTTTCCTCCCTCTTTGCTGCCTGGGCGCGAGGAGAGGGGATTAAGTGCGCCGCTTAAAGGAGCCCTAGAACCGGGCGCGGAGCTGCCGAAGAGACAAGAGACTTTTTCTTGCCTCTTTGCTTCCTCGGGTGTGAGGTGAGGGGATTAAGAGCACCGCGTAGAGGAGCTCCAGAAACGGGCGCGAGCCGCGGCTGTCGGCACGGACAGTAGAGACGGGTGTCGGACGCTAAGGTTGCTGCTGCCACCACCAAGAGGCCTGTGTGTGAGCACAGGTCACTCTCCACACCGGCCCTCCCGGGAGCCCGTGCAGTCCGCCACTGCCGGGGTCCCGGGATCCAGGGACAGCTTCCCCGGGAGAACGCACGGCGCACCTTGGGCCTGTGCAGCGTCACGTCGGCCTCTGACGTCGCGGACTCGCCCCGCCCCCGTGCCACTCCCTCCCCCCAGCCTGAGTGAGCTGGAGCCCCCGAATCAACTGCTCCTTTAACATCGTCCTGTCTGAGCGAAGGGCAGTCGCCCTCGGACAACCTACACACAGAGGCGGGACCAAGTCCAAAGCTGAACCCCAGGAGCTGTGCGAACAGAGAGGAGAGGGGGAGATCTCTCCCAACAGCCTCAGAAGCGGCGGATTAAAGCTCCACAATCAACTTGAAGTGCCCTGCATCTGTTGAAAACCTGAATAGACAACGAATCATCCCAAGTTGAGGAGGTGGACTTTGGGAGCAAGATATACTATTATTTTCCCCTTTTTTTTCTTTTTGTGGGTGTGTATGTGTGTGCTGCTGTGTGAGATTTTGTCTGTATAGCTTTGCTTGCACCATTTGTACTAGGGTTAGACCGACCCATTTTTCTGTTTTTTGTTTGTTTGTTTGTTTGTTTTTTGTTTGTTTTTTAAAAGGAAATTTTTCTTCTTAATAATTATTTTTTATTTTAATAACTATACTTTATACTACTCTGTCTTCTCCCTTTCTTTCTTCCTTTCTTCCCTCCTTCCCTCCTTTCTTCCTTCCTTCCCCCTTCTTTCCTCCCTTCCTCTCTTCCTTCCTCCCTTTCTTCCTCTGCACCTTCCGTCCTTGCTTTCTTGCTTCCTTCCTTCATTTCTTCCTTCCTTTCTTCCTTCCTTCCCTCCCTCCCTCCTTCCTTCCTTTTCTTTCCTCTCTATTTATTCTACCTTTTATTTTGAGCCGTGTGGATTAAAGGTTCTTGGCGCCCCAGCCAGGCACCAGGGCGGTGTCCCTGAGGTGGGAGAACCAACCTCAAGACACTAGTCCACAAGAGACCTCCGAGCTCCACGTAATATCAGACGGCGAAAATCTCCCAGAGACCTCCAACTCAACACCAAGACCCAGCTTCACTCAAGGACCAGCAAAGAACAGTGCTGGACACCCTATCCCCAACAAAGAGCAAGACAGGTCTACAGCCCCATCCATTAGCAGAGAGACTGACTAAAATCATAATAAGGTTACCAACATCCCCAAACACACCACCAGACGAGGACCTGCCCACCAGAAGGACAAGATCCAGCCTCATCCACCAGAACAGAGGCACTAGTTCCCCCAACCAGGGAATCTACTCAACCCACTGAACCAACCTTAGCCACTGGGGACAGCCACCAAAAACAACAGGAACTACGAACCTGCAGCGTGCAAAAAGGAGACCTCAAACACAGTAAGATAAGCGAAATGAGAAGACAGAAAAACACACAACAGATGAAGGAGCAAGATAAAAACACACCAGACCTAACAGATGAAGAGGTAATAGCCAATCTACCTGAAAGAGAATTTAGAATAATGATGGTGAAGATGATGCAAAATCTTGGAAATAGAATAGACAATTTGCAAGAAACAGTTAACAGGGACCTAGAAGAAATAAAGAGGAAGCAAGCAACGATGAGCAACACAATAAATGAAATTAAAAATACTCTAGATGGGATCAATAGCAGAATAACTGAGGCAGAAGGATGGATAAGTGACCTGGAAGATAAAATAGTGGAAATAACTACTGCAGAGCAGAAGAAAGAAAAAAATGAAAAGAACTGAGGACAGTCTCAGAGAACTCTGGGACAACATTAAACGCACCAACATTCGAATTATAGGGGTCCCAGAAGAAGAAGAGAAAAAGAAAGGGACTGAGAAAATATTTGAAGAGATTATAGTTGAAAACTTCCCTAATATAGGAAAGGAAATAGTCAATCAAGTCCAGGAAGCACAGAGAGTTCCATACAGGATAAACCCAAAGAGAAACATGCCACGACACATAATAATCAAACTGTCAAAAATTAAATACAAGGAAAACATATTAAAAGCAGCAAGGGAAAAACAACAAATAACACACAAGGGAATCCCCATAAGATTAACATCTGATCTTTCAGCAGAAACTCTACAAGCCAGAAGGGAGTGGCAGGACATATTTAAAGTGATGAAGGAAAAAAACCTACAACCAAGATTACTCTACCCAGCAAGGATCTCATTCAGATTTGATGGAGAAATTAAAACCTTTACAGACAAGCAAAAACTGAGAGAGTTCAGCACCACCAAACCAGCTCTACAACAAATCCTAAAGGAACTTCTCTAGGCAAGAAACACAAGAGAAGGAAAAGACCTACAAGAACAACCCGAAACAAGTAAATGGTAATAGGAACATACATATCGATAATTACCTTAAATGTAAATGGATTAAATGCTCCCACCAAAAGACACAGACTGGCTGAATGGATACAAAAACAAGACCCATATATATGCTGTCTACAAGAGACCCACTTCAGACCTAGGGACACATACAGACTGAAAGTAAGGGGATGGAAAAAGATATTCCATGCAAATGGAAATCAGAAGAAAGCTGGAGTAGCAATTCTCATATCAGACAAAATAGACTTTAAAATAAAGACTATTACAAGAGACAAAGAAGGACACTACATAATGATCAAGGGATCGATCCATGAAGAAGATATAACAATTGTAAATATTTATGCACCCAACATAGGAGCACCTCAATACATAAGGCAAATACTAACAGCCTTAAAAGGGGAAATCGACAGCAACACAATTATAATGGGGGACTTTAACACCCCACTTTCACCAATGGACAGATCATCCAAAATGAAAATAAATAAGGAAACACAAGCTTTAAATGATACATTACACAAGATGGACTTAATTGATATTTATAGGACATTCCATCCAAAAACAACAGAATACACATTTTTCTCAAGTGCTCATGGAACATTCTCCAGGATTGATCATATATTGGGTCACAAATCTAGCCTTGGCAAATTTAAGAAAATTGAAATCGTATCAAGTATCTTTTCCAACCACAACGCTATGAGACTAAATATCAATTATAGGAAAAGATCTGTAAAAAATACAAACACATGGAGGCTAAACAATACACTACTTAATAACGAAGTGATCACTGAAGAAATCAAAGAGGAAATCAAAAAATACTTAGAAACAAATGACAATGGAGACACAACGACCCAAAACCTATGGGATACAGCAAAAGCAGTTCTAAGAGGCAAGTTTATAGCAATACAATCATACCTTAAGAAACAGGAAACATCTCGAATAAACAACCTAACTTTGCACTTAAAGCAATTAGAGAAAGAAGAACAAAAAAACCCCAAATTTAGCAGAAGGAAAGAAATCATAAAGATCAGATCAGAAATAAATGAAAAAGAAGTGAAGGAAACAATAGCAAAGATCAATAAAACTAAAAGCTGGTTCTTTGAGAAGATAAATAAAATTGATAAACCATTAGCCAGACTCATCAAGAATAAAAGGGAGAAAACTCAAATCAATAGAATTAGAAATAAAAAAGGAGATATAACAACTGACACTACAGAAATACAAAAGATTATTAGAGATTACTACAAGCAACTGTATGCCAATAAAATGGACAACCTGGAAGAAATGGACAAATTCTTAGAAATGCACAACCTGCCGAGACTGAACCAGGAAGAAATAGAAAATATGAACAGACCAATCACAAGCACTGAAATTGAAACTGTGATTAAAAATCTTCCAGCAAACAAAAGTCCAGGACCAGATGGCTTCACAGGCGAATTCTATCAAACATTTAGAGAAGAGCTAACACCTATCCTTCTCAAACTCTTCCAACAGATAGCAGAGGGAGGAACACTCCCAAACTCATTCTATGAGGCCAACATCACCCTGATACCAAAACCAGACAAAGACGTCACAAAGAAAGAAAACTACAGGCCAATATCACTGATGAACATAGATGCAAAAATCCTCAACAAAATAGTAGCAAACAGAAACCAACAGCACATTAAAAGGATCATACACCATGATCAAGTGGGGTTTATCCCAGGAATGCAAGGATTCTTCAATATACGCAAATCAATCAATGTGATACACCATATCAACAAACTGAAGGAGAAAAACCATATGATCATCTCAATAGATGCAGAGAAAGCTTTTGACAAAATTCAACACTCATTTATGATAAAAACCTTGCAGAAAGTGGGCATAGAGGGAACTTTCCTCAACATAATAAAGGCCATATATGACAAACCCACAGCTAGCATCGTTCTCAATGGGGAAAAACTGAAACCATTTCCACTAAGATCAGGAACAAGACAAGGTTGCCCACTCTCACCACTCTTATTCAACATAGTTTTGGAAGTTCTAGCCACAGCAATCAGAGAAGAAAAAGAAATAAAAGGAATCCAAATAGGAAAAGAAGAAGTAAAGCTGTCACTGTTTGCAGATGACATGATACTATACATAGAGAATCCTAAGGATGATACCAGAAAACTACTAGAGCTAATCAATGAATTTGGTAAAGTTGCAGGATACAAAATTAATGCACAGAAATCTCTGGCATTCTTATACACTAATGATGAAAAATCTGAGAGTGAAATTAAGAAAACGCTCCCATTTACCATTGCAACAAAAAGAATAAAATATCTAGGAATAAACCTACCTAAGGAGACAAAAGACTTGTATGCAGAAAACTATAAGACACTGATGAAAGAAATTAAAGATGATACAAATAGGTGGAGAAATATACCATGTTCTTGGATTGGAAGAATCAACATTGTGAAAATGACTATACTACCCAAAGCAATCTACCGATTCAATGCAATCCCTATCAAATTACCACTGGCATTTTTTACAGAACTAGAACAAAACATTTCACAATTTATATGGAAACACAAAAGACCCCGAATAGCCAAAGCAATCTTGAGAACGAGAAATGGAGCTGGAGGAATTAGGCTCCCTGACTTCAGACTCTACTACAAGGCTACAGTAATCAAGACAATATGGTACTGGCACAAAAACAGAAATATAGATCAATGGAACAGGATAGAGAGCCCAGAGATAAACCCACACACATATGGTCACCTTATCTTTGATAAAGGAGGGAAGGATATACAGTGGAGAAAAGACAGCCTCTTCAATAAGTGGTGCTGGGAAAACTGGACAGCTACATGTAAAAGTATGAAATTAGAACAATCCCTAACACCACACACAAAAATAAACTCAAAATGGGTTAAAGACCTAAATGTAAGGCCAGACACTATCAAACTCTTAGAGGAAAACATAGGCAGAACACTATACGACATAAATCACAGCAAGATCCTTTTTGACCCATCTCCTAGAGAAATGGAAATAAAAACACAAATAATCAAATGGGACCTAATGAAACTTAAAAGCTTTTGCACAGCAAAGGATACCATAAACAAGACCAAAAGACAACCCTCAGAATGGGAGAAAATATTTGCAAATGAAGCAACTGACAAAGGATTAATTTCCAAAATTTATAAGCAACTCATGCAGCTCAATAACAAAAAAACAAACAACCCAATCCAAAAATGGGCAGAAGAACTAAATAGACATTTCTCCAAAGAAGATATACAGATTGCTAACAAACACATGAAAGAATGCTCAACCTCATTAATCACTAGAGAAATGCAAATCAAAACTACAATGAGATATCATCTCACACCGGTCAGATTGGCCATCATCAAAAACTCTAGAAACAATAAATGCTGGAGAGGGTGTGGAGAAAAGGGAACCCTCTTGCACTGCTGGTGGGAATGTAAATTGATACAGCCGCTATGGAGAACAGTATGGAGGTTCCTTAAAAAACTACAAATAGAACTACCATACGACCCAGCAATCCCACTACTGGGAATATACCCTGAGAAAACTATAATTCAGAAAGACTCATGTACCAAAATGTTCATTGCAGCTCTATTTACAATAGCCAGGACATGGAAGCAACCTAAGTGTCCATCAACAGATGAATGGATAAAGAAGATGTGGCACATATATACAATGGAATATTACTCAGCCATGAAAAGAAATGAAACTGAGTTATTTATAATGAGGTGGATGGACCTGGAGTCTGTCATACAGAGTGAAGTAAGTCAGAAGGAGAAAAACAAATACCGTATGCTAACACATATATATGGACTCTAAGGGAAAAAAATGTCATGAAGAGGTTAGTGGTAGGATGGGAATAAAACACAGACTTACTCGAGCATGGACTTGAGGATATGGGGAGGGGGAGGGGTGGGCTGTGACGAAGTGGGGGAGTGGCAGGGACATATATACACTATCAAATGTAAATTAGATAGCTGGTGGGAAGCTGCTGCATAGCACAGGGAGATCACCTCTGTGCTTTGTGACCGCCTGGGGGGGTGGGATAGGGAGGGTGGGAGAGAGGGTGATGCAAGAGGGAGGAGATGTGGGAGCATGTGTGTATGTATAACTGATTTAGTTTGTTGTAGAGGGAAAACTAACACACTATTGTAAAACAATTATACTCCATTAAAGATGTTAAAAATAATAATAATAATAATAATAATACAGATTACCTCAGATGAAAGCCTTATATTTCTTCTTAAACTATTCACTATTTAATAGACTATATAGGATGCATGCCTTGTTCTAAATATCCCTATGGTGGAACTGTCTTGTAATAACCAGCTTGGCATTTATTTCATTGTTATACAACAATTTTTCTAAATACACAGTTTCTTTCAGGGACTATAGTTATTACACACTATGTTTGTATTTCTGTACTTCTTCCATGGAAATTAACTAAGATTCTGAAACTGTAACTAAAAAGAATAAGCAATGTAAATCAGTATTCATTTTAACATAATATATTAAAAATAGAGTATTACTCAATGTTTTTCAAGATACCTTCAAATAATATTAATAGAAACTAATATCAATAAACTTTTCCCTTTATTCCTTACTATCACTGTTGTTAATAGTTGTATTGGCTCTGTAGTTAGCTAGACCTCAGTTTGAATCTTTGTGCTTTAAAAGATTAAAAAGTTATTTAAATCCCCTGAGCAAATTGTTTTAATCAAGTGACAATAATACCAGTTCCCATCTCTTTACCATTAAGTATAAATATACACCAATATATACCAATTATCTTATACCATGTAAATATACATATATAATAAATACTATTACATATTAAGAATAAATACATATCAACATATACATAGAGTGTATATATGTGTATACATATATATACACAGTACATGTGTATATACAGTATATATATAGTTATATATTAAGTGGAAATATACACCAACATATACATATATATTTGCATTTGTTGGTATGTATTTATATTATATATGTGTACAATAATATATATGCACATGTATATACAACAGTATTATATGTATACATGTACATATGTATATATGCACATGTATATGGGTCAGTAATATTATTATAAATACACTGTATCAATATATTATACTCTATTGATCCACAGCAATTTCTCAGGACTATTTGTTCCATTGCTACTACCATCCCAGTTGTCATCAGTTATTTTTCAGCCATTTTACTCAACCTCATTTGGTTATTAGTAGACTTAATTTTAATTTTCTCAACTTTAGATTCAAACTGAATTCAAGATCCATATTGGCTGTTTATTCATTATATGACTTTATTTCCTGTTTTATCTGGAATTTAAATTCGTAATCTATTCAATGATAATAATAACCCCTAATCTATCTGTTATACTGTGGTATTATGTGAAAATCAAAGGGGAACAGACAAAATACTTTCTAAATTATAAATCTCTAAAATTTATTAAGGTTACAATTTTACTGATATTATAGAAACAAAAATTTAGAAGATAAAAAGAAATCCATTATTCTATCCTAAAGCATTCCCTAGTCTCATTTCAATGTTTATATTTATTAGAATTTTGAGCAGCAACAATTTTAAAGCTAAGTAACCTATGGATAATGTCTGAAATACACAAAAACAATTTATAATACACAAAATTACATAATACTTTGTTAAATAAAAGTTCATATAACTTTAACTGGTGGGAAGACAATTATTCTTCTAATATACTACTAGTTGGAGAAATCATATTTAAGTCACAAACATAATAAGAAATAAACTATTTCCTTTTTTTCACTGAAAACATCATGAACAATGGAATACCCTTGAATGTGAAATTCTGTTTGTCAGTGTGCTTTTGTAAGACAAATTGCTGTTTTAAATCTCTAACTTTACAAAGGGCAGTTTAGAAAACTCTGCTAGCTTAAAGAAAAAAAAAGATCTTAAAAGGCAGCCTCTTAAGATATTAAGTGGCAGATACTTTACAAAAACGGCTATGGGAGAACATAAAAGAAAGCTTGATTTTATTAATATAGTTTTGTTTTCAAAATGTGTCCTCTATGAATATTTCAAGTCCATAAAAGCAGTATCACAACTATTTTCCAGTTAAGAAAACTGGAAGGTCATATAGGTAAATCTGGTGCTAAAATTCCAGGCTCCTATCTTCAAGCTCTGTTCTATCAATATAACTATCACCAACATGCACAGATACTGTGTTGGTGGTACTAAAAGTAGTGTCAGAGTACAGTAGTGCACAATGCAATTCCAATGTAAATGCACCACACCTGTTTAAAACCCGACTAGTTTTCAAATCTCTGACAAATATTCAGAAAAAGTAAAAACTAAAACCAGACCAGTTAAACAGTATTTAGCAAGAGATTACCGTGCACAAAAGAACAGTCCTTGAATTGGGAATATTCAAATCCAAAACTGATACGAAGCTCAGAGACATGACTTTACAGGATAAAGAGAAAACAAGGAAGTTAAAATCTTTACAATGACTGGTTATTACACTGGGGGTTTCAAGATGGCATGGGATTGGTTAAAAGTAATTCTACCATATTTGGAAGATGATTTAAATTTCGTTTATGATTATCAGTGGACATTTACAAGAAATAACCTAAGTTTCATTTAAGTTCATGAAATAAGTTAGATTTAGTTTTGCTTAAGTGGCTTAAATGGTTTTGTCTGCTTGGGATATTTTCAAGCCTTGTTGCCATTTCATTTTATTTTAACACTTCCTATCCAGATAAATGATTGAAACGGATGTCACTTCAGATCTAGCCTACAATTTGGGTCTCAGTTTTAAAGTTTACCATTCATTAATACTACATCTCAATCATTTAAAAAAAGTGATAAACTTTTTAAAATTAATTAATTAATTTATTTTTGGCTGCGTTGGGTCTTCGTTGCTCCATGTGGGTTTTCTCTAGTTGTGGCGAGGAGGGCTACTCTTTGTTGCAGTGAGTGGGCTTCTCATTGCAGTGGCTTCTCTTATTGCAGCACACGGGCTCTAGGCGCACGGGTTTCAGTAGTTGTGGCACATGGGCTCTAGAGCACAGGCTCAGTAGTTGTGGCACACAGGCTTAGTTGCTCCGTGGCATGTGGGATCTTCCCAGACCAGGGCTCAAATCTGTGTCCCCTGCATTGGCAGGCGGATTATTAACCACTGCACCACCAGGGAAGTCTGCAAATGTGCTAAAATTTTGATTTGAAGATTAGAGAAACATAGAGGTCAGAGTACAACAAAAGTATGTATCTTGCAGCATTGGGTTGAAGAGATATATTTATGGAATCCAGCACCATAATTTTAGCAAAGGTTATAAATCTCCAATTGAGTAACATCTGAAACTTCAGGCGGTAACAGGCCTTTGACAAGCAGCACTGGGACACACTGAAAAGGGGAATTGCAGGTTGCTCTGAGACCTCTAAAGGAGGCAAAGTTTTAACCTGAATATTTAAGTATTATATCTCTAGTTCTGGCAACTGGATAGTGTTACAGCAACTGCCCAGTGTTTTCTGCCAGTGATTTCCTATAGGAAGGCAACAGGGTATACTGTCAGGATATCCTGTTGTATGCCTGTATTAGAAATTCTGATAAAGATAATCTGAGACCTCATTGAACAAGATGATAATGACCAAATAATTGTTCTATAGTATTATAATTAAGTATGATGAGCCCTGATGAATGTCAGTTATTAGTCTATCATGGCATTTAATTGATCTAAAACTGGACAGAATTTGAAAAGATTGAAAATAGGATACAGTGAAGAGAAACAGGTTGAATTATGCCTTATGTTTAAAAATTTACTTTAGTAGGAAAACCATTAACATTCTCATCAAACGAATTAAATAGACAAGGGATTCTTTAAAGTCACGCACGTGGAATTATTCTTTGGAGGAGTAGACGTGTCTCACTGTTGTGAACAAAGGACACTTTTGCTACTGAACTCATTTGATGGAACAGGTAAAGCTGTGTGTTCACTTTTGTAAGTGCCACAGTTTTACAGAGAATTTGACCAATTTCTAACAATAAACTATCATGTCATAAGGACAGGAAATTATAGCCTATAACAAAAGTTGAAGAAATGGGGATTATTTAAAATTTAGAAGTCGTGAAGGATACACATCTGTTGTCTTCAGATAATTGATCTGTTGGCATGTAGAACTGAATTCAGACTTGTTCTGTGTTTCTCTGGGTGTCCCTGTTCAAATTATGGTACTCCTATGACTATATTATTTAGCTTGAGCTGTACCATAGTTTTGCTGAAGTTCATATATGTGGATTTTACAATTTCTTCTCCACAGCCAGTTCCCATGTCAATAGCTTGCCTAATCCCCATTTCTCCTTGATATATTCTAGAGGGCCAGTGCAGTTCTTTGACATGTGGAGTCCTATCTGAAGACCGAAGATTGATAATTGGGGACTGTCTTAACCATGAACAGAGATTGAGCACATTAACTGTATGGCTTTCCAAATAGCATCTGCCTGAATTATCTATTTCTGTACCCCACTCTATTTTGGAAAAGGATTATTCAGTTTTGTCCCATGTCTCCGAATATAAGCTCTTAGAGAAGATTATTGTTTGCAAGAACACTGTGGACATACTCAGGAATATCCCCAGGAGTAGTCTTAAACATTAATATTTATGTTGCAGTTAGTCAACTTCTGAATCATAGCCCTAACACATTCCAACCCATAGTCTACTGATACATCATCAAATTCGGTTGATGAATCTCCAAATATTCTAAGTGTTCATTCTGATTTAATTTCATAGGTCCTTCACTGGTTTGCTTTTCACTACTGTTCTCAGTTTCTGCATCTCTAGAACTATAGTTACTACTTCTATTTCCAATGTCACTCCATAGTTCTTTACAAATTAAAAAACCCTTTGCAGGGCTTCCCTGGTGGTACAGTGGTTAAGAGTCTGCCTGCCAATGCAAGGGACGAGGGTTAGAGCCCTGGTATGGGAAGATCCCACATGCCTTGGAGCAACTAAGCCTTTGTGCCACAATTATTGAGCCCAAGGGCCACAACTACCGAACCCTGCCTGCCTAGAGCCCATGCTCCACAACAAGAGAGGCGACCGCAATGAGAAAGCCTGCACACCACAACTCAAAGTAGCCCCGCCCTCCGCAACTAGAGACAGCCCGCACGTAGCAACAAGGACCCAAAAAAACACAGCCAAAAATTAAAAAAAAAAAAACACCTTTGCATATTTTCCTTAGAAAATAGATTGTTTTTATCAATGTTGATGATTCGAGTTTTTGAAAGCACAAGTTTCAATGCAAATTCTATTTCATAAAATAATTATTTTTTATTACAAGTCTCTGGTTGTCAAGAATATGAGCTTCCTAAAGAAATTAGAACAAAGTCTGAAAAAATAAGATGCTAGAAATAAAGGATAAGTGTTGTGACATTTCTTTTCTAGTTTATTTTTGAATTTTCAATATGAGCTTTTAATTAAAATATTCAGTATTACTGTCATAGGCAATTTTATGTTTTGGAAAGAAAAAAATTTTTGTTGTTTTAAAACTGAAGGAGGTTTACAAACCAAATATAATGTTCATGTTCCATATTTTGTTTAGGATTTAAGATTATCTCTACTGAGCTAAAACAAAGGATAGGATTGCTAAATCAGACTCATACAAATTAAAATCAAGTGATACTAATAAATTCAAGGATACAAGAAATCAAGAGGCACAGGCAAAGTAGAGAGATGCCAGGTGTTCTGAGTGTGACCCCTCAGGTCTTCTTTCCCACACCAGATGTGCTTTCTAGAGTTTTCTAAGACAAACGAGCAGGTAACTTCATCCAACAAGGAGAATTTTAGGATATGACATATCTCCATTTTATGTTCAAGTAGTTTCTTATGATATATAGCATTTTCCAGGATTCCACAGATTCTAGTTTTGTTTTCTTTTGTTTTTATCAAAAACAATTGTAAAGCAGGACTATCAGATCAAAAAGCAATCCATAGTTAAAGAATCTCCTTTTAACAAATATCATTAGTCTGTATATTAGTCCATATCATCAGGTTTACAAGGTGTTTAAACCTCATCATCTACTTTCTTTTATTCCCAGTGTGTCCTTGATAATGGAAAAGAAATGGACCTCAGGCTAGTTAATTAACTCCTGTCTTCCATCTGCAAAACTTAACTTGATTCTGAAAACCATAAGCACAGTACACAAGCAGATATTACCAATTTTATGACCCCAGATAACTCCCCTCATTTTGGTGGAGCTGGGATAATAACCATGCTTGCCAGAAGTAAGGCTCTTCTCACTATCTTTCTCAATTTTATATCAAAATTTCTCAAAATTATTTCCAACAAGTTTTAAGGACAACTCACAGCTTTTATAGTATGACTTTATGATTGTCAGTAATTTTTTATAAAAATATAATTTATAAATTTTTCAGAAAAAATATTATTGTTATATTCCTAGGGCAAAGGTAGAGTACTCAATTATGAGAATCGGAAAAAGTATAGGAAAGTCCTAGGTTAATAAAATTTACTTTAGGGCTTCCCTGGTGGCGCAGTGGTTGAGAGTCTGCCTGCCGATGCAGGGGACACGGGTTCGTGCCCTGGTCTGGGAAGATCCCACGTGCCTCGGAGTGGCTGGGCCCGTGAGCCATGGCCGCTGAGCCTGTGAGTCTGGAGCCTGTGCTCCACAACGGGAGAGGCCACAACAGTGAGAGGCCCGCGTAAAGGAAAAAAAAAAAAAAAAAATTTACTTTAAAAGATAAAAAGAATTCGAAGAATCAATATTCAAAGCTTAAGTATCCTTATTGCACTGATGTGCTTTAGAATGTATAGCTCTCATAAGGGTCTGTTTCTCCCATCTATTTAACAAACAGTAGGCATTTCAATGAGCACCTGATGCCTAACTAATTGTGTAAAAATTAAAATATGAAACGTGTAATGAAAGAATTTTGTTATTTATGATAATAGGAAAATGAGCTTATTTCCAAAGTAATGATGTATATAATACATGAAAGTCACAAAAATAAGTGTTGGATAGTACCTACAAATACTAAAATATATGTGGTCTCAGAGTGGTATAAATCCATGGAACACAGTTTTCAAAGGGTTAGGAAATGATTCAGTTCTTGCTTATCTCTAAAAATGATTTCCAGTTTTTATGGTTAGAGTAACACTTAAAATTACCTTTCTTAATGAACCAATTTCTTTGTAACTATTCCTTAGCAAAATCCCAATTTTTAATCTCTGTATTTAGCCATGAATAATTTCCTTTTTCTCTCTGGGAGACGGAGCCCCCAGAGCATTTGGCAGGAGTACAGGAGATTCACAGGACTGGGGAAACACAGGTTCCACCGTAGGAGGGGGCATACAAGGTCTTGTGCACACTAAGACACAAGGCAAAAGCAGTGACTTCATACGCTCCTAGGCCAGAGCTACATGCTGGCCTCAGAGGGTCTCCTGGGGAGGCAGGGGATAACTGTGTATCCCTGTGGGGACAAGGACACTGGCAGCAGAGGTAAGGGGAATATTCATTGGCATGAGCTCTCCTGCAGGCTTGGTGCCATTTTGGCACCAAGACCTAGCCCCACTCAGCAGCCTGTAGGCTCCATTGCTAGGATGCCTCAGGCCAAACAACCAACAAGGCAGAAACACAGCCCTACCCATCAGCAGAAAGGCTGCCTAAGGATTTCCTGAGCCCAGAGTCACCTCTAGACATGCCCCTTGACATAGCCTTGCCCATTAGAAGCCAAGACCCATCAGCAGGCAGGCACAGGCCCCTCCCATCAGGAAGCCTGCACAAAACTCTTGAACAGCCTCACCTACCAGGCAGCAGACCCCAGAAGTAAGAAAACTATGATCCAGCAGCCTGCAAAGCCAAGTCCATAAACAGAGATCAGAATCTACCCTGGGACCATCTGGTCCCTGGCCCTTGGGTGATGAAAGGGGTATGTGTACTGCTAGAACACATATGACATCCCCTACTGAGGGCCACTTCTTCAAGGTTGAGAAATATAACTAAACTTCCACACACATAAAAATAAAAATAGAAATTTAGACAAAATGAGATGGCAGGGGAATATATTACAGACAAAGTGACATGGAGATAGGCAGTCTGAGAAGGAGTTCAGAGTAATGATCATAAAGATGATCCAAGAACTCAGGGAACAATGGATACACAGAGAGAGAAATTACAAGAAATGTTTAACAAAAGAGGTAGGAAATGTAAAGAATGACCAAACAGAGTTGAAGAATACAATAACTGACATGATAAACACACTAGAAGGAATCAATAGCATAATAAATGAGGCAGAAGAGCTGGAAGACAGAGTAGTAGAAATCACTGCCATGGAACAGAATAAAGAAAGAATAATGAAAAAAAAAATCAGGAGAATTTAAGAGACCTCAGGGATAACGTCAAACGCACCAAATTTCACATTATAGGGGTCCTAGAAGGAGAAGAGAGGGAAAGGGCGTGAGAAGATATCTGAAGAGATTATAGCTGAAAACTTCCCTGACGTGAGAAAGGAAACAGTCACCAAAGTCTAGGAAGCAAAGAGAGTCCCATACAGGATTAACCCAAGGAGGAACACACCAAGACACACAGCAATCAAATTGACAAAATTAAAGAGAAAATATTAAAAGAAACAAGGGACAAGCAACAAATAAGATACAAGGGAATTTCCATAAGGTTATCAGCTGATTTTTCAGCAAAAACTCTGCAGGCCAAAAGTGAGTGGCACAATATATTTAAAGTGATGAAGGGAAAACCTACAACCAAGAATGCTCTACGCATCAAGGCTCTTGTTCAGATTTGACAGAGAAAAAACCTTTACAGACAAGCAAAAGCTAAAAGAATTCAGCACCACCAAACCACCTTTACATCAAAAGCTAAAGGAAGTTCTCTAGGCAGAAAAGAAAAGGTAGCAACTAGAAACAAGAAAATTACCTGATGGGAAAGCTCACCGGTAAAGGCAAACATACAGTAAAGGTAGGAAATTTTGAAGGACTCCTTCATATAAAAACTTAATACAATTTGATTATTTACCCCACAAGAAATAGAAATCCAGCTTTTCCTCCAATCTCTAGTGATCTCAGAGGCTTAATCATAGTATCCTGGTTATTCCTTGTTTTGATATACTTTCCCTGAATTCTTCATCTTGCCTGTCTTGGCTCCTGAGGCGGGTACAAATATTTTTAAATTTGTAAGTTAGCTAACAAATATAGAACAAGCAGTGAACCAGCCCCAGCCCTCTGGATTTTCATAAAACACTGCTAAGTTTCAGAAGTACTTTTGCAGCAAAATTTGAATGGAGGTTTATGTCAATGGAGGAATTGTAGAGAAGTACAGAACGGGAAGCCCCTAACATACCATGCATCTGTTCTTAGAAGTGCTTTGCTACTCCTGAGCCCCTACACTGAAAATACTTTACAAATTAACTTGCTCTTCAGCAACGTGCTTGCCTTCTTGCTCCTTAGGCATTTCAGACCTCTCCTCCTCCCTCTAACTTCTTTCCATAAAGATTCAGGCCTTTACCCCTTCTCTCTTGGGTTTCTCTCCTGAAATTCAGAAATTTATTTATTTTATGAGGGTTATTGACTTGCTACCTTGTATCCAACTCAAGGTCTGTATTTCCTTATCCAAAAACAAATTAAGGCATCAGGATCATGAAAAGTTCAACTATGTCAGTCCTTAAATGATTTAACAGTGTGAAAGAACTAGCAGAGTTGTTAACATTTCAACCTTTTCTTGATATGAGCAAATATTTGGTTCAGGTTTCCCTCTGTCCATCTCTATAAAATGTCTTCTTTCTTCACTTTAGAAAAACTTCCATTCACCATCACCTAGCTACCTTGCATTATAAACTATAATTTGTTTCAAACAACAATTTGTTTTTTTCCAGCTACATTTATACAACCCATAGTACTGTCACTGCATTGTATCACTTTCAAGAAATACTTGAATAAAATCTCAGGAGAAAATAAACAGTTTTGTGGAGCATGTTTATGTCAATATTAGAAAAAAAAAGTCTGAAACAAAATGAAACAGAATTAAGTATTTTAAAAGTCATTTTTGACCAAGAGTAGAAGGAATTTAGTCATGGTAATATCCAACAGAATAACATTATGTGGACCCCAGAATATCATTTAGACTGGACTGCGGTTCAAATATATGTCTATATCTAATGCTCTAACACAAGAAAAATGAAATGCTCGCCATCTCTCTGAATTATTTCAGTTGCCCATTCCATGTTTCTTCAAACACAGTGTTAGAACTCTGAAATGTATCCCTGTAATACTTAGTTTTACTTTAAATCAGTAAAAACATTATCTGGATTTTCAATGTTTAATTTCAAATTATTTTCCTATGAAAACTGCTCCATTCATTGAGATAATGTGACACCATATTATAAGCTCTGTGCAGCTGTCACTCTTTGCCAGGCATTCAGAAATATAAATGAAAACTGACATGCCATTTAACTGAAAATTCAGTGTCACCAGTAATAATATCACTGGGCTTTGTACATTATCAGTTTCAGGGAATATGTGAATTAAAATGAAAACTGAAAATAACTTTTGTGTATAAGAATAAAAGTGTATGACTGCTACTGACATTGGTGATATTTTAGTTTGCAATTGGGAAAACTTCAAGCACTATATGTGAAAATGAATATTATACTAGAAGAGGGAGAATCTTTTTTTTAAGTGAATGGAGCTCATGACAGTTATAAGGTGAACACTGCATTTCTGGAAACAAACTTAAGTTAACTTCCTATATTTGTTTAATGCCTTATAGTATACAAAGTAGTCATATATATAACTTATTTCACTTGATTATCCACAACTCTTGTGAATTTCAAAGGACTGTTATGTGTTCCCATTTTACAAAGTGAGAAATTGGATCTCAGAGCGTTAAATAACTTCTTCAGATTCTCCTGCCTGGCAAATGTTAATCCTAAAACTAAAATATAGAATATATGTCTTTTTAGTCTAATTTCCTTATTTTTGATTTGTCTCTCCTGCTTCTTCATTTTCATTCTCATTTCATAAGTCTGTCATACAGGTTTAGAATCATAGCTTAATTTTTATTTTAACATATCTAAAGCAACATATAGTAAAAAAAAAAAAAAGGATAAGTTTCAATATCATAATTTCTAATAGCAACCTGTAATTTTCTTTATTTTGCTTATTGTCACCTGTATTTATGTATTATTATTTCTTAAAGTCAAACTTCATATATGCAAGAAACAGTTTTTACCACAGGATCAACAACCTCTATCAAAAGGGATCATAGCAGTCATGTCATATATAATAAGTTTTTCAAATAAAGGAATACCCCAAGGTAAAACAATCAAAGATAATTCAAAAATTCATGGATGTTTTAATTTTTCTCATTTTGCTAATCAGTCCTTTATATTAATATACCTGAATACATCTAGGAAAAAATATATGATAAAAAAACATAAAATATAAAGAAAAAAAGTAGAAGTATCTTTTTAAAAAGTAAAAGTATCACATAGAAACTGAATTCAAATATGAAATAAAAATATTTTCTATATGATACTCTATTTCTTGAATCAGCTGCTTTAAGATTTTATTAAGGATTTTTAAATGTTGTAAATGGAGTCTACTTGTTGATATAACACATTCCAGATCAACTAACCTTAGTGCACAATTCAGAGCCAAGCTTTTGCTCACAATTTTCCTTAAGGAGATGTAACTATTTGGATGGATAAAGGGTAAACTTTTTCACAATCTGAGCTGACAAGTAAAACACACATGTAAAACAGTTACAAAACTTTTGCTAAGTGTAATGTCTTTAAGCTGACTAGTATACTTAAAAAGACATTTTCAAAATTACAAGAAACCTGTTTTACCCGAATAATAATGGTTCTCAAGGACAAAGTAGTCACTTGCATAGAGTCAGATCAGAATACTGTTTTCTAAATGCCACCAAGAAAGGGAGATGTATAACTTTACTTTTTTTTCTTCTGTGATATATATATAGTTGGTGTACAATGTTATGTTAGTTTCAGATGTACTACATAGTGATTTGACATTTGTATACATTATGAAATGGTCACCACAATAAGTCTAGTAATCATCAATCCCCAACAAAGTCATTACAATATTATTGATCATATTCCTTATGTTGTATACTACATGCCTGTGACTTATTTATTTTACAGCTGGAGGTTTGTGCTTCTTAATCTTCTTCACCTATTTAAACCATCCCTCTCCCCTTTGGCCACCACCAGGTTGTTCTCTGTATCTCTGAGTCTGTTTTCATCTTGTTATGTTTTTGTTTTTTAGACTCCACATATAAGTGAGATCATACAGTACTTGTCTTCAGATAACTTTACTTTTATTAGCAATGGAGAAAACTTCATGGATAAGAGTTACATCTAGGATTTACCCTTGTCTTTGCTGGAAGAACTAAAAAGTGACAATGGTTGGTTACAGTGGCTGGTTCTTTTTCGAGGAGAACAAGGATACCTATTTTTATGTAGTTCGATTCTGTACAATCAGATAGTTGTTCTCCAATTGCTTATGATATTATTGTAGTTAAGTAGTCAACAAGTGCATATTTATATCCACAAAAACTAACAGGTATTAGAATAGTGGCTACTCTTGATGGGGGTTGAGGGAGAGATAGACTGACAGTGGCATAAAGGAGGCTTGATATGTTCTTGACATAAACTTGTAAAGGGCATGAACTTTCTGAAAAGGGAAAAAATGCAGATAAGAGGCCTACAAGGAATGGTGGATGATGATAGAGTGTGTAGCCATCATGGATTATCAAGGGTAAACCAAGAGAACAGACTGGAACCTGACGGTTGAGGATCTTGTAGGATATGCTAAGCATTTTGATTTTATCCAATAGCAATGGAGATTCCTAGAAAGTTTAAGACAATTTTGTCTAATTGAAAGAAAGAATAACAAATTAAGAAAAAAAAACTACACCACTGGAGGACAAAGTTATTGAATAAGATAGACAGACATTAATCATTTTAGATTTTTTCCCCATGAAGACAAAATTCAAGATGTCAATATTAAATCTAAAATCTTGACTAATATAGATCAAAAGATTTTAAAAGATAAAACTATTACAAGTTGATGATACATAATTAAATTGTTCAGAAGTTTTTACACTTGAAGCCTTTATAGTCATTTCTGTTAATTGCAACAATAAGACAGAAATATATTAAAACATATGACTCCCCACAAAAATATTTTCTTTACAAAGAAATGAGAACAATTAATTAATATTGGATGGTTTTAGAGGTGGGAAATAAAACGGATACAAATGTATTGCCTGCACTTTAAATATATCTGCATCACAACTGTAACAATCTGGCCCAATGCATTTGTATTATCACAGGAACCTCCTAGCTGGTCTCCCTGATTATAAACCTGCTTCTTTTCACACTATTATGAATACAGCAGTTTGAGTGATCTTTTCTAAACTTATAATAGATATCACTACTTTACTCAAAATCCTCAAATTACATTTCATTTCACTGGAAGTAAATTTCAAAGTCACTATTATTGCAAGGCTCTCTTCCTATTTTTTTGGTTTTTGCTTAGCTTTCTGATTTCATCTCTTAATGCTTTCTCCATCACTCTCTCTGTCTCAATCACACTGACTCTTTCCTTTTCCTGAAATTTGCCAAGCATGCTTCCAATTAAGAATCTTTAAGGGAGGCTCAAGAGGAATATACTCCAATTAAAAAAAAAAAAAAGAATCTTTAGTTTTGTTGTTTATTCTCCCTGGACTTTCATGCTTTCCCCCCACCAGATAAGACCAACACAAACACACCTATGTTCAGAGACAGGTTTGTTAGCTAGCAGCGAGAACACACACCATACGGAACCTCAGGGAATCTCAATAAGAGGAAGATGGGAGGCTCTTGCTATAGTATTTTAATTTGTATGGAGTCATTTTGAGGGAGAGTTTAAGAAAACTAGGCTTGTCCACAAGTGGATCCTTTCAGGAAGGTTAGGTAATTCCTACTTTTACAGCAACACATTTTAAGTAGTAGATGGAAAGCACAAATAGGGCTAGAATTGTCATTGGTAAAGAAGCAGTAGTTATTCATATGAAATGAGAGAGAAAATCATATTTATTTAGTAACCACTGAGCATCTTGACCTGATCTTTTTTCTGTATCATGAAGTCTCCCTATTATTGTTGATATTAGTGCCCTTACCTGATTATTTTTGATATTTTGTGAAGACTGTTTATGTTTTTTTGAGAGTATTATAGCCTAGTTCTTACTCTTAGCTGTTACTTGCCAGCTCTAAGCTACCAGGGAGTTTTTCCTCTTTTCTTCCTTCCTGCTTTCCTTCGTCATTCCTTCTAAAAGATAATATCTCATTCCTAGCAATCAATCTGAACAATGTAATTAAATTGTCATAATAAACCAAAATCTTAAAAACAAAATTCAAGAAAACGGGAGAAGTAAACTGCTATGGTAGGTTATAGCTATCAGGAATTAGTATGATGTCTCTCCGTCATTGCCAATGGAAATCAATCTGGACTGAATAAAGCTGTGTCTAAATAACTCACTGCAGCCTTTCGCAATGCAAATATTCTATCAAGCCAATTCTTGGAAAGTCATGAAAGATTATGTTTGACTTGAGACATTTTATGCTTTTTACATGCTCATGAATTCACAGATCAATACAAATAGGGCTATTACTTAAAGCATAAAAAGTGCTTAATGTGGGAAGATCAATTTTCCCTGGATTTCTCAGTGTTCCTGCAAAACTCTGGCCTCCTGAGACATGGAAATGGATATGCTATGAAGACAGAGAATGTTTGGTTTTACTTCCCTCAAAAACATTTGCTTTTTACATGCCTTGAGTATTAGATCTGATGTCATTTGTCTCCTTATTATCCTATCCAAAGGACAACAAACCTTCCTTTATTTTCCCAACAGCTAAATGGTTGCATTCCAGGGTAGTGACCTGGGTTAACAGAAAGAGTGACAGAACAGCCTGTAGGCCTTCAGGGAAATTTAGAGAGTTATCTTCCTATGTGTTTATATTCAAAAGGGATAAAACCCTGGGCTATAAACTGTAGACACTTACCCCATCTTCCTCCTGGAGAGATTTATTTAAATTTCAAAGGATTAAGACCCAGGATCTTACTCTTCCTCCTTAGAGGAGAGAATTTACCTTGAGAAGATTACAATTATTTTCCTTTCTCAGGAGGGGCGTGTGTGAGAGTTGTCCTTCTTTGTAAGTACAGAAATTTATTTTTCTGCGTTCTTATCCAATGGGAAAATCCTCCTGTAAGTGTAGGCTTATTTATGTGTCCCTCATCATATCATGGGCAGGGTTCTAAGTATAGGGAGATCCATGCTGCCATGTTACTCTGAACACTGCTATTGTTGTGAGTAAATAAAGTCTGACCTCTGACTAGAGACTTGGCATTTCTGCTAGTATCTATTTATATCTACATCTATATCCATCTCCATATCTATATCTATACCTGTAATTTTATTTCTAATCAGTATTTATATAAATATATAACTGTGCATGTAGCATAACATCTTAGATCTTTTGCAGTTTCTGACTTAACACTTACAGGAGATATAATTCAACCCCATTCACTTAGGTACAGGGCAGATTTTGGAGTACCTCTGAAGTGTTACACAATAGAATATTATTTTAAAAATTCATAAATTGATGCAATAGTTATACAAATACAGCGGTAGTAAAGATTTGTTTAGAAATTAGGCCAATATCAAAGTTTAGTGACTCTCATTTTAGAATCAAAACTGTAAGGAAATAGATACTTATATGCTTCAAAAATCAATAGCATTATACGATCTACAAGTGGAACAACTCCTACAGAATACCCACTGAACGCTGGCAGAAGACCTCAGACCTCTCAAAAGGCAAGAAACTCCCCCACGTACCTGGGTAGGGCAAAAGAAAAAAGAATAAACAGAGACAAAAGAATAGGGACGGGACCTGCACCAGTGGGAAGGAGCTGTGAAGGAGGAAAGGTTTCCACACACTAGGAAGCCCCTTCGCGGGCGGACACTGCGGGTGGCGGAGGGGGGAGGCTTCGGAGCCACGGAGGAGAGCACAGCAACAGGGGTGCGGAGGGCAAAGTGGAGAGATTCCCGCACAGAGGATCGGTGCCGACCAGCAATCACCAGCCCGAGAAGGTTGTCTGCTCACCCGCGGAACGCGTGGGGGCTGGGAGCTGAGGCTCCGGCTTCGGGCTTCGGAGGTCAGATCGCAGGGAGAGGACTGGGGTTGGCTGCGTGAACACAGCCTGAAGGGGTTAGTGTGCCACAGCTGGCTGGGAGGGAGTCCGGGAAAAGGTCTGGACCTGCTGAAGAGGCAAGATTTTCTTCCCTCTTTGACTCCTGGTGCTCCAGGAGAGGGGATTAAGAGCGCTGCTTAAAGGAGCTCCAGAGACGGGCACGAGCCGTGGCTATAAGCGCGGACCCCAGAGACGGGCATGAGACGTTAAGGCCACTGCTGCTGCCACCAAGAAGCCTGTGTGTGAGCACAGGTCACTATCCACACCTTCCTTCCCGGGAGCCTGTGCAGCCCACCACTGCCAGGGTCCCGTGACCCAGTGACAACTTCCCCAGGAGAACGCATGGCGAGCCTCAGGTTGGTGCAACGTCACGCTGGCCGCTGCCGCCTCAGGCTCGCCCCGAATCCGTACCCCTCCATCTGCCCCCGTCCTGAGTGAGCCAGAGCCACCTAATCAGCAGCTCCTTTAACCCATTCCTGTCTCAAAGTCTTGAAGAACAGACGCCCTCAGGTGACCTATACGCAGAGGCGGGGCCAAATCCAAAGCTGAACCCTGGGAGCTGTATGAACAAAGAAGAGAAAGAGAAATCTCTCCCAGCAGCCTCAGGAGCAGTGGATTAAATCTCCACAGTCAACTTGATGTACCCTGCATCTGTGGAATGCCTAAATAGACAACGAATCATCCCAAATTGAGGAGGTGGACTCTGAGAGCAAGATATATTATTTTTTCCCCTTTTCCTCTTTTTGTGAGTGTGTATGTATGTGCTTCTGTGTCAGATTTTGTCTGTATAGCTTTGCTTTCACCATTGGACCTAGGGTACTGTCTGTCGATTTTTTTTTGTTTCTTTGTTTTTTTATTTAAAAAAATATTTTTTCTTAATAATTTTTTATTTTAATAACTTTATTTTATTTTATCTTACATTATTTTATCCTATTTCTTCCTTCCTTCCTTCCTTCCTTCCTTCCTTCCTTCCTTTCTCTCCCTCCCTCCCTCTCTCTCTCTCTCTCTCTCTCTGTCTCTCTCTCTCTCTCTCTCTCTCTCTCTCTCTTTCTTTCTTTCTACTTTTCTCTCCTTTTTATTCTGAGCCGTGTGGATGAAAGGTTCTTGGTGCTGCAGCCCGGAGTCAGTGCTGCGCCTCTAATGTGGGAGAGCCAACTTCAGGACACTGGTCCACAAAGGACCTCCCAGCTCCACATAATATCAAACAGCAAAAATCTCCCAGAGATCTTCATCTCAACACCAACACCCAGCTTCACTCAAAAACCAGCAAGCTACAGTGCTGGACACCCTATGCCAAACAACTAGCAAGACAGGAACATAACCCCACCCATTAGCAGAGAGGCTGCCGAAAATCATAATAAGGCTACAGACACCCCAAAACACACCACCAGACGTGGACCTGCCCACCAGAAGGACAAGATACAGCCTCATCCACTATAACACAGGCACTAGTCCACTCCACGAGGAAGCCTACACAACCCACTGAACCAACTTTAGCTACTGGGTACAGACACCAAAAACAACGAACTACGAGCCTGCAGCCTGCAAAAAGCAGACCGCAAACACAGTAAGATAAGCAAAATGAGAAGACAGAAAAACACACAGCAGATAAAAGAGCAAGATAAAAACCCACCAGACCTAACAAATGAAGAAAATACAGACAGTCTAGCTGAAAAAGAATTCAGAATAATGATAGTAAAGAAGATCCAAAATTTTGGAAACAGAATAGAGAAAATGCAAGAAACAGTTAACAAGGACCTAGAAGAAATAAAGAGGAAAAAAGCAACGATGAACAACACAATAAATGAAATTAAAAATACTCTAGAAGGGATCAATAGCAGAATAACTGAGGCAGAAGAACAGATAAGTGACCTGGAAGATAAAATAGTGGAAATAACTACTGCAAAGCAGAATAAAGAAAAAAGAAAAAAAAGAACTGAGGACAGTCTCAGAGACCTCTGGGACAACATTAAACGCACCAACATTCGAATTATAGGGGTCCCAGAAGAAGAAGAGAAAAAGAAAGGGACTGAGAAAATATTTGAAAAGATTATAGTTGAAAACTTCCCTATTATGGGAAAGGAAATAGTTAATCAAGTCCAGGAAGCACAGAGAGTCCCATACAGGATAAATCCAAGGAGAAACATGCCAAGACACATATTAATCAAACTATCAAAAATTAAATACAAAGAAAACATTAAAAGCATCAAGGGAAAAACAACAAATAACACACAAGGGAATCCCCATAAGGTTAACAGCTGATCGTTTAGCAGAAACTCTGCAAGCCAGAAGGGAGTGGCAGGACATATTTAAAGTGATGAAGGAGAAAAACCTACAACCAAGATTACTCTACCCAGCAAGGATCTCATTCAGATTTGATGGAGAAATTAAAACATTTACAGAAAAGGAAAAGCTGAGAGAGTTCAGAACCACCAACCCAGCTTTACAAAAAATGCTAAAGGAACTTCTCTAGGCAAGAAACACAAGAGAAGGAAAAGACCTACGAGAACAAACCCAAAACAATTAAGAAAATGGGAATAGGAACATACATATCGATAATTACCTTAAATGTAAATGAATTAAATGCTCCCACCAAAAGACACAGACTGGCTGAATGGATACAAAAATAAGACCCATATATATGCTGTCTACAAGGGACCCACTTCAGACCTAGGGACACATACAAACTGAAAGTGAGGGAATGGAAAAAGATATTCTATGCAAATGGAAATCAAAAGAAAGCTGGAGTAGCAATTCTCATATCAGACAAAATAGACTTTAAAATAAAGACTGTTATAAGAGACATACAAGGACACTACATAATGATCAAGGGATCGATCCAAGAAGAAGATATAACAATTGTAAATATTTATGCACCCAACATAGGAGCACTTCAATACATAAGGCAAATACTCACAGCCATAAAAGGGGAAATCGACAGTAACACATTCATAGTAGGGGACTTTAAAACCCCACTTTCACCAATGGACAGATCATCCAAAATGAAAATGAAAATGGAAACACAAGCTTTAAATGACACATTAAACAAGATGGACTTAATAGATATCTATAGGACATTCCATCCAAAAACAACAGAATACACATTTTTCTCAAGTGCTCATGGAACATTCTCCACGATAGATCATATCCTGGGTCACAAATCAAGGCTTGGTAAATTCAAGAAAATTGAAATTGTATCAAGTATCTTTTCTGACCACAATGCTATGAGGCTAGATATCAATTACAAAGAAAGACTTGTAAAAACTACAAACACGTGGAGGCTAAACAGTACACTACCTAATTACGAACTGATCACTAAAGAAATCAAAGAGGAAATCAAAAAATACCTAGAAACAAATGACAATGAAGACACGATGACCCAAAACCTATGGGATGCAGCAAAAGCAGTTCTAAGAGAGAAGTTTGTAGCAATAAAATCCTACCTTAAGAAACAGGAAACATCTCGAATAAACAACCTAACCTTGCACCTAAAGCAACTGGAGAAAGAAGAACAACACCGAAAATTTAGCAGAGGAAAGAAATCATAAAGATCAGATCAGATATAAATGAAAAAGAAATGAAGGAAACAATAGGAAAGATCAATAAAACTAAAAGTTGGTTCTTTGAGAAGATAAATAAAATTGATAAACCATTAGCCAGACTCATCAAGAAAAAATGGGAGAAGACTCAAATCAATAGAATTAAAAATAAAAAAGGAGAGGCAACAACTGACACTGCAGAAATGCAAAAGATCATGAGAAATTACTACAAGCAACTCTATGCCAATAAAATGGACAACCTGGAAGAAATGGACAAATTCTTAGAAATGCACAACCTGCCAAGACTGAATCAGGAAGAAACAGAAAATATGAACAGATCAACCAAAGCACTGAAAATAAAACTGGGATTAAAAATCTTCCAACAAACAAAAGCCCAGAACCAGATGGCTTCACAGGCAAACTCTATCAAACATTTAGAGAAGAGCTAACACCTATCCTTCTCAAACTCTTCCAAAAGATAGCAGAGGGAGGAACACTCCCAAACTCATTCTACAAGGCCACCATCACCCTGATACCAAAACCAGACAAAGATGTCACAAAGAAAGAAAACTACAGGCCAATATCACTGATGAACATACATGTAAAAAACCTTAACAAAATACTAGCAAACAGAATCCAACAGCACATTAAAAGGATCATACACCATGATCAAGTGGAGTTTATTCCAGGAATGCAATGATTCTTCAATATACTCAATCAATGTGATACACCATATCAACAAACTGAAGGAGAAAAACCATATGATCATCTCAATTGATGCAGATAAAGCTTTTGACAAAATTCAACACCCATTTATGATAAAAACCCTGCAGAAAGTAAGAATAGAGGAAACTTTCCTCAACATAATAAAGGCCATATATGACAAACCCACAGCCAACTTCGTCCTCAATGGTGAAAACATGAAACCATTTCCACTAAGATCAGGAATAAGACCCCTCCTCACTCTTATTCAACATAATTTTGGAAGTTTTAGCCACAGCAATCAGAGAAGAAAAGGAAATAAAAGGAATCCAAATCTGAAGAGAAGAAGTAAAGCTGTCACTGTTTGCAGATGACATGATACTATACATAGAGAATCCTAAAGATGCTACCAGAAAACTACTAGAGGTAATCAATGAATTTAATTTTGTAAGGATACAAAATTAATGCACAGAAATCTCTGGCATTCCTATACACTAATGATGAAAAATCTGAAGGTGAAATTAGGAAAACGCTCCCATTTACCATTGCAACAAAAAGAATAAAATATCTAGGAATAAACCTACCTAAGGAGACAAAAGACCTGTATGCAGAAAATTATAAGACACTGATGAAAGAAATTAAAGATGATATAAATAGATGGAGAGATATACCATGTTCTTGGATTGGAAGAATCAACATTGTGAAAATGACTCTACTACCCAAAGCAATCTACTGATTCAATGCAATCCCTATCAAACTACCACTGGCGTTGTTCACAGAACTAGAACAAACAATTTCACAATTTGTATGGAAACACAAAAGACCCCGAATAGCCAAAGCGATCTTGAGAATGAAAAACGGAGCTGGAGGAATCAGGCTCCCTGACTTCAGACTATACTACAAGGCCACAGTAATCAAGGCAGTATGGTACTGGCACAAAAACAGAAATATAGATCAATGGAACAGGATAGAAAGCCCAGAGATAAACCCACACACATATGGTCACCTTTTCTTTGATAAAGGAGGCAAGAATATACAGTGGGGAAAAGACAGCCTCTTCAATAAGTGGTGCTGGGAAAACTGGACAGGTACATGTAAAAGTATGAGATTAGAACACTCCCTAACACCATACACAAAAATAAACTCAAAATGGGTTAAAGACCTACATGTAAAGCCAGACACTACCAATCTCTTAGAGGAAAACATAGGCAGAACACTCTATGACATAAATCACAGCAAGATCCTTTTTGACCCACCACCTAGAGAAATGGAAATAAAAACAAAAACAAATAAATGGGACCTAATGAAATTCAAAAGCTTTTGCACAGCAAAGGATACCATAAACAAGACCAAAAGACAACCCTCAGAATGGGAGAAAATAGTTGCAAATGAAGCAACTGACAAAGGATTAATATCCAAAATTTATAAGCAACTCATGCAGCTCAATAACAAAAAAACAAACAACCCAATCCAAAAATGGGCAGAAGAACTAAATAGACATTTCTCCAAAGAAGATATACAGATTGCCAACAAACTCATGAAAGAATGCTCAACATCATTAATCATTAGAGAAATGCAAATCAAAACTATAATGAGATATCGTCTCACACTGGTCAGAATGGCCATCATCAAAAACTCTAGAAACAATAAATGCTGGAGAGGGTGTGGAGAAAAGGGAACACTCTTGCACTGCTGGTGGGAATGTCAATTGATACAGCCACTATGGAGAACAGTATGGAGGTTCCTTAAAAAACTACAAATAGAACTACCATATGACCCCACAGTCCCACTACTGGGCATATACCCTGAGAAAACCATAATTCAAAAAGAGTCATGTACCAAAATGTTCATTGCAGCTCTATTTACAATAGCCAGGACATGGAAGCAACCTAAGTGTCCATTGACAGATGAATGGATAAAGAAGATGTGGCACATATATACAATGGAATATTACTCAGCCATAAAATGAAATGAAACTGAGTTATTTGTAATGAGGTGGACCGACCTGCAGTCTGTCATACAGAGTGAAGTAAATCAGAAGGAGAAAAACAAATACAGTATGCTAACACATATATATGGAATCTAAGAAAAAAAGTGTCATGAAAAGACTAGGGGTAGGATGGGAATAAAACACAGGCCTACTAGAGCATGGATTTGAGGATATGGGGAGGGGGAAGGGTAAGCTGTGACGAAGTGAGAGAGTGGCATGGACATATATACACTACCAAATGTAAACTAGATAGCTAGTGGGAAGCAGCCGCATAGCACAGGGAGATCTGTTCTGTGCTTTGTGACCCTCTAGAGGGGTGGGATAGGGAGGGTGGGAGGGAGGGAGACGCAAGAGGGAGGGGATATGGGAACATATGTATATGTATAACTGATTCACTTTGTTGTAAAGCAGAAACTAACACACCATTGTAAAGCAATTATACTCCAAGAAAGACGTTAAATAAAAAATCAATAGCATTATACAATATATTGTAATTTTTGTTCCATAAAAGCAGCAAAATTTTAGTTTTTGTTTCAGTACCCCTTTCTGTCCTAATGTTGCTTATTTTTTCACTTTTCAAAACTTTAGTGTTAATAATAAAGAGTTTAATGGATTCATAGATATGTATTGGAATAAGTATAAGGGATCACACCACAGTATTTTTAAAAAAAGAAAATAAATTCCCCGCTGTCTTTGCAAACGTTATAAATCTTTAATAGATATATTAATGATATATTAATTATATACTATGTCCATTTTCTCTTTTAACAGTGAAGATATTTAAATACATAGATTTTAAATTTTAATTTATCTGAAGAAAAAATAAATCACATACTTTTAATTTCCTAATAATCATTCAAGATACTTATTAGATAACCACACTGATAATTATAGTTTAATTTTATCAGAGTGAAAAAGAACATTCCAATATTATATGAAAATTATTCACATTTAGAAAATTCTTTCTGCTATACTATATCAAATTAAACTATTTTCTTGCAAAATTTAAAGTATTTAAAAAACCCAACTAATTCAAAGTGTAAGTCTCTTTGTTGTTTTATTGCTTGTGCTTGGTCACCAAGTTGTACAAGTATTTTTTAAAATTTCTTAACTAAACATGAAGTAATTTTCCTGTTATATGTTCAAAGGGTTAACTTTGCATGCAAAAATAGCTAAGACATTATACATAAATAGGCTGATTCCACAGAAGTTACCAAATTTAACATCTACCACTGTGTCTTCTCTCTGCTAAGGTAAGTACTGTCAAGAAAACATAAATTTAGTTTTAATTCATCTTTTGGAGCTGCATGAATGTGGAGATCATTATTTATATACTTTTCAACGGTCTTGTTGCAATAAAAAGCATGGGAATTATCTTTAAAGAAATAGTAATAAATTTTATAATAGAAAATAATATAGATCAGCAAGTGACTGCATTATTCAGTTGATAAATTTCTCAGTTAGGAATTCTAAGTAAGAACGTACATGAATAGGTATTCTTAAAAAATAAATTCCTCTTGAATAGACAATAAATGACATGATTTGTTTTCAAATTCTTCAAATACTGAACTACTAATAACGAAACAGATAATTATGAAATCCTCCCAAATAAAACAAATTCAACATTTCAGTATAATTTATAACATTCAGTGATTGGATTTTCTTTTGAGGGACAGTTTCAGATCCATTGAATCTATACTGCTAGAATGCTATTAAGGTTCAGGTAAATAATCTAAGTTCAGAAGACAAATAAAAGGGAGATGAAACTGTGGAACAGGAGAAGGCAAAGAAGAAATTGGTGGTGTTTCATCAGAATGAGAAGTATGAGTATAAACTTGAACTTTCTGAAGAAAACTGATTCCCTTGCGTAACAGCTTCAATGATTGCACCTTAAGCAGTTTCCTTATAAACCGATGATGATTCTCCCCAGGACTGACCTCTACCACTTCTCACTGACTCCCAGCCCATAATGAGAATTAGTGGACATCAAATCCCAGATAGAGAATCACAAAGATGATTCCTAGAAAAGATAGCCTATATACTGAATGTGTTACCGACCTATTGGCAGAAAATGTTATAATCTCTATCAGCAGAAGTCAGGGAAGCATAAGTAGATAGGTACGGATTTTAAGCAGAATAGTGTCAAACCTATTGACACAGGTGCCCTCGACTCAGAATCAGTCTAGTATTTTAGCTCAATAATCAGGACTGGTTTGAAGGATCCATTAGGTAGGCTAAATGATACCTGGACTCAGTGGTTGCCTCCACTGTTTGATGTTGAAATGTCAGAACCTCCCTGCCTTACTGTAGAGAATACAGTCTGAACAGTAAACTCTCAAGGGAAATAGGAATAATGGAGTCACACTGTTACTAATCACAGCACAGTTGTTCAAAAGAAAACAATCAAGCACCCGCAAATTATGGAGCATTTTCCAACGTCCCATATTCTAAACTAGTTCAGTTGATCTGTACTCTTTAATGATCTCAATGTCAAAAAAAAGATTAAAAAAGGCCAAGGAATTCTTTCAGATTAAAGGAAACTAAAGATGTGTGACAAATGAATGCAATATATAATTCTGGGATTGAACCCAGATTTTAAAAAATAAAACGGAGGGTGGTGGATGGCTCTGATGGGATACTGGTAAAACTTAACTATGGACTATTCATTAATTAACAGTATTGTACTAATAACAAATACCCTGAATTTGAATTTTTCACATTGGTTGCCTGATAGAATCTTCTTGTTCTTAGGAGATATAAACCGAACTATTTGTGGTTTAAAAAGTTGTGATACCTGGAACTTACTCTCACATAGTTCAGCAAAGTTTACAGTGCCAGAGCCTCCCTCCTGGTTCACTTTGTTGAAATGCCTCGCAATAGGTCAGAGGAATAACTTGACTCTTTGCTCTATTCTCCCAAAGTTTCCTATTTCCATTCTCCAGAATTATGCCGTATTAGGGCATGGCTAGTATACAAAGGTAATATGAGTTATTCGATATTGTCTTTGAAAGACCCTAAAGCCTGGAGATCCAAAACAACATTATGTTGTTCTGACCTGAGTGGGGACTCAGGAGGTCAGGTATTAAATGGAGATCTTGCCCAAGTCATCTCACACTCGGTACAGTGGGGCTGTGGAAACTTAATACTTACTTCCAGGTTTCAGCATGTAGAGAGGGAATAAATAAAATTATTAACTGGTAGATAACTTATGTTGCTTATCTGAACCATTGACTGAAAGATAATACTGTAAAAAGGCCTAAGTGAAAGCCCATGAAAAATGTCTCTGCATCCTACAAAAAGAGTAAACAAAATTAATGAGGACTTTTAATGTGTGGGAGAAGTGCTGGCTTAATCACATACAGAATCTTCGTACGTTACATTCCCATAACTTATTTTATACCTGGAAATTTGTACATTTTGCCCTCTTCACTCAACTGTAGTCATCATGATGACTATAGTTAATAACACTGTATTGCATATTTGAAAGCTGCTAACAGAGTACACCTTAACAGTCCTCATCACATGAATTTTTTTTTTTTGTATCTAGTATGGGTATGGATGTTAACTACACTTATTGTGGAGATCATTTTGCAATATATGCAAATATCACATCATAATGGTTGGAGACCTGAAATCAATGTGTTGTTATATGTCAGTTATACCTCAATAAAAAAAGAATGATACATTCCTTGGAATATTACAGAGAATAGTGCTGCCATAAAACTCTTGAAAGCTAAAAGGGTGTGAATTCCTGCGACATATGTTTACCTCTGATTGGCAAGGGCAAAAGTCAGATTGTGGAGAGATTGTAGATATTACAAATTCAGTCAGGTTCTGGTGTTGATCATTATCTGATTGTAACTGCATTCCTGGATTTGTTATCAATCCTGGAAAAAAATCATCTGAGCTCCCTGTATCTGCCATGAAGTTATTGACCCAGCAAGTGTTTCATTCCCTTACCTAACAGTAAAGATAATAAGAATCAAGTGTATTATTCCCCCAGTTTGGAATTTGAAAGGTTTTACTAGACTCCACGGTGCATCCTAACATGAGGCTTTTATTTAAAATAATTAATAGAGACCAAGAAAAGAAAAAAAAGATGCAGGCAAGCATCAAGAGTCTCAGGAGCGACATCTAAATAACCCAAACTCCTCATATCTCTACCTCTGTGCACAGCTGCTCTGAGTCTCCGTCTTCAACCCCCAAGATGTTTGCCAGGAAGGCTGGCTTTGAAAGAGTTCTAATGTGTTCTGAGTGGGAGACCCTGGGTCAACAGTACCCTTGGTCAGTAATCAAGCCACATTTGTCAAACCAATAAGGCGAGTTGCAAACCATTAGCCTGTATAGGTTGTTCATTTATTCATTCATTCATTCTTTAGTTAATCACTTAGCCTAAGCCTTACCACAAGAAGATGGCAAAACCCAGTGTTCGCTTTTAGTCTCCTTCCCCTGCCTCTTCTATGCACTCTTCTCTCTCATCACTCAGTGTTATATTTGGTTTGCTAACATATTATTCAGTCATATCTGCCCATATTTGATATCTTTCCAAAAGTTTTTAGATTTAATGGTATTTAAATGATCATGTTAATGATGATGATTCTCCAGTTTACATATAAAACCTAATTTTTTCCTGACTTCCAGGTTCTCATGTCTTACTATTTACTGCCTACTCCCAGTAAGTGTTCAGTAGCCATTTAAAGCTTAGTATTTCCACAACAGTACTAATCATACTCACCTTAATTATCCTTCCTTCTATTTTCCTATTTCAGTGAATAGCACGCACGAGAACACACTTAGAGGCTCACATTATAAACTGGCTCTAATCATCAATTCCTTCTTTCTTTTATAACCCCATCCAATCTACCACCTGTGCTCCTTGAGTTTCCTTTTAGCTTGGGTTCACCGGATACTTGGTAACTTAATAAGACAAAGTCTAACAGGGGTTCTAATAATGTGGGAGATTTTCTTTATCTCAGGATGCAAAAAAAAAAAAAAAGACAGATGGGAAAAAGGAACTAGTCTGCCTTGAAACTGTCTCAAAGTTGTAGATTGTTATTGTAAAGATACTAACCTTTCTTTTCACAGGAAAATACATTTCATACATGGCACCAACTTCAGATTCCTCCACAAACTAGTGTGAAAGTTGATGGATACCTAAAGTGAAAGAACATTTTATCAGATTAAATTAAAGGAATTAGTAAATTTTGCCCAAATTTGGAATTGTTTTGTCTTCAGAGTTTCCAATCTATTATAGTATTCTGCTTAATGAGACATCTTGGCATTAAGAGTAAAGTTTAAGTCTTCTACCTATCATTAATGTATAAGATGAAACCCAAATGTTAAATACAGAGATAGATAGATAATAGAAATAAAAAAGAAAATCACTCAAACATAAAGTATTTTTACATCCATACAATGGAACATATTCAGTAATACAAAGGGACAAACTGGTATATATACAACAATGTAGATGGATCTCAAAAGCATTATGCTAAGTTAAAAAAAAAAAAAAGACAACACATATTCTGCATGATCCTGTTTTACAACATTCTGGAGAAGGCAAAACTAAAGAGACAGAAATCAGACCAATGATTGCAAATGGGCCCAAAGTGGGTGAGAATGCTCACTTCAAAGGAGCATGGGGAACAGAAATAGGCTCACCGACACAGAAAACAAACTTATGGTTACCAAAGGGGAAAGAGGGGCAGGGATAAATTAGGAGTTTGGGATTAAAAGATACAAACTGTTACATATAAAATAGATAAACAACAGAGTCCTACTGGGACTAATATTCAATATCTTATAATAAATTATAATGGAAAATAAACTGAAAAGGAATATACATATATGTATGTATGTATAACTGAATCACTTTGCTGTACATCAGAAACTAACACAACATTGTAAATTAACTATACTTCAATTTTTTAAAGTGTGTGTATTAATAAAACTGTAGGTTATTAAAAAAAGGGGGCATGGGGAAACTTCTGGAGGTGATAATAATGTTCTATTATTTGATTGCTGTAGTTACGTTTGTCAAAACCTATTGCATTATACACCTAAAAAGGATAAATTTTGTTGTTTGCACATGATACTTCAATAACCCAAATTAAACAAATAAAAAACCTGAAAAGTATTTCATATGCTCATTGGTAACCTACTCTGTCAGCTAAGGAAGACAAATTTAAATATGTGTATATGTATTTAAAATATAAATTATATTTTATACATTATATATAAGCAAAGGGATTCAATTTTTTTATTTTTGTCCGAGTTATAGATCTTATGTTCTCTTGATAACTACTTTTAAGCCTCTACAAAATAATTAATAATTCTTAATTTCAACTTGTAAATATTTCTTAAATACGACTATTTTTTCTTTCCTTACTATATCTTACCCATTTTAACCAGATAACCATCTCTCAACTAGCTTACTTCAAATGTTTACTGACGGTACTTCTGTTTCCAGTATTTCTCATCTTCAATCTGGTCTTCACACATGGAATCACTGTTTGATTTTCTAAGATGCAAATTTTAGCACAACATTCCCTGTTATGTAAAATATTAATGACATCCCATTGCTTTTAGATGATGTCTGGATTCATTAACAAGACCCTCATGATTTGAACTTTCTTTATCATTTGTCTTTCATCGAATGCAACATTTTAGTCAGACTGAATGTTTGTAGTTCCTGAAATATGATTTATATTCTCTCTGACCCAGACGTAACAAAGCTGATCCTTTGTAAGATGACTCTTCTCCATGTCCCAATTCTCTTTCCTCTTTGCCTAATTCTTACTCAGATTTTATATTTCACTCATGATACCACTTCTTTCAGAAAACCTTATCTGATGCCTCTCAAGCAATGTTAGAAATACCTCTATCTACATAAAGAGCACCATTCCACTTATTTCCATTAAACTTTGTATTACACCACATTATGACTATATTGATGCCCCCACTGAAGTATAAACCCCGTAAGGTCAGAGTCCATGTCTGTACATTTTAATACATGGACCATATTAAAGTCTCAATTTTTATTTTTTTAATTAAAAATTTTTTTTTATTTTAATTTTTTTGCAGTACACGGGCCTCTCACTGTTGCGGCCTCTCCCGTTGTGGAGCACAGGCTCCGGACGCGCAGGCTCAGCAGCCATGGCTCACAGGCTCGGCCGCTCCGCCGCATGTGGGATCTTCCTGCATCGGCAGGCGGACTCTCAACCACTGCGCCACCAGGGAAGCCCTAAAGTCTCAATTTTTAAATGAATTACTGAATAATTAAATATTTGATATTGCTTTCAGAGTCTGTACCTTTGAATTTCAGCAACTGAAAAGTATTATCTCTGAAGATACATTTTAGGAAAAAAATTTTCTCTAAAGAAATGACACTGCTCATGTGAAGAAATTATCAGATATACAAACACATCATGAATTAAAAGGCATTACTGTAATGTACTCTTTCACCTATTAAATTGTGGAACTGTCTCAAACATGAATAATTTAAACAATGAAATGTTTCTGGTTCAAGAGTGAATATTAAGGTACCTTCAGAAATAGTGTGGTCTTTGGGACATTTTTTCCTCGCAAGGATGCAGTAGCTTTATCCACTTTAAACACCCCAGCAGTTACTGAAACAGAAATGTTCCCAGGAGAAGATATCTTGCTGTCAGCAGTGTTTAGCTCTTGTCCTAATCCTTGCTAAACCAGTTATTCTAATTAACATTTCAAACAAACATCCCAAAGGATAGGCTCAAAGTACAATCTACTTTTCTTCAAAGGGGAAACCCTCTATTATCTCCCAAGAATAAACCCTTTATTTTCCTGGACATCCCTTTAAAACACTTCACTGACATTTTTTAAGAGTCAGAGACCTGAATCTGCAGCCTCATATATTACATATGCAGTGAGTTGTGTGTTTTAGAACAGCTGCATCTAAACTGATTAACGGGTCCTATTAAATTTCACCAAGAAAATAGTTTCAGAAAAGTAACTTTGGCTGAATATTAAAATGTAACAGGTCTTTGTAATTGCACATAACCTATCTGATGTTACACTTTCAAATTACAGATTTTTAGTAATTAATTTTTTTCAAAATTGGTATTATCATAATACCAACGCCAAATTAAGAACTGTGAAAGCAGGTGCTGTCAAGGTTATAAAATCAGACTGTTGAGCCATCTCTTCTCTTTTCTTTTCTTTTTTACTTGCATATCAGTAACTTGATAAATTAGTCAGATACTTTTGATGAATGTTCAACTCTCATGAACAATGCAAACTTTCTTCTCTATAACAAGGATAGACTCTATTGTGAGACATTAGGAATACCATAAAATACTTTTAAACATTTTGGAGAAAGGTGCCATTTATTATCATAAATGCAAACAATAAAATTATGTTATATGGAAAATATTTCCATTTTCATTTAAATGAAAATGAAATGATCACATATAAAATGTTAATGCATCCAATTACTCATGGAAGAGGAGGGGTGTGTTGTGTGGTTTATCCTGCAAAGGTGAAACTCAACAGAAATACCTATGTAAGAGGAGCTGAAAAGCTGTAATCACACAAGAATGGAGTGCTGGAAACTTCTTTTGAGGTTGCTTTTTAAAAATATATATTTGTGTTGATTTTGAGGGGCTGATCTTCATCCATCCCACCTACTAAGCATTCTCATACATACCAGCTGAAATTAAAAGTGAATTTTTCCAGGGGTCATGCTAAGGATGTATTTATGGTCAAGGCCACTGGTTGTAATTACTTTTTAAAAAGTCTTCTATATAAGACTCTGTGATAATTACAGAATGTCTTTCTATGCTTTGGCATAGCCAAAGTCCTTTTGATTAAAAATTATGAAAAGTCTTTTCTATTAATACTTTTTGCAAAAAAGAAAGTTCATTAACCATAGATCTTGAGATTCTCAACAGCCCAAAATTGTAGGAAATGAGAGAGAAAGAGAACAAAGAGATTACCAGTGATATGCTCTTATAATCTATTAGACATATGGAAAATAAATTAGCCTGAGAGTCATCTATAAAACAAGACTTAGTGGGTATAATCGAGATATTCAATCACCTAAAGGTGTAAAATAGATGTTCTGATATCAAATCTTCATTGCAAATAGAGTGAATCTATTAACACATTTAATGACAAAAAGACTTTAATGACCTAAAATCTACCTTTGCCTAGTATTGAAACAGCTACTGTGCCAATCAAAGGAAAACAAAGACTGGGATGAGTCATAATTAAACCCTTTATTATTTACACCACCACTGTGTGAAGAGGGATTCTTAGATGGATATTGATCTGCTGGTATTTACTATCTAAATCTATGGTTCTGCACTTGAGCATGTATTAGAATAATCTGAGTGTTTGTTAAAACATAGGTTCCTAGAACCTAACCAGAGTTTCTGATTCAGTTCTGATTCAGATTCCAATTTATTCTGATCCATCTAGATTGGTGGAATCTGAAAATTTGATTTCCTAGCAAGTGTCCAGGTTCTGATTTGAGACCTACTGATCTAAACCATATAGCAGTCTACATATTTTGATTTGTCACCAGGCAACCTTCAAATTCCATGTAGCTAATTATGTTTTGTCAGATGATATGAAAATCAGGTTCCCTTCACTTTTTTACTTTGATTTTAAAAATAAATTAGCATTCTGGTTATTTATGTATCAATTTTTGAGACTCCTATTAGCTTTAGTCACCTGCAAGATTATTCAAATATGGGATCTTAACAGATTATTTTTTTAGGGTGCACAATTGCCGACTCAAAAAGATATGAGGCATTTCTGCTGACTTTCCCATGTGGGAGCCCAAACATTAAATCTCCAACAGAACAATTACAGTATTCTTTAAGTAGGATTTCTCTTCAAAAGATTGGCAAAACTAAAATGAAATAGTTCTATTAAACCTGAGATAGTATGAAAATTAATCTTATTTCACATTTCAGGGTCATGTGTATTTCAACAGTGTAACAACTCTTATATTTGTCAGCTTCTTCTCCTTCACCCAGAAAGAAAGGCAATACATCCACTAAAAGGTACAGGAAATGTACAATCTAAGTAAATTATTATTTTCTGATATATTTTATGGCTGAAATATAGTTACTAAGTTGATATAATTATTTTATAAGTTTTTACATGAATCTGTTTTTCAATATTTTATACCATTAAGACCTTACCTAGATTTCATAAGCCTGCTGCAAGATATCACAAACATGAAGGCAAAGAAAATGTGAAAATGGAAATGGTTAAACAAACATTTGAATCTTTATACCTAGAATTGTTTTTTTTTTCAAAATACTTTAGATTTGAATGCCTAATATGATATGATGAATTTTTGCTGTTTAGAAAGAAATACCATTTTAAAAATATATACATCTCACCTCAAGGAAATATACATGGCAGTGACATTTGTAATTTGTGAGCGCGCATGCACACACACACACACACACACGCACAAACAAGGCCTAAGTTTTAAATCTAAGGTAACATTATGTTTGATGAAACATTCCTCCTCTTAGGACTTAAGGAAATGGTTCCTATGGAATATATGTGTATATATATATATATTTATATTTATATTTATATATATGTCACTATACATATTTTAATAGATATATCACTAGAGTTATTACAAAGAAATTCTGTACATATTAATAAAATATATACTCTTTTAAAACATATTTATTAACAAACTGGACAAATTATTTTAGTTAGCCAGATATAATTGCATTTTAATTCTCAGGCAATACTTATTTTATACATTATGAAAATATTTCAGTCAAATTAGGAGACTACTGTTTGCCCTCACCACCAGTCCTCCTGCCAAATCAAAAGTACTGTTGCCATTCCCAACATAAACCAAAAGTCCTGGTGTCTCATGATCCTCGTTTATTAACTGACCCATCAAAATATTGATTTGTAGGTGTACATTGTTTGACAAAGTAGTTGTGTAGATTTGGCTTTAGTAAGGTCCTTCCAAAAATGTCAAGAAATAAATTTGCCTGCAGAACATCTAAAAAATAAAAAAAAGAAAACAAACGTTCTAAGGAGTCTTACAGAAAAGCTTATCTCTAATCTATTTAATGTTTCCTGACTGGATTCTAGTCTTTTTAGGGTTACACAAATATTTGCAAAATTTTTAATGTATGTTCATATACTCATTATCTGACTTAAATTGTTATTTTGGGAAAGAATTTAATGTTTTTGGTCATTTCAGATATATATCTGCTTTATCTTTCTCATCTACATTAGTGAGATACCACCAACATTGGACCAATAAATTTGGTTCAGTCTTGTTCATACATGCAATTTTTATCTTTTATTTATTCAAAAAATATTTCGAAAAAAAAAAAGAAAATGCAAGATATACACAGGAGCTGAAAGCAAGGCAAAAATGTAAGGCAAGCATAATAAGCTAATTCAGGTCTGTTTTCCCTTAAAAATTCTATATTTAATCTATTCTAAAATTCCTCATGAGAGATCATTGAGAGGCGAAATGAACCAAGGACTATTTAATTTTACTATTAAGATAAGAAAACGTATCAGAATGTGCATAATTCAATCTTACATTTAATTTTCTCTACAAGAAAACCTAAAGAGTATTTTTTCTATCTGGAGATTTTTAGAAAAAATTAAACCAAACAAAGAAAAAGGAGAGGAAAATTCCTTGATTTAATCTTCTGGTTCATCAGAAAAACTTAAAGCTATATTAGATTTTTTTGTATCTTATCTCTCAGGTTTAAATTATACTCTATTATCTGAGGATATATACAAGCACTTATTTTTCTGTTTTTGATTTTTTGGGCTAGTATGGAGAAAAAATAAAGCCTCTGCTATTCCTGGCAATTTAGACATATGTATTTATTCCATGAAAATAGTCCATTCTGCAAAGAAGACTTCCATTTTTGGTATTAGGGGATGAAAAAGGAGTATTTTTATTCTAATGCCTTAATCAAGCAAATTGTATATAATTGAATTTGAAAATGTAGCTAAACATGTACATGCAAACCTAACAGAATTTTATATTACATTCTCGTTTAGTGAAATATAGATTTTTTAAGACCTCAAAAGGACTTTGCAACGCCTAAATGTGAAAATCCCCATTAGAAGTAATACAATAATTACATCCATAAATTATTAAACACACAAACACATTTCCTGAATTTCTTAGCTCTTTGAGTAAACCTTTTATTTTTTTCTTGTAATTCAATTTTCCAAATCATTTCTATTTAGTCTTAGTCTGGTCTGCTGCCATACTTAATCAGTGGTTCCCTCCAAAACTCACATTAACCTAGGCTTAAAAGGAGTTTTACTGCTGTCACAGAATAGTATCTCTGTTGCTGCCTCTAATCCTCCATGTAAACAAGCTTTACCTTTAAAGGGATTGTGGGGGTGGGGATCCTCTCCTACATTTTGGTCCATTAGCTATACTTCCTTTGTAAGTCTAATTCTTCTTAATCAGGCTTTCTCTGAAGATAATTCTTATCTCTTCTGGTATTAAAAAACAAAATACCAAAAACAATGTGCATCATAAGATTTCATCAATACAATTGATTCTAGCTTCTGTTTATGCTAACTAAAACTGTTAACATTGTTCCTGCAACTCAAAGATGGGCTGCCAATGCTCCACACTGGGTGGAACCTGTCTAAGTGTCTGCCTGAAAGAGGAAACACATTCTGACCAAAATTATAACACTGAAGTTACCAAGACTTTTGGAACCAATGCTAGTGAATACGCATTCACTTTTCCTGTAAGACTTCATGATAAAAAAAAAAAGTCAATCCTTTTATCCTAAATCTCAGGTATGAATTTCATGAAAACTGGCTGGAGGACAATGTGACTGATCTATTTCTGGACTCAATCTGAACAGTTCCCATTGTAAACACTTCTAGCCCTTGTTTCATTTCTCTTCAACTTAAGGTTTCTTTTCTTTCTTTTTTTTTTTTTTTTCTGTTGTGGTTGTTTTGTTTTTACATGACGATTACTATATTAGACTTTTCACTATGCCCAGGTTTGTTTGAAAGTTTAGAATCAAGGCAAGACCTCTGATACATATATACATGATTCTATAGCAAGGAATCACGTATCCCAGACATTTAATAGTGCGTCCGTTCAACATAACTACAACCATTTTCTAGCTACAGTATTCAAATAAGGTTTTAGGTTCTGTATTTCACATACAAGCACAATTAACTTCTGACAGTAAATTTTAAACTAATTACAATGTATCCATCCATGCAAGACAATTGCAATATAAATGTTTAGCAGTCAATCTGGTGCTTTCGTTCGCAATTAATATTATAAAATTAATATCAAATGCTTCTATACTACATATATTGGCATAGAGAAATTTGATAAACATTGAATTATTTATAAGTGTACATTTTAATTCCTACCATATAAAATCATTAAAAAGAAATAATGGACAGGTAAACACAAGCAGGAAGCTAATTTTTTTTTTTTTTTTTTTTTTTTTTTTGCGGTATGCGGGCCTCTCCCATTGCGGAGCACAGGCTCCGGACGCGCAGGCCTAGCGGCCATGGCTCACGGGCTTAGTTGCTCCGCGGCATGTGGGATCTTCCCGGACCAGGGCACGAACCCGTGACCCCTGCATCGGCAGGCGGATTCTCAACCACTGCGCCACCAGGGAAGCCCAGGAAGCTAATTTTATATTAAAACATGTTTACTGTCTCTTAATGGTCAAGCCATTATCAGCACCCAAGAATGAGGGATGTGGCAACTAGACTAAACTCATTTATTTAGGATAATCTGTCTGCCTATTTTATGTTTATAATGAATAAGGTGTTACTTATTTTAAATGACTAAACCTCAACATCATAGAAATCTAGATCCAGAAAAGACTTTCAATGTTATTTTGTTCAGTGCCATTATCTTATAGATAAAGTGGAATAACTTAGTGATAGATTCAGACTAAGTATCACTCTTCATAACCGCCATTTCCAGAGTCTATTTACCATTCAATGCTGCTGCTCTTATAAAGTAATTAATATCTACTATTATCAGCAATAACTAAGGATATTTATAATTCTATTTATGTACTAAGATTATCATTGCCCTTGAACTCATAGATGAGAGCTCTAAATAATACTTTCTTCTATTTTTCATTAGATGAGTTTATAGTAAATAAAAACATTCATTAATATTATTAAAATAATATAAATTTTAATTACAGGGCAAATTTCAAAATAGATTTATGTATGAAAAAGTTGCATTCATAATATTGGTTATGTAATTATTCTTTAGATTTTTACATGTGGTAAAAAATTTAATCTATTTCATTGTTTCATCAGAATACAAAGATAGTGATATACATATGTCCATAGCTGTTACTATGTATTTATTCATCTAAATAATGTTTGCTGTTTAAAATGTGGAGCAATATAGTTTTTATTCTAAATATCAAGGTGATTAGTTTGATAAGGAAATATAAATTGTTGGCATCATTAAATGATGTACTGAATTAAGTAATACTTTTCTTGCAGTCAATACTAATTAACTCATTGGCTTCAAGAATAAAATCAAACAGAAGGAGTGCCAATAATTTTAAAAATTTATTTGTTATTTAGCTACTCTAAAATCTCTTAGGACCATGTTATATTTAAACTTGCATGAATTTTTTAAACACAGAATTTCCTATTATAAATATCTGAAAATCAGAAGCAGAAAGAATGTACTTTCCTTTGCTCATAGTCTTTAAATTAGTGAATGTACTAAAAAAGTAATCTTACCTAGCAGCATATTTTTTATTCTTCTGAGGTGGGCAAACATATTTTTAGGAAGATGCTCTGAGCTACAGTTGTTGCAGGGTTCCTTCTTTCAGAATAAGTAATGAAAAAGAAAATCAAGTAAGAGTATCCATACTATTATTATTTTCCTCTGGGAATAAGCGATATTATCCTGCAATATGTTATACTTTATTGACTAAATGAGGACAACAATTTTCTTTTAGTTACAATCCACCTTCTCCATTGGTTACACTGACCACAGAGGTAGACCAGGAAAATTAATCAGCACAATAATTATGTGTCCAATAATGTCAACAAATTGTGTAAGATACCCACAACTAATTGATCTAAGGAAATTAAAGTTTAAGTAAACCTTTGCTGTGGCAAAACTATTCACTGTATCACTTTGAAAGTTTAAGATTATATTTATTACATTATCCTGACCCCCCCAAATTTAAAATTCAATAATGTAAATCATTTAAATTATAATTTCACATATTAATTTTATCAATAAATCTTTAAAAGAAATTTTGAAGTTAAGAACCTTATTCATTTCCACATTAGCATATGTGTATTAGAATTCTAATCTGAGAGAATTATATTAAAACAAATTAGGCAACATATACATGATAAACATATCCAGAAATGAAACAGTTCTATTTAATTTTAAGGCATTTATTTACACCTCAGAGATATTCAGAATCTATTAGTGCAAACTAACAGACAATGTATCTTCATCTCCAGAGTTAATTACAACTTACTATCTTTGTTATATCTATGTTTTACTTACATGTTATATGTATATATTTTATTAAAAAGCAAGTTGAACATAATTATTATATATAAACAGTTGGATTCCATGTAGTGTATTCAATATAGCCCCAGCTAAATTTTAAAACTTACACACTTGAGGTCTATTTTACCCTAATGTATTGAGTAGCTATGAGTTATTATCCTCAAATTCTAAATGAATCCCATACTTTTCATACTTTATCTCTAATTTTCACATAAATTTTAAAAATTATTACATTTGTGAAAATTGAAGCTCTGATTAACATTCAGCTAGTAATTGAATGATTCTTGTGTTGAAACCAAGCCTGTTTGACTACCCTATGCTTTTTCAGCTGCATTATGGAAATATTTTTTTAGACTAGTGCACTGGATTTTTATGTTTTTCAATAAAATAATAAATAACTGTTATACGTGCCACAACAATGTAGTAGTTCATGCTCCACTAGAGGTCATTAAAAATTATTTCTATATTACTAAGCCATAAAAAAGAATGAAATATTGCCATTTGCAGCAACATGGATGGATCTAGAGATTATCATACTAAGTGAAATAAGTTAGACAGAGAAAAACAAATATTATATGATATCACTTATATGTGGAACCTAAAAAATAATACAAATGAATCTGTTTACAAAACAAAAACAGACTCTCAGACATAGAAAACAAACTTATGGTTACCAGAGGGAAAGGTGGGGGAGGGATAAATTAGGAGTATATGATTAACAGATACGCACTACTATATATAAAATAGAAAAGTAACGAGGGTTTACTGTACAATGCAGGGGTCAACATATTCAGTATCTTGTATACTGAAGTCTATAATGGAAAATAATCTGAAAAAATATATTTATATATAACTGAATCACTTTGCTGTATACGCAAGACAAACACAATATTGTAAATCAACTATACTTCAATAAAAAAAGAAACAGGATATTAAAAAATGAAAAAAATTATTTCTAATCACAATTTACTGCATTCACACAGAAAATGAGCACTTCAAAGGGGAGGGAATATGCTTTAAAGTAGATTATTTGCAATCTTTAAATTCCTTTTTTCTAAACAAGAATTGTAATGTGCAAGTCCTAAATTAGACTTGAATTATAAACAAAACTATAAATGAGGTGCATAGAAAGGCAGAGACCATGTTTTTGACACTGGAAATTATTATCACATTACAAAATTAATACCGCCATGATCTGTGGTTACCTTAATTTAGCTGTTCCATGAATCTCTCCTTTATGTAATGAATGATAAATTTAATTATATATTTTGATAATATAGTTATACAGTAAAATAAATGGAGATTAAGACTATAATTACTTGTATAGTAAATGATATTATAATTGATTTCTGGTGTTATATATATATTTTTTTCTCTCTTACTGCTTGCCTATAAAATAATTGCATAGTAATTATAGGACTGACAAGTTAATTTTACTTTGAGGCAATTTACATATGAATCAAATCAGTAGTGGCAAAATCCTAATAAACTCGTAACATTATACAAATAAGATATTTGGCACTATCTCTTTTATGACCTGTAAATTTTAATAAATGACAATATTTAATTAATATTCTCTCATTTTAAAAGGAGTTTAGTAGAGTGGAAAATACCTACAATGTCCATGCTGTAGGTATAACTCATTATAAAACTAATTTCAATTAAAAAACCGAAACAAAATAAAATCTGTAAATATCTTTGATTAACATAAAAATTGATTTCAAATGCTACAATTGCTCAAATTTGCCTGTGAAAACTCTTTTTAAACTTATAAATATAAAAATAATAGCTAAGGATTAATCAAATACTAGATATTTACTCTTATTACTTGAACTTATATTTTTCATTCTGAGAATAATAACACTGTTTTGTGAATAGTATGTGTTCAATAAATTTTAACTGTAGGAAATATTGGTAAATTAAAGTTTATGAGCTACTGGAGATATAAGAGAGAAAACAAATTATTTGAAACTCAGGCATTTGGGATATATTAAGCAAGATAACCCTCAGTCTATTCAGCTTTAGGGTAGATAATATTAAAGATACTTTTTTTTTTTTAATGGGAATAAATGTGAAGATCACTTTTACTCTAATGCTACCAGGATCTGGTGATGAAAAATAAATACTCTATTTTCAGTGAAACACTGCATTGTATTTGTAAATTATGTTTTATAGAAAATGTTTAAAAAATTTTTTAACTCTAATTATTTAAGAAACTCAGTTTTTACTTTTTAAAATTAACCACGAGATCTAGTGCAGACCCTTAAAAGACCTTGAACTCATGATGAATCTGGGTCTAGAAAGTGAAGTAAGAGGGTAAAGTTTTATGAAGAATTGCTGAGGTTGTTTGCTTCCTTCTTTGTTAAAATGTCTGTTAGCTATGGAAGCCAATAAGTGATGATTATAACACAACAGAAATCAGACAAAGAGATGAATGTGACTTTGGGGCAGAATCAGGGATGTTACAGTTACCTTCAGACTAAGGTCTAGGGATGAGTATCTAATTAATGTTATGATGATAAAAGCAAACAGGCACTAGAAATACAGCTTTACCTTTTTCTGCTACAAGAAATAATCACATCTAAGGCTTCTAATGAAGTTGTTGTGTTAAAATTTATAAAAACCTCACAGAATGAAATGAGATTTTGCCTTTGAATTCAGATATACTAATAATCAAAGGTTACTGGAGAGGCCAGTTGCAGGTGAGTTCCTATTAAGGGACACTCCTTAAAATGGTAACAAGGCTTGGGAATCTCCAGGAGGTGGGTTTAATAGCAACTGAACAAGTTTTAATATTTATGAAATCCATTTAAAAGCAAAAGTTATTGAACATTTTGCTGAAAGATTTTTAAAAATCAAATGTAGGATAACTTTTAAAATCTTTTTATTTTGAAAATTAAATGTCATCTTCTTTCCTTCTTCACATGACTAGGTGTTATATCTATGTTAAAATTTTGATTTAATGTTTATTTAATTTAGTTAGATCAGCCTTGGTCTAAAATTGAGTCACTTATTATCCATAACTGGAAAGGGAGATGGACCTCAAGGTAGATAACCTTCTGGGAATGTGTATATGAAATGTTCTCAAAAATACTTAAGGTCTGGAATCCTAAAGCCTATGGGCATTAATACCCTTATACCTGGGTCCTGTGTTTTAACATCACTAAATTTGTTCATATATTTTTCCCTTTATTGAGTCATGATGCATTTTTGAACTTTTTTACCTTATAGACTACCAGATCATTTTCATAGAATAATTGGTTACAGAAGAATTAGTTATGAAAGTGTAATTATATAACTACTATCAAAAGATATATTTCCATTTATGTAATAGCATTTTCTTAAAGTTTTGTTAGTCACTATAAAATAATAGAAGTTAAAATCATTTATAATTGAAACACTTCAGCAAATACTGTATAACTGATCAAATACAAAATAAACTGTACAAATAAAACTAAATAAGAGCTTAATATAATCAGTACCAAACATATTTCTAAGCAAATAAATGGTATTTTAATATTGTTTTGGTCACCTATAATGAATATAAATATTTTAATTTCTACTTAAAGTACTGTTTTCATTATTCTTATAATTCTTCATGGTTCATAACGGGTCATTTTCCTTTTAAGAAATGCATTTTTTTTATTAAGAATTTTCTTTTTAAACAGTGATAACATTAAAATGTTCAAAAGTAAGCACATACTCGTTTAGGATTATCACATTTATTTTCTACCTGCTGTATTTCCAAAGTCAAAGCCATCATATTGAAATTCTCTCTATATGTTACAAATTTAACATACGCTGTTTATGTAGCTGCAGATATTTTTACAATCTTATATCATTAGAATTAAAAAAAGTTGAGTCAACACTGTTGCCCAAAGACATCAATGTCATACTTATATAATATTTAATTTTACATTCATTGCAGAAATTAAATACAGACTCTTGAAGGTTGAAAACCAGTAAAAACAATATATTTGACCTAATATCTGATAATCCAGAAGAAATTAACAAGTGGCATGGAAAATTAAAAGTAGGTAATTGATGAGGAAACCATTTACCAATGGAAATCAAATACTTAGACACTGTGTACTGAAGATATAAGTACTACATACTTTCATATCAGTTAATAAACAAGGTGGGTTTTTAATATACATAGATAGAATAAAAATACTATCCCATAGTATCTCCAGCATATGAAATCCAGAAGGATGTTAAACAATGGTGCATTTGCAAGCCGGACATCCCTGGGTAGCTTGAAAGCATTCATTGAGAAAGAACATACACTAAGATGACAGAATGTTCAGGGATTGGGTTCATTTTTATTATGGGTAGTGCATCAACCAATACGTCTTACACTATCTTAACATTTTATTAACAAAAAGTTTTACAAAGATATAATGAGAAAATCACTATCCATAGCTCATCTATGTAACAACATGGCCTGTGTTTTGATGGACATCTTGAAGACTATAACATCTCACCTTCCTCTCTTACTCACAACAAAAAAATAAGCACTAAAAAATAATCCTACTGAGACATTTTAACTTGGTGTCCCTACAACCATAGAGCAGCTCTCAGAACACAGCATGATTTGGTGGGGACAGACCCATAGAAGAGTAAGGAATAAAGATCACAACACTGAATTAACAGAACGTATAAAACTGATACTACTTGATTTTCTTAATAAAAATTATGAAACATGTCAAGTGGTAAGTATCCAGACAAGCCTCTTAGATAGCCTCATCCACCAGAGGGCAGACAGCAGAAACAAGAAGAACTACAATCCTGCAGCCTGTGTATTGAAAACCACATTCACAGAAAGATAGACAAAATGAAAAGGCAGGGGACTATGTACCAGATGAAGGAACAAGATAAAACCCCAGAAAAACAATTAAATGAAGTGGAGATAGGCAACCTTCCAGAAAAAGCATTCAGAAGAATGAGAGTGAAGATAATCCAGGACCTCGGAAAAAGAATGGAGGCAAATATTGGGAAGATGAAAGAAACGTTTAACAAAGACCTACAAGAATTAAAGAACAAACACCTAGAAGAATTAAAGAACAAACATAAGGGAACAATACAATAACTGAAATGAAAAACACTAGGGCTTCCCTGGTGGCGCAGTGGTTGAGAATCCGCCTGCCGATGCAGGGGACATGGGTTCGTGCCCCGGTCCGGGAAGATCCCACATGCCGCAGAGCGGCTGGGCCCGTGAGCCATGGCCGCTGAGCCTGTGCATCCGGAGACTGTGCTCCGCAATGGGAGAGGCCACAACAGTGAGAGGCCCGCGTACCACAAAAAAAAAAAAAAAAAAGAAAACACTAGAAGGAATCAATAGCAGAATAACTGAGGCATAACAAAGAATAAGTGACCTAGAAGACAGAATGGTGGAATTCACTGCTGTGGAACACAATAAAGAAAAAAGAATGAAAATAAATGAAGAGACCTCTGGGACAACATTAAACGCACCAACATTTGTATTCCCAGAAGGAGGAGAGACAGAGAAAGGACCTGAGAAAATAATTGAAGAGATTATAGTCAAAAAATTCCCTAACATGGGAAAGGAAATAACCACCGAAGTCAAGGAAGTGCAGAGAGTGCCAGGCAGGATAAACCCAATGAAAAACATACTGAGGCACACAGTAATCAAATTGACAAAAATTAAAGAAAAGAAAAATTATTAAAAGCAACAAGTGAAAAATGACAACATACAAGGGAACTCCCATAAGGTTAACAGCTGATTTCACAGCAAAAACTACAAGCTAGACAGGAGTAGTGTGATATACTTAAAGTGATGAAAGGGAAGAACCTATAAACAAGATTACTCTACCCAGCAAGGATCTCATTCAGATTCGATGGAGAAATCAAAAGCTTTACAGGCAAGCAAAAGCTAAAAGAATTCAGCACCACCAAACGAGTTATAAAACAAATGCTAAAGGAACTTCTCTAAGTGGGAAACACAAGAGTAGAAAAGGACCTGCAAAAACAAACCCAAAACAATTAAGAAAATGGGAATAGGAACATACATATTGATAATTACCTCAAATGTGAATGGATTAAATGCTCCAACCAAAAGACATAGGCTTGCTGTATGGATACAAAAACAAGACCCATATATATGCAGTCTACAAGAGACCCACTTCAGACCTAGGGACACATTCAGACTGAAAGTGAGGGGATGGAAAAAGACATTCCATGCAAATGGAAATCAAAAGAAAGCTGGAGTAGCAATACTCATATCAGATAAAATAGACTTTAAAATAAAGAATGTTACAAGAAACAAGGAAGGACACTACATAATAATCAAGGGATCAATCCAAGAAATAGATATAACAATTCTAAATATATATGTGCCCAACACAGGCACACCTCAATACATAAGGCAAATGCTAACAGCTATAAAAGGGGAAATAGACAGTAACACAATAATAGTGGGGGACTTTAACACCTACTTACACTAATAGACAGATCATCCAGACTGAAAATTATTAAGGAAACACAAGTGTTAAATGACACAACAGACCAGATAGATTTAACTGATATTTATAGGACATGTCATCCCAAAACAGGATATTACACATTCTTCTCAGCTACACACGAAAGATTCTCCAGATAAGATCATATTTTGGATCACAAATCAAGCCTTGGTAAAGTTAAGAAAATTGAAATCATATCAAACATCTTTTCCAACTACAATGTTATGAGAGTAGAAATCAATTACATGGAAGAAAACATAAAAGACACAAACACAAGGAGGAAAAACAATACATTACTAAATAACCAAAAGATCACTGAAGAAATCAAAGAGGAAATCAAAAAATACCTAGAGACAAATTAAAACAAAAACACGACAATTCAAAACCTATGGGATACAGCAAAAGCAGTTCTAAGCAGGAAGTTTATAGCAATACAAGGCTACCTCAGCAAACAAGAAAAATCTCAAATAAACAATCTAACCTTACACCTACAAGAGAAAGAAGAACAAACAAAACTGAAAGGTAGCAGAAAGAAAGAAATCATAAAGATCAGAGCAGAAATAAATGAAATAGAAACAAAGAAAACAATAGCAAAGATCAAAACTAAAAGCTGGTTCTTTGAGAAGATAAAATGGATAAACCTTTAGCCAGACTCATCACGAAAAAGAGGGAGAGGACTCAAATCAATAAAATTAGAAATGAAAAAGGAGAAGTTACAATGGACACCGCAGAAATACAAAGCATCATAAGAGACTACTATAAGCAACTCTATGCCAATAAAATGGACAACCTGGAAGAAATGGACAAGTTCTAAGAAAGGTATAACATTCCAAGACAGAACCAAGAAGAAATAGAAAATATGAACAGATCAATCACAAGTAATGAAATTGAAACAGTGACTAAATATCTTTCAACAAACAAAAAAGTCCAGGACCAGATGGCTTCACAGGTGAATTCTATCAAACATTTCGAGAAGCGCTAACACCCATCCTTCTCAAACTCTTCCAAAAAATTGCAGAGGAAGGAACACTCCCAAACTGATTCTACAAGGCCACCGTCACCCTGATACCAAAACCAGACAAAGATACTACAAAAGAAGAAAATTACAGAGCAATATCACTGATGCATATAGATGTAAAAGTCCTCAACAAAATACTAGCAAACATACTCCAACAACACATTAAAAGGATCATACACCATGATCAAGTGGGATTTATCCCAGGGATGCAAGGATTCTTCAATATACGTACATCAATCAATGTGGGGCTTCCCTGGTGGCGCAGTGGTTGAGAATCCACCTGCCGATGCAGGGGACACGGGTTTCTGCCCCGGTCCGGGAAGATCCCACATGCCGCGAAGTGGCTGGGCCCGTGAGCCATGGCCACTGAGCCTGTGCATGCGGAGCCTGTGCTCCACAATGGGAGAGGCCACAATAGTGAGAGGCCCGCGTACCACAAAAAAGGAAAAAAAAAAAAAAAATGTGATACACCATATTAACAAACTGAAGAATAAAAATCATATCATCATCTCAATAGATGAAGAACAAGCTTTTGGCAAAATTCAACACCCATTTATGACAGAAACTCTCCAGAAAGTGGGCATAGAGGGAACCTACCTCAACATAATAAAGGCCATATATAACAAACCCACAGTAAACATCATTCTGAATGTTGAAAAACTAAAAGCATTTCCTCTAAGATCAGGAACAAGACAAGGATGTCCACTCTCACCACTATTATTCAACATAGTTTTGGAAGTCCTAGCTATGGCAATTGGAGAAGAAAAAGAAATGAAAGGAATCCAAATTGGAAAAGAAGAAGTAAAATGGTCACTGCTTGCAGATGACATGATACTATACATAGAAAATCCTAAAGATGCCATCAGAAAACTACTAGAGCTAATCACTGAATTTGGTACAGTTGCAGGATACAAAATTAAAGCACAGAAATCTCTTGCATTCCTATACACTAACAAGGAAAAATCAGAAAGAGAAAGTAAGGAAACAATCCCATTCACCATTTCAACAAAAAGAATTAAATACCTAGGAATAAACCTACCTAAGGAGGCAAAAGACTTGTACTCAGAAAACTATAAGACACTGATGAAAGAAATCGAGGATGACACTAACAGATGGAGAGATTTACCATGTTCTCAGATTGGAAGAATCAATATTGTAAAAATGACTATATTACCCAAAGCAATCTACAGATTCAATGCAATGCCTATCAAATTACCAATGACATTTTTTACAGAACTAGAACAAAAAAATCTTAAAATCTGTATGGAGACACAAAAGACCCCGAATAGCCAAAGCAAACTTGAGGGGGAAAAAACAGGAGCTGGAGGAATCAGACTCCCTTACTTCAGACTATACTACAAAGCTACAGTAATCAAGACAGTATGGTACTGGCACAAAAATATAAATACAGATCAGTGGAACAGGATAGAAAGCCTCAAGATAAACCCATGCACCTATGGTCAACTAATCTATGACAAATGAGGCAAGGATATACAATGGAGAAAAGACAGCCTCTTCAATAAGTGGTGCTGGGACAACTGGACAGGTACCTGTAAAAGTATGAAATTAGAACACTCCCTAACACCCTACACAAAAATAAACTCAAAATGGATTAAAGACCTAAATGTAAGACTGGACACTATAAAACTCTTAGAGGAAAATATAGGAAAAACACTCTTTGACATAAATCACAGTGAGATCTTTTTTGACCCACCTCCTAGAGTAATGGAAATAAAACCAAAAGTTAAAAAATGGGACCTAATGAAACTTAAAACCTTTTGCACAGCAAAGGAAACTATAAACTAGATGAAAAGACAACCCTCAGAATGGGAGAAAATATTTGCAAACGAACCAATGGACAAAGGATTAACTTCCAAAATATATCAACAGCTCATGCAACTAAATATTAAAAAAACTAACAACCCCATCAAAAATTATGCAGAAGACCTAAATAAACATCTCTCCAAAGAAGACATGCAGATGGCCAAGAGATGCATGAAAGGCTGCTCAACATCACTAATTATTACAGAAATGCAAGTCAAAACTACAGTGAGGTATCACCTCACACTGGTTAGAATGGGCATCATCAGAAAATCTACAAACATATGCTAGAGAGGGTGTAGAGAAAAAGGAACCCTCTTGCACTCTTGGTGAGAATGTAAATTGATACAGCCATTACGGAGAACAGTATGGAGGTTCCTTAAGAAACTACAAATAGAATTACCATATAACCCAACAATCCCACTACTGGGCATATACCCAGAGAAAACCATAATTCAAAAAGACACATGCACCCCAGTGTTCACTGCAACAGTATTTACAATAACCACATCATGGAAGCAACCTAAATGCCCACACAGAGGAATGGATAATGGATAAATGCCCACACAGAGGAATGGATAAAGAAGATGTGGTATATATATACAATGGTATATTACTCAGCCATAAAATGGAATGAAATTGGGTCATTTGTAGAGACATGGATGCACCTAGAGACTGTCATACAAAGTGAAGTAAGTCAGAAAGAGAACAACAAATATCGTACATTAACGCATATATGTGGAATCTAGAAACATGGTACAGATGAACTGGTTTGCAAGACAGAAATAAAGACAGATGTAGAGAACAAACATATGGACAAGAAGGGGGGGAAGTGGGGGTGTGGGGGTGGTTCTGGGATTAATTGGGAGATTGGGATTGATGTATATACACCAAATGTATAAAATAGCTAACTAATAAGAACTTGCTGTATAAAAAATAAATAAATAAAATAAAATTCAAATGAAAGAAAAAGAAAGAATTGGTAAGTATCCAAATATTGTTATTTAATGGTCTGAGTCTCTTTCTTCTCCTCTCCCTTCCACACCTGTTCTATGCTCACATCTTACTCCTTAGGCAAGTCTGCTTGTAATTTTCAGGTCCTAACTTTACTCCAGTTCTAGCTCTAACTGACTGATAGCTTTCACTAGTACATTAATAATTAAAATCCCTCTACAAAGTAACTGATTTTTTAAAAATAATTGTAGAAAGAGAATATGCTTGTCAATAATATTTTAAATATTGGAATTTCAAGTAAAATTTTTTTTAAAAAGATTTTTAAGAAGGCAAAATTATCTTCAGGGTCTTCCAAGCTTGAAATTATTTTTTAACACTCTTTATTTACTTTTTTCTCTCTCTTTAGGAGTAATGAGAAAGTGAAATTTAAAATGGTATTAGGATGGAATTTTGGTGAAGGGAAAAGAATATACAAATTCTGCCTTGGAGTAGCCAAAGCCCTCAAACTATATCCATACCAAATAATGTCCAGGGGAGGTTTGGGTGAGAAAGGTTGACAAAAGGAATCATAAAGTAGTGAGACTAGGGCAGTGAAATCAATTAGAAAGCTATTTGGGAAAACCTAAAATTATGAGATGGCACGTATGCTCTGGGGAAGGACTAGGTCAGACTAATTTAAAGGATAATAATAAAGCAGAATAAAAAAGGAAATAGGGATCCATTGAGAAGAAACCAGCAGATATATAGGCCCGTCTAGGCCTATCAAGTCTTCATTTACTTCTATCTTTACTTCTAAGTGTGATTCCTTTTCTATACTGCATAACAAATTACCATAAAACTAGTGGCTTAAAATAATACCCATTTATCATCTCACAGTTTCTGTAAGTCAGAAGACTAGGCCCAGCTTTCCAGGTTTCTTTCTGCTCCTAGTTTCACAAGGCAAAAATCAACGATTCAGCTGGGTGGTGTTCTCATATTGAGGTTCAGCTAAGGAAGGATTTGCTTCCAAGCTCCCTCAGATTGTTGGCGTAAGTTTTTCCTTATGGTTGTACAGTTCATGGTAGTTTTCATTTCCAAGGCTATCAAGAGAATCTCCTGCTCCAGTATGTAAGTGACAGTCTTAGTCTTACATAATAAAATTGTGGGAGTGATTCTCCCATTAATTCTGTCATACAATATAATCTAATCAAGGGGTGACTATACTGTCACCTTTGCCATATTCTAATGTCTATAAGCAAGTCACAAATGCCACCTCACTTCAGGGGAGGGGATTATACAGGGGTGTGGGTCATTGGTGGTTATCTTAGAATTATGCCTACTACAAAAGTTGTATCTCTTTTAAGAGGAAGAACCTTCAACATCACCCTTAAGAAGAAAAAGATAATTTTATATAACTATTATGGCTAAATTATGTTTCCATAAAAATTCATATATTAAAGTCCTAACCCTCAGTCCTTCAGAATGTGGCTGTATTTGGAAATAGGGTTGTAAAGAGGTAATTAACTTAAAAAGAGGTTACTAGGGTGGACCCTACTTCAATATGACTATGTCCTGGTAAGAAGAGACATATGCAGAAAAAATATCATGTGAAAACAAACAGAAAAGACTGCTATCTACAGCCAAGGAAAGAGACTTCAGAAGAAACCAACACTGCCAACGCCTTGATTTCAGACTTCTAGCCTACAGAATTATGAGAAAACAGATTTCTCTTGTCTAAGCCACCTAGTCTGTGGTACTTTGTTGTGGCTGCCCTAGCAAATTAATACAGTCAGTTTACACTGTGCTGATTTTATCATACTTCATAGGAAGGCAGTGTTCCATGGTAGTAAGCTCACTTTTAATGTGGGCATGACAGGACATCATAGCCAACTTCTATATTGAATGTGGTTCACCTCTTTCTCTCAATTTTCTCCTGGATGGAGAGAGTAAAATAATTAATAGTACACAATTTTCATGAGTGTGTGAACAGAATTCCTTTTACAGCCTTTCTAGGGGACAAATGTTCAAAAATTATCATTTAAAATGAACACAACACTTGACCCATTAATTATTCATTGTATAGTTATTGAGTGTTTAAATTACCAGAGTGCTTTTGGTGCTTACGATAAATCAGTAAACACAACAGACAAGAGTTCCTGTTATAATGACTCATAATCTAATGAGAGGAGAGAGAAAAAATATAATAAATAAGTAAATTATAAATTAAATAGAAGGTGATAAGCACTGTATAAAAATGTTTTAAAAAAGAACTGGAGACTGTAGACTGAATGGTTGGACATTTTTCACGTGTATGGTCAAGGTAGGACTGAGAAGCTGGCATTTAAAATAGGGTGAGAGATTGACCTTCCACAATTCACAGGGAAACAAATTTGTTGCCAAAGAAACTGCTAATACAAAGGCCCCGTGGCCTGGCGTGTTTGAGAAACAGCAAGAAAGCTCCTGTGAAGGCCGTGGGAGGAATGAGGGGGAGATTAATAGGACAAATTCTTCTGAGTAAAATGGTATTACTCAGAAGATTTTGAGCAAAGAGGTGATATCTTGTATACTGAATTGAGGCTAGGTCATAGGGGAGCAAGAGAACATTTAGGAGGCTATAGCAATGATCTATGTGAATGAGGGTGGTGGCTGGGAGATCTGGAAGCAGTGTAAGTGTTTAAAAGGAATATAGCCTGGATATATATATATAGATCTATATCTATATCTATCTATATATATATATATATTTTTTTTTTTTTTGCGGTATGCGGGCCTCTCACTGTTGTGGCCTCTCCCGTTGCAGAGCACAGGCTCTGGATGCGCAAGCTCAGCGGCCATGGTTCACGGGCCGAGCCACTGCGCAGTATGTGGGTTCTTCCCGGACCAGGGCACGAACCCGTGTCCCCTGCTTCGGCAGGCGGACTCTCAACCACTGCGCCACCAGGGAAGGCCTAGCCTGGATATATTTTAAAGCTGTAGACCGTAACAAATTTTTTTCCTCTAAATTTATTCTACAAATAGCCTTACAAAAGTGAATGAAGTTATATGTAAAAAGATATGCACCAGATAAAGTTTAGTAATAAAAAACAACTGGAAATAGCCTAGTGCCTACCAAAAGATGTCTATTTTTAAAATTCTGCTAGAACAGTAAATTAAAATTCAACAGTCAATAAAAAATAAGGTAGGTCTGGAGGTGTTAACATGAAAAAATGCACAAAGTATCTTCACAAATGAAAAATTAAAATTGTAGAACTGCATACAATTTGTTTAAAAATAAAAAGTCTGCATAAAAATATGTAAGTGTGTATGGTTAGACACTCCTTAAGCTAATTAACATGAGAGAATAGAATCAAATTTAGGAAATGGAGAAAGATGCTGCTTTTCATTTTTATATCTTTTATTACAGTTTGACATCTATGTTATTATATGTTAGTTTGCTAATAATACTTGTTATTATACATACTGTTTTTTGAAGGAAAAATTATACTTAAGCTTCCCCCCAAGTCTGAGAATCTTCGACCTTACCTTACAAACTCAGAGTTTTAAGCAGGAGAACAAGGATCATCCCAGAAATGAGTACTGATCTCAATGAGTAAAAACTTTAAATAACATCACAGAAAATAAAAGTGTTGCAGTGCTAATACTGGAAAATGAACTATGAAAACAATAATCAGCATAATAATAATTTCAAAAGTGAAATAAAACCAATCAATACTTGACTTAGCTTGTTCATGATGTAAAAAAGCCTAGGTGCTACTACATGCAGTGAATATAGCATATCTTTTGCTTTCACAGTTGTGCAGGGTCTGCCCACTGGAGCTATCTAGAATAAAATTATTTTTAAAAAAATATTTAACAGAAATTCCCCTCCATGACAAGCTGCTACATCTGTCATTATTTTTTTCCTAGGCTAATTCTCACTTTTACACCAGTTCCAGACTTAGGGTTTCTTATTTCAGGCTAGCAGTCTGCACTCGCCTTCCATTCTATTTTCCAAGCTACTGCTCTCTTCCTCCAAATAGGTTGTGCAGAAAGTTCTGAAAGACATCATTTCCTGCTAGGCTTACTATACTCTCAGTTTTAGGTGGTTTCATAAAACACATAGTTTCTATTCCCCAGTTTTTGTCTTGCTTTTCGTTCAGTTTCTACTATTGATTTGGCATTGTTGTAACTTGTTTGTATACCCTAGATCCTATAGTTTGCTTAATTAGGCAGATACCAGTTATAATAAAGTCCATTAATGGCACAATCTGTTCTGGTTGCTTTTTCAACAATAAACATTAAAAAGAATGTGATCAATTTGACCTGGTATATCAGTTTGCTAAGGTTGCCACAAATTGGGTAGTTTAAATAACAGATATACATTTCCTCATAGTTCTGGAGGCTAGAAATCTGAGGTCAAGGTATCAGCAAGATTTGTTTCTTCTGAAGGCCATGACGGAAGTATTTGTTTCAGGCTACTCTGCTTGGCTTATAGACAGTTGTCTTCTCACAGACAGTTGTCTTCTTCCTGTGTCTTCTCTCTATGTGTCTATATCCAGCTTTTCTGTTCTTCTAAGAACATCATTCATACTGGATTAGGGCCACCTTAATTATCTCTTTAAAAACCATGTCATCAAATACTGTCACCTTCTGAGGTACTGGGGTTTAAGACTTCAACATATGAATTTTGGAGTAGACAGAATTCAGACTACAACACCGGGTTCTAGCTTCAGCATCAAATTTTCTACCACAAAATAGAAATAATGTATTAAAAGGGAAGTTTGGAGTGACCTAAGTAAGTAACTTGAAGCTAAGCTGAAATATTTTTATCTGATGATCAGAGTTTTGATACCTACATACATGCTAACAATGAAGCCATGTTCCTAAAATATTAATCAGTAAATTCAACAGATAATATGTGCCACACATGTCTTCCTACTTCACAAAAGGTGTCATCTCCTAGAATTTGCCATGCTTTGGGGAAGTCTTGTTCTTTAGGAATCAGGTGATCTTCTACTTCTCAAAGATCTTCTACTTATACCCATTCACAACCTCAAATATTTTCTTTAAGTTTTATTTCCTTACTTCAGAATAAATTTGTTTTGCCCCCATTTCCAGAAAGAACCCCAAAACAGCCATCGATCCCTTCTCAGTCTACATGCAATTCCTATCGTCTTTGATGATTTATCAAATAATCATTTTAAGGAAATGTTATGTTCTACAATCTTTGCTCTTGCTCCCATAGTGCACATTAATAGATGCAGTAGAGATGAGCTATATTAGTTTCCTGTTGCTGCTGTAAACAATTTTCATAAACTTTGTGATTGAAAATAACAAAAAAATTGTTTTTTTAGTTCTCATAGTAAATAATCCAAAATGGATCTCACTGAACTAAAATCAAGGTATCAGCAGAATTGTACTTATTCTGCAGTTTGCAGGGGAAAATTTGAATCCTTTCCTTTTCCAGCTTCTAGGAACTGCCTATTCTCCTTCCATCTTCAAAGCCATCATAGGCCTGCTCAGTCCTTCTCATGCTGATATTGATTTTCTGACCTCTCTGGAAAGTATGTTGGGCCAACCCAGGTAATTCAGGAAAATCTCACCATGGTAAAGTCAGATGATTAGCAACCTTAATTCCATCTCTCATCTCACTTTTTCTTTACCATGTAATGTAACATATTCAAAGCTTCTGGGGATTAGGACATAGACTTCTTTGGAAGTAGGAATGGGGATCATTGTGCCTATTACAGGCTATGGACCAAGAACTGTCTGACTATACATCCTACATAGAGACACGTTAAACAAAGTTAGTAAAAAGAAAGTACTTAATAATTGGGCTCTATTTTCATTATAATTATTATTTTCATTATCATATAGTGAGTGGACCAGTACTAGGTTGTGGAGATTTGACAAGGAATTCAGAATTTGATGAGAGAGTCAGGATAAAGACATCACCATTTCCAGTTGGCTACATGGCTATGTAACACAGGGAAGCAGCGTTTGGACAGGGTATTATAGCTTGTAAGAAATCAAATTTGGACAAGGTATTATAGCTTGAATTTTTGAGCAAATGTTTCACTGCAGATAAATATGTAGTATAGTAAATACAAGCAGAATCTGCAAATAGCAACTACTAATTATAGGGCACTTTTTGCATGAGGGAGTCTAGAAGTTCCTTCACAGATACCACAACAATGCTCATGAAGGTAGAAAGCACAATGGCAGACTCAACTTCACTATTTAACACTGTTTTCACCATCACTCCCTCAAAGAATTGGGTGCCTGATGGTCAGAAATACTATGTGCCTGGTGGCTGCCTACTAGGTATGGGTCCTGGTGCCCATATGGTAACTGAAGAGATACTGAGGCACAACTTTCTCTCTCATTTTAGTGTTCATAGTTTGTAAACCGGAACTTCTGCTTTTATCCACATGCCATAGTTCTGGGCTTTTGCCACCTCTACTACCATCCTGAACTATTTGTGGAGTCTTGCCACAAATGAACTGATTCTCTAGAGATCAACAGTCCAGATGATATCTTATAAACATAAAATTTGATAGAGGATCTAATATCATGTTAGTTTGCAAAGAATTCTATAAATGGTTTGCTTTATCTATTCTTCTTTAAAGATATGGATATCATATAAAAGCCTCATTAATGTTTACTAAAACATCACTGACATCCCTCTATACTATTTTTTAAATATAGCATACTACTTTCATGGTGCATTCTGAAAAGTTTAGAGTATATGTAAAAGTATAAACCAAATATAAGCTACAAGGACTATTAAAAATTAGAAAAAAACAAGTAAAAAAAAAACCTTTTTCACAGAATTTCTAAAATACCCTTTTTATCCTAGCAGTTGGTGAATTGTTGTTTATTCAAACAATCTACAGAAAAAAATATATTTTTTTGCTTGGAAAGTATGAGAAATTCTAGCCCGAAAAGGTACTTGTCGTGAAGTTATATACAAATGAAAGTATGAACTAAGAATAACAGTACCATCTGAACCAGAATTATAGTGCAGTGTTATAATCTGAATCTACAGTAACTTTGTAGAAATAATTTTTTAAAAATTGAAAACTACTCAACACTTTAAAACTAGCCTAACTCTTCAGAATATTAAGATGCCAACTCTTTTAAAGTTACTCTTCCTAAAGTTGTTTTATTTTAGATTTATGAGCAAGAGTTGAGCCAAATTGAGCAACAGTTTATAGGAGTATCTGAATTAGAAATATAAAGTTAATTTTAAAGGCATCTGAAATGTTTAAAATCCTAAACTTATCAGTAACTTGAGTGGCTGGCAAATCCTCTAATATAGAGATAGAAAAATTTTGATATATTAATGCTTACCTCCTATCTCACCGACCAAATATCTAAGTGGTAAAAACAATTACAATCAATAATAACAAAATTAACAATGGTGATAATAACTGAATATATAATAAATATATGTGTCAAACACACTTAAAATATATCACCTAAGTAAAATCTCAAAATAATTATATGAAGTAGATATTTTGATTTACAAATTAGGAAACAAGTTCAGAAATATTAAACATTACTTAAACATTCAATTTTTAATTTTAATTTTAATTTTTTTTGTGCTACCTGTATACATTTTTTTTTTTTTTTTTTTTTTTTTTTGCAGTACGCGGGCCTCTCACTGTTGTGGTCTCTCCCGTTGCGGAGCGCAGGCTCCAGACACACAGGCTCAGCAGCCATGGCTCACGGGCCCAGCCGCTCCGCAGCATGTGGGATCTTCCCGGACCAGGGCACGAACCCGTGTCCCCTGCATCGGCAGTCTCAACCACTGCGCCACCAGGGAAGCCCAATTTTTTATCTTTTTAAAAAAATGTATGTATTAGTTTTGAGCATTATACCCCTAAAAATATGGTATACTCAAAGTGGCTTTTTTCAATTTGTTTTCAATTTTTATCTTTAAAAATAATACTTTGGGACTTCGGACTTTATGTTTACTTTTTACCGTTTTAGAAAAGTTTTTCCATGGCTAAGAGAGATGGTACAAAGTAGAAAACATCAAAATGTTGGCCTTAGAAATGTCTTTAAAGAAAAAATTAAAAGACTGAACAAAAAAGAACTTTACAATTTAAAATTTGGTATTCACACACCTAGTGCTAACCTAACAGAATCTAACTCTCCAAATCCAGTTGTTACTGCTGTCTCTATTATCAGGTTCTTTATATTCAACTGAACCACTGTCTTCAAAGAGCTTTAAATGGCATAACACAGACAGTTCCTGCACTTCACCTAGCTAGGTGTTTCCAATTCTATGAACCTTTGATTTCTAGAGATTCTAGTCAACCCAAGGAATTAAGAATGTTTAATATGAAAAGGTCAGCAGATAATAAGCAATTCTAAGTTTACCAAAAATCGAAGGCTCCTATTTATTTCCCCAAATGGAAGAGGCAACCAATGATAGTTAACACAAATATGTATGTTTAGGAGAATGTCTCATAACTATTGTGTCATAATTATCATCAAATTCAAGCATATTTCCTTAATCAGTGTATCTAATTATTGTATCCATTATGGGAATAATTTCTTCATATCATTTAACTCTTTTCAATCTCACAATTGTTTTTTAGCATACTATGATTGCTTCATGTTAGTCATATTTCTTTTAGTATCTTGAGTTTGTCATTTTCATCTGAAAGTAGTGCTACTCAGTACTGTTCCACAATTTAAAGCCTCAACTAGTGCAGAATCACACAGCTTCTACTACTATATAAAAAACATTCACATTAGTAACATTGTACCTTTCAATATTCAATTTAACTCAATAGTTCATTTATTATTACAATGAAATATTTATTATATAATCACCCTGTGATATATTAAAATTTTAGATGTCTGGACTTTATCATAAGCCAGGAATTCTCACTCTGACTGCACATTAGAATCATTTGGGAACCATTTAAAAATTTCCCTGTCCTCACTCCTGAAACAACTGATTCAGAACCTCTGGTGGTAGGGCCCAAGCATGGGTATCTTTACAATGCTCACAGTTGAGTCTAAGAACTTTGAGATTTGAGAACTGGAAACTTCATGAATTAATTATCTTTTGTACATTAAAGTTGTGAAACAAATCTCTAAATAGTGTCTTATTCAGTTTTTCTGTCCTGCATATTTCATGAATTTTCAAAATCTGGAAAGAACACATAAAATCATTTTTCTATCCTAATAAAACAACAATTAATAGGATGATCTTTTTATATTTTTATAAAGCACATCTGGTTTTGTAGGCCCTCATAAAAATGGGAATACTGTTAATTGACATCCTAAGATACATGCTTAAATTATTTAAAATATTACCGATTCCATTATATATTTGAGATTTATATAATTTATGCCATTATAACCACAATATAGTTAACCTTCTCAGATAATACAATAGCATAAAAAACTTTAAGAGATAGTGTAATATAGTGGTTCATAATCTCAGGAGCTAGACTGCTCAAATGTCACCTACAACTGTTTACTAGTTGTGAGAATTAAGGCAAGCTACTTAGCCAAGAAATGGAGATATGGATACTCAAAGTTAGCTTTGAGTATTAAAGATTTTATCGGTAAAGCAATTAGAAAACTATGTGGCCCATTATAAGTATTACAACCATACTTGTTTTGATACTTCAAAACTAAAATATATTAATATTAACATTAATATTTAATATTAATTAATATTAAAAACACTAATAAAGTTTCTATTATTACCTTTTCTCCCTAGAGATACAACTTATGGGTCTGGGAATCAAAAGGTTAAAGTAGGAATGGGCCTAAGTTACTACCACTCCTAATGACCAACTTAGAGAATTTGTGTCTTCTGTTTCTACAACTTAAGCCTATGTGGGTCTAGAAGTCCTACTGACTTTCACCAGGAGAAACAGGAAGTTCCATTAAACGTCAAGCCATGGCTACTGTCCTTTTGCCTTGTGCTCTTTGTGCTAAGAGACGATCTGGAAAGGACAGAAAATCTATTCTGGTAGGGGGCAAAGGACTCTATTCTTCTGAAAGAGGTAGGGCTGCTGTTATAAAATGGAGCAGAAAATAACACATTTGGTTTCCGGATCATTTACTAGGGCCTCTACTGGTGTTCTCCTCCTTAAATTTAACAAGTGCAGCAGTGTGAGCCTATGAAAAGCATGGTGACCAAGGGCACCAGAGAAGCAGACCCCTCAGAGATGAAGATCTGAGTTATCCCACCATCTAAATCACTTCCATGAGGAAAGATGCTGTTTAAAGGTGACGAAAATTTATAATAGGTATTGGAGGAAATAGGGAAGCTCCAGTTTCAGGGATGGTATTTTTTAAGCTACCTCTTATAAGTTTCTTCAGGAAATGGAAACTACCAGAATCCTGGAGAGTTGGGGTGAATTTACCTTATAGATGAGGTAAAGTCCTTTATGGCAGAAGTGAGCATAAGTGACGGAAAGAGTAGACTAACTTTAGCCACCCCTGGATAAAGGAAGTGTGGTTGCTCCCACCAGAGATAACGAAATGCAGGTGTTGGGGAGAAAAAGTGGTCACCTTAATAAATCAGAGTGATATTTTTAAAAAGTTGCTAGGCAGTCACAAATAACAGATGTCCATTGTATCAAAGGGCAGAAATATTGCTTACAGGACTGAAGTGAAACACCATATGTAGAAGAATCCCATGGTTTACTGAAAATATCCTAGAATAAAGATGGAAAATGGTAGCAAATAAATCTTGACCCAGACTAGAATATTTATTATAAATAAAAAACTATGACTGCATTAATATCTAAATTATTCATAAGAATTTCTATGAAGAGATACATAGAAAATTCATGACCCTACAGCAAATTAATTTTAAATATGACTGGGGTATTTATCATTTATCTGGGGAGACAGTTAAGTACATAAATATACCTTTAAAAAAAAACACCTCATTTTTAAGCAGCGAACTTCACGAATCAGTAATATCTGCAAGTTTTCTACCAGTAAATTTTATGACCTGTATCAACATAAGGCTTTATGACTTTATGTTAAGGTATATGTAGCATTACTACTATCTACCTCTAGCCAATCAACCCCTGGTGGTACACTATTCCTATTTTTTTTTGAAACTTATCCACTAAGTCTTCTTTTGCCCCACAAAGTGTCCCAAGACTTACTTTTTTCATGCCTTTGAAAATACACTCTGCATAAGTTGAATTCAACATTCAATGACAATCACAGATTTTGGTGATTATTTAAATATCATAAATATTTTTATGAAAGTCATCATAAAGACATTTAAGTGAATATAATTAGTATAATGTTTCATATCTATTAAATAGTTTATTCAGTTACCCCTTGTGACATACAGTCATGTAACAACAAAAAAAACTGGCACAAACACTTTACATCAGGGAAACCCTGGTGCATAGTACTAAAATTAATTTTACTTTATTTGTTCTTGCACAGATTAAGCTACCATATGTGTTTGAAAGGTAAAAATACTATAAAATGTAATTTATAAATTTAGTCATTCTTCTGAAACTGGAAACACATATCAGCGTATAACAAAAGTTACCATTGGATGATTAAATAAAACCTTATCTTTGCTTCCAAGATCACATATACTTTTTTTCCCAGAGGTTGATCTATGAATATATATGGGTATTTCATTACGGCAGTGCTATCATATGTGGATAAAACATTAGGTTCAAGAATTACCTGGATTAGTTTTTTTTTCCCCCTTCAGTGTGATTATTTCAGTCATTTGAAATTAACCTAGGTTGATTTGGTTTTTTTTAATAATACAATATTTTCTTATCCTTCTTGATTTTATCTACTTTGAGAATGTGAAAAACTATTACCTAAAAGTTAAAACTAAGCAAAATTTATACTCTTAAATGTGTCTTTTCCCCACACATTCTATGCTATCTCAACTACCCAACCTTTCCATCCATTCTATCCTATCCTTTTTAATCATCAACCTTATTATTGTCTGGTTTAATTGTCCTGTATTTGTTTTACAGAAATGAGCAAAGATATGACTATTTTCTTATTTTTCTTCTAATAAAAAGCTAACACACTATAAATTCCCTTTTGTGCTTTACTTTTTTAAAAAACTAACAATATATTCTAGAAATTATTCCCTACCAGTTCAAACAGATCTTTTTATAGAAGAATATTTCTACAATACATGGATATACCATAGTTTATTCAACCAATATCTTGTGAATGGGTGCTTAGGCTGTTTGCAATATTTTGCAATTACAAATATTGCTGTGATGAATATATTGGAAATGCCTATTTTCATATTGTTAGAGGCATGTTTTCAGGATAAATTCCCAGAATTGAAATGCTAGTTAAAATCTAAATGTACATATAGTTTTGTTATTCACAAATTCCTCTTCAAACTTGCATTCCCATCAGTAACATATGAACATCTGTTTTCTAAAGTATTGTCAACAGAATATGTTTCCATATATCATTTTCATATATATATATATATATATATATATATATATGTCATTTCAGTGTAGGGCTTACTTGTATTTCTCTAATTATGAGGTAGGTGGCACATCCTGTCATAGGGTGTAGAACCATTTTTACATCTTTATTTGTATTGCCTGTTCTTACCTTTTCTCCATTTTTCCTATGGGGTTCTTGAGGTTTTTTTTTTTCCCTAAAAAATTTAGGACTTACTTGTATATTACAGATGTTAGTCCTTCATCTGTGATATATATAGCAAATATTTTCTCCAGTTTGTTAGTTATCTTTTTTTATTCTGTTGTTTTGCCACACAATAGCCTTTTAAATTAATTTTATGTAATCATTTATCAATCATTTCCTTTATCACATCTTTATTTTGAGTCACTTTTAGAGAACACTTCCCTATATTCAAGTTATAAATGACTCTATTCTTGCTTTTGTATGGCTGTCTTATTTCTTGTCTTATTTCTTTTTGCTGTTGTAAATAATTTGTCCTATTATTATGTCCCCTAACTAGTTATTGTGTATATAAAAGCTATTGATTTATAAATATTAATTTTATTACATGCTACCTTTTAAATTATTTTATTATTTTAGTCTTAAGGGTTTTTTTTTTTAGTTTTGAAAAACGTTTAATTCAAGAATTACATAATTTCAAATATCTTCCAAAATACAGTTTCCTAGATTGCTACAAAAGAAAGCATATTCAGTAAGAAATTTAAGTCATTAAATATATTTCACTAGTATATACATACAGAAGGCCAAACAATTAATATTTAGCCCTGGAATGTGTACCATGTCTTTTGTTTTTCCTTATTAAAGGCTAAATCCAGCACTTTGTATAGGCTAAGTACAACAGGCAAAGTTCAGTGTTCATAGGAGTTTGACATTAGCTGCTTCAATTTATAGCTGTGGTAGTTTGTCCACAGGGGTGTCAAATTTGAAGTCTGTAGGAAACAGATCTGGGGCCCAAAGATAGATTAGTCTGTAGGACTGTCTGATTGTAACATCAGCAACACCAGCAATATCTCCAATTTCTTTTTGGGTCCTTTTCTCAGCTGATGCCTGTGAGGCCATGTAAATGGTGGCTACTGCCACAGATATCGGGCTCCTTCCAGGAACCAAGTCCAACTCCACAGCTTTATGCACTAGATGTGTAGCTGCCATCTGTACTTGTTTAGGAAGACAAAGGTTGGAACAAAACCTGGACATGAAGTCCCCAGTTGTAATCAAATCCACACTGGTTTCTAAAGCTTTCAAAATAAGTTTAAAACATCAACCAATTTCTTTCTTAGAAATTCGTGATACAGCACATATTTCTTTAAATGTCCTAGTAATTCCTTCCTGTCTGCAGGCAATATAGAGACAAGCAGAAGCTATGGCATCATTAGCTCTTCCCTTCAGGCTCTTCTGTTCATACGCTTGCTTGAATAGATTATTTGTTCAACCAACTATATTTCGAGGGAGGTTGATTCTGTCCGCCATGGTAGTGATTTCTTTGAATGCATTCATCATTGCCCGATCAGAACTATTTATGGTTCTCCTATTCTGGTACTTAGAATTACCACATTCATCCAAACGTGCAGCTCCTGTACCCTTGACATTCACAGTGGACAAATCTCCATCACTCAGAAGAGGATTTTGAGAATCTCCAACTCGAGATGGATCTTTTGTTGCTACAACCAGACCACATTCAGGACAGATCATATCACCAGCTCTGTAGTCCTCCACTAAGATCGCATCTGGATGGTTTGGACATGTGACTCTTGGAAGAGCATCCAAACGGCTGGTAGATGCCATCATCACAGCCACTGCGGTTCCAGCCACCGGGTACAACAGATGCACTGCAGACACGAAGAGACTGCCTAGTCCTAGTTCTTAATATTGAGTTTCTGGAATTTAACATAAATTCTTAGGATATATAAACTTATTTCATATAAACTGAGACTGTTTATTTCTTGTTTTATAATTCTTATTATTCTAATTGATATATTTTGTCTAACTGTATTGGCTAATGCCACCAGAAAGTGTTGATTCTTAACAGGCACTGGTTCCTTGTTCCTAATCTTAGTGAAAGTGCAGTTAGTATTCACGTGTTACATAAGATGATGGCTTTAAGATTTAGAATATATTATACATATTCTGTTAGAATATATTTAGAGTATATATCTTACCCTTACATACACACACACACACACACACACACACACACACACACACACATTTCTACTTATTTGAAGTTTATTTTTTTTCCAGAAATAGGATTTAGATCTTGTCAAAAGCTTTATATCTATGAATATGGTAGATTATATTCATAATTTGACAATATTAAACAAATCTTGCATTTCTGGAATAAATTACACTTGGTCATGGTAAATCATTTTCATAATATGATATTGTGTTTCTTGTTATATTTAATACTTTGCATTGATATTTCATAACTAATATTCTTTTTCTGGTACTGTTTTTACTAGGTTTGCTAATAAATGTAACATTTCATAAAAATTATAGGAAGGAGCTTGGTAGAAGATGGCAGAAGAGTAAGACGTGGAGATCACCTTCCTCCCCACAGATACATCAGAAATACATCTACACGTGGAACTGCTCCTATAGAACACCCATTGAATGGTGGCAGAAGACCTTAGACCTCCCAAAAGGCAAGAAACTCCCCCACGTACCTGGGCAGGGCAAAAGAAAAAATAAACAGAGACAAAAGAATAGGGATGGGACCTGCACCAGTGGGAGGGAGCTGTGAAGGAGGAAAGGTTTCCACACACTAGGAAGCCCCTTCACAGGTGGAGACTGTGGGTGGCGGAGGGGGGAGCTTCAGAGCCATGGAGGAAAGCGCAGTAACAGGGTGCGGAGGGCAAAGCGGAGAGATTCCCGCGCAGAAATTCGGTGCCGACCGGCACTCACCAGCCCAACAGGCTTGTCTGCTCACCCGCCGGGGTGGGCGGGGGCTGGGAGCTGAGGCTCAGACTTCCATCGTCAGATGCCAGATGCCGAGAGAGGACTGGGGTTGGCTGCATGAACACAGCCTGAAGGGGTTAGTGCACCACAGCTAGCCGGGAGGGAGTCCCGGAGAAGTATGAAACTGCCGAAGAGACAAGAGACTTTTTCTTCCCTCTTTGTTTCCTGGTGAGCAAGGAGAAGGGATTAAGCGTGCCCCCTACAGGAGCTCCAGAGACGGGCGCGGAGCTGCTTAAGAGACAAGAGACTTTTTCTTGCCTCTTTGTTTCCTGGTGCACGAGGAGAGGGGATTAAGCGCACCGCTTAAAGGAGCTCCAGAAACAGGCGCGAGCAGCGGCTGTAAGCGCAGACCCCAGAGACAGGCATGAGACACTAAGGCCACTGCTGCCGACATCAAGAAGCCTGTCTGCGAGCACAGGTCACTATCCACACCTCCCCTCCTGGGAGCCTGTGCAGCCTGCCACTGCCAGGGTCCCGTGATCCAGGGACAACTTCCCAGGAGAACTCACGGCCTGCCTCAGGCTGGTGCAACGTCATGCTGGCCCCTGCTGATGCAGGCTCACCCCGCATCTGTACCCCTCCCTACCCCCGGCCTGAGTGAGCCAGAGATCCCGAACCAGCTGCTTCTTTAACCCCATTGTGTCTGAGCGAACAGCAGACGCCCTCAGGCGACCTATACACAGAGGCGGGGCCAAATCCAAAGCTGAATCCCAGGAGTTGGGCGAACAAAGAAGGGAAAGGGAAATCTCTCCCGGCAGACTCAGAAGCAGTGGATTAAATCTCCACAATCAACTTGATGTACCCTGCATCTGCGGAATACCTGAATAGACAACGAAAGAACCCAAACTGAGGAGGTGGACTTTGGGAGCAAGATATATTATTTTTTGCCCCTTTTCTCTTTTTGGAAGTGTGTACATGTATGCTTCTGTGTGAGATTTTGTCTGTATAGATTTGCTTAAACCATTTGTGCTAGGGTTCTGAACGTCCCGTTTTTTCTTTTTTCTTTTTTTTACTTTTAAAAATGTTTCTTCTTAATAATTATTTTTTATATTAATAACTTTATTTTATTTTATCCTACTTTATCTTCTTTCGCTCGCTCCCGTTCTTTCTTTCTTTCTTTATATTTTTTCTCACTTTTACTCTGAGCCGTGTGGATTAAAGGCTCTTGGTGCTGTAGCCAGGAGTCAGTGCTGCGCCTCTAATGTGGGAGAGCCAACTTCAGGACACTGGTCGACAAGAGACCTCCCAGCTCGATGTAATATCAAACGGCGAAAATCTCCCAGAGATCTCCATCACAAGAGGACCCAGCTTCACTCAACGACCAGCAAGCTACAAGGCTGGCCACCCTATGCCAAACAACTAGCAAGACAGGAACACAGCCCCATCCATTAGCAGAGAGGCTGCCTAAAATCATAATAAGGCTACCAATATCCCCATACACACCACCAGACGTAGACCTACCCACCAGAAAGACGAGATCCAGACTCATCCACCAGAAAACAGGCACTAGTCCCCTCCACGAGGAAGCCTACACAACACACTGAACCATCTTTAGCCACTGGGGACAGACACCAAAAAGAACAGGAACTACGAACCTGCAGCCTACAAAAAGGGACCCCAAAGACAGTAAGATAAGCAAAATGAGAAGACAGAAAAACACACAGCAGATGAAGGAGCAAGGTAAAAACCCGCCAAACCTAACAAATGAAGAGGAAATAGGCAGTCTACCTGAAAAAGAATTCAGAATAATGATAGTAAAGATAATCCAATGGAAATAGAATAGAGAAAATACAAGAAACATTTAACAAGGAACTAGAAGAACTAAAGAGGAAGAAAGCAATGTTGAACAACACAATAAATGAAATTAAAAATACTCTAGATGGGATCAATAGCAGAATAACTGAGGCAGAAGAACGGATAAGTGACCTGGAAGATAAAATACTGCAGAGCAGAATAAAGAAAAAAAAATGAAAAGAACTGAGGACAGTCTCAGAGACCTCTGGGACAACATTAAATGCACCAACATTTGAATTATAGGGGCCCCAGAAGAAGAAGAGAAAAAGAAATGGACTGAGAAAATATTTGAAGAGATTACAGTTGAAAAATTTACTAATATGGGAAAGGAAATAGTTAATCAAGTCCAGGAAGCACAGAGAGTCCCATGCAGGATAAATCCAATGAGAAACATGCTAAGACACATATTAATCAAACTATCAAAAATTAAATACAGGGCTTCCCTGGTGGGGCAGTGGTTGAGAGTCCTCCTGCCAATGCAGGGGATACGGGTTCATGCCCCGGTCCGGGAAGATCCTACATGCCGCAGAGAGGCTAGGCCTGTGAGCCGTGGCCACTAAGCCTGCGCGTCCAGAGCCTGTGCTCCGCAATGGGAGAGACCACAACAGTGAGAGGGCCGCGTACCGCACACACACACACACACAAAATTAAATACAAAGAAAACATATTAAAAGCAGTAAGGGAAAAACAACAAATAACACACAAGGGAATCCCCATAAGGTTAACAGCTGATCTTTCAGCAGAAACTGCAATCCAGAAGGGAGTGTCAGGACATATTTAAAGTGATGAAGGAGAAAAACCTACAACGAAGATGACTCTACCCAGCAAGGATCTCATTCAGATTTGATAGAGAAATTAAAACCTTTACAGACAAGCAAAGGCTGAGAGTTCAGCACCATCAAACCAGCTTTACAAGAAATGCTAAAGGAACTTCTCTACGCAAGAAACACAAGAGAAGGGCTACCCTGGTGGCACAGTGGTTGAGAATCTGCCTGCCGCTGCAGGGGACAAGGGTCCGTGCCCTGGTCCAGGAAGATCCCATATGCCACGGAGTGGCTAGGCCCGTGAGCCATGGCCGCTAAGCCTGCATGTCCAGAGCCTGTGCTACACAATGGGAGTGGCCACAACACTAAGAGGCCCACGTACCACAAAAAAAAAAAACAACAAAGAAACACAAGAGAAGGAAAAAACCTAAAAGAACAAACCCAAAACAATTAAGTAAATAGTAATAGTAACATACATATTGATAATTACATTAAATGTAAATGGATTAAATGCTCCCACCAAAAGACACAGACTGGTTAAATGGATACAAAAACAAGACCCATATATATGCTGTCTACAAGAGACCCACTTCAGAACTAGGGACACATACAGACTGAAAGTGAGGGGATGGAAAAAGAAATTCCATGCAAATGGAAATCAGAAGAAAGCTGGAGTAGAAATTCTCATAGCAGACACAATGGACTTTGAAATAAAGAATATTACAAGAGACAAAGAAGGACACTATATAATGATCAAGGGATCGACCCAAGAAGAAGATATAACAATTGTAAATATTTATGCACCCATCATAGGAGCACCTCAATACATAAGGCAAATACTAATAGCCATAAAAGGGGAAATCGACAGTACACAATCATAGTAGGGGACTTTAAAACCCCACTTTCACCAATGGACTGATCATCCAAAATGAAAATAAAAATGGAAACACAAGCTTTAAATGATACATTAAACAAGATGGATTTAATTGATATTTATAAGATATTCCATCCAAAAACAACAGAATACACATTTTTCTCAAGTGCTCATGGAACATTCTCCAGGATAGATCATATCTTGGGTCACAAATCTAGCCCTGGTAAATTCAAGAAAACTGAAATTGTATCAAGTATCTTTACTGACCACAATGCTATGAGACTAGATATCAATTACAGTAAAAGATCTGTAAAAAATATGAACACAGGGAAGCTGAACAATACACTACTTAATAACGAAGTGATCACTGAAGAAATCAAAGAGGAAATTTAAAAATACCTAGAAAGAAATGTCAATGGAGACACGACAACCCAAAACCTATGGGATGCAGCAAAAGCAGTTCTAAGAGGGAAGTTTGTAGAAGTACAACCCTACTTTAAGAAACAGGAAACATATCAAATAAACAACCTAACCTTGCACCAAAAGGAATTAGAGAAAGAAGAACAAAAAAAACCCAAATTTAGCAGAAGGAAAGAAATTATAAAGGTCAGATCAGAATTAAATGAAAAAGAAATGAAGGAAACGATAGCAAAGATCAATATAACTAAAAGCTCATTCTTTGAGAAGATAAACTTGATAAACCGTTAGCTAGACTCAAGAAAAAAGGGAGAAGACTCAAATCAATAAAATTAGAAATGAAGAAGGAGAAGTAACAACTGACACTGCAGAAATACAAAAGATCATGAGAGATTACTACAAGCAACTCTATGCCAATAAAATGGACAACCTGGAAGAAATGGACAAATACTCAGAAATGCACAACCTGCCAAGACTGAACCAGGAAGAAATAGAAAATATGAGCAGACCAATCACAAGCACTGAAATTGAAACTGTGATTAAAAATCTTCCAACAAACAAAAGCCCAGGACCAGATGGCTTCACAGGAGATTTCTATCAAACATTTAGAGAAGAGCTAACACCTTTCCTTCTCAAACTCTTCCAAGAGATAGCAGAAGGGGGAACACTCCCAAACTCATTCTATGAGGCAACCATCACCCTGATACCAAAACCAGACAAAGATGTCACAAAGAAAGAAAACTACAGGCCAATATCACTGATGAACATAGATGCAAAAATCCTCAACAAAATACTAGCAAACAGAATCCAAGAGCACATTAAAAGGAACATACAACAAGATCAAGTGGGGTTTATTCCAGGAATGCAAGGATTCTTCAACATACGCAAATCAATCAACGTGATACACCATATCAACAAACTGAAGGAGCAAAACCATATGATCATCTCAATAGATGCAGAGAAAGCTTTTGACAAAATTCAACACCCATTTATGATAAAAAAAACCCCAAAGAAAGTAGGCATACAGGGAACTTTACTCAACATAATAAAGGCCATATATAACAAACCCACAGCCAACATCATCCTCAATGGTGAAAAACTGAAACCGTTTCCACTAAGATCAGGAACAAGAAAAGGTTTCCCACGCTTACCACTATTATTCAACATAGTTTTGGAAGTTCTAGCCACAGCAATCAGAGAAGAAAAATAATTAAAAGGAATCCAAATCTGAAAAGAAGAAGTAAAGCTGTCACTGTTTGCAGATGACATGAAACTATACATAGAGAATGCTAAAGATGCTACCAGAAAACTACTAGAGCTAATCAATGACTCTGGTAAAGTAGCAGGATACAAAATTAATGCACAGAAATCTCTGGCATTCCTATAAACTAATGATGAAAAATCTGAGAGTGAAATTAAGAAAACACTCCCATTTACCACTGCAACAAAAAGAATAAAACATCTAGGAATAAACCTACCTAAGGAGACAAAAGACTTGTATGCAGAAAATTATAAGACACTGATGAAAGAAATTAAAGATGATACAAATAGATGGAGAGATATACCACGTTCTTGGATTGGAAGAACCAACATTGTAAAAATGACTCTACTACCTAAAGCAATCTACAGATTCGATGCAATCCCTATCAAACTACCACTGGCATTTTTTACAGAACTAGAACAAAAAATTTCACAATTTGTATGGAAACACAAAAGACCCCGAATAGCCAAAGGAATCTTGAGAACGATAAATGAAGCTAGATGAAACAGGTCCCTGATTTCAGACTATGCTACAAAGCTACAGTAATAAAGACAGTATGGTACTGGCACAAAAACAGAAATATAGATCAATGGAACAGGATAGAAAGCCCAAATAAACCCACCCACATATGGTCACCTTATCTTTGATAAAGCAGGCAAGAATATACAGTGGAGAAAAGAGAACTTCTTCAATAAGTGTTGCTGGGAAAACTGGACAGGTACATGTAAAAGTATTAAATTAGAACACTCCCTAACACCACACACAAAAATAAACTCAAAATGGATAAAATACCTAAATGTAAGGCCAGACACTATCAAACTCTTAGAGGAAAACATAGGCAGAACACTCTATGACATAAACCACAGCAAGATCCTTTTTGACCCATCTCCTAGAGAAATGGAAATAAAAACAAAAATAAGCAAATGGGACCTAATGAAATTTAAAGGCTTTTGCACAGCAAAGGATACCATAAACAAGACCAAAAGACAACCCTCAGAATGGGAGAAAATATTTGCAAATGAAGTAACTGACAAAGGATTAATCTCCAAAATTTACAAGCAGCTCATGCAGCTCAGTAACAAAAAAACAAACAACCCAATCCAAAAATGGGCAGAAGACCTAAATAGACATTTCTCCAAAGAAGATATACAGATGGCCAACAAACACATGAAAGAATGCTCAACATCATTAATCATTAGAGAAATGCAAATCAAAACTACAATGAGATATCATCTCACACCTGTCAGATTGGCCATCATCAAAAACTCTAGAAACAATAAATGCTGGCGAGGGTGTGGAGAAAAGGGAACACTCTTGCACTGCTGGTGGGAATGTAAATTGATACAGCCACTATGGAGAACAGTATGGTGGTTCCTTAAAGAACTACAAATAGAATTACCATACGACCCAGCAATCCCATTACTGGGCATTTACCTTGAGAAAACCATAATTCAAAAAGAGTCATGTAACAAAATCTTCATTGCAGCTCTATTTACAATAGCCAGGAGATGGAAGCAACCTAAGTGTCCATCGACAGATGAATGGATCAAGATGATGTGGCACATATATACAATGGAATATTACTCAGCCATAAAAAGAAACGAAATTGAGTTATTCGTAGTGAGGTGGATGGACCTAGAGTCTGTCATACAGAGTGAAGTAAGTCAGAAGGAGATAAACAAATACCATATGCTAACACATATATATGGAATCTAAGGGAAAAAAATGTTATGAAGAGCCTAGGGGTAGGACGGGAATAAAACACAGACCTACTAGAGCATGGACTTGAGGATATGGGGAGGGGGAAGGGTAACCTGTGACGATTTGAGAGAGTGGCATGGACATATATACACTACCAAACGTAGGGTGGATAGCTAGTGGGAAGCAGCCGCATGGCACAGGGAGATCAGCTAGGTGATTTATAACCACCTAGAGGGGTGGGATAAGGAGGGTGGGAGGGAGGGAGACACAAGAGGGAAGAGATATGGGAACATATGTATATGTACAACTGATTCACTTTGTTGTAAAGCAGAAACTGACACACCATTGTAAAGCAATTATACTCCAATAAAGTTGTTAAAAAATTTATAGGAAGATTTCCTTTAATTTCAATACTCTGTACCAATTTATGGAACACTGCAACTATTGGGCTTCTGAAGATTTTGTATATTTTTCCCTTTGAATTCATATGGCTTGACTGTGGTAGGGGAGTGGGGGTAGTTCCTTTTCTACCCACTTTTTCTCTTTTACTGTTGTTTTCTACAGACATCAGTAAACTTAACCTTTTAATCTCTAAAGAGGATGGCTTTGGTAAACTGTATTTCCCTATAAATGCATTTATTTGAAAAAAGGTATGAGAGCACTCGTAATTTTTCCCTTTTCCCCATTTTAATACCTAGTTTCACCTTGTCATTTCTGTTTTGTAAATTTGTGTTTCCTTACTTTTCTTACATTAGCTAATGTTCTTTGGTAAAATTTTTCACACAAAATCAATTTTTTCCATGTCATTCATTCCTGTTTTTATATTAAAATCCCTTATCTTACTTAGCATTGGGGTTTTTTGGGGTTACTTTTTCTAGTTTTTTTTAAAGAAAACTGGGAATCTAATTAATTTATTTTCATTTATGTTCATTTTCACTGATAAAAACATTTAGGGGTATGACTGTTTGGTCTGATTGCTGCTTTAAATGACTCCCATGTATTTTGATATGCAGAATATTCATCAGTAATATTTCTAAGAATTTTTTGATTTCTAGTGTTAGGTTACACTTTAGTCCAATTATTATCTAATAACAGAAAGCTTGAAAACTTCAAGATGGAATAGCCTTTCATGTTGTTAATAACCTGTAGTGTTATATCACTGTGATCAGAAAGTCTGTTTGTAATACTTCTGCTTTAAGGAACATAGTGGTATTTTCTTCATGATAATACATAAAGTTTCATGAACAAATGAGAAGAAGTTATATTCTCTATTTTCATGGTGAAAGTATATAAATATATATATTTAATATTCATAACATCTATTTTATTGATTATATCATTTAGTTCTTATATATCTTTAATCATTTCTCCCTACTTTCTCTTTCTTATAATGAGAATGCTGTTAATTTCTGTTATTCACAGTGTTTCTATCTATATCTCATTGCTTTTCAAGTTTATTCTTTATAAAGGTGATTGCTGTAATATTTGGTGCATTAAAATCTATAAATGTTATATTTTTAATTGTCTTTTATTTTTAAAATGTTTGTTACTCTCAATGTTTTTTGTTTAAATTCTAATTTTAAAAAATTACCATTATAACAATCCCAGATTTCCTAGTTTCCAATTCTCAGAATACATGTATTCACACTTTTCTATTTAGCCTTTTAGATTCGTTTTTTTAATATTTAGGGGTTTTGATTTATTAGCTAAATTTATTTTTTTCTCTCTTTTACAGGCAAGTTATATCCATGTTGATTTATTGACATAAAAGATGTCTTTTGTTTGGTATTGACTTTGTCATATTATTTTATGGTACAATCATTAAGTGTATTATGATATATCTTTTGCAATTATCTATATGACTTTTTTCACTCTTTTATTTATTGAAATTTCTTACTTGTGTTTAGGATGGCTAAATTTTTTGTTCTAATAGGTATCTTTCTATGTATACCTCTTAAAACATTCTGTTTTTGTTTTCTAATTTAACTTTTAACAAAACAATTTGTCCATTTAAAATAATGTAATTTACCTCCAATGTTTTACCTAAATGGCAACAACTTCAACACTTCTTTCTTCCTGTTTTCTCCTATATTTAATATATAATTTTTGTTTTGTCATAACATGTAACACAAAAAATGACATTATATAGCATATAGCATAAAAAATAAATATATATATATTTACTTTTTTCCCACCCTTGTTTTTGTTTTCAAGTAAAGCAAATGTTCATGTTTCATCTTTTTGCTGAAGTCTCACCAGTAACTTCTTGCTTGAATGGAACTCTTTGTCTGGTAGACTGCTGGAGGAGGACTAATGGGTAGAGAATTTCTTGATCATTTGAGTGAAGAAAACATTGTTTCATTGCCTTGACACTTGGAAGACAGCTAAGCTAGATTTCAAGTCATTGAAACAATGTTTTTACAAGCAAATTTAAAAAAATCCTTCATCGCTGGTGAAATCTGAGTCAGTGTAATTCTTTTGTCCTTTTTAGTTATCTATTATTGTGGCCATGAGGCCCTGAGGAAATTTTCTTTAACTATAAAGTGCAACAGAATGTCTTTGAAATGTCTAAGAGTTTATTGTGGTAGGTCAATTTTCCCTAGTATTTCCTTGGCCCATTCAATATGTAGATACAGGTAGTCTTTGGTTTCCAGGGGTGGGGGAAAGGATTATAGTTTATAAGTTCTATCCCATTATTTCAGTTGGACTTTCTTTAGAGATTCCAGTTAAATATATGCTGGATCTTTTTTGCCTGTCTTCCATTTCAGGGCTGATCTCTGTCCATTTTTTATTTCTTTCCTTACATCATTCTGTTAGCTGTTTTGCTGTTTTTCTTTAATTGCCCTTACTAAGTTTTCATTAGATATATTTGATTGTAAGAAAACTTACAATTTATTCATTATTTCATATATACTTTTATTTTTTCTTCTATTTATTTTCTGAGTTCAGTCAGCTCTCATTACTTTCCCCCTATTTATATTCCTAATTTCTTTTAATATTCCCCAAATGCTTGGTGGAATATATCTAATTGGTTGTGTAGTTTTAATCTGTAAATTGAATTGATTTCTTTCCTAGTTTCTGCTTACTTTTTATAGGTGAAAATTATTTGATTCTTTGTGACTTATGGTTTAAGGTGTCTAAAAAACACCATCTTCACAAGTATACTTTAACAAAACATGGCTTTTTTTCAGAAAAAACTTGCATTTATTTCTTAATATTTTGAAAATAAACAATTATGACAAATTTACATATAGTTTCTTTTCAATTTCTGTGATTATACTAGTAACGATTCCAATAGATTTCCTGAAAATGTCATTTGCACTTTCTGTACATTACTTACAATGGCATTTTCAGTTGAAATAGTTGGGTTAGATTAAGAAATATCAATGAATTATTTTTAGTCCAAAATCATGGTTCTTTATGATTTTTTAAAACAGGAGCTGTGGAATGGCAGGTTTCTAAGCTTAAGTTTTTGATGTTCCTCATGTTACTTCCTATATTTTCATGTTACTAAATTTACATATTTTTTTCAAATAAATATTCATTCTTCCTTTTTACGCTTTGCTCCCCTGAAACTTACATTTCTCCAGATCAGGGATGAATCTCTTCCAGTCCTAATTGACACTGGAGCCACACTTTCAGGGCTCAACACCACTACTATAAAACAGCCCCTGCCTTGGAGTACTAAAATATATAGTTCTAACAGTGGAATATCTAATGAACCTCAAGAGGTTCATGTCTCTGAACCTAATCCCTTTTGTTTAGGGCCTCTGAGAGATATAAACCTTTTTTTCCTTATTTCCTCTACTTCTATACATTTATTAGGCTGAGACTTCTTAGGGAAGTATTATGCCAGAATTTCTTTCTCCAAAAAGGGGGAATCATTCTTGAATTTGACAGTAGTCATTAAAAGTAACCAACCAGTTGAGTTAAATGACTCTTTGACATGTTTGTTCTGCTTCTGAAGGTAACAGAGCTGATTATGGGGGGGCGGAACCCTGATTATTTGTCCCTATTTATTTAGCTAGTATCCTTCTTATGGACAAAATTTCCAACTGTTAGCTGGTAATATTCACAGAGCGCATCCCATCAAGATTCAAATAGATCCCTCAAAAACTCTTCTCAGAATTAAGCAATACCCTATAAGATGCCCTTCAAGGTATTAAGCGCATAATAGAAGGTTACAAGACTCAAGGCTTCATTATCCCTTGTACTAGGCCCTGTAACACTTCCCTTTTACTAGTAAGAAAACCTAAGGACTAGGAGTGGAGGCTCCTTCAGAACTTTCAAGCAATAAACAGCCCTGTTATCCCTTGATACCTTGTTGTTCCTAACCCTCATAATTATTAACATCCATTCCCACCATAAGTAAATTCTTTATTATCATTGATTTATACAGTACTTTCTTTAGTATTCCAGTTGATAAATTTAGCCAATACTTTTTGCCTTCATTTGGGAAGAAAAACAATTCACCTGGACAGCAATGCCTCAGGGTTTGACTCAGAGGCCTTCTCATTTCTTGAAAATCATGAAGGCTGATCTGGATGATAGAAAGTTCCCTAGGGGTTCTATTTGTTGCAATATGAGGATAATTTGTGTCCTTCTCAAGCTTCCTCACAGCAAGAAAGCATATAATTGCTAAAGTTTTTAGCCTTAAAGGGACAAAGAAAAATTGAAGTTTGCCAACCTAGGTTAAATATTTAGGGCAGCTGATATCTGAACAAGGCCTGCACTTAGATCCAGATAGACTTAAGGGTGTCCTAAACTTCCCAAAATCCAAATTAAGTGCCAAATGTGAGGATTTCTCAGGCTACTTGGTTATTGTTGAAATTAGATTCCAAGTATCTCTGTTGTGGGCAAACTTCTGTATGTTTTACTCAACAATAACAACCTTGACCCAATTTGATGGGCAGAACAAGATGACATAGCCTTTAAGGCGTTAAACGAGAGTTTGATGAACCCACTTGTCCTTGGGCAGCCCAATGATCTTATTTCCTTTTTCTTTTGTGTATATGAAAAGGAAGGGAATTCCCTTGAAGTACTCACCCAAAGACATAGGGACCAGCATCAACTCATAGAGTATTACAGCCAGTAACTGAACTTTGTGGCACATGGATACCCCCTTGCCTTAGAGGCATTAAAGCCACAGCCCTTTTGGTTAAGACCACTGAGAAAACTGTTGTGGGTTCCCCTTTAACCATTTTTGTACCTCATGCAGTAAAAGCTCTCTTGAATTCTCATCATACTCAATATTTCTCAGCCAGTTGCCTCAGCGCCTATGAAGCCTTTGTTAACTATTATTCATGTAACTTTTAGGTTGTAATAACCTTAACCTTGTTACCTCCATCACTGATGAAGTCCCTCGCAACTGCTTAAAGCTGACTGAGCACCTCCTGAGTATTCATGATGATCTACAGGAAATTACTTTGGGTAACACTGACTTCTCATGGTTCACTGATGGTTCTTATTTAAAATGTGACCATGGAAAATACTGTGCTGGGTATGCTATTGCCACTCCTTTTGATGTTATTAAGGCAGTCTCTTTATCTACAGCTCCTTCAGCCCAACAGGCTGAATTATACACTGTGATATTGCAGAAATACAAAAAATTATTAGAAAATAGTATGAACAGTTACGTGCAACAAAACGGACAATGTAGAAGAAACAAGTTTCTAGAAGCATACAGCCCACCAAAACTGAATCAAGAAGAAATAGATGATTTGAACAGACCAATCACTAAAAGTGAAATAGAATTTGTAATACAAAAATACTAAAATAAAAATAAATTTAAAATAAAATAAATTTAAAATAAATAAAATTAAAAATAAAATAAAAACAAAACTCCTTGCAAACAAAAGTCCAGGACCAGAGTGCTTCACTGGGGAAATCTACTAAACATGCAAAGAAGAACTTATATCTATCCTTCTCAAACTCTTCCAAAAGATTGAAAAGGGGGGAACACTCCCAAAGTCATTCTATGAAGCCACCATAACCCTGATATCAAAGCCAGACACAGATAGAACAAAACAAATTACAGGCCAATATCTTTGATGAATATAGATGGAAAATCATCAACAAAATATTAGCAAACTAAATCCAACAGCACATAAAAAGGATCATACACCATTATCAAATTGGATTCATCACAAGGTCACAAGGATGGTTCCACACAGCAAAGTCAATCAATATGATAAACCACATCAACAAAAGAAAAGACAAAAACCACATGATCATCTCAATAGATGCAGAAAAAGCATTTGATAAAATTCAACATCCATTCATGATAAAAACTCTCACCAAAATGATAGAGAAAAAATATATCAACATAGTAAGAGCTATTTATGACAAACCTACAGCCAACACAATACTCAACAATGAAAAGCTGAAAGCCTTCCTGGTAAATTGAGGAATAAGACAAAGATGCCCACTCTCACCACTTCTATACAACATAGTATTGGATGTCCTAGCTATAGCAACAAGACAAGAAAAAGAAATAAAATATATCCAAATAGGAAGAGAAGATGTAAAACTGGCATTATACACAGATTACACGATACTCTACATAGAAAACCATAAAGACTCCACACAAAAAATATTAGATCTTATAAATGAATTCAGCAAGGTAGCAGGACACAAAATTAATATATGGAAATCCATTGCATTTCTTTACACTAACAATGAAATATCAGAAAGAGAAGTAAAAAAAAAAAAAAAATCCTGTTTAAAATCACATCAAGAAAAAAAAAAAATAACTAACTAACCAAGGAAGTGAAATGTATAATTCTTAGCATATAATTCTTTTATATGCTGAGAATTATAAAACACTGTAAAAAAAATCAAAGATGATTCAAGGAAATTAAAAGAGATCCTACACTCTTGGACTGAAGAATTGATACAGTTAAAATGGCCATCCTATCCAAAGCAACACACAGATTTAATGTGATCCCTATCAAATTACCCCTGACATTTTTCACAGAACTAGAAAAAATAATCCTAAAGTTTATATGGAATTATAAAAGACCCAGAATTGCCAAAGCAATCCTGAGGAAAAAGAATAAATGTGGAAGCATAACCCTTCCAGACTTCAGGCAATAGTGCAAAGCTACAGAAATCAAAACAGCATGTTATTGGCACAAAAACAGACATAAAGAACAATGGAGCAGAATAGAGAGCCAGAAATAAACCCACACATCTACAGTCAATTAATCTTCAACAAGGGAGGCAAGATTATACAATGGAGAAAAGGGAGTCTCTTCAGCAAGTGGTGTTGGGAAAGCTGTACAGCTGCACATAAATCAATGAAGTTAGAACACTCCTCCATACCATACATAAAAATAAACTCAAAATTGCTTAAAGACTTAAATGTAAGACAAGACACCATAAAATTCCTAGTAGAGAACATAGGCAAAATATTCTCTGATATAAATCATCACAGTATTTTCTTAGGTCAGTCTCCCAAAGCAAAATAAACAAAAGCAAGAATAAACAAATAGGACCTAATCAAACTTATAAGCTTTCAACAGTGAAAGAAACTGTAAACCAAATGAAGAGACAGCCTATGGACTGGGAGAAAATATTTGCAAACTATGTGACCTACAAGGGATTAATTTCCAAAATATATAAACAGCTCATACAATTCAATATCAAAAAAACAAACATCACAATTTAAAAAATGGGCAGAAGACATAAATAGACATTTCTACAAAGAAGGCATACAGATGGCCAACAGGCACATGAAAAGATGCTCAACATCACTAATTACTAGAGAAGTGCAAATCAAAACTACAAATGAGGTATCACCTCACACTGGTCAGAATGCCCATCATCAAAAAGCTACAGATAGTAAATGCTGGAGATACTGTGGGGAAAAGGGAACCCTCCTACACTGTTGGTGGAAATGTAAATTGGTACAGCCACTGTGGAAAACAGTACGGAATTCCTTTAAAAAGTAAAATTAAAGTTACCATATGACCTAGGAATCCCACCCCTGGGCATATATCTGGAAAAGACAAAAACTCTTAATTCGAAAAGATACATGCACCCCAGGTAGTTCACAGCAGCACTATTTACAAAACCAAAAACATGGAAGCAACACAAGTGCCCATCAACAGATGACTGGCTTAAGAAGATTTCATATACATACATACATATATATATATATATATATATATATATATATATATATATGCTACCATGGAATAGTAATCATAAAAAAGAACATGTTTCAGCAACATGGATGGATCTAGAGATTATCATACCAAGTGAAATAAGTCAGAGAAAGACAAATATCCTATGATATCACTTACATGTGGAATCTTAAAAATAGTACAAATGAACTTATTTACAAACCAGACAGACTCACAGACATAGAAAACAAATTTACAGTTACCAAAGGGGAGGGGGGGATAAATTAGAAATATGGGATTAACAGATACACACTACCATATATAAAAATGATAAACAATAAGGATTTACTGTATAGCCCAGGGAACTATATTCAAGATCTTGTAACAGCCTATAATGGTAATATAGGTAACATATATATTACTGAATCACATTGCTGTATACCTGAAACTAATACAATATTATAAATCAATCGTATTTCACTGAAAATGAATAAATTTTAAAAAAAGACAATCGGCAAAATTTGTAGCGACCCTCCAAATACCTTGGCCAAAAGCATTGCCTTGGTCCTTCTAAATTTCAGAACTACCACTTGCAGAACGTATAAATTCTCGTCCTTTGAGATAGTCACAGGATTCCCAATGCACTTGGTTCCTGCTTCTTTTGACCCACAACTGATAAAAGGACAGATATTCCAATATTGCAAAGGCTTAATTGCTTCTATTAAAAATAACTATACTTTAATAGAGCAATCTTTTCACAATGCACTTTCTGGAGATCAAGTCCTTAAGTATCCCACCTTGCAACCTGGAGATTTCCTCTACTGGATAAACCACCTCCAGATAAATTATCTTCAACCTCATTGGAGAGGACCCTATCAGGTACTACTAACCAACCCTTGTGCCACCAAACTCTAACAGTCTCTTGGATTCCCATGACAAACCTAAATAAAGCACTGAACATTGACTGGATCTGCACATCATCCGGTGATCTGAAAGTAAAAATTTCCTGGAACTGAAGCAGATGACAGCTAATAAGATAACTTTTTCAAGATACCTGGACCAGGCCTGTTGGAAGTTTGTCACCAGATCTTAATGATGATATAGTGCTTCAGATGATCTCCAATGTTTATGATCTTGATAACATATGGACTTTAGATAAAAACTGCTATTCCTTCTTGTGACTCCAATAGGTTTCCAATCCGTGTACTTTCCCTCCAACTTGAAACACTACATCCAGAAAAGATCCTTCTTGGCATGGAGAGACAAAGGCCACTGAAACACCTGAGTTGATCAGCAGTGTTTTCAGAGAAAGATCTTGATCAAACGAAGAAAATATTTTAAAAAAATAATAAACAGAAACCTCAGTTAAATAGAGTCACAAGACCAGAGAGACCTGAAGGCTCTCTCTGCCTGTGATGATAGCAGAACCCAACAGGGAGAAGAAAGACTCCTCTTCTTTCCTGGCAAGGACTCAGCCAATGAAAAGGCATGGTCTCTTTTTTACTATGGCCCTCTCAACTTCTTTTTCTTCTCTATAAAAGCTTTTTCCTTCCCTTGCTGTGTGGAGACTTGCATGTGGCTTGCCAGGTGGCAGACCCCAAATTGCACTTCTCTGCTAATCCTGAATAAACCCATCTTTGCTACAGAGATATCTGGCAGTCTATTTATTTCAGGTCAACATTTCTATAAAAATAGATACAGTGAATTTATTTTACTTTTTTTTAAACCAAAAGTCTATATTCTCCATTGCATCTTCTTAGTTCCTCCTGCTACATGAATAGTGCCAAAATTAGCAGGCTAGCCAAATTTTTAATCCTACAAAAGAAATACAGCAGAGTTGAGAAACATACATTGTTTCTTCTACTTTGGCTCTTTGTTTCTTTAGCAGTAGATCTGCATCACCATTGTGTGTGTGTATTTTAACTTTCATTGGTTTCTGCCTGTATATACGAATATCTTCATTTCAACAGTCAGGTTTCTAACTTATCAAAGCAAGAAAACTTAACATCTGTGTACACAAATTACACATGGAGCTCAGGCATGCAGGATAAAGAGAAAAGGGTAATGGGAAGCAGAATCAAAGTTTATTAAAATATAATTTTATGCCTGATTTGGTTAGAATTTGTCTGATTTCATTTGCACTTCACATCAGTAACTGCCAATTTGGTATAATTCGAACCATAAATTATTGATGACAAAATATAATTAAATTTCTTATCAAGTTTACGGAGTTTGAAGGTTTTTTTCTGTTATAAAGAGGGAGAAAAACCTTTTGACATACAGTGAAGAATATTATATAAAAGGAATATGCTTTATGTAATGCTTTAGGATGGCTTTAGTTTAGGATGGCTTTAGTTTAGGAACAAAACAAAAATTTTATGGAGATGAAATGACATTTCCTCTCTTCTACTAATGAAGCTGACAATATCCCCAGTGTTTTTCTTCTTCTTCCTCTTCCCCCCTCCTGTCTCCTCTTCTTCTCTCCCTTTTACTTCCCCTCCCCTTCTCTCTTCTTCTTCCTCTTTTTCTCTTCCTCCTCCTCCTTCTTCTTCTATTTCTTGAGCTTCTCATTAACGGGAGTCCTAGCATTCTGCCATGAACTAATGCTGTGTTCTGGCTAACACATACCACAAAACAAGTATTAGCAGCCTCAGAAGAATTTGGTGTAAAAAAAAAACCACACCTGGAACAATTAGGTCAATTTCAAATTAATAATGCTTCCCGTTTCTGAACTGTAGGAAGTTTATATTTAACTGGATTGTCATAAAAAGAGAGATAGAGTGAGGAAGAGCTTCAGCAAAATTATAAAGGAAATGGTATGATGAAAGAATATGTGTACTGATATAGAATAAGAGAGAAGAAATTGAAAACAATACATAAAATAAAGGAATAAAAACAATTTCATTCTGGGTTATTAAATATAGTATAACTTCCTTGAAGTTAAATAGTATCTGTCAATTACATTTTATATCCAAGAAATCTAGCAATGATCTTTTTCACTTAGTGAACTACTGTAGGTTTAAATTAGTTAACATGAACTGGGTAAAATTGCAAATAAACACAATTACATTTAGAAGAATGCAAGTCTGGTGATTTTAAAATATCATCCTTCCATTCTATAAGAGAGGAATGCTCAAGATGAGCTATGTTCCTTAAAGAGGAAAAAAAAAATTGCATTAGTGAAAAAGTCTGAATCTTTTAAAAAAACATATTCAAATATAGATTTATAAAATCATACTCTGTCAAAACAAAGGAAGCTCAAAAATTATCTAATCCAAGCTCCACTTTTACATTTAAATAAATACATAAATCCAAGGAAATCTTGGAGAAATGCTTTTCTTGGAGGAAGAAATGCCTGAGAAGCATAAGGTAGTTTTCCAATGCAAATGTTATCTGGTCAGCTGCAAGAAGCTGAACACAGTTGTCTATGGTCAAAGAAAACGCTAACCCGTGACAGCTTCAGATATCCTTCAGCTGCTTAGGTACTTCCAGAATTCTGGGCGAGTTCAGCATGCAATGGAGGTGTTAGTAAAAGTGAAGTTGGCAACCTAATGTAATGTGACTACCAGAAGCCAGAGATAGAAGCAAGTCCTTCATGAGAGCAGACAAAAGCCAATAATGCAAGGATTGAGTGGCTGATATTGTCCTGAGTTTGAAACAAATGAGTTCCCCTTATCAGACATAGCAAGACAAAGTCAATTTCCCTGGGAAGTTGAACTCAAGCAATAGAGCTTGGCTAGAGGCCAGTTTTATACGAACTGATGCTCTTTAAGGTACAAAAAAAAATATGGTTTAAAAGAGCCATTGTCCTGTCTGGGTTTTTAGGAGGCTTCTTTCTAATAAAGTGCAGGGACTTTAAGCTGTTGAGAAGAAGGAACTGGTCAAAGTCCAACAATTAGCAAATAACAGGTTTAGAACTAGAACCTAGATTTTCTAAAACCTGAGTTGTTCTGTAATTCACTACAATTCTTTAGTGTTGATGCTCTAGGAATACAAGAAGCAGGCAAACAATTTTCATATTTACTATAACAATTATAAATGTTTATGCACCCAACATAGAAGCACCTCAATACATAAGGCAAATACTAACAACCATGAAAGGGGAAATCGACAGTAACACAATGATAGTAATGGACTTTAACACTTCACTTACACCAATGGACAGATCATCCAAACAGAAAATAAATAAGGAAACACAAGCTTTAGATGACACAATAGACCAGATAGATTTAAACTGATATTTACAGAACATTCCACCTGAAAGTGGCAGAATACACTTTCTTCTCAAGTGCACACGGAACATTATCCAGGACAGTCACATCTTGGGTCAAAAATCAAGCCTCAGAAAATTTAAGAAAACTGAAATCACATCAAGCATCTTTTCTGACAACAATGCTATGAGATTGGAAATCAGTTACATGAAAAAAAAACTGAAAAACACAAATACATGGAGGCTAAACAGTGTGCTACTAAACCAAGAGATCACTAAGAAATCAGTGAAGAAATAAAAAAAAAAATAGAAAAAATGACAATGAAAACACCACGACCCAAAACCAATGGGATGCAGCAAAAGCAGTTCTAAGAGGGCAGCTTACAATAATTCAACCTTACCTCGAGAAACAAGAAAACTCTCAAACAATCTAACCTTACACCTAAAGCAACTAGAGAATGAAGAACAAAGAAAACCTGAAGTCAGTAGAAGGAAAGAAATCATAAAGAGCAGAGCAGAAATAAATGAAATAGAAATGAAGAAAACAATAGCAAAGATAAATAAAAATAAAAGTTGGTAAACAAAATTGATAAACCCTTAGCCAGACCCATCAAGAAAAAAAAGGGAGAGGATGCAAATCAATAAAATTAGAAATGAAAACGGAGAAATCACAACCAACACCACAGAAATACAAAGGATTATAACACTACTACTAACAACTATATGCCAATAAAATGGACAACCATGAAGAAACAGACAAACACTTGGAAAGGTACAATTTTTCAAAACTGAACTAGGAAGAGTTAGAAAATAAAAATATACCTTTCACAAGTAATGAAATTGAAACTGTAATTTAAAATCTTCCAACAAACAAAAGTCCAGGACCAGACAGCTTCACAGGAGAATTCTATCAAACATTTAGAGAAGAGCTAACACCTATCCTTCTCAAACTCTTCTAAAAAATTGCAGAGGAATGAACACTCCCAAATTCATTCCATGAAGCCAATATCACCTTGATACCAAAACTAGGAAAAGTTATCACAAAAAAGAAAATTATAGACCAATATCACTGAGGAACATAGATGCAAAAATTCTCAACAAAATACTAGTAAACAGAATCCAACAACATATTAAAAGGATTATACACCATGATCAAGAGGGATTTATCCCAGGAATGCAAGGATTCTTAAATATATGTAAATCAATCAATGTGATACATCATATTATCAAATTAAGGAATAAAAACCATATGATCATCTCAATAGATGTAGAATAAGCTTTTGACAAAATTCAACACCAATTTATGATAAAATTGCTCAAGAAAATGTGCATAGAAGGAACCTACCTTACCATAATACAGGCCACATATGACAAAGCCACAGTAAATATCATACTCAATGGTGAAAAACTGAAAGCATTTCTACTAAGATTAAGAAGAAGACAAGGATGTCCACTCTTGCCACTCTTATTCAACATAATTTTGGAAGTCCTAGCCACAGCAATCAGATAAAAGAAATAAATGGAATCCAAATTGGAAAAGAAGTAAAACTGTCACTGTTTGCAGATGACATGATACTATACATAGAAAATCTAAAGATGTCACCAGAAAACTACTAGAACTAATCAATGAATTTGGTGAAGTTTCAGGATACGAAATTAATGCACAGAAATCTCTGGCATTCCTATACACTTACAACAAAAAATCTGGAAGAGGAATTAAGGAAACAATTCTATATACCAAAGCAACAAAAAGAATAAAATACCTAGAAATAAACCTACCTAAGGATACAAAAGACCTGCATGCAGAAAACTATAAGACACTGATGAAAGAAATCAAAGATGATGTAAAGATGGAGAAATATACCATGTTCTTGGATTGGAAGAATCAATATGGATTGGAAGAATAGATATTGTGAAAATGAATAAACTACCCATAGCAATCTACAGATTCAATGCAATCCCTATCAAACTACCAATGGCATTCTTCACAGAATTAGAACAAAAAATTTACAATTTGTATGGAAACAAAAAAGACCCCAAATAGCCAAAGCAATCTTGAGAAACAAAAATGGAGCTGGAGGAATTATGCTCTCTGACTTCAAACTATACTACAAAGTTATAGTAATCAAGGCATTATGGTATTGGCACAGAAATAGAAATATAGTTCAGTGGTACAGGATAGAAAGCCCAGAGATAAACCCACACACATATGGTCCACTAATTTATGACAAAGGAGGCAAAAACCTACAATGGAGAAAAGACAGCCTCTTCAATAAGCGGTGCTGGGGAAACTGGACAGCTACATGTAAAAGAATGAAATTAGAACACTCCCTAACCCTGTACACAAAACTAAAGTCCAAATGGATTAAAGATCTAAAGGAAGACAGGACACTATAAAACTCTTAGAGGAAAACATAGGAAAAACACTCTTTGACATAAACCACAGCAAGATCCTTTTTGACCCACCTTCTAGAATAATGAATATAAAAACAAAAATAAAGAAATGGGACCTAATGAAATTTAGAAGCTTTTGCACAGCAAATGAAACTATAAACAAGAAGAAAAGACAACCCTCAGAATGGGAGAAAATATTTGCAAATGGACAAAGGATTAATCTCCAAAATATATAAACAGCTCATGGAGCTCAATATCAAATAAACAAACAACCCAACTGAAAAATGGGCAGAAGACTTAAATAGACATTTCACCAAAGAAGACATACAGATGGCCAAGAGGCACATGAAGGGGTGCTCAACATCACTGGCTATTAGAGAAATGCAAATCAAAACTACAATGAGGTATCACCTCACACTGGTCAGAAAGGCCATCATCAAAAAATCTAGAAACAATAAATGCTGGAGAAGGTGTGGTGAATAGGGAACCTTCCTGCACTGTTTGTGGGAATATTAATTGATACAGCCACCATGGAGAACAGCATGGAGGTTCCTTAAAAAACTAAAAAATAGAACTACCATATGACCCAGCAATCCCACTACTGGGCATATACCCTGAGAAAACCATAATTCAAAAAAGACATATACCACAATGTTCACTGCAGCACTATTTTGAATACCTAGGACATATAACCAACTTAAATGTCCATTGACCAATGAATGGATAAAGAAGATTTGGCACATATATATATACACAACGGAATATTACTCAGCCATAGAAAGGAACAAAACTGAGTTATCTGTACAGAGTTGGATGGACCTAGAGTCTGTCATACAGAGTGAAGTCAGAAAGAGAAAAATACCATATGCTAATGCATGTAAATTGAACCTAAAACAAATGGTACTGATGAACCTAGTGGCAGGGCAGAAATAAAGATGCAGACATAGAGAATGGACTTGAGGACATGGCGGGGTGGGGAGGGGAAGGTGGGGCAAAGTGAGAGTAGCACTGACATATATACACTACCAAATGTATAACAGTTAGCTAGTGGGAAGCAGTCGCATAGCACAGGGAGATCAGCTCGGTGTTTTGCAACTACGTAGAGCAGAGGGATAGGGAATGTGGGAGGGAGTTTCAAGAGGGAGGGGATATGGGGATATATGCATGCAAATGGCTGATTCACTTTGTTGTACAACAAAAACTAACACAGCATTGTGAAGCAATTATACTCCAATAAAGATGTAAAACAAATAATAAAATAAAATAAAAATCCTGAAAAAAACAATGAAAGTAACCCAAAGTATGGTACAAAAATTCAAATTGACCACTCCACATAATAAAATTAGTATAGCCTTCCCCTTTCTCTCCACCAGCTTTCCATTTCAGATGAAACAGTCTTTAAATGATATAAAAAGGAAAGTATATAATAAGTGGAAGAAATATAGGGTTTAGTTTATTATCTTAGAAGAGGGGAAGGTTTTCTAAGCATGATAACAAAACCCAGCAACACAGAGGGAAAGATTTTTTAATTGTCTGCATAAAAATATCTGTATGAATAAAATACCATGACCAGCATCAAAAGACAAAAAATAAATAGTATATGCAACACATATGACAAAGAATAGTTAGGCTTTTTGATTGTTTGTTTTCACTATAGAAATAGTTATTATAAACCAATTTACTAGAAAAATGATGAATAATAACAAGCAGTTCATAAAATAAAAATAAAGGTGGGGTAGGATGATAGCTAATAAATAAAGGAAAAGAAAGCTAATCCTACTGAGAAAACAAGCAGAATAAATTAAAAAAAAAAAAAACTAGAGGAAAAGGTAACAAGATTAACTCTCACACTGCACACACTGATCATTTTGATAGCAGTAATTCTGTTTATCCCTTAGTATGGCTATGCAGTTTGAAGATATGTTTTGGGAGTGAAACCTCTCTTACAATATTGCACCAGATGGGTTATGTACAACTCTTTGCAGAGTATGGTTTGATTTCATAACTGTTGCTATTTTACCAGTTATGCATGATCTAAGGAATTTAAACACGTCTGTTTTCCATATTAGAAATTTCACAGTGTTCAAAAAACTCTAAATGACAGTAAGAAGTATTCACTACTTTCATCTGATGCTACGTGGCCTCGCTAACTTAAATTCCCCCAAACTTTAACCTCAGAATAATTCAGGTCCCTTCTGGAACTTGGGGTCTCTGAATTAGGTAGTGTCTTAATTGTTCTATTAATGAAACATTTACTGCTTATTTTTTCAGATAATATCCTGTAGCCATTCTGACTCAAGCAGAATTTTAACATATTAATATCAGTTGCAATCTTTATCCTATAGAAAAATATACTAGCAGTTATTTCAGAAAGTTTAGTGACTGAGGAAAAGAGCTTCCAGATTTTGGCCAGTACTTCTAATACAGACTTCTCCAACTTTCCTCTAATGTCTATACTTACACAGGTAAAAAAAGAATATTATACCCGAAGTGAAGAAGATTGGTGGAGAATATCATGTTAGAATCTAGGTGGAATAGTGCTCTAATACAGATGAAACTGGATTGAGAAAAATCTTCCCAAGGTTAGATTTTTTTTTTTTTTTTTTTTGCGGTATGCGGGCCTCTCACTGTTGTGGCCTCTCCCGTTGCGGAGCACAGGCTCCGGACGCACAGGCTCAGCGGCCATGGCTCACGGGCTTAGTTGCTCCGCGGCATGTGGGATCTTCCCGGACCAGGGCACGAACCCGTGTCTCCTGCATCGGCAGGCGGATTCTCAACCACTGCGCCACCAGGGAAGCCCCCAAGGTTAGATTTATGGTAGTCCTATGCATATAAGGAAAAACCCATTGCATCATGCAACAAAAGAAATTATATACCTAATATAGAGAAACATGAACAGTATCATCAGGAAAACTTGGATACTGTAGTCTCTTTCTACAACTTCAAAAATACTATGTGAAATATTATTACATTTCCCCAACAACCTGCTCTTATCTAATAATCCCAAAGAAAAGGATATAAAAATTCTGTAAAAGAAAACAAAAATCTATACAAAACAAAATCTGGACAGGATGAAGGAACGCTTGATAAAACTGTAGTATCCTGGGGTAGTTATTCCTAAAATAAATAGGACAGAGGTAGTAGAACTTCTGAGTGGTTTTACATAATAGCAATTTGCATTTTTCATATCCTATTTACTCATAACATTAGGAGTCATAAGTTATTTTGATATTTTGACTTTTAGTCATATGTCAATAAGTTATAAGAAAATGCTATCTAGGAAAGTAGATTTGTACTAGGTCTAAAATTGTTAATAATTGGGGGTTTTGAACATTTTTGAGAACTGCTCACAGCACCCTCAGATCCAGCATAAACTATGAGAAGGAAATTTATCCATGTACAAATGGAAAGTTCATGCAAAGGGAATTCCACAGATCAAGTCTCTCATCACGTTTGGGAAAGGAGAAAAAAGAAAAATGGAACTCAGAAAATAGATCCTGAAAAACTAGAGAGAAAAAGAGCAGCTGAGGATCAGAAAAGCACACTTCTAAAAAATATCCCACTGTTGTATTGTCCAATTCACTTGCTAAAGAAACAAAAAATCCTTATTGCTCACAGATGTAAGCAGGTAATTGTTTTATATCTCCAGAGTGTAATAAGACAGATTTGTGAAACAGACATGGAAAGTCACAAGAAAAGTGTAGCTGAGATCAAAATATCATAATATGAAAGGGAAATCAAAATTGATAAGGCAAGGAGCTGGAACTCAAATAGCAATGAAAGTCATACTGAGATGTTGAAGATTAGAATTGCTTCTCTAAAACTAGTATCACTGAGGGGAAGGGCAAAGGAGAGGTGCTCCCAGAATGTAAAGAAAAGTATAAAGAATTAAAGCATGAACAAGAAGATAATCATAACAGGATGAGGAGATAAAAAATAAATTAATGGTATTCCACGCTCAGACATCAGCACAAATGGAACAAGTGCTATACAAAACAAATGAAAGCCTTAAGAAGTTAACAGCAATTTAAATTCATAAGGACATTTAAAGAATAACAAAACATGACTAAGTACTTTTTATTTCAGAAAACAAATTATTCAGTACCTGAAATGCTCTAAGGACATCAATAAATCAAAGTGGGGAGACATGATTATTTCAATAGATGTTAAAATACATTTTTTAAAAATTCATCAATTGAAGAATTAAAATGAAAACTCTAGTAAAATTTATTAAATTCTGATTAGGTAAGAAAAAAATATCTATATCCTTAACATGGTAAGGATTACATCTTAAACTGACACTCAACATCAGTGTAACAATCTAACACACAAGCCATTTCCTTTAGCGTGAAGAACAAAATAAAGATACCCATTGATGGCATATTATCATGCTATATGTAACAAATTCAAAGAGGTGATCCATTACACAATTAAATGATGAAAAGTCATTAAGAACCCTGTATACTAGCATTAACATTTGAAAATATATGGGAAAAAACATGGGAAAATATTTGCAAAGAGGAATCACAAAACAAGAAATTCAGCTACAAATCTTAACTGTATATTATAAAAAAAATATAAACACTTAACCATGGTTATCTAGATCCTTTATTATGTAGTATCTTTATACATTTCCAACATCAGTTTGAACCTGTCCCCTTTTCCCACTGAACTACAGATACATGGGTCACCTTTCCTTTCCTTCAACAAGCTGTTTTCTACCTTCAAGATTTTGTATAGGCTGTTCTCTTTCCCTGGAATTCTTACTATCAGTTATTTATTTAGTACTGCCAACTCTAGCACCAGTTCAAGTTTTCTTTAAATTTTGCATCCTTGGAAAACCTTTCCCAGGACATCCATCAAAATGCATCCTACCGTCATGCATATACATTTTGTGATCTCAGCAACTTGATTTTCACTTTCATAGGTAATTTTTTCATTTGTAATTTCAAACTGTCTCCTACACTCTAAGTGTCATAATGATAGAAATCACAAAGTATGCAGACATTTTATAAATATTGGAAAGAAAAAATGAACATAATGATATGTGGATAGGAGTACTCAATATTCTTGGATGTTACTCTATAGGTCCCTATTGATAAATAAATTTCAGGTACTTTAGATCAAACTCCTGATTAACAAAGCAACTGTGAAGTTCAAAATAATAACAATCAATAATGGCTAAGTTCAGAATAATTCCTAAGGAATCAATAATTGGGAACATGATAAATCATTTAGCAAAAGGTAGATAATTCAGTAAAATGCTGATTTGACAAGAGACTAACCATTTGGGGAAAATATGGTTGATGCTTACACATCAAAATAAATCATAGTGGAATTAAAATTTTAAACATTAAAAAAGAAACCAAAAATATATGGAAGAAAACCTAGTTAAATATTTATATTCTCATTATGAGGAAGTCAGTTCTAAGGATGATTTTAATTGTTGCCTAGAATACATTTTTCAGTAATTTTAATTTAGAAATGATCAAAATAAAAATACAGTTGAGATAGCATAATTAGGTAAACAAAAAATATACAAATTAATAATAGCTTTATATATAAAGCAACGAATAAATCCATAAGTAAAGTGAAAACACATTTTAAATGAAGATAATTGTTAATTTAGCAAAATGAAAATTATTTTAAAAGAGAGCCACTAATTAGCATTTGTTCAAGAGAAAAGGATGATCACATACATGGCTTGTAGAAATATAATATAAATTGATACATGCATTAGTGACATTTAAATACTTCATTTTCTTCCACTCATCACTCCTTCTAAATTCTATTCTTAAGAAACAATCATGGCTATGCTAAAATATTTCCATTTGTTCATAACATTGAAAATGTTCCAAAAAATTGAAACATTTTAAAGATGCATATTTTAGCATTTGTAGATAACAGAATCCTAATTTTCAAGGTAAATGTAAAGTCTCAAATAGTAATTTATTTTTTGTTAATATTAATGACTAAAACATAAGAGACATTATGGCTTATTTTATTAATATTTATGATTAATATCACTTTAATTTCTTATAAATTTATTTTACTCATTTACAGAGCAAATCAGCAATAAAAATGAAGCTATTAAGGTGGACATATTATTTATGTCAGCAGTTGAGAATGAATGTTGGAACTTAAAGTCAGCAACCAATTCATTTCTGTATTTATATTGATGACATACTGGTGTAAAAAGTCCTTAATTGTCTACAAGCAAGTACACAAAACAAGCAGCTTTAATGGCAACTATTTTTTTAAGCCCATCAAGAAGTCACAGATTCCTCTTGTACTGGTCCTGATACATGAGATTGTAGTAAAGAATATGATTTTTATACTTTAATCACAAATCTAACCAGAACTTCTATTTTTACTATTAATAATTTATATAATGATCAGTCTCCTAAAATCAACCTACAAACTGCTTATAATGTCTGAAGTTCAGTTGTTATTATGTAATTATTTCTCGAGTATATCTACTTGCTTTACCTAGTATCACTTGTGAAAATGTAGTCATTTTCATGATTTAACGTGATTAGGCTTAAATTAAAACAAGCTAATAAACAAATACCAGTGCAGAGCAACCATCTTTCAAATAAATGACATATTTATATAAAGTACAAAGTACATGCAATAAAGTTTATTCTGAATTCTGCACAAAAATGACTTAGTGTTGCAACATTCAGCAGTGCTAACCTCTGTTTTGTGGCACATGTATGTCTGTGTAGCTGTTTTCTCTTTTAGTTAAAGTTTGAATAATAGATAAAATACTTTATAAATTTAAAGTAATTTATAGAGTAAAATTCTAATATGTTCAAAAATCTTTGAAATAATTTTTCAATTTGAAAAACTATTTATTGGTCATATTCTGGTCTAAGTACTTTTGTGTCTTTGCACATTTGCTAGTAAAAAAAATAAAAAAGGAACAATTAACTCTGAAATAATCCTTGAATACATTGGATTCTGTATCTGAAAGACATAGGAACAAAACTTCCTTTTCTTAATTGATTTTGATTTTAAGGAATATATCAAAGAAAACATCAAACTACACACAGCCTGTATTTCTGTCCTTTAAGCAACAGTAATAAATTCACTAGAATAAATGAGAAGCGTAATGACCAATGGACACAGTTTTTTAGAAGAAAGTTTGATATCATTTTTAGCAGTATCAATATTAGTAGTATTCTTTCTCTAATTTTGTTTCCAATTTGTCAACTCCCATCCAACTTTCTAACACAGAGAATACTTTAAAATGTCATAAAAAGTGAGTTAACCTCTTTTGTAAAGCAAGTCAGTTGTCTATATTATGGTCTATATTATACTCCAGGTGTAACTTGCCCAAGATTATCAAGTCACTAGTTTATCAGTGAATACTGTTACAATTGCTAACTCTGATTTGCTATCCAAAGGAGGTAAACACAATCCCTTACCAGAGATTACTTTTCATTGAATCTCAAAATTTAAAAAATCAAAACAAAGCAAGATCTCAATATGTATATCACTGAAGCTCTTATATTTTCATTTTCTAATGATATTTTCATATCTATAATTATCAAAGAATTCTTGGTTTTCAAAAGCACTAGACAGGGCTTCCCTGGTGGCGCAGTGGTTGAGAGTCCGCCTGCCGATGCAGGGGACACGGGTTCGTGCCCCGGTCTGGGAGGATCCCGCGTGCCGCGGAGCGGCTGGGCCCGTGAGCCATGGCCGCTGAGCCTGAGCGTCCGGAGCCTGTGCTCCACAACGGGAGAGGCCACAACAGTGAGGCCCGCATACCACAAAAAAAAAAAAAAAAAAAAAAAAAAAAAAGCACTAGACAATGCAATATTAAAAAAGTACCAGTAACTCCCTTCCAATCTCTTTTTCACAGGATGATTTAATCCTTTCGCAAATTTAACTAACTTGAACTAGAAAAATAATGTAATTATTCTGGGTAGAAGAAGAGTTGAAAGAAGTTAAATTCTTTTTCTACTCTTAATAACAATATAATCTCAGGTTAAGAAACTGAACATGCAGAGTCCTTTGCTCATTAGGCTGATAGTCTTTCTTAAGGGTCTCCAGAAGCTTAAAGCAAGGGCATTGAGCAACAAAGAATTCACTAAGAGACAAAAAATCTATCTCAAAATTTGTGTGCAGCAAAGACTAAGAAGCATGGTTTCTACTAGCTATATATAACTATCTAATACTATCCATTTATTTGGGCATAGCTAGTGACTAAAAGTCTACTTGTATGTAGGTGGAGTAAGAAAAGATACTTTAAACTTCTTTGGCAGAATCATCAAAAGAAGAAAATATGTTTTCTCAGGAGACATAGACTTGGGCTCAATGGTGAGGAAAGTTTCCTTTCATCTACTGAAGAGAGACAAAAATCTACAGTCTGTTTATCATTAGAATATATTCATTAACTATATTTTGATAAGTCGAGGTTACTATATACTTCATTAGAGAAAGAGAAAGAGAGAGAGAGAGATTGAGAAAGAGAGACTTAGAAAGAAAAAAATTTGGATATCCAGAAATCTCTCCTTGCTTTCCAAAGAAAGATGCAAATGAACCTACTGTCTTTTGTTTTGTTGACCTAGAAAATGAACATAATAAAAGGCTTCTTATGTGATTTCCTTATTGGTGAAGTTCAAAATACACATTGGGCAGAGCAATGTCTTTCCTGTAAATTTGTTTTGCTTTGTTAGAGACCATTCTCTTGTTACATCTTATCTCTGAAGACAGAAAGTTTCTTGACTTCCAATGTATCTACGTCTTAATAAGCAACTCTATCTCTCACCTTCCAGTGTGATTGAAACCAGGTTGTTTTTCATTAAGTTAAAACTTGGCAAAATCAATTTCTCAATTCTTCGCAGCCTGCTATCTTATTAGACAGATGATCTTGAGCAGAATGTGTCACAATCACAGACTTTAAGTATTTAATCTCAGGAGATTTCCCATCAACAAAGTACAGAGAGAACACTGGTTCGTGGAGATAGAAAATATCGCCAAATAATAATAATTTACCTTTGTCAATTCTAAGTTTTACTGAAAGTACAGTCATAGGAATATAAACAAATTATCTGAAACCAACTTAGTGGTTTTCTTCCGCTGAAAAATAATATTAAAAACACTTTACACTGATAAATAGGCACATAAAATACCTTACTTAAGCTCTTGTTAAACTGATGTTATATGATTTTTAAATGTCTAAATTAAAGATAGTATACAACTGATATTGTTTTAAACACAATAAAATAATGGATATAGCTTTTTATATAGTTTTATAATAATATGTTATTTAATAGTGTAATTAATTTGCATTCTTTATTTTCTTTTAATTAGATTTTCTTGGATTAGTTTTACTAATCCAAGTAGTAAAACTAACTTCTTGCTTTAAAAATTTTTGTAACTGAGCTGCAGTTAAGTTTTAGAGATTGGAATTATAGTTTTAGAGGTCTGCAATTTAAAACCTAACAATTCATGTTAATAGTAAATAAATCCTCTTAACATTAAAACAATATATCTTGATAGTCTGGTTATTATGTCATAGTCCTGTAATAATAAAACTGAAAGTTTGATTGAATCTCTCATATTTTTAATTTTTAAGCAAACAGATTTAATAAACTTCATTCTTTCAAAATTGTTATTATATTATACTGCATTTATTTAGGGGTATAACTATTACATATTTTATAATTATTATATCAAATATTATAATAAAAACCTTTTGAAGGAATTAAATACTAATAAAATGCTTACTGATTTAATTCATTTTTAAAAGGAAATAAATAAGCGAATGAATTACATAGATAACCTTCTTTGAAAATGTGTGTTTTATTAAATGGAGCATTTGTTAAATGCTTTATCTGAAACTGTGATTCTTACATTGAGGAACTACACATAAGTCAGCATATATATTATGAGACAAAATAGAATTCTAAATTTATCAGAGATGTTAACAGAAATTTTAAACTTCTAAGTTTAAATATTTGGCATTTTTGCTTTAGGTCTGTGTTGTTGTACGGATGGCTGCACAAAGAAGAGATGGTGAATAAATGTTTTTGAGAGAAAGAGCAAAGGAATAGAAAAAAGAGACAGGAGAGAAGTTAAATAAATTCCCTTTTTAAAAACCTGCTTGAAAGTTAGCTCCATTGCCATATAGAACAATATTTATCAGGCTTGCTCAAAATGTGAAAAAATATATAGGGACTTTCAAATTCTTTCCTTTAGTCATAACAACACATTATGTTTAGTAAATAAATAAAACACATTCAGTATTACTTATGAGTATTCAAGTTTAAGAGCTCACAACAGTGTAATTCCTATTTTTTAGTTATAGTTTTATTTGCTTGATTGAGGCTTGGGTATAAATACTGATTTTGAATATAGTGATGGAAAAATGCTCTGCTAAGTATCAAAAAACTTGGGTTATGACTTATGCACTTTTTCTGATCACAACTGCAAAATCTGGGAATTGCTCTAAATTGGAGTTCTGTTTCATTTTCAGGTCTGGAATTCATTTGGTAACTTCCAATCAAATATGTTTGAATGAAATAAAATATAAAATATCAGAATGTATCACTATCTTAAGTCTATTTTATTCATGCAATTTTTGTTATTTTTTTTATACACACACACCCCTCTTACTGGTAGGTTATTGTCAAGTTTGAAAAATATGTTCAAGTAATTTTCCAAGCAATAGACAAAGTCTCATAAGTGGATCAACTCATCATGATTTTAGTCTTACCTTAAAGGATTCAGAAACTTGACTTTCCCTCAACCAATTTTATCAGAGAGTTTGGGAGGTAACTAAGTCTCAGTATCTATCTACTTGATCCAACCAACCATCTGTTCAGCAATTATATGATGAGTGCTCGTCTATTGTCATGTTCTCTTAAGATACGAGCATACAGCTATGAATAAAATACTATCTGTTCTTATGCAGTTCAAGTTACAAAAGATAGTATTTGTCTATCCATCTATTAGAATCGTTATGCATTCATATGCCTACATAATTTATTAACTGCCATATATAATGCGGATACATTTTGCCAATCTATTATTTTCATTTTTATGATACTTTTTGTAATCTCAAATTTTCTGATTTTAATGATTATTTTATAAAATCAGTATTTCTTCGAAAATTTTTCCTTTTGCCACAACCCTCTGAGACATTCCTTAATAGTTATGAAAATATAATTTCATAATTAGCATTTCTATTAAACCCTATTTTATATGTCATATGCGAGAAGCTTTGGAACTAAAATAGTCTGGATGATTATTAAGAAATAAAATTACTAGATTTCTGATAAATCATTATACATTCAATGATTAACTATGCAACACTGTCTTTTCTGTGCTTGTTTTAGCTACGTTTGCATCCTGATTTATAAATACATCTCATGAAATTGTAATTAGTCTGTTTCTGAAGTAGAAAGTATGACCATATTTCAGCAGTCGACTTTTCTGACCCTGAGATGGCTCACTACGATGGATTAAATGTGAAAGGCTGTTGACGTGCTGACAAGCTCTTCAAAGCACTAAGATAATAACAGTGTTATATCAGCTTACTCATCACACGAAAACAAAAATTGTATTTTATTTATTCATATATTTTAGTTTGCCATGGTTTTGTCTCTTTTAGTCATCAAGACAGAAAACTTTTTTTTCTTCTTTGCCTAATTTCCTGTTTCATTGTTAATAATTTACTGATTTCTTTCTGCTATTACCTGTCTAATCTCCTTCTAATGTATATTCCTTTATTTTAAGATCATTTATAAAATCATGAATTTATTATTTTTCTTCTTTATTTCTTCATAATCTTACATGTTCATAAATTCTACTTGGCCTAAATTACATACAGATGGACTTGTAGTCATTTTTGATTTTTCATAAGAAAAGCTAGTTGGTCTAAGATAGTTTACAACCTGCACAGCTGTCATGTGGGGGAGAAAAGACAGAAAAAACATGCTTCCTCTGTTTCTTTACTTCTCTCCTTTCTTCTACCTGTTTTATTTTTTCTCCGCCTTTTTATAAAAATATCAAGGGTCCTGGTACATTAACTATCTCATAGAAAAAGATGGCTAAGCACACTAACTGGAAATAAATGCTTTCTAACTGAATAATTGATTAAAATTATATGCTATCAATATAGCTATTCTGGTGGCTATAAGTAAACATATGAGTTGATTTCAGTAATCTTAGAGACTTGGAATAATGCAATAATCTTAGTTTTATTGATTGTTTATATTTTGCTTTTCTTTTCTTTTTTAAATCAAAAAAGTTTGCTTCTGGGGAATCACCTACATTCACCTATGAGTTGGAGACAGGACCAAGAGAATGAAGTTACTCAGATGTAATTATTAACTTAAAAAAGGAAAGTTTTTGCAACAATCATATTTATTCAAAAATTGAAAAGTTCTGCCTCTTAAATTAGTGCATTCTCTAATACACTATGTCTTTTATCTTTTAACAGAGAGTGCCATTTCATAAGGGATATTTATTTATTTATTCTTTATTTATTTATTTAATTACAGCACTGAGCATGAGATTGAACCAAATGTACATAAGGGGACTTTCCAATATTGATTACAGATTAAATATTTCATCAAATTTACTGAAGTATCATATGTACGGACATCATGAAATTCCACAGAAGAGTATTCCCTTTTGAGACTATCCTCTGTAAAGCCACTACATAATGTTAGAGAGAGAAGATGATTCAGAGTGAAAGACAGAAAGCAAAAGAGAAAAAGTTAAATAGATATCTTTACTATTCTCATTGACTAAACAATCCCAAAGTAAACATGGGCTTAGAACTGTGGATCTGCTCTTTTCTGATGATTCTGCAAATGTCATGTAACAATAATAAATTTAGTGTTAACAGTCCAAACATTTTGGAAAAGTATTGACATAAACATAAGCTATTAAATCTAATGCATCAAAGTGACAAGTTACAATACTTAAGGCCACAGTGGTCCTGATATGTTAAGTAACAGTAAGCTGCCCTCAGCATACAGCATAAATATGGTCACAAGCTATCAAACCATACCATCAAGTTCTTCAAAAACTGCTAAGGTACAGACCCAAGAGTATTATAAAACTTTATAGAAAGGTGGAACACCTTTAAAAATAACTGGAATACATGAACTTTAAACATTTACCTATCACTGGCAACATATTGCAAGAAAATGTCCTCATCCTCCATGAGTTATCCAAACCATTCAGAGAGGGACAGCCATACTTTGCTTTGGCTCAAAGTATTTATAAATGATTTTAACAAAAATTTTAAACTACTGGTTTATATGCCGATAACAAAACTCTGTTTAGCGTAACGTATGTGTCTCTCCCTAAAAATTTTCCTATTTGAATGTTATGTGCTGACTTTTACTATTTATTACCCAGTGATTGAACAGGTTTCAAAAGATAAATAACAAACATCTTACTATATCATGGCATACTTCTTGCAAGCACACTCCTAGGGGTATAAAAAGACTTTCTAAAAGGCACCAGAGCATGGAGAGTTTTATGGGAATCCTTTTCCATATCTTCAATTTCTATGTATACTCTATTCTCTATCTGCTTGAGAAGGGTCTGCATGAGGGCAGTTTCTCTGCCCTGCCTGCATAAATCACAACCCACTCAGACATTTCCTTACACTTAAACTGAATTTTATTATACTGCATTTTGCTAGGATGGTCTGCTAATGGATGCATGATTTCTTTTTTTCATTGTCCTAAATGATGAAATATTCTAAAATTAGATCATGTTGATGGTTGCTCAACTCTGTAAATACACTAACAGCCAATGAACTGTACCATTTAAATAGATGAACTTTGTGGTATGAAAGTTCTATCTCAATAAAACTGTTAAAAACAAAAGAAAAAACTAACAAAAAATAACAGAAGAACAAATAAAACTTTCAGAACACCTAACAGAATGAAAACTTGAACATGTTGAAAAAAATGAATGACTCTAGTGATTAAGTAATAAATCCATCAGTAGATCAGAAGCTTCCCTTTTCATTTTAATTATTTTATTTTACTTTATTTTATGCCTATCAACAAAATTAAAGAAAAAAGTAATTGAACTGCCAGGTAACAGATTGTTATAATTTTCGTGATAGATCACTCTGTGTTTCTTGACACATTACTCAGAAGGAAGTCAAAGCATTCAATGACATTTTTAAGTTTAAAAAAAATTAAGTTAAAAAATCCCAGAAACTTCCTTTTATAGCCACCTCTTTGATTTGAACGTATTTTAATATAGAATTTTAAGTACCATCCAAGTCATTTAAAAATGCATTTCCAGTCAGAATTTACTTTTTGTACTTTATAGTTATTCATCAAAATTGTATAACATATTAAGGTTGTTCTGATAAATGTGTACAAAATAATTCTAAAAATAACAAAGAGGAGGGCAAAAATACAACTCTTAGCTTTGTTATAGGGGGTTGTTACAGGGATATAAGATGGGGTGATCAATAAAAGAATTTCAAGCATAAAAATAGGTTGGAATAAATTCTTTGGGAAAAGTAGAGTAGAATTATGAATTCAATAAAAAATGTAATGAAATAAAATTTTGGCTCTCAGAAACAATATTATCCATGTATTTTTAAAAACAGATTAAGTTAATATCAAATCTCTACTATATTTAGATTCAACAAAATATATTTTTAAATGTCACATAAGTGTTTTATTTTTAAATATCCATACTACACACTGGGAATTATAGGCTTTGCAACTATGTAAATAAATAAAAATATTTTTATAATTAATATGATTACATATAAACATAAAATTGTGCAAGGAGGTAAAAATTATTTTAGATAGGAGACACACAAAAAATCTAAAGAATCCTGTTATTTACCATTGAGACATTCATCTAGGTCCTCAGAAACTTGCCATCTTTTAAAGAATCTATGTTTTAATGCTCACAAGAACTCATCTTTAAAATAATACATCCATAAAAATAAAACACAGAATCAGTATAGTCATTAACCCTAGAGATTTTTTCAATATTATTTTTTTCAATAATGTCCAGAAGAGTTATTTATAATTTAAGTTAGTTTTTTAATCCTTTATTGTACATTTATGTCTCATTTATTATTTAAATATAAATGTCTAATACAGCTCCTTCTTTTTAAAACCATCAAAACAATTTAAAACATGTCAGAAAGTAAGAGTTTTTCTTGTATATGATTTTCTCATTCTCATTTTTAAGTTTAAAAGGAAAAGTCTTCTAATAAAATTTTAACTGACATGCTTCTTTTCAAAAGTGATCAACCTTTTCTTTCTACATACAATCTGTAATAGGCTTTCCCCTTTTTCATACATGTTTTACTGAAAGATGATTGCATCAATATGAAAATATGCATTATCCCCTTAGTGGTGTACATATCTTCCTAAATGTTATCAAACCCAATTTAAAATACTATAGTTTAATGGTATAGATCATTCATTCATATTTTAATACAAATTTGCTTCCTTGGTCATTGGCCTTTGAACTATACATACCATTGTTTTCCTAATTCAATTTTGGGATATGCAGACAAGTAGACAGAGTATTTTTGTGCTATAAATTTTCCGTAGATATGTTAGGGCATCTGCAACAATAGACAGACTCTATACCTAATAATTATGAATCACTATTGAGAAGTGAATGCTTACTTAACATACTGTATCATTATGGAAGCTATGAGTCTCAAAAATCTGAAAATTTTTAATCCACTGCTTATAATCCTTCTAAAATAAGAAAAAACATATTTAGCATTTAACTTTTGGCTGACTATTAAAAGTGTAATTTATTTAAATAAAGAATACAATTTGTAATGGATTACTGAGATTAAGATGAATTTTCATTTAGTATTTGCAACTAATATTTCCAATATCCCAGATATTTTTTAAACCAATTAGTAAAAGTAGACAAAGATATGAATGCATAGCAACCTAATTATATTACAAATTCAGAAAAAAATACTTTACAAAGTTAATAATCAAAATAATACATCAAGGTCAATCTTAACTCATCCTATCTTAATTCTTACTTAAAGTTACCCGAGATAGAGATTGGCTATCTTCAGCGCACGTATGTCTATTTTGGTGCTGTTCATTTGTAAACTATCAGTCTTGAATTTGTCACATGCAGTTGATACCAAATGAGAGCAGGACCAAAGCAGACTTGAAAGATGAACAGCCTTGGTATGGAATCTATCCTTCATACCATCTATTATTTACTGACCCATTTCTCATGGATTCTGACTTTATGACTCATTTTCATCTTTACAACCTGGTTTTATACCTGTAATACAACACTGAGCTCCCCTTTTCTCCCTGCGTTCTTCTATTTTCTTGTTGATTATGGTCCATTTTGTTTTACTGTGCTATTTTATAAAGTCAGTGTGAACTGTCTGTAGCAGCTCCAGGAGCTCCTCACTCAATGTAAATCTGACATCTCTACTGGCTCCAGTCAGCCCCACAAACATTAGTCAAACCTATAGTACTATATTTGGGTAAATGTGTCTGTTTTATAACAGTGCCATTCATCAACAAATTAGGAAGCCTACTATGTATTAAAAAATGTCCCAGACACTCAAGAAGAAATTAAACCTTTAGAACAGAGTTCAAAGGCAAAGATGAAGATAGTTTTTTCTTAAACTTTCCTGTATCCAGGGAACAACATGAAGAATATAATCAAGGACTGACTGAAAACTCAGTCACCTGTTTAATTTAGTGGGGTTAGGAAATGTGTGATCATTATTGTGTTAGTGAAACATTTCCATAAAATTGAAGTGATTTATACATTTAAGCCAACTTGGCTTGCTTCCATAACACTGCATTTACATTTTTAATTTTGAAAAACCATCAAAAATAACAATTCTATTAGAAAGTAAAACTTTGGTATGGATTCAGTGCCTTTCAGAACTTAAACTGAATTTCATATTAATTAGTACTGCATTAAAAATTTAAAGAATGATCACAACTTTATAATAAAGAATACTGTAATTTAATGTATTTAAGAAAATATGGACACTATCAGTACCATACCAGTTGTTCAAAATTCTGCACCAGGATGTAGATATTTGGGAGGAATGTTGCTCCCAGCTTACAATGAAAAAGATGTTTCACTGTTCATTGAGCAGTCAGGCTGTGCCATAAGACAGACTATAACAAGAGCATGTCCACAGCATGTTCATAGGCAGATAAGTGCCACCCAGGGAAGAAACAAATGCATGATCTGAGGTCACTGAGAACAGACAGCATGCACTTCAGGCTCAGGAGGTACAGGGTTTACTTAACAGCAAAATGAGAGAGAGATTGACACAAGACTCAGTTCCTTGCAATGTGTAGGTCCTTCACGACCAGTAGATTCTTTCTGCAACCAAGCATCTCACTTTCTGCTGCACTGGAAGGACTCTGACCCTCCTGCCATGGGGTCTGAAATACAGAAAGCTTGGGGAGTGCCTAAGGGCCACTGACATGCACTTAAGCAAAAAAAGGAGAACACATTAAGTCTGAAATATGGGATTAAACCCAACACAGACTGTGAGGGTTCCTTATCTCCCAGTTAGAAATATTTTAAACCAAAACCCATTCTTCTGTAGCCCAAGAGGGGGTACAACATACTAGCACAACTGTCTTTCCCAACAGATGTGGACCAAACTTAAAGATCACAATTTTTTCAAACTTATTGGAGACATAAGACTGTAGAACCACCAAACGGCCCAAGGACAAGAGAGACTGTACTTGAAGGAAGAAAGGAAAAGTGAGCATATGCTTACCTGGGGGCTAAACATACCTGATGTGGCTAAGAGTTTATCAGAAGAGGTAACATCTGAACAATGTCAAGTGTACTACAGGACAGTCTCTTTCTATATGAAACCCACTGGGTGCTCTCAGAAAGGAATAGAAAAAGCTCTAAGAAGTATCTCTGACTGTGACCAAGGTTAGAGAAACAACTGTGCATAGAGAGCAAGAAAACACTTGACTGAAATCTATTTCTTTAGTCTCCATTACGAAATAAAAGTCTTTCAGTGATGGGGGAGGGAGAAAAAAAGTATTTCTGCCTTTAGGGTATTGATGAAAACTCACCAAAACATAAGAAAACACCAGACAAACCTAAACTGAAGGACATTTTACAAAATAACTGACAGATAATCTTTGAAGTGTCAAAGTAACGTCAGACAAGGAAAGACTGAAGAACTGTCACAGATACAAGGAGACTAAGAAGACAGTTAAATGCAATGTGGAATCCTGCATTGGATCCAGGAAAAGAAAAAGGATATTAGTGGAACAACTGCTGACATCTAAATAACTTCTGGACTTTAGTTAACAATATTGTACAAAGAACAAAGTCTTAGTTTTGATGAATGTTCTATGATTATGTCATTATAAGCGGAAGCTGAGTAAAGGGTATTTGGGAACTCAGTGTATAACTGTTAAGCAGTGGTATGATTCATATATATTGTGACGTTGGATGAAACAAGTTTGTATATATGAGGCTGTTTGTCTGTGTGTTTGTGATTATTGCTTTTGAAATCCTGTAAGGAATGAGTTAATTCACTTGAGGACTATAATTTGTATTCACTCAAATAATTTTTAATTGCTAAAAGAATAACAGAAAATCTTGTCACAGTTTCCTTGTATTTTTATTTACAATAATATAATTATGAGCTTCAGATTGAATGAGGATATCCCTAAATCATAAAAGAGAATAAAGGAATAGAAAATTTACAAATCTTACATGTAGCATTAGTACATATGTACTAATAGTACACATAATACTGATGCACAGTAGTGTTAGGAGAAACACTGACTGAAACTGCCTTCCCTGGCCAGGCAAGATAGCAGTCACTTGCATGAGTTATCTTAATAACAGGAGGTCCTGGTAAAGAACATGGAACTAACAAGCTACCACCAACTGGAAGAATTTGGGAAAGGTCAAAAGGAGAGAGATGTCAGTCCATATGTCCTGACAACCTCCCAGAATCCTTCTCGTTGGGATCCATCTTAGCTGAGTGATGCACGCGCCCCGAGGAAGGTTCCTGAGTCAGAATGATTGTCCAGAGACAACCCGGAAACTAACCCCATTACCATAAAACCCGAGACTGCGAGCCACGTGGCAGAGCAATCCTCCTGGGTTCCCTTACCTGCTGCTCTCCGCCCAGGCGCCCCTTCCCAATAAAGTCTCTTGCTTTGCCAGCATATGCGTCTCCGCAGACAATTCATTTATGATTGTTAGACAAGAGCCCACTCTCAGGCCCTGGAAGGGGTCCACCTTCCTGCAACAGTGGTACATATGGAGTTAATATTAGCTCTGTGTCTTGAGAATGATTGGTGCAGAATGAAACAGTGCTGATCCAGGGTAGGCATTGGTATTAGAGTTTCAAAAGGAGCTTATAGAAAATTAAACAAAGTATGCAGCCCCAAATCATAAACATAACAGTACTGTGAACTCTCTGTTAAATTTGTTTGACTATTTGACATGTTGTTATGTTAATATCTATATTAACAAATCTCACGTAAGAACCAAACAAGTAATAAACTCCAACAAAAACAAGTGAACAAAAAACCCAACTTTTTGTGTTTTCAACAAGAATCCTAACTTTATTTTAATTAACTCTGTTCAAGTCACACAATCCTTAGCTATGGGTTTTGCTGACATTGTCACCTTGTTATTTTGAAGCATCTCTACAAATGTTAATTTGATTTTATGAGTCACATTTCATAATGAACTTAGACATGTAAGCCCAGGCATGTGATGCCTAATTCACACTTTACTCATTTGATAACATTTGGCTTTCAGCCTTATGACTAATACCCACCATGTGTAAATAAATGTCACGCAATTCAGTTTGTTCTGTCTCATTGCTTAATTATCTAAATACAGTGAAATGGAACAATGTGTTGAAATCTACAATATATGAACTTACTACAAAACATTTTAATGATCTTGTTCTCTATGAACTGGTGTTCACTGATACTTTGAAAGGCCAAGGATGAAATACGTTTGGTATTAAGTTTCAAAGAAGCAAACTGAATATGAAATGTTTCATATAGGAAAATTGGATATGATCAAAATCTTGGATTTAGTCACAGGATGGCCTCATAAAAAGTTGGAATCCTATTTCTGGGAATAGAACTCAGAGGTTTGTCTTTATGGTTAAGTTCAGTGAATCCTAGTGTGATTAGGTACCGATAGTAACATTTACAGGGCACTTTAGATGTGCCAGGCATGGGATATCTTTTTTTTTTTTTCTTCTTCCCTCAGAGCTACATTAAAAGGTAAATACTTTTATCATTCTAGTATTAGAGAAAATAAACTGGGACACATAGACAGGGTCTTAAGATGTTGAATGGCAGATCCAGGATGTGTTCAGTGACTAAATATCTCCTTCTGAGCTGCTCTGCTGCATTGTCTCTGCCCAAGTGAAATGAACAATGAAGCAGGGCCTACAGTGGGGGTGGGACTTTCTGCAAAATCATAGAATATGTTGCTTTTGTAATCATGCTGAGAAAGTTCTTCCTCACGTGAAGGATAGAAGTATTTTATTTTATTCTTACACATTTTAATTGTTTTTTTAATTGAAAATTTTATCAAATTGAATTCATTTTGGTTTAAAATGAGAAAGAATATGCATTTTTCATCAAATGCTAAAAATCATTTATAAACAATTAAATTCCCCAAGGAAGGGTTTGAAAAAAATAAGACAAATATGGAATATTACATGAATTCAGACAGTAATAAGTTATTTAGTTCAAAAAACTAATGCAAAAAATCTTGTTCATGGATAAACTTGTTTAACTGCCTCAGTAGTTTTAGAAGTCAGTAAGTAATAGTTTCAAGAGCCTTTTACCATTATTCTAAAACAATTGTTCTGGTCATCACAGTTGGCAAAGTTACCCTCTACATCCAGAAATTTAGAGTTTAACTTTGATTGTATTTTTGACATTGAATCCTTTTATAAACATATGAGCATTCTAATGAAAAATATCACATTGCATGTATGGGAAAAGTGTTCATTTATAGAAATAATAACATTTAAATATACTATACCTTATTCATTTTAATGTGTGTGATATTGTGAAAAAATGTTTTACAGAAAAGAGATACTTCTCAAAATCAGTAAAGTTAGTAAGGGATGGATAAAGTTAATGTGATCTAGTTCACTTTCCCTGGAGGCTTTAATTTTAATAATCTGGGGTGGACTCTGATCATAACTATTTTTAAAGTATCCTAGGTGCTCCTAACATGCTTTAAAGTGCTAACATTCTTAAAAAGAATGCCCCTTTTTAATATGAAGTTGTAAACTGATAGTAATTATTGAGATGTCATATATATAATACTAAAATGCAGAACACCGAATGATGTCCACACACTTTGAAATGATTTAGCAGCTGTGTGCTGCACCACGTTTTAATATCACTGCCTCCCATAGGGTCACTAATTCAAGCTGAGAGTAATCTCAGATGTCCTCAGAGATATTATTTTCAGAAAGGTACTCTTTAAATATTTTTATAAAATACACTTCTTTCCATTACACAGAATTTCAAGAACTGGAATTGACATTCACTGGAGAGAGTTGCTACATAGGAATTAAAAGTATTTTAGTTGAAGTCATGATCCATCTCACTGAAGCAGAATTTTGCTTAACATTGGGCTTGGTTATTTAGATAAGTGGGGGGTACTGGCTGAAACTGAAATACTGATGACAAAATAGTCTGTTATTTAGTCATTGAGTACAGTTATTAAGTTGTCTTTAGAATAAAAGCTAGACTATAATAATTTTAAAAGATCATTGGAATCAACATGTTTCTAAAGAGAATGTGAATCTAGGAAATAAAACACTATGTAACTCAAATTCCTTTCAGCCCTCTATGGCATTAGTAAATTATTTTTTCTTTCAGTCATCCATAATGGTGGCCTGTTAAAATAGTATACTTCTGTTTTAATGTTCACCATAGTTCATACTATCATTAAGGTAAGAAAACAATAAAAACATGAAAAAAGTGAGACTGGTTTAGGAAGATTCTAAACAAATTATGCAACAGATTGGAAAATTGAAGATTGCTAGGTAGGCATCTAATGTTATTACCAAATGCTGATCCTTATTTGGATTTTTCAGTACTTGGTTGTGATTATCCAAGACAAAAGTCAGACCAAAAAATTGTGGTGATTAAAGTTATTTATGAATTTAATGTTATGATCACTAATATACAAATCACTCTCTTCTTGTTTATGGAATCATTTTGTATATTTGGTGAATGTACAATTTCTAGAAAAGAATATCATAAGATTATATGTTGCTATGTTAGTAGCTGTCACATTAATTTTATGGTTGTTTTAATAACTTCCTTTTCTGTTGTAAATAAGTCAATTTACAAACCAATCCTACATAACACAAAAATAATTTCAATTATGATATTCACCAGAAAGTCAGTATAAAAGATACAAGGAAAAAAATAATGCTTTAAGTCTATGTGGAATTACTCAAAATTCATGAGTCTCAATATGTAAAACAGAATAAGTAAAATTTTATAGTAACAATTGTTATTTCAGTTCTAATTGACAAGTATTGTACATAATGGCAGAATCTAACTCTTATCCTTGAGAAAAAAGATATCATTCCTTTCAATGGAATCACTTGAAAAATATTTATCAAGAAAATAATGAACACATCTAACACTTCAAAATTAAGATGTGCTTATTTGACATAAGTTTGAAAATTCATTTAAAATCAAAATAGTATCATAAAAAATTAAAATATAATGAATAATTTCTAAAGATGAACATTTTAAAATGTTACTGATGGTATCTGAGGACACTCTAACAAGTAAAGTTCAAATGAGATTATTAACTTAATACCACAATGTGAAAACACACTAAACTCCCCTTTGACTACCTTAATTATTTTCACTTCTATAGATTTTTATTAGATTGCATATATAATTAAGAAAATGGACAATGAAATATGTTTTTACTATAATTTAGAAAGTTTAAAAAATATGACAATCTTTAATCTATGTTTAAGCTGTATTACAAACTATATTACACAAATCAAATTACACCTGTTCTTAAATATAGTTTACTGTCCAAGACTGGAACTTACAGAATAGCATAATGGTTAAAGTTTGATCTGTAAAATCCTGAGTTTATCACTTATTAGATATTACTTGATGTTTCTACTCACCAACTATTTTGATGTTTAAAACATATAAATAGATGTTTCTACTCATCTATTAAGCGTCATAATAGGCTACCTACCTTACAAAGCATTGTGCAGAATATTGAAATATAAGTGCCTAATTGTAATATTACATGTTAGGTGGCCTCTGAGCAGAGACAAAGAGACTAAAATTGACAGTGATGATGTTGGTGGTAGTGAGGGAAACCCACATAAAAGCTATGAGCTCAAGTTTGAGGAATGGGCTGATAAATCCAATGGATAATGAGCATGAAGGGGTGTGTAAAAATGTGTGGGTGTGTGAACTAGATTTTTTCTGTATATAAACATGCATAACTACTCTCTGAAAGAGGCAATAATTAATGGCCAAGAAATGTTATTCAACTCTTGACTGTATTTTACCTTCAGCTTTAACAATCTCAGCTAATCTTTCTTTGAATTAGGTCCCTTTTTCCTAAACTAAACATAATTCATGCACCTACTTCTTAAACATTAGTTTAGAAATTAATATAGACAGTTATTTGCAGAAGAAAAGTTATGGTTGGTTGATAAAATCATATATATTTCAATGAAACTCAACAGACTAATCTGTGTGCGAAAATAAGTAGTATTAAATTACTTGAATATAATTATAATAAAGAAATATGATGTCTAGATTGAGAAAGATGACAGTCTTTCAGAACTGGATGTCCCACGACCTGCTGATCTCATACCTGTTACTGAGAACCGCCTCAACTATATCCCTCTGCTCATGTGAGACTGTACCTCCCTCCACCCCAATAGGCTTATTGGATGAGATTTGGAAGCCAAAAATCAGATTCTCTCTCCTGGGAGTCTGGAATTGGAACATTAGTAAACCAATTGATTTATCTATAAGAAGGCAAAGCAGTAAGGTCATGTAGACTCAGGTGCTGAAGTGCCATTTGAAAACACATGATGAATAACTAGTCAAAAGAAAGAATTAAGTAGAAGAAAAGACATGATGACCTGAAGCAGGATAAGAATAAAAACATAAAAAGAAAACAAAAGAAATGAAAGGACCAAGAAGCCCAAAATTAATGAGATTGTAGTACCTGTATTTCCAGCTCTGGTGCCCACAAGATTCTGATATCCATTCTATCCCCTTAGTGGTGATTATTAGTTTACCTGTTGTCTTGAAATATATCCGTGTTTACCTGGGCTACTTGAAGGCATTTTTATTCTTTGTCAATATATTATATCTGAGTAAAATTCTTTTTTAAAATTGTTCTAGTTTGTTCTGATGGAGCTACTCAACCATTTCTTGACAATACATATTAACAATCCTATAGAAAAAAGAAGATATTCAAAGAAAAGAGAGGATTGATTGAACAGAATCACTTCTATTTTTTATGGTACATGGTATTTAGTCAGCCATTCTAGATTCTGAGGGTCCATGGACAACTCTCTGCAAACATTTACAAGATTACCATTGAAACTGAGCAGGTCCCTATGGAGCTCACAGGTGCAAAAGCCCTTCTGTGTCCCCTTCCCTGAATTCCAAAGGGCAGGTTCAAATGCAGAAAGGGAGGGGATGAGGGGACAAGGGAGAAGCAGTCAAGAAACAATAGTATAGCTTTGGGGGCAGGGTCCTGGTTCCCCCTCAAGGGATATACATAACATTATTTTTGAGCTCTTCTGCAGAACCAAAACCCCACCAAATGGAAGACTTGATGAAACCCTCTTCATTCAAGAGAAGGTCACAGTTCACACATCATCACTTGATGTCAGAAGATCTCTGGATTGAAGGAATGCAGGCCCTGCATGCACCCTGATCTTTATCAGCAACCCTGCCCCTGGAGTATAGGACTCCTCACATCTTCCCCCATCCCTGTATTGGGACACACAGTTTTGAGGGCATTAGCCTGCTGTGGCCCATTTTGCCTGGCAAAGCAATAAAGTTATCCTTTTCTACTTCACCCAAAACTCTGTCTCTGAGATTTAATTTGGTGTTGGGGTACAAAGGCTGGATTCGGCTTCATCATATGAAAGTGGAAAATCAAGAAATACATATAATTGCTATTGTTTGGAATTGAAACTAAGCAGGACCCTGTGGGGCTGCCCCTGGCACAAGACTTTCCCTGTCCCCCATTTCTTGTTGTAGGAAGAAAGTTTCACCTCCTAGATCTTCCCTCAGTTCCAAAGGGCAGATTCAGTTATTAATTAGAGTGAGAGAATGCAGAAACAAAGGAAAGGCAGTCGAGAAATACTAGCACAGGGATGGGTCAGGGTCCTGGTTCCTCCCCAAGGGTTATACATAGCAATCTGATACATATCTCTGAGTTCTTCTGCAGGAACTAAGGCTCCCACCCAGGTGGAGGATGGTAACTTCAGGCTGAGCATAGGATATAGACCCCAGATGGTTGGAACCAGGAGGCTGATGATTGAGATTCCTGGACCACCACCCTGTACCTCACCACCGACACACCCTGCAGACCTCTCCCCAAATTCTGCCTATAAAATTTCTTCCCCCAAAACCATCAAGGAATTCGGAAGTTTTGAGCATGAGACACCCTGTTCTTGCTTTGCCTTGCAATAAACCTTCTTTGCTCCAAACTACAACACTTCAGTTTGATTGGCCTCACTGTGCCTCAGGCACAGGAAGTTGGGTTCAACAACAGAATCATTCAAATATAAATTTAGGGTCAACATAAGGTGAAAATTTGAACAGAACAAAAGAAAGAAGGAATAAACTGCCTTGGAGGATGATGTGATTCCTCTTAGTAGCAATCTTTGAGAACAGTCTGGAAAAGCACTCAGAAGTGGATGGAGCTTAATAAAAGAAGAGTTGAGTGACTGAGTTTATTTCCAACTCTTAGATATTATCATCCAATTATTTCTCTTTAGTTATCAATCATATAATTTCTTTTATAACTCAATTTTCTACAAAACATTTACAATTATAGTACCACATAATAGTGATATTTTATAAAACATATTAAAATATCCAAGGGCATAAAATATTTAAATTTTTATTTGCGTATTATGTAAGGAAGACTGATAGCACAGTTCAATGAATAAGTAATGTAAACACACACAAACACATATTTCTCTCAGACACATCTGTGTGTGACACATACATTGCACCTACACACTGCATAAAACACACATTTCAGGGGCAAAAATACCTAAATAATAAAAATATTTTCAAATATGAATTTGGAGTACATTGTCTTTTAGAATGGAAGCTTATTTTAAAACTTATTGAATTATACTAGGAGATTCTACATTAAAAGTCTACTTAAGTTTAATTTGGTAGAAAAAGTAAAACAAAAACTAAAGTTGGCTTGAAATATGTAATTACAATTTTTTCCATTTGTATTAAATTGTCTTTCTAAACTAGATTAACTTGTAAGTCCAGTCTTTACCATGGCATTGTTAATAAGTTTGATTTTCGACCTGGCATCCATTGGAACGTTTTTTATATATATAATTAAGTATCTTTAGACATTTTAGTTCAACTTGGAGCTATAATAACTCATTTTGGAGCTGAAATACTTATGCAGTTTGCCAGTTCTCTTTTCTGATCTGCTGACCCGAAGTCAAATGTTGAATATCATTCATGGGACTGTTTGTTTAAATGGCAAACAAATAATCTTTAAAATGTTCTCCTCCACTGTGGCCTCTGTCTTCTATTTCCAGATCTACAGAACTCCATTGTTTAATCTAAATTCACATTGGAGGATTAAACTCAGAAGTAAATATATCATACCCTGCAAATAATCCCCTCAAAAGTGCACAGATGTGTTTCGAGAAAAAAATTCTGGAAAAATCTGAGGAGACTTCAAGGATTTTTGAGTTTAGCAACAGGCTTTAAATTGTTCCTTTGGCAGAATATGCATTTATAATCTCTTCCAAGTGCACTAGGTTAAGTTATGACTTTGTCTGCTTCTAAATCAAGTTAGGGCCCTTAACATTTTCTTCTCTACTCATAAAAGAGGTTTCAGGTACAGTATAAACAAATTCCTCCCTGCCATGAACTGTTCCCATCCCTGTTTCTATATATACCTTTATTTATTCTGGAAATTCAATAACTTTTTCCAAACGTCACTTTCTATCCTTTAATGCAAACTCAAATGAGCATTCTTTAGTTTTTATTCACTTGTTTCATAGCAGTTTTGCACTTCTTGTTCTAACAATTTTGCTTTGGCCCTCTGATGGGGTTTGGTTAGTGTTTAATGTAAGATAAACGTGATTTCATGATCTGGGATCTAAAGGGCACTTCCATCTCTCTAACAAAGCAAACCAGATTGCCTGGAAAATACAGGCTTTGAATTCAGCATTTTCTCAGATTAGTTCAGGTTGGTTATCACGAGAGGTAAATCAGCAGTTAGTGATTCTGCAAATGGATGTGTTTAAAAATAATTTAATATTGTTATGGTAAATCAATAGATAATGAAGTCAAATATAGAAGAATGTTGTTATTCTTGGTATTAAGGATCATAATGATGGAAAAAACAATAACTCAATTCTAAATATACTTGTAATTTTGAAAGTTCTGAATAAAAATTGTAAATTCATACGAAAGTAAAGTTATAATTTGAAGTACAAATAATGTTTTTGTTTAAACACATTTTAAAAACCCAAATTAGGGAATGACTTAAATTACTTTAGGTCAGATAATTAGGCAGACAGATGTGATAACTGTTTATATCCTAGGGCTACTCAAAGACTCATGGACAAGAACTATCTCAAACTGTTAATTACATGTCTGAAGAAGATAGATACAGATTAAAATTTCATAGAATTTTGACTTATTAATTGTATGTTTGTTGAATCTAAGAACAAAAAATATTGGGCTTGTAAAAAGTTTTTTTAAATGGAGTATTGACTGAGAAATGATTTCATAATGCCTTAAGAAACAAAGTGAATAATTATATAACTGCCACATCAATCTCTCAATTAAATATTTCACATTAATTTGTTTATAAAACCCTTTTATTACCTTGTATAATAGTATCAGTGTTAATCTACAAAAAATTGAATAATAGCAAACTACTGGATTATATTTTTGAAAATGCTGGAAATCAAGTGTAATTAGATGTATATAAAATTTTATACATTTTGGCTTATATTAAGAGTTGTTAAATCCAAACCACTACACAAATATACTACCAGAATAGAAAACACATTCCTGGCAATGCATATATTATTTCATAAAATTATTTTGAAACACCAAACTTGAATTTGAACTATGCACAAACTATAAGGTGGAAATTTTACTTAGAACACTTATAGAAGAAAACATTTGAATATATATATATAGTTGTTATCAATAAAGTAACATAAACTAAATGTAAATCGATTTGAGGCTAACTCAACAATAAATAATGATACCAAGTAGAACCCTGTGGGACTCCTGGGCATAAAAACCTCTCTGTGTCCCCAGTTTCTTGATTACAGGAATAGGCTTCATTCAGCCTCCATGACCTTTCCTGAGTTCCAAGGAGCAGGTTCAAACAGTTGCTAATTAGGGAAGGGAGGGGATGTGGAGACAAGGGAGGAACAATCAAGAAACAATAGTGCAGCCTTGGGGCAGGGTCCTAGTTCCCCATCAAGGGATACACATAACAGTACCTTTGAGTTGTTCTGCAGATACTGAAACCCCCACCAGTGGGAGAAATTAAAAGTTTCTGCCCACATGCACATAGACCCCAGACCGGTTGGAACCAGAAGGTTGATGATGCTGACTCCCACTGACCTCACTGCCAACAATCAGAAAAATGTCCACAAGATGATCATGCCCTCTTTGAACCATTACTATAAAACTTCTCACTACCCTCACCAGGTTGGGATACACAGTTTTGAGGGCATTAGCCCGCTATGGCACCCTCTGCCTGGCAAAGCAATAAAGCTATTCTTTTCTACTTCACTCAAAACTCCGAGAATTAATTCAGTGTCAGGGTACAGAGGCTGGTTTCAGCTTCAATAACACTGTAACGTAGCTAATGTGAAATTCCACAAACATGTCTGTTTTCCAAAAGCAATGCGAGAATGTAACATAAAGCCTCATAACATTATGATTTCATTCAAACTTATTCATCTAGTAGCATTTACTGAGAAAAATAATAAATGGAAATATTAGTATATTATTTTGAAATGTGAATATTACTTGGAAATATGCTTTTGACCTCAACTCAATGTAAAAAAAAAATCCCTCATTTCAGAAAAATAAAATATTCAGTCTAATACAATATTAAGAATTCAACTTTATTAAATGCACTTACTGAAATATCAATATACCTTCATCTAATATATATACATACACATAATCTTTGTCATTTTCAGATATATAAGATTTATCATAAAGGAAAGGAAATAGTAAAATTATATAAATCCATGGTCAAATATCTAATATTGAATCATTACATTACCAACTGGTGACAGTTGAGGGCATGACAAAATACTTATCAATATGATTCTTTTCCAAGACCTGAATTCCTTCTGAGTTCAGGGAGGTTCCAGAATCATGAATCATATTGGCACAGAGAGACAGAGACAGAAAATGAGAGAGGAAGAGATAGAGACAGAGAGAAAGACAGATACAGAGAAAGTGAGAGAGAGAAAACACTAACACTTTCTGATTATTTTTTATTTCTGTCCTATGATCAGTATTTCTCTAGTACTTTATTGTAAATTATTAACCCTTATGCTCAAACTGCATTAATTTGTTTACTGTAAAATACAGTGTTTATCAAGGAAAAAAAACATAAGCAAAGCAGTCATCAATATTAAAAATATGTATATGTGTACCTGCATCATTTTGCTGTACACCTGAAATTAACACATTGTAAATCAACTATACTCCAATATAATATAAAAGTTTTAATAAAAAATATGCACTTTAAATACATAAGATATACTGTAAGTATAAAAACATAATTTGAAAATACAGTGATTAAAAAGATATACTGTACAAAAAATAAGGTTAAGGAGACTGGAGTGGCTATATTAACATCATGTAAGTAAACTTTAAGACAGAGAATATTACCAGAAATAAATGGAATATTTCATAATGATGAAAGGGTCAATCTGTCAGGAAGGCTAGCAGTCATAAACATGTATTCACCTGGAAAATCTGCAGTTGGCAGATTTTCGAACTACATGAGTCACAAATTAAAGGGAAATGGGAAAATTCACAATCACAGTTATAGATTTTGACACTCATCTCTCTCAGCAAGAAAAAAAGATGGGAGAGTAAAAATATAAAAGATATGAACAACACTCTCAACCACTTTGATCTAATTTACATTTATAGGACACTACACCCAATAGTTGTAGAATCCAGTTTTTAAGTGTGCCCTTTGTTCATTCACCAAGATAGACTTTACCCTGGGCCATAAAACAAATGTCAAAAGTTCAAAATATTCTTTTACCATCAGGAATTAAATTAGGAAACAAAATATGTAGGATGTTTAGAAAAATCCCAAACATTTGGGAATTAACCTATTTCTAAATAAGTCACAAACGAAATTGAGAAAAATAGAAAATTAGACAATATTTGAAAATAAAAATGAAACCATATCATGTACATAAGAGAAGACAAATCTTGTATTTGCCTTGGATATTATGTGTGTTCTATAATACTATATTCTTATTAGTTTAACAGCCAGAGCCTCAAAGTTTCATTCTTTACTTTCCTGTGTATAGAAATAGACAAATCTTTAAAAAACATAATTGAATTCTTTGTTCTTTTTTCTAGTGGAATTTAAGGGAGATATTGATACAAGTTAAGTCAGACCCTCTTGTCATGATGTAAGGAATCCAGTCTTTGAGTCAGAATCATCTTTGCAGTAATGAACAACCCCAAAATCTCAGTGGCTTAGAGCAACAAACATTACTTACTTGCATGGCAGTTGCTACAGGTTGGCGACTCAGTTCCATAGGTCTTCTTATTCTGGGGTCCAAGAGTCAAAGAGAAACTCCTTTTGGGGACATTCAACTCTTGTGGCTGAAGGAAAACATCAGAACCTGCCAAAAATACACAATGCCTCTTAAAGAATCTGCTTGGGGTTTGCAAGCTATTACTATTAACCATTTAACTCTTTGTCCTTTATTCTGTCATGGGAGGATCTCCTATTTGAGTCTCAGTGGAAGAAGTGTTTTAACAGGTTAAAGTTAAGATGATATTTGAATATTCACTACAGCTGGCAAATATTTATTTTCAATATGGGGTCATTCATCAAGATCCTTCACATATCAAAGCTTCTGTGTGACAACTTTGCTAAAAATTACAGTAAAATAACAGCAATTAAACATGTAAGACTGTTTTGCACATTCAACAGAAGAATGTAATTACTTGTGAACATTTTGCCAGTTCTACTTCCATTTCTGGGAAACTGGTGATAGGCGTTTCTATGATAACAAATAAACTAGAAATCAGTCCTACGGTTATCAAAACTTGAAAGCAAGCTTAATAATATGCTGATGCTGCAACAACCTGCTTTTAATGTATAATTTGGGTTTAGGAAAAATACAAGGAGAAAACAAACTGTGTAAACAAATATCTATGCATTACGGAAATGGCTTCCAAACTAAACCATTGCCAGATAATCAGTGCCCTTTTCCTGTCTTCCAATGGGTGTAATCAATCTGAAGTCTTAATCTTTCTGTGGATGTAGTAGTCTTCTCTTTAGATTAACCACTTCTTTTTTTTTTTTAATGTTAACTACTGGTGAATCTGAGTGAAAGGTATGTGGATTTTTTAAAAAAATAAACTTATTTATTTTATTTTTATTTTTGGCTGTGTTGGGTCTTCGTTGCTGCATGCAGGCTCTCTAGTTGCGGTGAGTGGGGGCTACTCTTCGTTGTGGTGCGTGGGCTTCCCATTGCAGTGGCTTCTCTTGTTGCAAAGCACAGGCTCTAGGTGTATGGGCTTCAGTAGTTGCGGCTCACAGGCTCTAGAGCACAGGCTCAGTAGTTGTGGCAAACGGGCTTAGTTGATCCGCAGCATGTGGGATCTTCCTGGACCAGGGCTCGAACCCATGTCCCCTGCATTGGCAGGCGGATTCTTAACCACTGCACCACCAGGGAAGCCCAACCACTTCTTATCTTGATCTCAGTCTTTCACTACTGTTCTGGAACTACTGACAAGGTAAATGCTGAATTATTCTTTAAAAACAAAACAAAAATAAAGCACACAGCCTTCAGACTGCAGCCACTCCCGTAGGGAGTAAGATTACAAGGAAGCAGATTAGACAGGAGGTACCATAACAACAGGTTGAAAAGAAAGTAGAGGAAAAGTAATCCATGCAACTAGGCCAGGGTTATTGGGGAGTACAGGGAGAAGGACAGTGGATTAAGGCACAAGGGAAGAACAGATCCAGAGTGGCCTTTGGAGTGGAGGGAGTCTGCACTGACTAGGCTATTAGGGCCCAGGACTCAGAGCTGCATGGGTACTGAGCTGATGCCAACAGATCCTCTGTTCCTCTAAAAGCAAATATGCCTACAACCTGTGCTGAGAAGACACATGTGTTCTTCTTACTTCTGACTGGTATAGGACATCTGTCAACACCTGCTTTTATAGCACATGATGTCATTTTAACCAAGGCCCTGCCCACCTCTTTCCCTAAAACAGATAAGGCCTGTGAACTATGTAGCAAGCACACTCTTACAACTTCCCCACACAAGCATGTCTAACATAGAGATCAGGGTTGTTAGTAACTGGAAGGACTGTGGTCCTGTGATGAGCCATGCCTATCACATGAAAGTGAAAACCCTTCAGTTAGAAATAGGTGCTAAGTCTCCTTCAGGGTCATTGAGTTTTGAGCCTTTGTGCGACTTACAGCGGTTTCCGCAGTAGAATGCAGAATGGATTTAATGGATGACTTAAATGAATACGTAAAATAATTCATGAAATAGTCAATGCAAATTACATTTAAAAAGAAAATGTATGCCTTTGAATATAGGTGTATGTATCTACCTATCAAAAGAAAAATACTTTTTTTTCTATTTTTCAGCTTTCTTTTTTCTCCATCACAGCTCCATATTCTATTAATCTTCTTATATTGATTGTTTTTCTCATTAAGATAACCTCTAGTAAAAGATGAGGTGGGAAAAACCTTAGATTTTTATTATAGATTTTAAAAAGAAAATTGTTAAACTCCATCTTTCTTTGCCTTTTGATAGTTTTCTTTGATTTCTTACATCTGATATTCAAGGACATAAACACTTGTTTGTACCATCCAGTATATTTTTATTTCAGTAATAGTAGTTGAGCCAAGGCAAGGTCCCTAAAACCTTCTAACACTCTAGGGTAAAATTTTATATAAAATGTATTTCAATTATTACTCTGGATTATTTCCACTACAGTAGTATTTAATGTAAAATATAAATTATTAATATTGATTCAACAGCAAATATATAGCACATATGTATGTGTGGAATGGTGAAAGCTTATATTTACTTTGCCTATAAATACTGTTGACCTATGTCCCTGAAATTTTCTCCTTCGGTGTTCATACACCATCGTCTGCTAAAATATCTTCAGCATTGACTAAAGACTATTTCTTAGTCAATTTTGTTTACTATTCCTCTTCTTCCTGCTCTTTAAACTCTCCGATACTAGCATTTCCTTTCTATTCTTGTCACCTAAATGTCTCATTTGGGTAAACTTAGATGAATGGATTTAACAAATACTGTTGTAGATATCCAAATCTACAACTCCAAGTTTCTTCCTAAATTGTGGAAGAATATGTCTAATTAACAATTAGATCTCTCCAGTCTTAAAAGCCCTAAATTCACTTCATGCAAACTGAACTCTCTCCTCACTGAAAACTTAGAATTCGTTCTTCAGTTAATATGATCAGTGATGTGTATTTATGCAAACCAGAAGCCTATGCTTCAGCAACAAAACCGTATCATATTAAACCTGTGAGCTATGCAGCGTTTAGGTTCTGTGAACATTACATGTACTTTCACATTTATTGCCATTCTACAATGCTGTTTACTCTGCAAGATCCTACATGCCTTGTTCAACACAGGATCCCCAATGTGGCATAAAATAAATGTCTCTTGTGTTTGTGCCACAGTGTAATGAAAGTCAATTTTTTTGGGGGGGAGTTGTTCATCATTGATTCATTCCATGGTGTCGCATACAAATTCCTTTATGGTTATTGGAAAATATAAAAATCAGTTTGCTTTAAAATGAAAAAAATATTCAAAGGAATCAGCAAAGAGGCATGGAATAAAGAATCACTATCTAATGAAGATATATATTCTTTGCCAAGCTACATAGTAGTTCTTCAATTTCACCTATTAAGGCTGCTCAATTTTTTTGTCTTTTTTCTCTTACAAGAATACACAATGAAGATTAAAAGTGTTTGTTAAAGCATGACTATTTACCCTAAACTTAAGTATCTACTACAAGTGACTATCAAAAAAGTACTTTCCTACGTGTTATTTTCGCATTAAAACATTATTATATATTATTTGCTGATTACAAAGGATATCCATGTCCCATGTAGAAAACTGGAAGTTTGAGAATGTCACAAATTAGACAATTTATTTATCACATATTATTTCACTCTCCTGAGATAAACATTTCTCCTGAGATAAACTGGGTCTATACCTTTTCAATAATATGAATGCTATTACAAAAGTATCAATAATATAATGTACACACAATTAAGTAATGCCACTACATTTAAAATAAGACAAAGGTGATATGAATACGCAAAAAGTGATTTTTAAAATATAGTTTACAATTATTACACAAGTTATAAAACAGTACAAAGAAATTCACAGGGATCGGTATAAATAAAAGCACTAAAACTAGTTTTATTTTTAAGTACAATATTTATATACTGTGCATTTCTTAACTTTTTTTATGTGGAGATATCTTTCTCATCATCCATTGACCAAGCCAATGGTCCCAGAAAGAGAGAAAACATTTAACAAAGAAAACAAAACAAAACATCACAGTCCAATAAAATTATGTTGGTAACTATAAAGAAATAATATCCAAAACAAACAAAAAATTCATAAATCAAATATTTTCTGGGTTTGTACATCATCACGTTGAACATGGCTATGTTCTGAGTGACTGTCTACACATTGAAAATTGGAAGGAAAGGGTAGCAATGTCTCCAAAAAGGCAAAGTCATTTGCAAAGATTTTTTTTTTTGAAAACTGGAGGAATCTGCATAGATGGGTCCTAGATATGGCCACTGATTCCAGAATCCAAGGACTCGATAGTTGGGTATGACACAGAATTACAGAGTAAATTCAGGATTTAGGGAACCCATAGGATCAGTAATGATCTGGAGTTAGAATAAATGCTAATAGAGGAGTAGGGTCAAGTCACCAAATGTTTCTACACTGTTGAGAATGGAGACAGCAAGAAAGGAAGGAGATCTGGTGCCGCAAAGGCAGGATTTGAAGGCAGGCTGTTGGTTTTCTACAAAGTAGGGAGACCTCTAGTGGTCAGAAATGGAACAGAAACCAAGGAGAGAAAAATCTAAAAATCAGGGCAGAGGAGGTAGTATTATAAAACATTTGATTTGGGGAAGTTAACATGGTTTGAAGAGAGAGCATGGATTTTAGTTTAGCTACATCTTAGTTTTTATCCTGACACTTGGTAAATTTCTATGATATTCGAATTTCTCATCTGTGACCTACCTTGAAAAAGGTATAGGAAATGTATAAATAAATCAATTACACAAGATAATTTATTTAGAGTGGTTATCATAGTTTTTGAAAGAGTCTAATAATACAATGAACACTTACATCTCTCAATCTTTCTCTTCCCCACCAAGGTCTAAGAACCAACTACAAGTGCACTGGCTCAGAGTTTTGCTTGGAAAGGAAGGATTAGGAAAGAAATGGTTCACTGAAAAACCCAGGGTCAGTAGCTGAGCTACTGAATTCACATTCAGGAAATATCACTTTGCTCTAAGTAACTGAGTGGTCACCAGGGCCATAGATCTTATTTAGACTCTTTTAAAAATTAGGGCTGACTTAAACCCATAAAATATTATCTTTGGAATATGCAATTTCCAAGTCTTTAGGAACAGAGCAGGTCAGAGAACAGCAAAAAAAAAAAAGTAGGATCTGAGGTATATTCATGAGTCTGTTTTAGAAAACTAGAGAATAAAGGGATAATGCACCTTGTGTCTCCAGCTTCTTTAACTGAGGAGGCTGAGAAATCAAATGACTTTTCCGAGGTATGAAACCTAAGGGTAAAAATTATATCTATTGATCCTCAGTTCAAGTGTTCTATGTAACATCCAAAGATAACTCCTTCATTTTACAAGATAATGGAGAAATTCTAAATTTGTATAAAAAATGAAATTATGGATAAAAAAGAAAAACTCAGCTTTTCCTTCCTACATAGGGAAAAACCCAGTTCTTCCCTACTGTGTATTTCTTTCCTGTGTGTCTCCTTTCTACTCACACAGAACACTTCAGGTCACCTGATGTGAAGTTTTTCCCACACAGTTCTCTAAGACACCAGTTGGGTGTTCTATAATGTAACTCAATTCTAACACTATCTACCTGGAGATAGTGTAGGATCCCACAGGTTAAGGGCTCAGTCCCACAGGACTGCCCTCCAACCCCACTTCAGATGCCAGTTGGAAGTCCAGATTGTAACCTAGGCTTCTGACCTACTGGCTATAGATTGGAGGCTCCAGTCTCTCCCTCCTCAGGTTCAATTAATTTGCAAGAGCAGCTCACAGAACTCAGAGAAACATTTAACTTATTTTTACCAGTTTATTATAAAAGGGTATGAACAGTTAAACATCCAAATGGAAGAGATGAGTAGAGCAAGGTATGTGGGAAGGGGCCTGGGAGTTTCCATGTCCTCCAAGTGTTCACCAACCTGGAGGCACCCCAAACCTATTACTGTTGGGATTTTTATGAAGGCTTCATTGGGATGGCATTAACTCCATTTCAGCCCTTCTCCCTTCTTAGGAGAATGAAGGGTGGGGCTGAAAATTCCAAGCTTCTAATCATGGCTTAGCCTTTCCAGTGACCAGCCGTCACAGAAAAGTGCACACAGAATAGCCTCACTAGAACAAAACACACTCCTATCAGCCAGGAAATTACAAGGATTTCAGAAGCTGTGTCAGGAACTGGGGTCAGAGACCAAATATTAGAACAAAAGATGCTCCTATTGCTCTTATCACTTAGGAAATTACAAGGATTTCAGGAGCTCTGTGTCAGGAGCTAGGGGCAGAGAAAAATATATATTTTCCATTATCATACAGCAGGCAATATTATTCTATGTCCAGATTCAAAATTTTCTAATATTTTTGAGAAAAGTTTTTAAGGAAAAATAAATTGCAAATAATAATAATGGACTTAATACTATTATATAGATGGAAATAACAATGTTTTCTATAATAGTATAAAACCTCAATTTTTAAATTCAGTGTGCTAAACAATAAATTTTGATTTTTTGTCTTTCTTTTTTTTGAGGTATAGTTGATGTATAACATTCTACTAGTTTCAGAGGTACAACGTAATGATTTGATATTTGTATATACTGCAAAATGATCACCACAATAAGTATAGTTAACATCTGTCAGCTCACAGTTACACAAATCTTTTTCTTGTGATGAGAACTTTTAAGACCTACTCTCTTAGCAACTTTGAAATATGCAATACTGTTAACAGTAGTCATCATGATGAGTACAGAAAACGTGATCTTCTTTAATTATTGAGACTGAGTAAACAGATTAAGAAAAATTCACAGGAAAGGAAAAACAGGAATATAACTCAATGGAGTATCTTATTATTAGGTATCACCTACCTTATTATCCACTGAACGTTTGTATCCCCTCAAAGTTTTTATGTTGAAGCGCTAAACCCCAGCATGGCTATATTTGAAGATAAAGCCTTTAAGGAAGTAGTTAAGGGTAAATGAGGTCATAAAGTGGGGCCCCGATCCAAGCTCACTCATTCTCTCTCCTTCCCTCTCTGCCCCACACATGCCTCAGTGCTCACTCAGAGGAACGGCCAGGTGAGGACAAAGTGGCTATCTGCAAGCGAGGAAGTGATACCTGACCAGAAACCAAACCCTGCCAGACCTTAATCTTGGACTTTCCAGCCTCCAAACGTGGGAGAAATGAATTTATTTAAATCATGTTGTCTATGGTATTTGGGTATGAAAGCCCAACTAAACTAATATATACCTCAAAAATGTTCTTTGCTATATGCAACTAGTATTGTTTCTCATATCCAAAACTAGTTTCTGAACTTTTTAATTATTTATTTATTTATTTATTTTTTCGGTACGCAGGCCTCTCACTGTTGTGGCCTCCCCCGTTGCAGAGCACAGGCTCCGGACGCGCAGGCTCAGCGGCCATGGCTCACGGGCCCAGCAGCTGTGCGGCATGTGGGATCTTCCCGGACCGGGGCACGAACCCGCGTCCCGTGCATCGGCAGGCGGATTCTCAACCACTGCGCCACCAGGGAAGCCCTGAACTTTTTTATTTTTAATACCCCAACTTTACTGCTCCTTCAGTTTGCTCTAATTAACAGTTACATCTCATTTCTAACATTTTAAAATTTATTTATTCATTAATTTATTTTCACTTCAACTGAGATCTCTTCTTCTGGATACAGTGAATTAAAGAATATAAATTTTACATAATCACTTATTTTGGGAAATATATATAATGTATTAACATTTATCAACCTTATCAAAGTGGTTAATTCCCAACTATTTCTCCTTGAATTTACACTCATCGATCTAAATGACTTGTTTATGTTAAGTAAATGATATGAGGAAAAGTTGAACACCAAAATGTGAAATTACAGATATCTGTGCTTTCTCTACCATTAAAGACAACTTTTTAGGGATGTCTATAAAAAAGATGTCTCAGTAATAATTTTTTACAGAAGAATAATAAAATTATTTTAATATCTCTATATGTCACTAGGATATATTTCCTTCAAAACAAATTTCATCATTTTAAATTAGTACAGACTTCTGAAATCACAAAAGCTTTCCAAATCACTCCAAGAAATTCCTTCTAAAATAAAGGAGAAAAGAATATTCATGGCTAACTAAATATTTAATTAATTACATAAATTAGTGTTAAGTATAACCTTTTAATTTTAGGAAAATATGATTTGATTGAAATGTATTTTAAATGTTTTGTAGATTTTCAATGACCTACATATGGAAAATATATTTCATAATCACATTATGCATTTATACTTATTTATTCATTTATGAAACATCGGAGTATTTACTATGGGCCAGATATTATGTGAATACATGAATTACAAAAGTGAAAATGGTGGAATATGCTCCTCACTCAGATATTTTATGTGTAATTAGACATCGAAATCTTCAAGAAGAGAAAATAAATGCTATCAATTTTGCATGCCCTACTTTAAGAATAATTCCCAAAACTTGGTAAGCAATTAATACATATGTATCTGCCAAACATAAACAGATTGATCAATAAATAAAGAAAAAACCTATTATAATCTATAATCTATATTACAAAATAAATACTCTCACAATCTATAATAAACCTGTAAATTTGAAAATAGGTAAGTTACAATCAACATGGATGTACATAAAGATAAGTACGTGAAGATAAAAGATTAAGAGAACTTACAAGGAACATCATTTTAGACGTTTAAAAGAGAATAAAAGGAAAACAAATTGCCTCAGTCTGGTCAGATTCACTCAACTGCACATTTTCTCAGTAAGACTGAACACACCAACTTGGACAGTCAATATACATTGACCATTTTCTTCCAATTCCTGGGTTTCTCCTTTGTGATTTGTTTGGCTTCCAGTCAATTTCTTGGATATGTGAGAACACTCTATTTAATGTAGTAATTTTAAGACAGGACTTTAACCTGGTGACATCCTAGGTCTGATACTATCCAGGGAATCTTTTGCTTTTATATATGTAATACCCATTTCCCCCTTCTTCTAGTTATAGTGCTTCTCCAGCTCTTAATGAATGTGGTTCAGGTTAGGTTAGGTTACCTGCATCCCCTTTAATATAGTGATTAGATTTCTATGTGACCTCCCAAGCCAATAAAATCATACATGGGTTTATGTTGAGTTTGCAGGATAAAGGCACACACTTTCTACAGAATTGCTTACCTAAAAGAATAGAGATTTGGTGCTGCTTGTCACAATTTTTACTACTGAAAAGGAACAGCCCACTTGAGAATCAGGTCAAAGGGGTGGGAATGGGGATAGGAGAAGCAGAGGTAAGGGATGTTAAGGAATACTGTCCTGATATTATATACTGAGCCCCAGATCCAGCTGTGTTTGGAGTCAGACTAACCCCTGGACTTACTTATTACATAGGATAAACAATTTTTTAAATTCACTCTCTTTATAAAATCCTAATAATTAGGAACCTATCCCTTTGTTACTCTTGGCTAAAAGCTAATTTGTGTGAACCATATTACACCAAGTTTCCTAATAAATAATACAGAACTATGTACTATGTCCAAATAATTGTTTTCATAGACTGTTCACAAAGCAAATATTAATACTGTTTTTGAGTATGTTTGCTAAAAATTATATAAACTTCAAAATTGGAATTCGAGGCTACAGAAATTTTCAATCTTATATCTCCATATGCAGGCAAGTTCACTTTCATTTTTTTCTATCAAAATATGTAGTTATATGTAAAAGTTATGGCACACTGAATGGTGTGAACACAGATCTAGTTATTTCTATTATATATACATGTATGTTACATATAACTCTTTAAAATGATTTATTTTGTTTTTGTATAAGATTAAAAAGTGTTGATGGTGCATATTATCATAATCACCACCAACTTTTTCATTACTTTCAATTTGTAAGTGTGATGTTTCTATAATTTTCAGGGTATGTATCTTATAGTAATAATAAAAACTAACAACCTCCTCTCTTTCTCTGAGCCACTGAAACACACAGACACCCTCAGCTCCAAAAAACCCAGGCCAGTACTAGGGGGAAAAATTGTTAAATCAATTTGGGCTATACGTGTATTCATTTCAAGGACTTTCTGTTCTTTGTGATTCGTTTAAAATTTTTTCTGATTTTCACAAAATTCCATTACAAAATTCATTTATTTCTTTTACAGTTGTTTTAGGTCAGATTCCCTAAAGAAAACCTAAGACAAAGGTTTGTATGCAAGTGATTTGCTAAGAAAGTGCTTCTGAGAGCAGCAGTAAGGGAATTAGGGAAGGACTTGGAAGGAAAGGCAGCAGCGCAGTGACAGGAATAGGGCACTTCCGCAGAGGGACTCTGGAATGTAGGCTTTGCCTCAGAGTTTGTTTCACCCTAAACAAAGGAGTCAGGCTCCAGGGGAACTTAACTCCCAATTCTTCTAGCTTCCTGCTGCTCTGGTAGAAAAAGGGCAGTCCTCCCCTAGGAGGAGGAGTAGGTAAGAGAAATCCCTGTAGGTAAAAGCACAGAAGAGGATCCAGAAATAGTCAAAGAAATCCTGGCAGATATGGGCGGAGCACTGACAGTGTCCCACACAGTGAAATTTTAAATCTCCAACATATTTCTTATTAAATGTGGTGCATTAAAATGGCTGAACTAGAGTCACAAATCTAATGTACTAACGAAAAGTAACAGTCAATAAGACACACGTTAACTATTTAAAAATATTCAGTTAAATCAAACAAAATTTAATTAACTGGGAAAGCATACTGATATAACATGGGCATTTTTCTTGATCTGAATTAATATGCATATACATTTAATCATTTAAATGGCAACAGATTCCAAATAAATATATACATACTATTTTTCTAATAACTAACATCTGGCATTCAAGGCTTTTATTTCATCACTTTGTTTTTCATTCCTCCATCTTTTTCTTTCTCTTCTTCTACACTTTCTCTTATTCCTCATCACTTTCTCTTATTCTCCTCTCCTCCTCCTTCTTATTTTCTTTGTTCTTCTACTTTTATCTTCGTTTTTAAAAATTTTCTACACTAAGTTACCAAACTACTAATATTAGTACGGCTACTATAACCACCCTCAGCACTATCATCAAATAAAATTAACTTGACACTTAATAAAGAGTCATCAGGGGGCTTCCCTGGTGGCGCAGTGGTTGAGAGCCCGCCTGCCAATGCAGGGGACGTGTGTTCATGCCCCGGTCCGGGAAGATCCCACATGCCGCAGAGCGGCTGGGCCCGTGAGCCATGGCTGCTGAGCCTGTGTGTCCGGAGCCTGTGCTCCGCAACGGGAGAGGCCACAACAGTGAAGAGGCCCATGTACCACTAAAAAAAAAAAAAAAAAAAAAAAGAGTCATCAGGTATTGCTTAAAAAGAGTGTCACTATATTTCACTTTTTGTTTTTATTCTTAGAATATAGTTCATAAACAGTGATTACTATCTGTTTCTAAGAAGAATACTAAGAGCTATGATGTAATTAATGCTGATGTGGGTATGTACTTATATATCTATGAAACCAAATTTCAGGGTTAAAAGAAAAACAAAAGAAGCATAAGGGAAATGTGGATGAAGTTACTTTAAAAATATATTGGAGACCTTCAAGATGGTGGAAGACTAAGACATGGAGATCATCTTCCTCCCCACAAACACAACAAAAATACATCTACATGTGGAACAACTCGTACAGAATGCTGGCAAAAGACCTCAGACTTCCCAAAAGGCAAGAAACTCCCCACATACCTGGGTAGGGCAAAAGAAAAAACAAAAAACAGAGACAAAGGAATAGGGATGGGACCTGCACCAGTGGGAGAGAGCTGTGAAGGAGGGAAAGTTTCCACACACTAGAAGCCCCTTTACTGGTGGAGACGGGGGTGGGGGTGGGGGAAGACTTGGAGCCACGGAGGAGAGCGCAGCAACAGGGGTGCAGAGGGCAAAGCGGAGAGATTTCCCCACAGAGGATCGGTGCCAACCAGCACTCACCAGCCCGAGAGGCTTGTCTGCTCGCCCACTGGGGTGGGTGGGGGCTGGAAGCTGAGGCTCGGGCATTGGAGGTCGGATCCCAGGGAGGGGACTGGGGTTGGCTGTGTGAAAACAGCCTTGAGGGGGCTAGTGCGCCACAACTAGCTGGGCGGGAGTCTGGGAAAATGTGTGGAGCTAAGAGGCAAGAGACCATTGTTTCAGGGTGCATGAGGAGAGGGGATTCAGAGCACTACCTAAATGAACTCCAGAGATGGATGCAAGCCGTGACTATCAGTGCAGACACCAGAGACGGGCCTGAAACGCTAAGGCTGCTCTTGCAGCCACCAAGAAGCCTGTGTGCAAGAACGGGTCACTATCCACACCTACCCTCCTGGGATCCTGTGCATACCAGCACTGCCAGGGTCTCATGATCCAAGGTCAAATTACCAGGGAAAACACAGCACAACTCAGGCTGTTGCCTGGCCTCTGCCAACACAGGATCACCCCGCAGTCCTTATCCTTCCCTCCTCCCCGCCTGAGTGAGCCAGAGCGCCCTAATCAACTGCTCCTTTAACCCTGTCCTGTCTAAGCTATGAAAAGACGCCCTCAGGTGACCTATACTCAGAGGCAGGGCCAAATCCAAAGCTGAACACCAGGAGCTATGCAAACAAAGAAGAGAACGGGAAACTCTCTAAGCAGCCTCAGAAGCACTGGCTTAAATCTCCACAATCAACTTGATGTACCCTGCATCTGTGGAATACCTAAATAGACAACGAATCATCCCAAAACTGAGGTGGTACAATTTGGGGGCAAAGGTATATATATATATTTTTCCTTTTTATCTTTTTGTGAGTGTGTATGTGTATGCTTCCTTGTGTGATTTTGTCTGTATAGCATTGTTTTTACCATTTGTGCCAGGGTTCTGTTCGTTTTCTTTTTTTAAGTATAGTTTTTAGTGCTTGTTATCATTGGTGGATTTTTTTTTTTGGTTTGGTTGCTCTCTTCTTTCTTTCTTTTTTTTCTTCTTTTTTGTTACCTTTGAATTTTTCTCTTTTTAATAATTATTTTTAAATTTTAATAACTTTTCTTTTCTTCTTTTGTTCTTTCTTCTTTTCTCTTTTTCTTCTGAGCCATGTGGCTGACAGGGTTTTGGTGCTTCAGCCAGGTGTCAGGCCTGTGATGCTAAGGTGGGAGAGCTGAGTTCAGGACATGGGTCTAACAGAGACCTCCCAGTTCCACGTGATATCAAATGGCTAAAGCTTTCCCAGAGATCTGCATCTCAATGTTAAGACCCAGCTCCACTCAACAACCAGCAATCCACAGTGATGGACACCCTATGCCAAACAACTAGCAAGACAGGAACACAACCAAACCCATTAGCAGATAGGCTGCCCTAAAATCATAAAAAGGTCAAACACACCATAACACACCACTGGATGTGGTCCTGCCCACCAGAAAGACAAGATCCAGCCTCGTTCACCAGAACACAGGTAATAGTCCCCTCCATCAGGAAGCGTACATAACCCACTGAAACAACCTCAGCCACTGGGGGAAGACACCAAAAACAACAGGAACTTCATGAACCTGCAGCCTATAAAAAGGAGACCTCAACCACAGTAAGTTAAGCAAAATGAGAAGACAGAAAAACACACAGCAGGAAAGGAGCAAGGTAAAAACCCACCAGACCTAACAAATGAAGAGGAAACAGGCAGTCTACCTGAAAAAGAATATGATCAAAGTCTTGGAAAAAGAATGGAGAAAATACAAGAAACATTTAACAAGGACTTAGAAAAACTAAAGAGCAAACAATGATGAAAAACAACAATAAATGAAATTAAAACTTCTCTAGAAGGAATCAATAACAATAACTGAGGCAGAACGGATAAGGGATCTGGAAGATAAAATAGTGGAAATAACTGCTGCAGAGCAGAATAAAGAAAAAAGAATGAAAAGAATTGAGAACAGTCTCAGAGACATCTGGGACAACATTAAACACACCAACATTTGAATTATAGGGGTCCCAGAAGAAGAGAAAAAGAAAGGGACAGAGAATATATTTGAAAACTTCCAATATGGGAAAAGAAACAGTTAATCAAGTCCAGGAAGCGCAGAAGCCCCACACGCCAAGACACATATCAAAAAAACTATCAAAAATTAAACACAAGGAAAAAAACATAAAAAGCAGCAAGGGAAAAAAACCCAATAAGGTACAAGGGAATCCCCATAAGGTTAACAACTGATCTTTCAGCAGAAACTCTGCAAACCAGAAGGGACTGGCAGGACATATTTAAAGTGATGAAAGGGAAAAACGTACAACCAAGACTACTCTACCCAGCAAGGATTTCATTCAGATTTGATGGAGAAATTAAAACCTTTACAGACAGGTAAAAACTAAGAGAATTCAGCAACACCAAACCAGCTTTAAAACAAATGCTAAAGGAACTTCTCTGGGCAGGAAATACAACAGAAGGAAAAGACTTACAAAAACAAACCAAAAACAATTAAGAAAATGGGAATAGGAACATACATGTCGATAATTACCTTAAATGTAAATGGAATAAATGCTCCAACCAAAAGACATAGACTGGCTGTATAGAAACAAAAACAAGACTCATATATATGCAGTCTACAAGAGACCCACTTCAGACCTAGGGACACATACAGACTGAAAGTGAAGGGATGGAAAAAGAAATTCCATGCAATTGGAAATCAAAGGAAAGCTGGAGTAGCAATTCTCATATCAGAAAAAATGGACTTTAAAATAAAGACTATTACAAGAGACAAAGGAGGACATGACATAATGATCAAGGGATCAATCCAAGAAAAAGATATAACAGTTGTAAATATTTATGCACCCAACTTAGGAGCACCTCAACACATAAGGCAAATACTAACAGCATAAAAGGGGAAATCAACAGTAACACAATCATAGTAGGGGGCTTAACACCCCACTTTCACCAAAGGAAATATCATCCAAAATGAAAATAAATAAGGAAACACAAGCTTTAAATGATACATTAAAAAGATGGAATTAATTGATATTTACAGGACATTCCATCCAAAAGCAACAGAATACACTTTCTTCTCAACTGCTCATGGAACATTCTCCAGGACAGATTGTATCTTGGGTCACAAATCAAGCCTTGGCAAATTTAACAAAACTGAAATCGTATCAAGTATCTTTTTCAACCACAATGCCATAAGACTACATATCAACTACATGAAAAAAATGTGTAAAAAATAAAAACATGTGGAGGCTAAATGATACACTACTTAATAACCAAGAGATCACTGAAGAAATCAGAGAGGAAATCAAAAACTACCTAAAAACAAATGACAATTAACACATGATGACCCAAAACATATGGGATGCAGCAAAAGCAGTTCTAAGAGGGAAGTATACAGCAATACAATCCTACCTCAAGAAACAAGAAACATCTCAAAGAAACAACCTAAGCTTACACCTAAAGCAATTAGTGAAGAAGAAAACAAAAAACCAAATTTAGAAGGAAAGATATCATAAAGATCAGATCAGAAATAAATGAAAAAGAAATGAAGGAAATGATAAAAAAGATCAATAAAACTAAAAGCTGTTCTTTGAGAAGATAAACAAAATTCATAAACTATTAGCCAGATTCATCAAGAAAAAAAGGGAGAAGACTCAAATCAACAGAATTAGAAATGAAAAAGGAGAAGTAACAACTGACACTGCAGAAATACAAAGGATCATGAGAGTACTACAAGCAACTCTATGCCAATAAAATGGACAACCTGGAAGAAATGGACAAATTCTTAGAAAAGCACAACCTTCTATGACTGAACCAGGAAGAAATAGAAAATATAAACAGACCAATCACAAGCACTGAAATTGAAACTGTGATTAAAAATCTTCCAACAAACAAAAGCCCAGGACCAGATGGCTTGACAGGTGAATTCTATCAAACATTTAGAGAAGTGCTAACACCTATCCTTCTCAAACTCTTCCAAAATACAGAAGAGGGAGGGACGCTCCCAAACTCATTCTACTAGACTACCATCACCCTGATACCAAAACCAGACAAAGATGTCACAAAGAAAAATTACAGGCTGATATCACTGATGAACATAGATGCAAAAATCCTCAACAAAATACTAGCAAACAATATCCAACAGCACATTAAAAGAATCATACACCATGATCAAGTGGAGTTTATCCCAGGAATGCAAGGATTCTTCATTATACCCAAATCAGTGTGATATACCATATTAACAAACTGAAGGATAAAATCCATATGATCACCTCAATAGATGCAGAAAAAGCTTTCAACAAAATTCAACACCCATTTATGATAAAAACCCTCCAGAAAGTAGGCATAGAGGACACTTACCTCAACATAATAAAGGCCATATATGACAGACCCACAGCCAACATTGTTCTCAATGGTGAAAAACTGAAACAGTTTCCACTAAGATCAGGAACAAGACAAGGTTGCCAACTCTCACTACTATTATTCAACATAGTTTTGGAAGTTTTAGCCACCGCAATCAGAGACAAAAAAGAAATAAAAGAATCCAAATCAGAAATGAAGAAGTAAAGCTGTCACTGTTTGCAGATGACATGATACTATGCACAGAGAACCCTAAAGATTCTACCAGAAAACTACTAGAGCTAATCAATGAATTTGGTAAAGTTGCAGGATTCAAAATTAATGCACAGAAATTTCTTGCATTCCTAAACACAAATGATGAAAAATCTGAAAGAGAAAGTAAGGAAACACTCTTTTACCATTGCAACAAAAAGAATAAATACCTAGGAATAAACCTAAGGAGACTAAAGACTTGTTTGCAGAAAAGTATAAGACAGTGATGAAAGAAATTAAAGGTGATACAAACAGATGGAGAGATATACTATGTTCTTGAATTGGAAGAATCAACATTGTGAAAATGACTCTACTACCCAAAGCAATCTACAGATTCAATGCAATCCCTATCAAACTACCAATGGCATTTTTCACAGAAGTAGAACAAAAAATTTCACAATTTGTAATGAAACACAAAAGACCCCAAATAACCAAAGCAATCTTGTGAAAGAAAAACGGAGCTAGAGTAATCAGGCTCCCAGGGTTCAGACTATACTACAAAGCTACAGTAATCAAGACAGTATGGTACTGGCACAAAAACAGAACTATAGATCAATGGAACAGGATAGATAGCCCAGAGATAAACCTAGGCACATAGGGTCACCTTATTTTTGACAAAGGAGGCAAGAATATACAATGGAGAAAAGACAGCCCTTCAATACGGTGCTGGGAAAACTGGACAGCTACATGGTAAAAGAATGAAATTAGAACACTCCCTAAGAAGATATACAAAAATAGGCTCCAAATGGATTAAAGACCTAAATGTAAGGGCAGACACTATCAAACTCTTAGAGGAAAACATAGGCAGAACACTCTATGACATAAATCACAGCAAGATCCTTTTTGACCCACCTCCTAGAGGAATGGAAATAAAAACAAAAATAAACAAAAAGGAACTAATTAAACTTAAAAGCTTTTGCACAGCAAAGGAAACCATAAACAAGACGAAAAGACAACCCTCATAATGGGAGAAAATATTTGCAAATGAAGCAACTGACAAAGGATTAATCTCTAAAATTAACAGGCAGCTCATGCAGCTCAAAACAACAAAAAAACAAACAACCCAATGCAAAAATGGGCAGAAAACATAAATAGACATTTCTCCTAAGAAGTTATACAGAATGGCAATAATCACATGAAAGGATGCTCAACATCACTAATCATTAGAGAAATGCAAATCAAAACTACAATGAGGTATCACCTCACACCAGTCAGAATGGCCATCATCAAAAAAATCTACACACAATAAATGCTGGAGGGTATGTGGAGAAAAGGGAACCCTCTTGCACTGCTGGTGGGAATGTAAATTGATACAGCCACTATGGAGCCAGTATGGAGGTTCCTCAGAAAACTAAAAATAGAACTATCATATTATATGACTCAGCAATCCCACTATTGGGTATATACCCTAAGAAAACCATAATTCAAAAAGAGTCATGTATCACAATGTTCATTGCAGCTCTATTTACAATAGCCAGGACATGGAAGCAACCTAAGTGTCCATCGACAGATGAATGGATCAAGATGATGTGGCACATATATACAATGGAATATTACTCAGCCATAAAAAGAAATGAAATTGAGTTATTTGTAGTGAGGTGGATGGACCTAGAGTCTGTCATACAGAGTAATCAGTCAGAAAAAAAAAAATACTGTATGCTAACACATATATATGGAACCTAAAAAAAAATTGTTTATGAAGAACCTAGGGGCAGGACAGGAATAAAGATGGAGACCTAGAGAATGGACTTGAGGACATGGGGAGGGGGAAGGGTAAGCTGGGGTGAAGTGAGAGATGGGCATGTACTTATATATACTACCAGATGTAAAATAGCTAGCTAGCGGGAAGCAGCTGCATAGCACAGGGAGATCAGCTCAGGGCTCTGTGATCACCTAGAGGGGTGGGATAGGGAGGGTGGGAGGGTGACACAAGAGGGAAGAGATATGGAATATACGTATATGCATAGCTGATTCAGTTTGTTATAAAGCAGAAACTAGCACACCATTGTAAAGCAACTGTACGCCAATAAAGTTGTTAAAATATATATATTTTTTATAAAAATAGATTATTAAGATACTATATATATATTTAGTAACATGGATCAATAGGGTCTAAGAGATCTGGAACATTCAGAGATAGAAAGCCATTTGCCTGAGGCATGTCTCAAACTAATTTTTGTACAGAGATACATTAAAATTATATGCACATCTACATTGAGCAAATGGCTTAAATTTTTTGAAAAATAAACTACTAAATAAATAAACTCAAAAACAGTAAGAAATCAATAAGGTCAAAGACATTGTTTTTATAAATATGAGTAAATGCACTGACAGCTTATGTATGAGCTTTTGGTTAGTTTTAAATTGAGGGAACATAAACACAGATATTAAGTTTAATTGCTATGGGCTTACTTGGTTACTTAATATCAGGCCAAGTTCTGCATTTATAAGTTTCTTCTTTGCCTTTTATCATTAGCTCACCTGGAGAATTTCACATGCATCTCACCAATTCCAACAAGAAGAGAGATGTTGGGAAAGTCACAAAAGCTTGATTTTCTAAATGTCACTGAATATTTTAGTGTTATGAAAGTGGTTGCCATAATAATGATGAAACCTATTTTATTTCTCACTTTTTAAATATTTTGGCATTGCCATATTGTTCTGTTATATTGCTATAGGTTTATTTGGTTATGGCACTCTAATGTGTTAATGGAAATTCTCAATTAAACTAAAAATGCTATAGAAAAACAAACATCTTCGAGGGATGAAAAATATGCAATTATTTTATATGTAGAAAATAAGTTGCTTATCTTCAATTGCAATACCTTATAGTTAACTAAAAATGAAATAAGCAAATGGTTCAAAACATAATTTGGGAAGTAATAAAATTTGTCTGGATTTTCTTTTTTTAAAACTAGATTCCAAACTAAATACATGCTTTGTATAAACCTGGTTTCACGTTTATAGCACAAAGGTTTCCTATTAAGTATCCAGGTGGACAATTTACTTTTCATACACGAACAAGAATCACGACTTAAACAAATACATCAGATAACAGACCTAAGGCCATTTTTAAAACCAGATAATTGGTTGGCACTTATTTTGTTCTGTATACTGAACAGAAAGATGCGTCACTTGGATGACTTATAGAGGAACAGAAGGCACAAGGCTTTTTGGCAATAGTATTTAGTGGATACACCAGACTTTTAACTATCATGTTATTGAAGGTGAACTGGCTCTTCTTATTTTTCTATTTCATTTAAAACTTCAAAGCAATTTTTTAAACATCTTTGTTGGAGTATAATTGCTTTACAATGAAAACTTCAAAGTAATTCGAACAGTGAGAAAACCATACCAATTTGCAGTCTAAAAGCTCTTACCCAGCTGTCCTCTGAGCCATATTTTAACATCTCCAGCAGTAGAGAGTGCTTCTTATATAATTTGTGGCCATCCACAGACATACAAAATTAGAGAGGTGTTTAATGATCCACATCTGCCCCACAAGTGTGGAAGAGTTAGGTGTTTAAATAACAATCATCTGATTTATTTAAAAGAGTAAATAAACTGTACATAATAAAAGAAAAACAAATATTATTTACCTGCTTATGCATTTCTGACTACATGGAGGCTGTATTTGTCCAGAAGAGGGAATCAAATTTAAGAAAGCCTGATAATAAAGGAAAACTACCCAATGTCTTCAATTTCAAGAGAGAGAATATGGGCTTATCAACTGAATCCCTCACCACCTGTTCCTCTCTGGTGACCACAACAGTACATCATTGAACATAGTAGCTACTCAATACACATCTGTTGACCGAATGCATGACTGCACGGGAGACTAAGTTATGAACAACAGAAGAGGGAAGCACAAACTGCTTGGTCAAATGGTGGTTTTGAAACTTTAACTTGAACAAATACAATTAATTTGAGCCTCATTTTTCTCATTCGTAATATGGGGTGAAGATGTCTATGGGGGAAGGTTATTGGGAAGATTAACTGACACAGAGCACTTAGAGCAGTTATTTAGTAATAGTTCCTTTCCTCATTAGAGTCTCAATTTTTTAAAAAATGAATTACATCTTTGTTAGTGTGCATTTATAAGCATTTTGAAATCTCTTTGTAATGACACAGAAATATAGAATGCTCTAAATGCTCTAAGATGCTTTAAAAGAGAATATAGAATATTCTAAAAGCATCATAGTTGCTTTATTTTTAGGATTGCTTTATTATCTTAGTTTGCTTTTAGTAATTTACTGAGAAAAAGATAAACATCTTATAAAAAGAAATTCCTCATTTCCTAACATTTAAATAGGTGAGGTATATTATAACATAAATTCAATTATATTTCTGGTTATTCACTTTTTAGAAAAAAAAAGTAATTCTCTTGAGATTTTTTTTCTCATTATTTTTATACTAACTTCCATTTGTATCCAAATTCCTAATTAGGAAATAAAATAAATGTTCAATTATTTTCTGGAGCCAGGTGGTAATCCAGATTGTATCTTCTTGACTTTGTTTAATCTGAAATATTATTAAATTGATTTTATGGGTAAAAAGAAGCATTTGTGAAACTATAAATGGGATAAGAAGAAAAAAGACATTACTGAAAATATTTCTGGCCTATTAAATAATGGACTGATCAACAGCATAAGAGATTTTTTTTCCAGCATAGACTATAACAGTCTTTATATAGAAATACCCATATATGGTAGACATTCTTTAAATTGATATTCAACCATCATTTCTAGAAAAAATGCATTTTCTAGAGTAGCCAGAACTCTTGTAAAGTCAGACATAAAGAATAAAAATACCTGTTGAGAAAATTCTCAGGCAGAGAGAATATATACCATTGTAAAGAACTAGAAAACAAAAGAAAAAGGGAAGATTTAGAAATATATCACCATGGGAATATATTTAAAATTTTAAATACAATGATCTGAAGTAAAATCACTGCCATCATAGAGAAAACACGGGGAGCCAAAACACTGCTTCATGTGGTTGTCAGTAATTTAATGGTCCTTATTAACTATAACTTTAGATCTGAGTCAAAACTCAGATATGTCAGTCAGAGGAAGGTTTTCCTGAGGTAAAAGCAGACAGAGGGCAAGGGAATATGAAAATCATTCCTAGGAAGTGAAAGTCACTTACTCCTAGAAAGGGTGGGTAGAAACAGCTTTGACACATTCCAACCTATAGCAAATCATTCCTAGAATGATTAATTCATTCAAAATATATTTTTCAAGCACCATGATAGATAAACAGAGGAAGTTTAGTACTAATCAAAAGAAATACAATCCCTCCCTGATAGAAGTTACTAAAGAGTAGAGATATAAAACTTTTGTTTTGTATAAACAAAAGTTATGACAAGGGTGTTTTGTGTTTTGAAAAGAAATGTTCAATAGGCTATGGAATGCATATTTGCATAGAGGGATGCAATTTCAAGTGGAACATATGGGAAATCCTCTATGAGAAAGTGACATTCAAGTTGATCGTTAGGAGCAAGTAGTAGTTTATCAGAGGAACAGCCTGAGTGTGAGTGAAAGTCCTAGGGAAGGTAAGAATTGGTAGGACTTGGTTTTTGACTCTCCCTTTTCCCCACTTCATGTGTTGGAAGCTGAGTTAATCATAATCTCTTAGTTTATAGCACATTGTTATTACTGATCCTTGCAAAGCCCCTCTTCTTGTTTTATTGGCTTATTCTTTTATTTGGATTCCAACTCCAAAACTCCTGATTATATGCAGATATTCTAATGGGTTTAATGTTCCCTATTTTCTTTATGTATTTTATTTTAAAGTGTGCATTGATGCTTTATAAACATATCTTCTCAATTCATATATATGTTATTTTATTTTATATTACATAAACTATCATTGTTTTACTTTTTTTTCTACTTGGCATTTTATGACCCATGTTGCTTTGTGAAATTGTAGTCTGATATTCCTAAATTCTCATGGGACACAATGATATCCTCTATATTTTGTTTTTGCTTCCCTCAGTGATTCAGTGATTGTC